>NC_056603.1:32155667-33366933 GCF_018340385.1 Cyprinus carpio
GAAAAACCCCCCACTGGGGTTTATCGTGGTTACCGAAAAAACTATTCAAAAGTAACTGATTCAGACTATTAGCAAAGATTTATTACTTCCACTATATTTTCCACAATATTTTATTTTGAACAACATATCTGCATATTTTGTGAAATATTTTAGTTGACATAAATGCCACCTATTATTCTGTTATGTAATGCAATAACACAAGTGTGGCTTAAAGTTCCCAAACACTTTTAGAATGTATGAGACTCACGTTGTGTACTGAGGTTAGATCATCTCATGTGATCATTATTTCAGATTGCAATATTTTCCACAACTCTGAAACAAAATCAACTATTCTGTTGCTGATTTATATTTATCTGGTATTGTCTGTGCCATTGATATTTTAGTATAATTGAGATCTTCAATTTTAAATTTTAGTTAATTTTTCTAATTTTGTTATGTGTTTTATTAGTATTATTAGTTGTTTTTTAAAAACTTTTTTTATCAATTTGTACTTTTTTTTAAGTAGGCTACATCAAGTTAAACCATGTAAATTTGAAACTTGTGTATTTAGAAATCTAATGCTTTTTTTTTTGATTGTTTTTTTTTTTTCTTTTATTTTGTTTTTAATTTTTTGCATTTCAAGTATTTATTTGTTTATTAAAATCTCAAACCAAACTCTTATGAAAAGTTACTCTCAGAAATAGCATACAGTAGCAAGGGGAATATGTTATCTCTTGCATTACGTGCATAGAATCTTAAGCACCATCCATATTGATCAGCAGCTACGATTTCCTGGATAATTTACACATGCATTGTAATACAACTTATATACGGTAATCTAGAAGCAAGACTTTAGAATTTATATACACAGTACAGACCAAAAAGTTTGAAAAATTACTATTTTTAATACGTTTTCACAGTTCTCCTTCTGCCCATCAAAGCCTGTGGCATTTGGCTGATCAAGCTAAGAAAAAAAAAATGTAATATTGTGATATATATTATTTACAGCAATTTAAAAATAAATTGTTTTTAAATTTATTATACTTTAAATTATCATTTCAGGATGCAGTTGAATTTCTCGGATCATTATCACATGATCCCTTAGAAATCATTCTACATGATGATTCATTATCAAAGTTGGAAACAAGTTCTGTCCACGCTTAATATTTTTTCAGAACATGTGATACTTTTTTTAGGATACACTTTGAAAAATGAATAAAAAGTATAAAAAAGAAGCTATGTTTTTAAAATATAAAATATTTTGTAATAACAATATATACTACTGGTCAGTAATTTGGGGTCAGTAATTTTTTTTTCTTTTCTTTTTAAATAAAATCAATACTTTTATTCAGCAAGGATGTGTTGCAAAAGTATAGTAAAGAAAATATATTATTAGAATCTTTTTTTTTTTAATAAATGCAGTTCTTAACCTTTTATTCATCAAATATATTAGACAGCAGAACTGTTTCCAACACTCATAATAAATCAGAATATTAGAATGATTTCTAAATGATCATGTGATAGACTGGATGTTACATGTGAAGGCTGGAGTAATGATGCTGAAAATTCAGCTTTGCATCACAGGAATAATTATTTTTTTTTTTAAGTATATTAAATAGAAAACTATTATTTTAAGTTGTAATAATATTTCACAATATACTGTTTTTTCTGTATTTTTGATCAAATAAATGCAGGCTTGGTGAGCAGAAGAAACTTTCAAAAACATTAAAAATAGTAATGTTTCCAAACTTTTGGTCTGTACTGTATTTATATACATACTGTAGTACCCATGTCATTGGAAGCATTGGTCATTTCTGGGTTTAAAAAAGAGCTAATGGGGATTTGATGGGTGTGTTTTTATGTGAACTAAACTCTGAACACTGTGGATATGAGCACTCTGCTATCAAACAGAAATAGTTTGGCTATTATGTGTATGATTGCAGTGCTTCCTCACCAGATAGCTCTTGAAGCGGATGAACTCTACTCTGGTAGTCAGTCTTCTTTTTCCGCGGCTCTGGCTTTAATCGACTCCACCAGGTCAGAACAGAACTTATATCCCCCCTTTCCCAGAACACAAAAGAACCATCAGATCAGATGTCCGATGTCTTCAAGGATGTCCTCTGGCCAGACACTCAATCCTACAAATCACATTAGATACAATGTCACAAACCCTGTGTGTGTGTGAGGGGGTCATGGATGTCATAAATTGATTTAGGGTCACTGAAATTAATAGGCAACCCAAAATCTTTGGAATGTGTTAGGGGCTAAGAAACACTAGACTAAACAATGAATAGTTGAGAACATAAACTCTATATTACCTATTTTTATGTATTAATTTACACATTTCTTTATGTATTACAAAATGCCAGACATATTAAAGTAACAGAAATATTATACTGAGATCTCCTTAATATTGTTCCTCACAAACATTTTTTCTCCTCAGGTTTTTCTCTTGAGAAATAGACCCATGGAATCTCCGTTTAGAAAAGCTGTGTAACAATTGGGATGGGGGGTGCTCTGGTCCCGCATGTGTTTACCTGTTCATGATGACTCCATGAGGGATGTCACACACTCCAGATCACCCGAAATGCCCCAGGATAATTAAACAGCTCCAAACTTTAAACCCGACCAGCCGCCCTTTTAATCTAAACCAACCAAAGACAGAACAGAAAATAAAATAGTTCATAGTAATGTTTAGTAGAAATGCAAAAGCAAAGCAAAAGAAAATCACTAAGTAAGGATGAAAAAGAACAAGCTGTCGTTGCAATTGTAATGAATAAAATCCAGTGTGTTAGGCATATTTACCACAACTGGTTCTTTCTCTGTCATTGCCATGTCAGTGCTCGTATGTGTAAGAGTAAATTTAAACTGTGAGAGAGAAACAGATCGCTGTGCACCCACCCATTTCACACGAGAAACAGAGTGGAGGTGTTTCCAATGATTTCATTATCAAAATATTTTCCCTTTTTTGATAGACATGGGCAAAGTTTCGTTGCATTTATATTTTAAAATGAAGTTTTGGGTGATCAATGTTTTGATGAAAGTTTAAGACATAATTTTTGGAATAATGTTCACAGAAGAATCAGAACAAGACCAGAAACATATTAAGACAAAAAATGTGGTTATGTTGATTTTATGTTTATTTTAAATGGATAAAATCATTTATAGGCCCAATTCAGTTTATGTAAAATGTTTTTTTATTGAAATAGGTTTGCTGAAAATTTTAAAAACCTTTAAAAACTTTTTCTGCAGAACCAAAAAAGGGGGAGAAAAGACACTGGGGGCAGTTTGCCTGTTTCAAACTTATTCTTGGATATTTCAAAATTCAGGGCCATAACATCATGTTCAGTTATTAGCTTTGTAGATGGTTTTGTGCCCCCTCAGTCAGCCAACATCTGTCTCCAGCTGCTTCTTTTCCCTGCTCCAGACCCCCTTTCCTATTTTTTTTTTGGGAGCTGTGTCTGTGAAACAGAGGGGCCCCGGGTATTGGTGATAAAATGGTCCCAGTTCTTTTCAAAAACCTCCCAAAAAGTAATCAAGTCATCAGAAATTTACGGTAATAATATAAAAAAATTTGTATAATTCTTAAAAAAATACCATTTAAAAGTCTTTTTTTTTTTTTTTTTTTTTAAAAGAAATGTTTCTTTTTAAAAAAAGGGTTTTTGGAAAAAAAAAAAATTTTTTTTTTTAAAAAAAAATTTAAAGGAAAGTTTTAAAAAATTTTTTTTTCTTTTCAGAAAAGAAGGTTTCCAAAAAGGAAATTAAGCGCAAAATGTTTCCTTGAAAAAAAATTTAAAATATTTTAAAATATACCCCTGAGGGCAAAACAGTTTTTTTAATTTAAGCAAAATTTTAGATCCATTTTCAAATAACCCCCCTTTTCAAAAAATTATTTTTTAAAAAAAAAGTTTTTCATTTTCTGTTTTAAAAACTGCATTGGTTTTTTCAGAAAAAATTTTAAAAACCTTTTAAACAAAAACAAAATACAAAAAATTTCTCATGGGGGAGATAATGTGAAAGTTCTGCAAAAAAGCGAAAGGGAAGAAATGGTTTTCCATCAAAAAACGGCAAAAACCCCAATTAGAAATGGTTTATTCAGATTTTATTTGTTTTTGTTTACCTGAAGGATATTGTGGCGTTCTTCCCCGGAAAGCGTTTAAGGGCCCCTTCTTAATTTTTTCCCTTTGACAAGGGTCATATTCTTTTGTGCTTTCTTCACTTCCTCTCACCTGGATCAGGTACTCGGGGGTTTGACCATATCCTGGGGGAACATGAAATAAAAGAAAAACAGGGGTTTTTCTTACTTTTTTTTACACTATTCAGTATGTACTGTGAACAGTATGGGGGGGGCCCTGCAGGGAAAATACAAGAGCATCTAAAACAGGCCAACATCCCATTTTCTTTTCACCTTCTTTTTTCGTTTTGGGGCCCGAGACCATTTTAAAAAAAGGTTGTTTGTTTTCCTTTTTTGTTTTAAAGCTTTACCCTAGCTGCGGTTTCTTAGGACTGCCAGTTTTCCCAAAAGGGTTGGTTTTAAATAAAGTTCTTTTTGGGGTAAAGGAGCCCCAAAGGGCGGTGGTTGTTCTGCCAGGTATTGGGGGGTTTACTATGTGGCTAATCATTTATTTTTAAAATTTGCTTCTTTTGGGGAAAAGGGTTTCAAATAAATGATCTAAGCAAAATTGGATACCTTCAGTGGTTAAATTAAAACGTTGGGCATAAAAATTGGCATTATGTTGTGATGATCTGTGAAAAGGTAAATTATTTTTATTTAATTCTCAGAACATCTCAAACAAAAAATGCAGGACATTTATTTTCCCCGGGGGTTTTGGGGTTCCTTGGAGTGTTTCAGTGGAAGTTTTTTGGGGGGAGGGAAATCCCTTCTGCTGGCCCCATATTTTTACGGGGGGCTTTGTTCACCTCTTTCTCCAGCTTCTCCTTTTCCCCTAAACTTTGAATGTACCGGGAAAATGAAATATTAAAAATTAAGAGATCTTAATGGAAAATTTCCACAGAACTGTCAAGTTTCCCCAAAATCAAAAAGAAAAAGAAAAAAAAATGGGGATACACACAAAAAATGCGGGTACAAAAAATTTTTACTATATATATATATATATATATATATTATTTATAATATAATATATTTATAAATATAAATATAAAAAAAACCCACTCCTTTTAAAATATAAATTTATTTAAAGAGGGTTTTTTATGTGGCCCCAAAATTTTAAAATTTAATATGTTCTTAAATCGTAAAAAAAAAAAAACCAGGAAACAAAAAAAAATTGCCGCTTTTTTAAAGGGCAGTAAGTTAGTGTTTTGTTAGCGTTAGGCCATAGGTGTATTAAAAAAAAAATTTTAGGCCGATGGAATCGGTGTTTTTTAACAACCGTCTCTAGAAACCATCCCAAAGCAATTTTTAAAAAAACTTTTCCTCTTTTAATTTTTTTTCCGGGGTTTTTAGTCAAACTTTTCAAATTTCATTTAAGTGTAAAAAACCCAAACTTTAAAAACAACACTAAAACCCCAACGCAATCCAAAATATTGCTAAAAAAATTTTTTTTAATTTTTTTTATTTGAAGGTGAGGTCAGGGCCTTGACAGGGGGGGGCCCCGGTGGTGAGCCACTCCCCCTTTGCCCTCACGGCTGGGTGCCCCTCTCCCAATCCCCCCATCACCCCACCCTAAAAAGCTGTTTACCCCGCTGAAAAAGATCCGCTGATTCCGTAATCCACTCTCCGCAGCCCCACTCAAAACCCTTGGCCGCCTTGGAGAGGGGAGCCCCGGGAAGTCGTTGCATTACCAGGTAGATGCATTACGATCCACTTTTACAGAAAGTTGATCCGCTAAATTTAGTAATTAGTTGGTAGTTTTTTTGGGTTTTTTTTTTTTGTCGGTTTTACCCCCCCTTTTTAAAGTGTTGTTCAAAATACCCAGGGTTCTTAGAATTAAAATTTTAAATCTATTATGTCCCTGGTTAATCTTATATAGCTTAAACACCAATTTTTTTTGTTGGCAAATTTTTGAAAGAAAAAAAACAAAATAAAATAAAAAAAAAAAAATTTGGCCTTTAAAAAAAAATAAACAGAGAAAGGGGAAATGTAGGGGAAAAAGGCATTTAAAACCTTTGGGGAAACATGAAACAATGCTCCAGAAAGGGCCACAGGTAAATCATCAAATAGAATTTAGCAGTTTTCACACTTTTAATTCTTGTAATTAATTTTTTTCCCCCATTATAACCACCTGTCTTGTTACTATTAATCTATAAACATCATATTTTTTTTAAAACCAAAATTTAAATTTGTATTTAAAAAAAATATATTTATAAATGTTCTAAATTATTTTGTTTATTGTATATAATATAGTTTTATGCAGTAATATATTAAATTAAAAGTCTAATACTTATTGGGAGGGGTGGGGTAAGATTAAATTTTTTACTATTGGGGTCTAAAAAATAAGGGAAAAAGATTTCAGAAGTACAAGAAATATCTGTCCTTTCCAAAAAAAAGGATTCCTTTCATTTTAAATGCAGAAGGGATCTAAGAAAGGGTTCTAAAAAATAGGCTTCTTATAAAAAAGTGTTCCCCTGGCTCAGTTTGCCCCGGGTTTGGGGAAGTTGACCCAGGGGGTCAGTGGGTTTAAAATGCACCATCTGGGTGTAAAAAGACCATTGAACCAAAATTTATTCAAAAACCCCTGTGAAAAAATAAAAATTTAAAAAAAAATAAATTTTAAAAATTTTTTTTTACAAAAAGTCATATTTTAAATTTTTAAAGTTACCTTTTCAGCATTTAAGTTAACCAACTTAAAAAGTTTTAAATTTTAAATTTAATTTTTTGGGATTTTTGAAAAAAAAAATGTTGAACCCCCAAAGTTTGTGCCTTTAAAAAAGACTAAACCAGTTTTTTGGCCCTTTGTGATACAGGGGGAGATATTTTTATTTATTTTTTTTTATTTTTTTTTCTAGCAAAATCTGCGCCAGGGGCGACTGATAGTAATTTAAAAAAGGCCCCGAATGTTTTGTGAAAAAATCCAAAATTCGGTTAGGCAAACCTCATGATAAATCTGTCGAAATTTATCAACCTATCCCAAAAAAGTAGCATATAACATAGGGGCAGAATCTGAGAAAAGAAAAATTTATGCTTTTTTTATTTTGGCAAAATTTTTACAAAGTATTCTAAGGGAATTTGACCAAAGTTATTTTCTATATACCCGGACTTTGGGGTTTTTTATTTTACTACCCCCAAGTTGTTTCCCCCGAATTGTGTTGCATTTTTTACCCCCCCCCCCCCCCGTGCCCCCCCGCGTGCCCCCCCACACACCCCTTCCCCTGGCCGGAGCAGGTGGGCCCCCCCCCATTTAAAGCCCGAAATGGCGCCCAAGGGGGATTAAAATTGCCCCGGGCCCCCTTTGTCGTGGGTTTTTCCAACTTCGGCCCCCCCCAGGGGGGATCAAACTGGCTCCCCTACCGCCCCCCTTTCTAAGTAATTATTCCCCCCTAACCCTAAAGAAAGGGCCCTTAAGGATTAATAGGGCCCTGGCCCATTCCTTTAAACAGGGGCCCCCAAAAAACCCCTATTTTTCCCCTTTAAAAGGGGGGGGTTTTTGTGAGTGGGGTTGGGGAAAAATTTCCCCCCCAACCCCCCACAAAATTTTCCCTGGCCAACGGGGGTGGGGGGCCTTTCCCCCCCCAGGTGTTTCTCCTTTTCCATCGGCAAAAAATGGGTTGGGTTTCCCAAAAACCCCTGGGCAATGCCATAAAAAATTTTCGTTTTAAGAGCGGGGGGGGTGGGCAACCTTACCCCCCCCCTCCTTTTCCCCCCCTTTGGGATGGGTTTAGAAGCAAGGGTCAAGGAAGGCCCCACTGCCCCAAAAAAACAAGGTCCAAAAAAAGGGGCCAATTAGGGGGCCCCATCTTCCTTTTAAATTTTATTTTAAGAACCCCTTTTGGGTAATTTTTTAAATTTAAAAAAGCACCCACCCTTTTTTGCCCTTTTTTGGTTTGGGGAAACCCCAAATGTATGTCCGGTCCTGGGAGCGTTTTTTGTTTTATTAGACTAACATCAACGTCTTGTTTTGTATTTAATGCACACCACATCGTCCCTAACAGTCATCATGAATAAAAAAGGCCCCTTCTCTATTTCCTAATGCATATTATTGTTGCAACTGTGGTCATTCCTGCATTATATGGAACTGTGCTTGTCTTTCCTTCCTTTCTTTCCCTCTGTTGCACTTGTACTTTTTAAGCAAATATCCACGTGGATCTTCAAATTGATTGACACAAGTCCAATTAATTCTCTCGGATGGAGGTAATGTCAGGTTCTTTCTCTCCAAATTGTATCTCTCTGCTTAAAACCTGCCACTGCATCTTGCATTAATATGCGTACAATTGTACGGTTAAGTTCACTGCCTACCACCCTCAGAATTCAATGAGGGAAACCATAGTCACTGCCCTACTTTTTTTAAATTTTCAGAATTTTGTTACCCTACGCTGATCGATGTACGATCACGATTATGGAAGAAAAGATTCTGTCGATCCTGCTACCTAATGGCACAGTCCAGTGTGCACTTGCGATCGCTATGCATACAATATGGTGGTTAAACACCCAAAAGATCTGCATGACACGCCCAGTCCGCCAGACGCCCTGAGGATCTACACCTTCTGACTGATGACTTTAGTTTTCCCACACTGTGTCCACCATAACAAGTACCTGTCGCTGTAAAATGAAGATCCTGTTTAGCTGGTTCATAGGTGTTTTGGTTGAAACTGGGCGTGTGAAGCCACTGTCGGCTGATCACTCCTGAGGTCCGTTAGACTTTGACTAGGCGCTAGTGGGGTGCATTGTTACACTCAGGTTCTTTTAACTACCTGGCACTGACAGGTAATTCCTCAGCTAGTTCTCTCCACACTGCCTGCCACACGACAGTGCAAACTACTTTATTCTGAATGGCCACATCTGGCTATACCAGGAAGTATGTGTGCTTGATGCGGCTGCCAGTCAACAGTGACCCGTGAGAGAACTGGTGTGGTTGTGTTATCTTCCTGAGGAAAGAGTGAGTGATATTGCAAGGAATCTACAGATGACAGGATTTCAAGAGGGCCAAAGCCGAGGTCCATTCAGCGTCCTGGTCCGATCTTTGACTTCGTGCCAGAGGACCATTAAACGAATGCTTGATGGGACGATCTACAACTGTGGAATAGTGCCACAGTTGTAAGCACAGCAAACCTCGATAAATTCGGCTCCACCTGATTTACTGACGGTGGGGTCTATCACTGCTCGGCATATAATGGACCTGCTCAAATTGAATCACAACATTGAACGCTTTGGAGGACCCCACTGACGTGTGCCATACCCTACCTGGAAACTTTTGGTAAGTGCCATGTCAGCCCCTGTTTGCCAAACCAACATGGGAATCCCCCATACCCGAAGGTGATCTGTGGCTCCAATCTTAATCTGCATTTACAATAGATTCCGACTTCATTGCTAGTGGAGAGTATGAAAATCTCAGCATCAGGAAGCTGCTGGATTCAAAACCCTCTACTGACCTTGATATCCCTAAAGTCCCCATCCAACCATTGACAAGTTCATCTAATCACCTGCATCTCGTGGGGCATGGCAGTCCTGGTCAGAGACTCTGTTTTTGAATCTAGAAAGGGATCTTTTTTTTTCTTTAAGTATCAGAGACTTTTACAGCAGAAGATAAATCATCGACCAAGATTCAAGCTGGTTGTGCTCAGAAGATTGACTGTTTTGAGGGCCATAAGGGACGGTGCATGCACACAAACCCAGGCCTACATAATAAATACCTCACACCACAGCGGTTGGTACCAAGTAGTCAGGCAATCGTCTACATGACAAAAAACTGACCCGCTAGTGATATGCTCCACTGCACACCATGGGAAGTTTGCGCAAGCTGTCTTTAAAGCCCTTCAGTGTCAAAATATCCCACAAGACCCTGTTAAACAACTGGATAAACTCTGCACCATCGGATGTCTAGAACAGTTGCATGAAGCTCTGCTGAAGTGCATGAGAGACAGCGGAGATCATCCACATAAGATATTCCAGGCTGACTTAACAGAAAACAAGCTTGCAGATAAAGTAGAAGTGCTGTGATACAAGACCTCAGTTTCTGGAGAGTCCAGTGACCTATAATAACTGCAGATGTCCACTAGATGGTTGATGTCTGTCAAGAAACCCCAAACATTATGGTCACACTTCGTCAATTTGAACACAAGGTGTCATAATGTAATTGATATAGTTTTTCATCCATTTCATGTTACCCAAAGTCCATAAATTAGCCTTCTTTTTGACTTGTTCCCAGTTCTCGCAAAAGGTTTTATTACAAATGTTTTTAAAATTTTATGCTGATAGTTGCTAAATTAAACTGTGCATACTTACAGCTACAACTAATAAATGATTACTAGGTGACATAAGTTAACAATTTATTAATCATTGCTATCATATAGCTGTTGTTTTGCTATGTGTGGCTTATTGCTTTGAAAGGGTTTACAAATATAAATGAAAAAAAAAAATTAAAAAAAAAAAAAAAAAATTAATAAAATATATATATATTATAATATTATATATATATTATAATATATATAGTATAAAGTATAGTTCATATAAAAGTAATAATACTGTCATCATTTACTCACCTTAATGTTATTCCAAACTTGTATGACATTGTTTCTTCTGTCAAACACAAATTTCGAGTTATCACTGTTTTGTTTTGTTTTTTCTTCCATAAAAGTCAATGGTAACAAAACTGTTTGCTTACCAACATTTTTTCAATTATCTTCTGTTGTTCAAAAACGAAGGAAGCCATAAATGTTTTGGAATGACACAGGGATGATATTAATGGAGTCCTAATTTTTTTTTTTATATTGTACTATCCCTTTAATTTTTTTGTAGATATTGAAGAAGCTGATTAGATCTAGTATAAAAGCTCGTTGCAAAGCGAACTCAAGCACAGGCAAAAATTGAAATGTTTCAGTTGGGTTTTTATTTAAACCATTCCACCGATTCTTGTCCCAGAAATAAAATAAAACAACTTTTTAAATGTATCATAACATTTAGAGGTCGTCATCTTAAGGTCATGGCATGTAAAATGCACTCATTACTTTATTCACAAGAAAGCAGGACATCCACATTGAAGGCTTTCAGTTTATTTTGTTACTTACATATTCATCCCTCCTTTTCTCCAAGTGATGAAAACAAATACCCAAGGTGATGAGAAAAGAGTTTGTAATTCGGAGAGGTGCCACAATATGACTGTTCTTGCTGAAGTCAGTAAACATCAATCCCATTATTCTCTTGGTCCCATGTGATGTTCATTGCTCATTTCAGATCGTAGTGACTTTCTGCAGCTCTGCTCTGCACAGGAGAACTAAAATACCTTCAAATGCTTTATGTTACAAGAAAACACTCACAACTATGCAGAGACTTAAATGATATTTGAGTACACATTTATACATCAAGCCAGACGAGACTGAGACCCCCTCCTCACAAAACTACCAGAAATGAAATGCAGGTCGGAACATTCAAGCCATTAAAAATACTATATAGATTTTGACCATTTTTAAAAAATAGCTTTTGAGTTTGCAAATGGTTTTTCAACATGCACTATGAATGCATCAAGATCGAACATGAACATTTCAATTCGAAGAAAATAAAATAGTTCCATCCTCAAGATACTTTATATAGGCAAGTTACAACCAATGACTGTTTCCATATACAGTACTGGTGCAAACATATAACCATGCCATATGTGACCTTAAAATAATGAAATGCCACTGCTGTAAATGTGAACACATTGCACAGTACTGCATGTCATGAGCATTAAAAGGGGACTGTATTCTGCTGTCATAATTTGCTCAACCTCATTGCAAACCTGTATGTGTCATACTTTTCTTGCATGAAACACTGAAGGCTTTGTTTTCCATTCATGACTCCATTGACACTCACTGTATTGAAAGAACAGCTTGAGCATTCTGCTAAACACCTCTTTCTTCTACAGAAGAAAGTCAGTCATACAGGTTTTGGAAAGACACAAGAGTGAGTACAAATGTCTGAACTTTTGTTTCAGAGTGACCTACTATCCCTTTTAACACAGAAGTGGTTTCCTACCCTACACATTCTGTAATATACTTTTTTATGTACAGATTTGTGGCAATGTGGCATGGGATGGGTTACAACTCTGTGTTCTACAAAGTGTCTGTTAAGCCTTAGAGGGGCTTTAGTTTAATACTGAGGTACTGTTGAAATCATACATTTTAATTTCATGCTCCATTACTCGATCCTTAAAGTGGATGGAAAAACCGCTTTAGCATGGGATGTGAGCGAGTTTTGTGTTTTTTGTTGATGGCTAAAACAACACTGGCTCACCAAGGCGCAAATGAAAATAACTGTGTCATCGTAATGCTATTACAGACAATAATAATGTATTCCGTGATGTCATCGACAATGTAACAAGAGCGTTTTAGATACAGGATTTTAATCAATCCAACATAAGCCTTGAATGACTGGTGATATTCACAAGGAGGCTCCTTGAAAACGATTGTGTTTCGCCCCCCGTAATAAGGCACAGTGACTAAATCAACATAGAGTGCTTTCTTCAGCACTGACAGACCATCACTTCAAGGATACATGCGCTGAGAAGTGGGATCAACAGTCTTGTACAACTGTCATGGTCTGCGAGAATAATGAGGATCGTTTTTGCTCCCCTTCTGCTTGATGAAGTTTCTGCAATGAATAAACACCATCTAAACACACACTTGACGGCTACAAGCTTTCCAAGACTCGGACACGCTTGAACACTGAAAACAAGTTTTAAGTAGATCGATAGCCAAGTGAATGGGTTTTCATGTGCGACTTTGTACATTGCAACACACAGACACGAACACAATTTGGACATAAGAAGACCTTTTGAACCACAAAATGACACAATCGCCTCTCCGACAACAACCCCCTTTTGCCCAAAACATCAAAATACTATTGTGATCAACACACTGATTCAAACTCTGCAAGTCCCACAGCTCTTAGGGGATTCAAAGGCCATCACTGGCTCCGGCGGTCAGTTAATATCGCAGCGGCTCATTCGTCAACTTGATGGACAGAACCGAGACTCCTAACACCTTCAGAAGCTCATAACTGGCCTGCTGGGCATAGAGTGAGATGATATGGGTGCCGAGCCGTTGGAGCTGTGTCACGCTGCACAGCTGTGGGTCTGGTCAAGGGTTGATGTTAGTGAGGAGCAACCTGAAGGGGAGCTGAGGGCAGGAGCATGAGGGCAGGGCAGACTCAGAGTCCAGCATGCGACCACCGGGAGGGAACTGAAAAACTGGAGGGTTCAAATCTTCTATGCATATTAGGTGGCAAAAGGAGCTGGCTTTGTGCTTGGACATCATGGAACGGGTGAACTAAACCCCTCCTCTTCGCTCTCCCTCTCTCTTCTAGCGCCTCCTCGAACACTTGGTCCGGGAGCCGGAAACACTCCTTCAATAAAGAAGTTGACCAGTGATTGACTGAGGTGCTGCCTGAGGTTTTGTTCCCTCTTTGTGAATGAAGTGTCCTTCGTCTGGGTAGATCTAATGAAAGGCACAAGACAAGGTATTGAGCTCAATTATCACAGCACTCCAGAACATCACGTCAGACTGATTCTGCTTTTACCCTGCATCTTCTGGGGTGAATGCAAGTCCGTTAGACATCAAACAATGGTGAATTCATCATTATCTATAATTTGTTTACCCTTTTTTGTTTTATGTAGCATGTGCGAGAAGAGTCTCTGTGCATTTATTGCATGATAGTATCAGGGTTCTCAGTGGTTTATTGAGACAAACATTTTTGTATAAAGGTCTATATTTTTTATGTCTTTGAATTTTTTGAATTCAAACATTTTTATTGTAAAACATACTCCAGTAATATGTATGTATGGGTATATATATGTGTGTGTGTGTGTGTATACTTTTAGACCAGATCAAACAGTTGTCTTTGATGATTACTTACTAATTTTTTTTTTAAGAAGACTTGTTTGAACAGTTGATGTGTATCCTTAAGAAGGCTGTGTAGCTGAAACACTTAGATCTACACTTTTAACAATTTTAATGACTTAGCCAGGTTATATAAAGTATTTCATCTTTTCGATACTCCAATACATATATATATATATATATATATATATATTATATATATATAGAAATATATATATATATATATATATATATATATATATATTACAATCTGAAATCTAGACCTTAAACTATGAAGCCTAAAGAAAGAGTCACACTGAGTCACATAAACCAATGCATATGAGGCCATTACATTATGACTACTCCTAGCCTATAGCAATAAATGCACCTGACAACCAAATGGTGCCGCAGGTGCAGTTCACAGAGCAGTATATATACCACCGGAGGACTGCCTTTCTGTCAGTAGAGAATTAATTGTCAGAATAGGAAAAGCTGATTTATCAGAGTTTGATAAAGGACAAATTGTGATGACATGGCGCCTCGGAACTTCGATCTCAGAAACAGTGCGCCTTATGGGTTTTTCATTTGCCGCTGTAGTGATTATCTATCAAAAGTGGTGCACGGATGGCCAAATGACAAACCGTCGTCCGCAGCTTCATGATGCCAGAGGGGAGTGGAGACTGTTGTGCATTGTTCACAGTGACTTCAGGGTCACAGTGTGAAAAATCTACAACAGTGGTGACCAGGGCAATGTGCCACAGTACACGGTTCATCACAAACTTCTGTGTATGGGCCTGCGTAGCTGACCACCCAGCCAGGTCCCCCATGCTAACTGCATGCCATCACCAACAATGCATGAAATGGGCCTGAGATCATCTAGATTGGACGGTGGTGGCCTAGGCTGATGAATCAAGATTCCTGGTGCATCACATTGACAGCCCAGCGTGGATACAAGGATACACAACCAACAGAGGCTATGGCACCTGGAGGCACTGCTGGTCAGACACAGGCCAGCAGCGGTAGTGTTAAGCTGTGGGTGATGTTTTCTTGGGAAACTTTAGGTCCCATTATCCTAATAGCACAGTCCCAGAATCGTCAAAGAGTCAGGACATGAACCCAATCAAAAAGCGGGTTTATGCTACATTACTACCAACCCGCAATGTACAGGAACTGGAGGATCTGCTGTTGACATTATGGGAACAGATACCCTGGAGACCTATTGCCACCTGGCTTGAAACAAAGCCTTGCAGCGTGGCCGCTGTTTTGTGAGCTAAAGGAGGTTCTACAGGTTATTACATATGTGGTCATAATGTAATGGCTCATTGGTGTGTGTGTACTATATATATATATATATATTATATATATATATATATATATATATATATATATATATATATATATATATATGACTGTCCACCAGTTGTACTCCAACACAAGTCACCACAAAAATTTTGAAATTACACAAGTGTACACAAGTGTACACAAAAGTTTTTTTAGGAAACATTTTTAGAAAACAGCTTTATTTTATTCCAAAAAGGTTTTAAATATAATTTATAAAGTGGTGAGAAATCTTCTTTTCTTTCTCTTCTTTTTTTTGCAAAAATTGCACGTCCAATTTTAGACATTGTTAGCGAGTAAATATAATTGGCAAGAACATGAAATTGTCATTAATTTAATTTATTATTTAATAAATTATATCCATTTGCAGATTCTTTTCTGTACAGCAATTTGACAGTAGAGAGAATTAACAAAATTTCTGAACTTCTTGATTCTTACATACTTAATATACATTTGGAGAAACATTGTACATTGAACATTGAATCATGGATCAAACCAAGTGTGTAAACATCCAGAAACTTTATTGTGTGTGGCAGTCGTGACCCTTCCTAATAGATCATAAATTGAGAAGAACAGCTTGACAAAATGACGATCACACACATCCTGATGAATATATGCCTTAATTAATTCCACAGTCATTCAACAGCCAGCAATTAATAGCAAATCCATTATGGACCAGGAAGCAAAGAGAAAATCTTCTAGTGTGGGAATATAATGGGATTATTCAGCGTGTGGCTCATGAGAGTGGCCTGTATAATCTATTTAATTGAGCTGCATGCACTGAGTGTGTCTAATCCCACTGCTAGCAACAGCCGCTCACACTGCTGAATGATTGCAGAGGTTGAGATGCACGGTGTACAGTTAAACCCCCATTAATTTTCTCCATAGATAAATTGATTAACAATAATTTATAAACCTTTACTGCCATTAACTCTGAGGATGAAGCTCTGTTGGTAATCGAATTTGACTGATTGATGATTTGATTCTCTGTGTATTTTGCAAAAATGTAAAAATGTTTTTATTCTTTGATTATTTTTGAATTATAATCATTATTGATTATATTTATGGGATGAAACCTTCATTATTTTCATATTCTTCAAATCAAAGTTTGCAATGTGATTCATCATTCATTCATCTATATTAGAACTAGAAGAATATTTTGAAAACGCCCTTGTGAAAATGGAAATAGAAAAAAAAACTTCTGGAATTAAAGCAGCAGATGTAAAAGCGAACAATCACTGCTGCACAGGGTGATTATTATAATTAAAGGTTCAGTATTTAATATTGACAACTAGCGGTTGAAATAGATACTGCAGTGCAAATTCAAAATATTGGAAACAGACATTCTGACACAGAATGCACATTTCAAGAGTAGAAAAACTGGCTGTAGCATTGTTTTTCATGCGAACTTAGCATGTTTCCTAAATATCTGCAAAAATATTATGGTATCTATATGCTTTAGTATGGTCAGAAAATACATAGAGCACCTTTAACTTTAACTAAAAATTTTTAGTTTTTATTTTTATATTTAAATATAAATATTAAAATATACATTTTTTTTTTGGCAAGGAATCATCACAATTTTTATTTAGTTTAACTTGATGTACAAAAATATTTAAAACTAAAATAAAAATGAATAAAACTATAGACATCAAAACACAAAATCAAAACAAAATTACTTAAAATTTAAAATGAAAGAATTATTATAATTAGAATTAAATATTTATTTAAAAATATTATTAATAAAACTATAATAGTTTCTCAGTGATATTAAAATAACATTGTGGCTTAAAAATATAATAAAATAATGTAAAATAGTGTATACTGAGAAAAAAATTATGTATACTGAGAACAAACTGCTTACGAACAAGGAGTGGTTCAACCGCCTGTACACAAATAAAACTTAATCATAGCTTTAATGAGTATCAAAGTATTTACTTTTTAAGTACACATTATTTTAAAAACTAATGGAAATTTAGATTTGAAATTATAATAAATACAGCTGACATCCTGATGTGAGGAAATACAGTTTGAAACATTAAGCGTAACAAACCATAATATGACTGTTTCCTGTTTTCAAACTTTTTTGTTGCTGTTGTTGTTTTTACTTTCTTTGCTGCTTCTCATGTAAACATGCGCTTGACAAATGTCTTTGACCACTTCACTCATATCTTTTCCAGCATTTAGAGCATGAGTGCTGCATTTTTAGAACAACTTTAAAAAAATATGTTTCAAGATTTTAGAGTTAATTCCACTGCCCTGCATCTCACAACACAAAAACATTCTGTGTGAATTACCTCTAAATCTAAGAAACTAAGAAATTTCTCTTAAAGGGGTCATGAATTGAGAAATCAACTTGAGTTTTTGATATATAAGAGGTCATTGTACTAAAATAATATCCTGTAAGTTTCAGAACTGAAAACATCCTTGTTACGGAAATAAATGCTTTTATTGACACCAGGCCCAGTGAACGGCAGATCCTGGAATGTGCCTATAGGTTAAACACTGCCTCCACAGAAGAATATCAATGCCTAATTCTTTAGCCCCGCCCACTGATTCAGGCATGACATAGTAGGGAAATAACATAAGTGGCGCTAAACCAGATCGAGCAACAAAGCAATAATCATGCTGTTGAAGATCGCAAAATACTGTGCAGTGCCTGGTTTTGGAAGAACACAGTCGGGCATAACCTTCCTACGGATTCAAATATTAGGATGTGTGGTTGAACTTTATTTTAAATGTTCAGAAACATTGAGCATTCAACTATGAAGTTAGTTTTCTAGTTAGTTTGCTATGTAAAACTATTATCCAATCATAGCATTGGGTGTCTACTTCCAAGTCTTCAATGCAGCAGCCCATAAAAACCAAGAGTTTCTTGAGCCGGCCTCAAAACCAGGGTAGAAAATAGCCTATTACTTATTGATTTTTATGTTTTTGAATGTAAAAACCACGCGAAGGTTATAAGTGGACCTCAGACAACAGGAAAAAATAATAATAAAAAGCCAGTTCATGACTCCTTTAAAGTTCTCAATATCTCTTACCTGCAGAGTGTAATTTGCTCTCTCGCTGATTAACCTGGAGATGAATTTGGCTGTGTGCTGAAAATGAACTTTTTCTAAAAGGTAAATGAGATGTTTTAGTTGACAATATTATTTCTTTTACAAAGACATTGTAAGAAATAGAAAGTAAATGTACCATCTGCTGTAGGATGAATGATTAAAAACTTCTTATCACTGAACTGGGACGCTCTGTATGCAAGGTTGGCCATCTGTGGAAATATTAAAGAGTATACTGTAAGTGTTGTCAGTAACAGTGAATACAAAATACAGATTATAAAAAGGAAGTGTACCTCGTATGGCCTCCGATCTGGCTTGGGAGGGCCTAGATATCTCTCTGAGAAAGCTGAAGCTGAAAGCAGGAAATAAGAACGGTATCAGTCAACAGTGACATTTGTCACAGGCAGAGTTCATTTCCGAGCATTTCCTTTGATAAAAATCACTGCACGGCCATTTCACAATACACACTGACTTATGAGCAGATTTCTGTGCTGTTGCCACTGTGAGAGGTGAAGTATTGTTTATGATGAACACGCACATGCTTCATTTTTCATCCCTCTTTTCCTTCAGAGTTCTTGGAGTGCTTCAGTCCTCCTGCCTGCTCTCAGAATACTGATGGGATCCACTGCCACGCACAAACAGGAAGCTATGGATGATGAATCGGACACTCCTCCTCTGAGGCGTTCACACAGGATGCATTCTTGCCATTTTTTCAATTGTTGGTTCAGTTGTTGGTGACATCTTGCATCACATCTAATCTCACTAATTTTTCAGCATCTTGCAATATTTTCCAGATATTGTGTCAAGGTAAAAATAGCGCATCTGTCACCTCAATGAGGTTTTACAACAACAGAGAAGCAATCAGAAAAAGCTGGGGGTGGGACAAAAATTTGATGATATTTCCCATTCCTGATATCACACCTACATCTGTGATTTTTTGGTATTTTATCATCCACACAACATTTGTAAAATGTTCCCTGTTGGATGCTAAAATGACATTCAGCAGATGTTTTGATTTAGAACTGTTGATTCCTTTCAACAGATGTCTTGTGCTTACTGAGATATTCATATCTAAATCTGAGGATCAGATGGACCCAAACAGATCTATGTTCTCCTCTCTGCAGAGCTGTAGTCTGCCCTAATATTTAATACTGATTCTGCTCTATTTGTTGTGAGTTGTAAAGATAAAGACTTTATGTTAAGGGACAATTCTCACTATTAACTAGTTGCTTATTAGCATACATATTACTAGCAGACTGGTTGTTATAAAGTACATATTAATGGCTGTGCATTGACCATATTTTAGATCCCTTAATCCTGCCCCATACCTAAACTAAACAACTAACTTACTAACTATTAATAAACAGTAATTAGGAGATTATTAAGGCAAAAGTTGTAGTTAATAGTGAGAATTGGTCATTAAAATAAAGTGTGACCAGTTATATTTTTAGGCTGGTCCACCTCAGCAGTGTAACAGTACTGCGGCTCACACAACCCTGCCGGCTGCTCAGATTTCAACCCCGCCAGCTGCAGCTCACACAAGCCTTTAGGCTGTTCAGCACTCAAGCCTGCCGGTGACTCTGATGTCAAGCCTGCCAGCTGCGGCTCACACAAGGCTGCCAGCCGCCAAGAAGTCAAGCCTGCCGGCCACCCTATTCACCCGTAACCTGGAGGAAGAGAAATTGATGGCTCACGGCCCTCTTCCTCGCCTGAGAGTGCCCCCCAGAGCTCGCTCGGCTCCAGCCCCTGAGTCTAGCCCATGGAGGGCTCCAGTACCTGAGTATAGCCCACAGAGGGCTCCTGTTTTCAAGTATAGCCCACAGAGGGCTCTTGTTCTCAAGTGTAGCCCGCGGAGGGCTCCTGTTTCCGAGTATAGCCCATGGAGGGCTCCGGTTCATGAGTATAGACCACGGAGGGCTCCTGTCCCCGATTTTAGCCAAGTGAGGGCTCCTGTCCACGTGTTTAGCCCAAGGAGGGCTTCAGTCCCTGAATCCCCTCCAGAGCACCCTCAAGTGCCCGCTCCTCCAGAGTGCCCTCAAATGCCCACTCCTCCAGAGCACCCCCCAGAATTCCTTATTTCCCCCAAGAAAGTTTATTGCCCTTGCATATGCCCTTGGCCATGGTGGAAGAGTTGGCTCAGGTCATGGAGGATCTGCTATGGCCTTCTGAGTCCCCTGCTCCGCCACGGCAACCTGAACTGCCTGCTCCGCCATGGCCTCTGGAGTCACCTGCTCCGCCATGGCAACCTGAACTGCCTGCTCCACCATGGCTCCCTGAGCTCCCTGATCCACCCTGGAGGCCTTCCCATGTCCCTGTCTTGCAACAGCCTCCAGGGTGCCCCCCCCATCCCGGTGGTATTGTTACGGCGCAGGACACGCCTTCCGGGAGGGGGGAGTAATGTCACGTGTATGTTCCTGTTATCCTTGTTATTAGTTATCCTCATCACCTGTCTGGCCCTCATTATCTGCCTTATTTGAGTTCTAGCCCCATTATTCTCCCTTGTCTGGAATTGTTCATGTCAACCTTACTACATGTGTTTTCCTGTTTCTTTTTGATTATTAATATTAGTAAAATTCTTCTACGTCTCCTCGCTCCTTTGCTCCGCGCTCCTACACAGCAGCAGTACCGTGACAAGCAGAGCATGAATTCCAGCGTGAAACTTAAGTTTTAACATTGAAAAAGAGATGGAAGATGGAAGTAATGAAACATTAATATTTGACAACTGTTTTATGATAAGAATGTTAAACAACCGACAGTAACATTCAGTGATGCAACTATTCAACTTTTCCTCCTCAAAGTTCACCAATTGAAAATATTGTCATTTACATCATTCATTGCATCATTCATTGAATGTGATGAGACATGAAACGTACTGCATTTTCATCATATTGGTCATGCAAATAAGATGAATGTGTGCATATTTTAAAATAATATTTGCAAATAATGATTACTTCACAACTAGAATTAGACCTTCCTTCACTGTTCCATTTCATTATACTTTATAAAAATAATAATAATAATAATTAATAAATAAATAAAGCCCCCCCCAATGTTCAAGGTATGTTTACAGCCATGAACTTATGTAATTCATATCTGAATGTGACAAGACATTTTACCATTTTGCATTTTCACTCTTATTTGTATGCCTATTTTTTTTTCAAATATTTCAAAGTAATTACAAATAAACATATTTTACTGTTCTTCTTTCTTTTTTCTTAGTTCCCTTAATCCTTTAATAAATTCCTTTATAAATGAATGAATCCCTTAATAATAGAATATAATAGAATAATAATAGAATAGATTATACAAACCCTACCATATAGCGCAAAGTCTGTGATGGGTGATAGCACTGCAGCACACTTGAGCATGGAGTCCTCAGAGCTGAGCAGAAGGCTGGTGACGTAACCTCCATACACCTGAAACACAAAATACTCAACTCTGGACCTCTGAGATAGCACAACCCTCATTACTAGTTACAGAAGTTTCTGATATGGTCTGTGCTCATTAAAGTGAGGCAGGAATTCGGCCTTTGAACATGCATTCATTAATCCTTTGAAAAACGACAATCTAAGAAATAGGCACAGGCAAAAAGGAACATGTAGCCAGAAATATAGATGGTCTCAATTAATTTCTTCTTGCTGCATGAAACCAGTTTGTTCTGCTCCTCTTCAGGAAGACTTTAACTGACGTGCCAAAATACAGAAAGTCTCTATAGAATCTCATTATCAGAAGTCGTGTTGGATGGGCCACATTGACAGTGTAGCTCTGTTCCAAAACCTAGTGAGCTGCCTACACTCTTAAAAATAACATTTCCAAAAAATTGTTTTCACAGTGATGCCATATAAAAATTATTTTTGGTCTGTATAAAGCATGTTTGAATCAAATTTTTATTAACTAAGTTATTAATTGTTATTGTTTGTTCAAAGAGACTAAGAGCTCCAAGCACAGTGCTAAAAAATGTGGGTTTTTTTTTGTTTTTTTTGAAGAATAGTTGAAATGAAAAACATTTTGGAAATCTAAAAACTTTTTTTTTTTTTTTTTAAGTAATTTTTGTCCTTTTGTAAGTGGGAAAGTTTCCATGGATGTTCTTCATGTAACCATAGATGCTAATAAAGAACATTTATTTTTAAAAAGTTTACACCGAAAACAATGTAAGATGCGTTCTTGATATGAAGGCTGTTCCAAAAGAGCAGCAAAGGCAACCTTTTGACAAAATCTCAAATCGCGATGGCTTTTTGTGGCACATTCCTAAATTGTAAAAAGCAAGCAAATCTTTATATTCATAATATAATTTAATTCTACCTTCCTAATTCATTTTTAACCTAGACATATACAACATAAAATTTTAAGCCACATAAAATATCAACCAATAAATATACCCAATTTATGTTGTATGTAGTGTTTATTAAGGCTGAAACGCATTATGATAGTTAACTGAAAATAAAATAAATGTACTACTATATATGGGTAACACTTTATTTTAAAGGTCCAATTCTCACTATTAACTAGTTACTTATTAGCATGCATATTACTATGTTGGCTGTTTATTAGTAATTATAGGCACATATTAATGCCTTATTACGTATGACCATGATGTAGATCCCTTAACCCAACCCAATAAATAGTTAATAGTGAATATGTGTTCCCTATATAAAGTGTTACCCTATGTAAGGGATAATGCACGGCTAGCTGTGCATTAAACATTTTTAATGCATGATAAGGAGGCCAAGAACCACCCGATGGAAAGCTCTTGGCTCTTAATGCATCGTTTTTCCTTCTGGAGCATCAGTGACCATTTAAACCTTTTGTAATAGTTGCATATGAGTCTCTCAGTTGTGCTCAGTGTGAAACTGAAAATCATACAATCATTGTTGGAAAGGGTTCAACTATGCAAAGGATGCTGAAAAACCAAAGAATTTATGCACATATATATATATATATGTGTGTGTGTGTGTGTATGACAAGCTATTTTATCTGGACAAGTATTAACAATAAAATGCAGTTAAGTATTTACCTGACCAAAAGCTCCAATTCTGGTCTTGTCAATATAAGGCTCCTGCATTATAATACTGCCAGACACAAAGACAAAGTGTTAAACGGTCTGACACTTTGAACTTCTCACATGCAGAATAATCGGTGTCAGTCATTTCATTGAGTTTTTAAGTCACACTGTGGTATTCTAAATGGCTGTAGATCTACCATGCGGTTAAAGAGACGCAGCACATGTGTGTCTGAGTGTGCAGCTGTGTGTTGGCACTGATGGATGTTCACTGTGTGCTGGACGCAGATGGCTGCTCAACTACCTGAGGGCGTCCAGCTGGTCTTTCTCCTCAAACATTTCCCAGCCTCGCTGCACCTTATGGAGTAAGTTAGTCCCCTGGAAGCCACTTCCATGACCGTCAAAGCGCAATGCAATCACCCCCAAAACTGCTGATCAGCACTGACGCCCAGTCAATGTGGAACTGCTCTGAGACTGACTGTCTGCCTGGAGTGTCCCATTTACAATGAGAGAGAGAGAGAGAGAGAGAGAGAGAGAGAGAGAGAGAGAGGAGAGAGAGAGGAGAGAGGAGAGGGAGAGAGCGAGAGAGGAGAGAGGAGAGAGAGAGAGAGAGAGAGAGAGAGAGAGAGAGGCAGAGTAAAAAACAAGTTTTTCCTAAGAAAGCAAACATTTAAGTTATGCTGGGACATACTGACTGTCTCAAAATTTAGTAAACTTTTCTGCCACATTCTGCGACATCACAGGCATGGTCCAAGTCTGACTAGCAGAATCAGATGCATATGATGTCCAAAAATGCAGTTTACCCTTGTGAAAAAGAAGTCTGATTAATAGTATTAAGTATTTATTTACTTCAAATAGTTCATCCAAAAAAGAAAATTTACTCACCTTCAGGCAATCCAAGATGTAAATTAGTTTTTGTTTCTTCATCAGAACAGATTTGGATAAATTTAGCATTACATCAGTTGCTCACCAATGGATCCTCTGTAAATGGGTGCCGCCGTCAGAAGGAGAGTCTCATTCTGATGGCACCCATTCACTGCAGAATATCCATTAGTGAGCAACTGATGTCAATTTCTCCCAAACTCATCTACATCTTGGATGGCCTGAGGTTGAGTACATTTTCAGCAAATTTATAATTTTGTTTGAACAACTATAATATATATTCTTTTAAAGTATATTATACTGGTAACACTTTTCAATAAGGTTCCATTAGTTAATGTTAGTTAATGTATTAACTAACATGAACAAACAATGAACTGTACATTTTTATAGTATTTATTAATATCTATTAATGTTAGTTAATGAAAATACAGTTTTTCATTGTTAGTTCATTTTAATTCACAGTGTGTTAAATAATGTTAACAAGCACTTTTGATTTTAATAATGAATTAGTAAATGTTGAAAATTATATACTATATACAGTAGGTGGACAACCAAAATGGGTAATACCGCCGCAACTGCAAGTCAGTCACGTGTTTAAAGTTATTCGCGAAACTACCGCCAGGTGGCGCAAAGGCACGGGTTGCAAACTGACTGTAATTGTAAAATTTTGGTTTGTAAACGGAGATGAACAACAAAGTAAAACAACAATAACATTATAAATATAACATTGTAACATACTTAAAATCCATTAGAAAATTTACAGTGAGTTAATTTCAAAAATGTGGGATAGTCTTAGGCTACAGTCTACGCATAAAAAAAATTAAAGAAAGACCTCACTTTGCAGACGCGCGGCGGTGGCGCTCGCAGCGGTAGAAAGCACACTCTGGTTGGCCACCTACTGTTCTAATGTTAACTAATGAACCTTACTGTAAAGTGCCATAAGGCATGAGTAGCCATAAGGCATGAGTAGCCATAAGGCGTGAGTAGCCATAAGGCATGAGTAGCGGTCCACTTTGGCATATTTTTTGCTCATTATGATTTTTTTTCCATCGATACTGAAACACGCGTGTACTATAAAGCCTATTTTACCTAATGAATAATAGCTTCAAAATGGGCAACATCACGAATATGGAAACATTTGGATTTGTCCCGAATGAAAGAGGTAAGCCCAACCTTACCTTACGTTTCGCTTCGCTTTAAATTATTTTTTTTTTTGTTTTTATTTTTTATATTGTTTATATCGAAGCCTATACTATTATATACTGCAATTATCTGTATCCATTAGAATTAAATATTTTTAATTCTTTTTCTGTTCTGATAGTTAAATTGAAAGAATTTGTTGTAAAGGGAGGGGAACTAAAAAATATCCTTTTGGTACATTATAACATTATTAGGCCTGACATTATTATTTCTGAATGTAATAAAATGCGACTTATACATGGCATTTTGTTTTTTTTTTTTTTCCCCTCTCTCAAAAACGTTATTTATTTTTAGCGTGTTTTTTTTAAAAACATGCACACACAAACAAAAATAGGCAATTCATCGGTTAAATTTTGTTACTGTGGGCTACTAGTAGTATTTTAGTACTACTAAAGTTTCATCTGTGAATATTAAATATTTTAACTACAGTGTTTTTCTTTCATTTTCCTCTGACTGCAGCCATCAAATGTAACACACCTGCGAGGCAAAGCTGACGGCTATTTGTGAAAATGTGCTTTGATGCGTTTGCTTGATAACTTGTGGTTAAAGCGCCACTCAGCGGTCAAAAGCTGCAAATGCACTTTGCAGACACGCCGGCGGCAGCACTTGTGGCGGTACAAAGCACACTCTGGTTGGCCACCTACTGTACTAATGTTAACTAATGAACCTAACTGTAAAGTGTTACCATTATATTTAAGGTATACTATTTATAAATATTAGTATTATTTAGTAAAGTGTATTTTTTTTTTTTTTTTTTTTACAAAGGTAGATAGGTAAGCAGCTCACTGGGTTTTGAGACAGTCACTATATTCCTAACACACAATATAGACTCACTGCTCTGGTGGCTCGATAGAGAGCACAGGTGATTGTCTGCTGTGGTACATGATGTGTGCGGTGGGTTAATTGAAGGCGGGCTGCAGGGTGAACTCATTTGTGGTGTAATTACAGTGGCTGAAAGTGTACGGCTGAAAAGACAAGATTAATAGCACTGACTAAAGTCCATTTGAGAGTTACACTCTTACTCTTGATGAGACCTGAAGCACAGCGCAGGAACAGAGAGTGGGAGAGGAACTGCTGTTTGTGAGTTAATAGGATGACCTGCAGCACATGCTTTAAAGCACTTATATCATGGAAAACAGGATTTTCTCTTTGAAATAATATTGCTCAATGTTTATGATTCAAAGCTTCCTCCCCAGACCATGTATTCAAACTTAATTACAAAAATGACTATAAGTTGTCTCAACGATGAGCATGTTAAATGGCATTGGTATTCAGCAGCTTGGCATGACGTTATTCATTTCACACTAGTTGTTGACCATTATGGGTTTTTAATTTATTGGCCTGTTGAGATAATTTCTTTAGATTTATTTATTTTTTTTGATGAAAAACAAATGACAATATAAACATTTGCATTTAAATAAAATGTAACTGTAATTTTTTTATATTATTTGAATGTAATTTATTGATTCATATTTTTAAAAAAAGACATCTTAACTGATCAGTCAGGTACAGTTCAAATATTGACATATACTGTATATTGGTCAATCAATATTTTTAGCTAATCATGCAAGAATAATTGAGAAAGAGTGGAAAATAGGGTAAATTAACAACTAAAATAGGTTTTGGCCCAAGAAACCTTAACTAACATTATAAGTAAGACTATAATAACATGCAAGAAATTTGTAGATTACGGCTTTTATTTATTTATTTATTTCTTTTAATGAGGGATTAAACCCAGATGGAAGTTCATGGGGGAGTTCAGAGAAACTGTTGGGAAATTGACATTTTCTTGCATAAAACATAAAGTTTGTTTGTGGCAATGTGTGGTGTTGTGTGGAAAGGCAAAGGACTTGTAAGGAAATGAAGAAAATGTTGCAGATATTGATATTTACTCACACAAGGAGCAAAAGTGGGTAGTGTGAGGTGTCTATGAAGCCTGCAGGTTTCAGGATCTGCATACTGAGGCCTGTGTATGACAATCAGAGATTCATCTGCATCTGTATTATATTACAATCCTTCTTAAACACCAGCATTTGAACACGATTTAGTTAACATACTGTAATCCTCTATGTTTATTTCTCTGTATTCCACTTTCGGCATCTGCATCGAGTTCACCATTCTCCTCAAGTTCAGATTCAACTCGATGTCACGCACCTCTGCAGAAAGAAAGAAACCATTCATGTAATTAATAACAGTTACTTAACGGAACAGTTCACCCCAAAAATGAAAAGTTCCAAACAACAGTTAAGTTCTTTAGCTTAATGTTCATGCTGCTCACACTCCAAAATCTTGCCCTCCTTTATAGCTCCCAAAATCTCTTTCACACTTTGCACCAACAACTATATATGCATCACTTGTGGTATAATGTTGTCAAGTGCACTCGTTCCTGTATGTGTCGTCAATCTGGAAACCTACGTGTGCGTCAAGTCTGAGGAGGAGGTGCCGGGTGAAAAAACCCTCTCCAATATTTTGAATTTGGACTGCAATACCTAGTTCAACCACTCGGTGTCAATCCTACATACAGCACCTTTAATGTAAATGGATTTATAAAATTCCTTTAATATTCCTTTAATACTTTTTTTTTATTTTTTAAATGGGATATCCCAGGTTATGTTTTAATAAGAAAGAGCAGTGTGAGCATTCTGCTAAACATCTCCTTATAGAAAAACGTTATAGAAACTAATACTGGTGTGGAATGAGGGTAAATAATTATTGAATGATTGACTAAATAATGACGGAAATGTAATTTTTGGCACAATTCATTGTTTATCTCAAACTAAGCTTCTACAAGCAAAACCTCCTCAAACCTGCAGTAATGACATAATGAGAACCAGTTGAAGGATTAACAGTTGTAGATGTTCTGAGGTTGTGAGAGACCGGTGAACAGCTGGCTTTTCTGATAGGGAGCGACTAAATAGAGCAGATATCATGACTGCTGCTGTAAACATGGAGACCTTCCTTTCTGAGCAGCAGCGATAGTCTTGGAAGTGCACGTAACAATTAAGAGCACATTGCAGTTGAGGGTTTCGTTTTAGGACAGGCTTATCAGTGCCTGCTCAGACTCAAGCTCCACAAAGAACACTTGCTCCCATTGCACCAATGCTATTGACATAGCCGCACATTTGAAAAACAGCAACGATTTTTGTCAATACAGAGAAGTATCCGCATGAGCTCCGTGTAAGTCATCTGAATTTGACCTTGGTGTCACATTTAGAATTTACTGAATGGACCTGGCAGAGAAGGGAATGGATGAAAAAAAAAAATTTAAATGGCAGAGTAAGAACTTAAGATTCAATTGTAAACAAACAGCGTTTATAACAGAACAAATCATCAGACACACACACACACACACACACACACACACACACACACACACACACACACACACACACACACACACACACACACACACACACAGATGTGAGCTCTGTAAGAGGATTTTTGTGATGGACTGTCACACTGAATCACACTCTTGTTGTGATATCGATGGGCTTACAGGATATTATATACATAATAACACAATTACCAGCCTCTAACACAGAGAGGTCACGTTTTTATGGAAGTCATGGTACGTCTGGAAATAATCCAATCATCTGTAAGTGCTCTCACTGTTCAAGCAGGCCTGTGCTATTTAATCACACACAGTCTATGGTAGGCCTGGGAAAAGCTCTGATCGTCAGTTGACATGCTGTGGGTATATAATGCAATGAGACAAGTGTGTGTGTGTGTGTGTGTGTGTGTGTGTGTGTGTGTGTGTGTGTGTGTGTGTGTGTGAGTCAGGCTGTGTCAGTATGTAACGCAGAGTTTGGTAATGCATCTTCCTAAACATGCTACTCTTCTTTTGAGTGTTTAATTCCTAGCCAAATGTTACATTTAAAGACCCCCTGTTGTGGAAATCAAGTTTTTAATGTTGTTTGCATGTCTGTCTGGATTCTTAATATGCTTAAAGACAAACCATGTGCAACCATGTACACCATTGCTGAGCATTTTCTCCTAAAAACTGCAGTGTACCAAAGACAGTCTCATAAATGCTGTTTGAAACCATACCTGTTTCCTAGTGTCATAAACATGTAATCAATCCCACCAATCCTCAACTTGCAGGGTGGGACATTTCATTTTATCATCTCCACTTTGTAATAGGTGTCTATTTACAACATATTTTTGCAGGGTTTAACAATGTAGCCAATCACAGATATCTGTTGATTTCAGGAACGTGTTTGCCAATCAGAGACAAAATCCACTCACTGCTCAAAACCAGTACTGAGTTATGCACACTCACAAATCCTTTTGTTATAACAAAGTGTAGAAGCGATGTAAATTTGAGATTAATTGTGCAGTGTAGAACTTCACTGATTATAACACAACTCTGAGTGACGGTTGTTTGGTGATTATAAGAGATGCACTCTTTGCATGCTTTCTAGGCTATAATCCATTTACAATTTGAATAAATTCACTCCCTGATAACTTGACTCAGAAAATTACCACTTGCCATTGTGTAGCATTTACTACTTCACTTAAGAAGTGAAAGTGGAACAGGTCCGAGCTGGTGTGATTGAGTGGAGGTGGGGACTAGTTAACATATTCATGGATCCGTGTATACTAAATGATGTAAAGGCATAAGTCATGTTCCAGACACAAAGAAATTATTTTCATTGGGGGTACCTATCATTCTAAATTTGTGTCAACACCTATGCATGGACAATCATGCATGAAAGCTGGTTAACATTTTATGTAAAATATTGCTTTGCGGGGACCAAATCCACCAAACTGTAGAAATGACCCAGCAATTAAATATGACTCCATTACTTTATAAAATGAATGAACTGTGATAATTGAATAGCTTAGAGCAGTCGCCCAGGGCAGTGTTCTCTACACCAGGTGCTCGCTCCACATTCTGGTTTCGCAGAATTGCACCCACTCTTCATTCTGATTTGACCTTCTCACCGAAAATGAATTGTGACCTTGTTGCACACTTTTTCCGAGCACTTCCTTATGTTTTGCCACCCTTGTTTGCACTTTGGCTGCACCAAAAATATAGGATAAATGGTCCACTTATAAAAAAGAGCTTGACCTGCTAGAAGCCAAAATAGGGAGGGATGATAATGGCATAGATGAGATTGAGTTTAATTAAGTGTGCCCTGCCTCTACTACACATCCACTGACATACCCTACAATGTTATTGTACTTGCTTTCTAATGATTGCATATAATTTATATTGAACATTCAGATTTTTTATTTTTTTTTTATTTTTTGGGTAAGTCTCTTATGCTCATCAAGGCTGCATTGATTTTATCAGAAATACAGTAAAAACAGTCATATATACTGTAAAAGTAATATTACAATTTTCAATAACTGTTTTCTATACTAATATACTTGTAACCCAAAGGTCGTTAGTTCACTTCTCAGTAACAGCAGGAATTGTCGGTGGGGGGTAGTGAATGTACTGTGCTCTCTTCCACCTTCAATGTCCACGACTGAGGTGAGAACCTTGAGCAAGGCACTGAACCCCCAACTGCTCCACGGGCGCCGCAGCACAAATGACTGTCCACTGCTTCGGGTGTGTGTTCACAGTGTGTATGTGTGTGTTCACTACTCACTGCTGTGTGTGCACTTGGATGGGTTAAATGCAGAGCACAAATTCAGAGTATGGGTTAACTTACCATACTTGGTTGTCACGTCACTAGTGGTTTCCACTAGTATTAATTCATCAGTGACAGTCTGTAGAAATGCATTAATCTTATTGGCACTTGCTCTGATGGCACATGACCCCTGAAATCTTTGCTCATGCATGGTCAATTTTGAGATTGTCTCTTTTCTAAAGTTGCTTCCACTTGCCCTCTGGATAACCCATACATTGCAGTACAGAGAGAGCATGCAGTTTAAAAGCAGAAGCTTAAAGGTGCCATAGAATGCAAAAATCACTTTTATAAGGTGTTTGAACACAGTTGTGTGGCCGCAGTGTGTGAAAAACAACCAGGCTATAATGATAAAAATCCACCCACTAATTGTTTTATAATCCTAATAAATCATAAACACTAGCAGCTCCAGATTTCTCACTACTATGACGTTATAGTCAGAAAAAGTCCCACCCATTTGTGTCGCTCTCTGCCCTATTAGCATATACACAGCCCTGAGTGAGAAACAGCGGTCCGCCATTACTGTTTTCTTGCTGTAGCTGCTGGAGGTATAATGTCAGCGCCAAAATAGCAATTAAAATGTCAAGTATTGGGATGCACCAACGAACATAGGAGTCTCCATAGACTTATGAGGACATGGTGATTAAATTTCATTTTCAAAGGAAATGTCTTGGAAAAAAACTGAAAAGTCCTATACGTTTGCACTAACATTTTACTCCGGTGTTCTGACAAATATATGCTACCAACACTGTATTTATCCTACCTTAAGGGTAGGTTTAGGGTTGGGGTAGATGTACATGTTAATAAAGTCTCACACCTTATTAATATCATGCTGGAAGCAAAATCTTACAGGTAGCACTTTTCGCTATCGAATTATGCTGCCATCTGTTGTAATGGGAGGTAGCTAAATCTGACAGGGTAGCACAAATCGTCAGAACACCGGACTGCCTCAGTTCAGCACAGAGCTGGAGTTGTGCAAAGATTGATTCTGAAAGAGGGATCGATACTAACACTTTGTGCGCAAACGTCCAGACTCCAGAAAAAGTAAGCATCATGCGTCATATTTTGTTTTCCAAAAGAGCTTCTTGGCTCTTTGTAAGGCTAATGTTGCTAAAACTACTATTGTCTCTGCCTGTTTTCACTAATGCTGCCTTCATGCAACCAGAATGATTGTAAATAGGAATGTGGTAGTTAAAAATTGCATTTGGAAGCAATGTGAGGTCAGTAACATGGTCTCCACCAGCTAAACCATAACACCGGTGGCATGCCCACTAGCATGAGCTCTTGAAGCTCCACACTCTTCTGAAAAGGGAGAGGGGGGCACCAGCTCATTTGCATTTAAAGGGACAAAAACACAAAACGGCGCGTTTTAGCTCATACCCTAAAAGTGGCAATTTCAACAAGCTATAAAAAATGATCTGTGCGGTATTAGGGGGGCAAATACACACTTTGGGGAAATCAGAGAACAATTTAAAATATTGTATAGATGCATTCTATGGCACCTTTAAACACAATCAAAAGAAGAAGAAAAAAGAAAAAATGTGGCAATGTGTGTGTGCATTCTACTCAGTGTTTAGCAGTCAAATGAGAGAAGCAAAACCCAGCAGATCATTCAGAACTCAAACACACACACACTTGCATTTGTGGTTTAGTGTGAATATGCATAATTACACTACTGTACAAACTGTATTTTCTATTGCCCTACACCAACCCTACACCTAAGCCTACCCCTTACAGAAAACTACTGCCAATTTTTGAATTTCATAAAACACTGTTTTGTATGTTTTTCAAGCCTTTTGTTTTATGGGACACAGGAAGTTTCCTCATTAACCATGTTTACGTTGTAGTACCCATGTCAGTATACACATCTCATAAACCATATACAGTATACCAGTACACACACACACACACACACACACACACACACACACACACACACACACGATACAGAGAGGAGGAAGGCTGGCTACTCACTCTGTCTGTCATGGGTGCTGTAAACCGACACATACGGAACATCAGGACCTGACAACATGCCCAACATAATAATCAATAATTAATGACACAGGACGTTCATTGTTTTTCATAGTTTGAACAAATGCTTTGCAACAGTATGCATGTTATTTTTTGTTTGTAAACAGGTAGTTCTCACAGCTGGGAGTTGTAGCTATTGTGTTGTGTCTTATAGAATGCTTCTTTCTTGTCCAAATGTTTTATATACACTTCATGCATAATACTGATCAAATAAAACTGCCGTACTCAAACTGTATCAACAACTGGAATTTTGATCTTGAACTTTGATGACCAATTTGTAAATATTATCAACATTTACAAAGCCAAGCATCACTACTACTATTACTTATACCTAGAGTAAAGGGGACAGTTCACCCAAAACTAATCAAAAATGTAGTTGAGTTTTAGCTGAAACCATGGTCCTCTGTGATTTATAAAAGTCCATGGTTTCTGTCACTTTGACAGTAAAACAAGCATATACAAGCAACACAAAATTAATACAGTTGCTCCTTACAATATATTGAGCTCTTGCAAAGTGCAACGATCGGTCTGTGCAAGAAACTGAACAATAGTTACAACATTATAATCCATATCCTCAAGCAAAAAATCCTGAACATGTTCACAAGAGTCTGAAGCACAATAATACAGGAACAAACTCATGCACAGACCAATCGTTTCACTTCATAAACCTTAATATATTGTCAGGAGCACAATAATTCATTTTGTGTTGCTTGATAATGCTTTTTTTGACTCTCAAAGTGATGGTAGTTACCTACATCTTGGATGGCCTGAGGTTGAGTAATTGTATTTTTTTTAGGCAAACTATCCCTTTAAAATTTTGAACGAACCCTAAACCCTAAAGCAGTGGTTCTTAACTCCAGTCCTGGGGACCAGCTGCCCTGCATACTTTTTATGATTGACATGATTAGCACAAATTCTTAGTAAGGGACACCATACCTGACTACACATCATGTCACCTTTTTTTTTTTTTCACTATTATTATTTTATATGCATCAGCTCAACATAACATTATTTCACATATATCAGCACAATTTCGCTGAGCAACACTAAATGTGACAAAACCTTAACACTTTGGCACATAATGCATTCTGCATCATTTGTGCTACATAATGATACCTCACATCAACATTCTTCTTACGGAAATTTGTGCAATTACCTAGCGATCTGTCTTTCAATTTTCTACCTACCTTCCCACATTTTCTTGTTAAAAATCTAGTTTGGATCATCACACAGTTTCTCATATAGTGTTGGAACAATTGGTATTGCTATGCTAAAAGGGAGGTAATAAAATATGAAAAATAAATTTAGAACTGAAACTAACTTACTAAATACATACAGTACATAAATAATTAACAAAACAATTTTTAAAACTGCATTTATGCATTTTAGCAGATGCTCTTGTCCAAAGCTAATAACCATAACTGATGGTACATTATTGTTATGTATTGTTAAGTCATAGATTCTGTTTCATCTGTACATATTAGCACTTTTCAAGAGCAGTTTATCAAGTCATTTTACAAGTTCTCTAAAGTTTATTTTATAGACAGCTTGCCACTAAACTGAAAAAGGTGCATGAAAGCTTTAGTTAATGAGCGTCTGCGGTGAATTTAACGAGTGCCACAACAGCACTGATCGTCATTTCTCCAGGAGTTCTGTCACAACAGTTCAGTGAATACAGGCATTCAAGCCTTCAGAACACATCAGCCGCTGTAGTTACAAGCCCTCCAAATAATCAATGCACTTTGCAGAATGAAAACTTTACTGTTGAACAATAACAACACACTCTTTGACAATGCATCTACTCTCACTGTCTCCCTCCCTTTCTCTAATTGGTCTTGCGTAACACTGAACTCATCACGGATGCATAAAGCTTGTTAGGAGACAATATAAAAGTAAAGGTTCACGGGCTCTAAATCGACTCACAAGCGTTTACTGTGTCAACTCACAAGCGTTTACTGAAAATGTGTCAGGGTTATGGTGAGCTCAGAGACAGAGATTTTAATTCTCAACTTTTCAGCCAAACAAAAACTTTACACAAGTATTTTCTGACATTTCATTTCTTGACTTTTTTTTACAATAAATAAATAAATAAATAAATAGATCTACAATTCTAATTACTACTAAACATCATATATGTACATATATATGTTATTTTATTTGCACATATACCCGTGGTACATAAAAAAAAAAATAAAATAAAGCATAATAAGTAACATCATACTACACTCTTGTATTAAAAAGATATAGTAAGAACAAGCAAATAGAATCAGAGAGTTGTCTACCTTTACAGTTGAGCAGGAAGTAGTCTATGCTGGGACTGAAGAGGCCACTGACATACCCACAGCTGTCAGTGAAATCACAGGACAAACAGCGGCGGTTGAAGGTGCCTACCGTGTCTGCGCTGGAACAACCACAGGAACATGAACACTTTCAGCGAGAACAAGCCTGTGACGCCACAAGTCTAACTTCACACGGCACAAAACACGAATATATACGTGCTGTATGTACCTGTAGAGATGTCTTCTTTTAGGGTCATCCTCAGTGCTGAGGAAATATCTGTTCATACGAAAAAAATATATATAATAATAAACTTACTAATAATCTTAAGTGAGAACTGAATGTTGTCAGACACTATTTGTCTTTTAATAAAAAATTGTAGTTTAAATTTAATGCAAAGAGTGCTTTTTTGTAATTTAAATTTAATGCTAAGAGTGCTTTTTTGACCCACTTAAGTACATTTTATAGTACCATTAAGTATTATTTGATGATGATTTGTTGTTTTTTTTATTAGTAGTTATTGGTTTTTTTTTTGAACTTATTTAGTTCTTTTTTTTATGAATTCCTGTTGAAACCTGTATGTATTTATTTATTTTTTTAAGTTACACATTTGTCATGCTGAATTTGCAGTTTAGTGCATTTACAATATATGAACTTTATATGTATCAACACAGTACAGATATAATAATAACATAATTAAGTACTTTAAATCTGCTTTAGGATGCTACTAGTAAACGTGTTAAGAAACAGTCATGAAAGTGTAATCTATTTAAGCAAACTTAAGTGGACTTTAATTTCATTATCTGCATATACATTTTTTTTTTTAATTATACTTTCAAGATTTGAAGTATAAAAGTTCTTTCTTAAGATATACTGAATAATATTGGTAACCAAACAGCTGAATGGAACATTTACTTCCACAGTACTGAAAACATACTGTGGGAGTCAATGGCAAACGACAGCTGTTTGGTTACAAACATAAACAATGGTACTAAAAGATTTACTTTATAGTCCAGGGTACTGACTGAATCAAGAAAGCGAGTGCTTCATATGAGAAGAAAAGCAGGTGTTTTGAAGTGCTGAGGCTAAAAATAAGAGACATTGATAACATCAGGTGAAAGGAAAATCATTCAGAGGTGGAGAAAGTTACATTTTGATAAAAAAAAAACAAAAAAAAAAACTGTTCGGTATAATGTGTACCAAAAATGCATTGAGATTAAGGCAGAAAAAATGTGAATTGAGAAAGTAATTTAGGTCAGTTTTGATTGCATACTGCCTTTAAAATAATTCAATTCTTAATATCAAATGAATCACTGATGTTCAGTTTGTGGGAGGTGGTGGATTGGCTCACATTAACTGGCTGTACTCATCATACGCAAGAACCTGCGTGACGTCCCAGTCTCCTGATGTGATAGACTGCAGAGTATCTGTGCTGCTGTTGGGCTTTATGAAGAAAACACATTGAACAGACATCAGTCATACTGAATGGAACTCAATATTGTGAATATACAGTATATATATGTATGTACCTGTGTGTGTGTGTGTGTGTGTGTGTGTGTGTGTGTGTGTAATGGATGTTTTGTTTTTATTACATGGTGGGGACCTCAACATGTAAGCACACTCACATAGTGGGGACCAAAAACATAGTGGGGACCGAATCCCCGGTCCCCACAATGTTTTGCTTGTAATAGGCTCAGGGGGCGTTGCTGATAGGCCAAGTGCAGTTTTTTTCTGAATCCCCTCCATGCACATAAACCGGATTTCTGTGTGTGAGTGTGTGTGGCAGCGCTGCTCTACAGCGCCCCTGTAGTCTGGCCGCGGAACTGCGCCTCTACACACACTGACGCGATACACACACTTTACCTGCTGCTCATGCGCGAATCACCGGACCACACCACCGTTAATTACCGTTAATCAATCTTCATCGACGGATTCATCAATCAGTACAGGTAATTAGACAGTTTCTCTCACATTATTTCGATAATTCAATAATCAAAAGAAGACATCGTAGTTTAATCCTTCGTGAAAAATCTGAAATTTAGTTACTGAATGTTTTAAGGATATGTTTGTGTTTAATTGATGTCTTTTACCAAAAAATATGGCGAAAACACTAATAAACTTAAACTGTCGGCACATAATTTCACGTTTACATGAGGGAAAAGATTATACTAACGTGATAATTTTCCGGCACCGCGCGCGTCGCTCGCTCCGGCACTGCGTGGCGTGTGTTTGTGATTCCCGGGGAGACGCTGAATCGAGCGCCGGTGATGAGGCCTGCTCTCGGGGAAGACGCGGAGGATCACGGTGTCAACGCCGCCAACGAGACGAAACAAAACCGAATATAAAGGTAGGTTACCGTGGATTTACTATGGTACTTTAGGACATTCACAGTTACTACAGATGTACCATTGTTTTACATTCATTTAACTATTTTTAAAAACATATTTTCAAATGATAATCAATTTGACGTGTTTTATAGTTATATTATAATAATACCATGGTTGTTTTTCATAAGAGTGCGATCCAAGGTCATATAAATCTTAAATGAATGAATAAATAAATAAATTATCAGGGATAAATAAAATATTAAAATACTGATTCTTAAAATAGTTTGAGTTGAGATTAATAAGATTAAATAAACTGTAACTAAATGTAAATTAAACCTAACACATACCTCAAAAGTAATCATACCTATTCTTTTGTAGTTATCCTAAGCTCTTAAACGTTTTAGCAGTTACACATTTTTATTTGTGAAAGCAGTATTTATAAATGACTATTATATTATATTTTATATTATATTTAGGTTTATAAGACTGTATTCTTTGACTTTTGATTTGATTTTGAGAAGTGCTGGGAGGTTTTTAACATTTACATGTAGACATTTTAATCATTGTCTTTGTATTCATGTCATAGTTTATACCTTTTGGCTTAATTGTAAGGCAAAACATTATTTAAATGTAATATGTTATTATTATTATTATTATATAAGGATTGATGTAGTTGCTTCACTCTTGGCCTGCTGGTGAATGATGATCTCTTTCAGCAGAAGCTGCATCATGAAGAAGACTGTGGTCTTTGGCAGCGAGGGACATTATTCCTGAAGAAGAAATGACACACGACTGCGGAGCAAGTGTCTGGCTTCAGAGAAAGGTTTGACTGCTTTTGTCATGTTTACAGATGTGAGATGCAGATTCTTTAACACTTGGACTATTTTCTGAAGGGACCTAAAGATCCTGTACTTGTACATATAGTGTTGTCACGCTCGTGGACCTTTCCTGATCCTCCTGCTTCCTCTTTCACACTTCACTTCCTGTAAGATACAGTAGAAAGGCCAATTTATACTTCTGCGTCGGGTGCGCGTAGTAGGTACGGCGTAGCATACGCATTGACGTGTACCATACGTCGTACCCTTCGCCGTATCCTGACGCGCACCTCCTCAAAAATGTAACTACGCGCCGTGACGACGCGGACTGCAAGATCTGTGATTGATCGGCTTGATAGTATCACGTTTCCTCCTACGCATTTCCGGAATGATCTTCTGCACTCTGGACCGCCCGCCATTTTTAAATTCCGAAATTCAGTGAAGAGCCAACATGGAAATGGACCAAGTGACCGAGCGATTAATTGAAGAAGTGAGGAAATACAGCCATCTGTATGACTCCTCTTCGGGAGATTACAAAGACTGCCAGATGGCAGCGAATTCGAAGCCATTGTTCGTAGAAGCCCGCGAGGATCGAGGAATGTAAACACAGTGGAACCCGCTCGCATCAACTAGCGTTTCGGCGGTGTAACTGCAGAGCAAAACAGACATACGCAGAAGTATAAATGCTCACGACGGCGTCGCCTACGACGTACACTCGACGCAGAAGTATAAATTGGCCTGAAGAGTGCAGTTTCTGATGCAGACACACTGTACAGTTCTATAAGCACTGGTTTATAACTAATATTTCCTTCATCTTTATCATAGCCTTCAGTTAGTTTCAGTCTTAAAGTAAAAAAAGGGGTTTTATTATTTTATTTTATTTTCAGATTATTATAATTTATTATTATTATTATTATTATTATTATTATTATTATTATTTTATTTTTCATCATTGCTATTATTATTATTATCATCATCATTGTATTTGTTTTTATTGTTATTATTATTAATGTTATTTTAAGTCTTGAGGCCAAGCAGTGTTTTTTTATTATTTTATTTTCAGTCTTACAGTCAAACAGGGTTTTATTGTTAATATTATTATTATTATTATTATTATTATTATTATTATTATTATTATTAATGTTATTTTAAGTCAAGGTCAAACAGGGTTTTATTATTATTATTATTATTATTATTATTATTATTATTATTATTATTATTATTATTTTTTTTATTTTTTTTTTTGTCTTGAGGTCAAGCAGGGTTTTGTTATTATTATTATTATTATTATTATTATTATTATTATTATTATTATTATTAATGTTAAGTCTTGAGGTCAGGCAGCACACACACACTGTTTCTGGTGTGACGTTGTGGGGTCCTGTAGAGTGTTAATGAAACTCTTTGTACTGAATACACACACACTGTACGGTTTAGCCTTGTGGGGACCCGCTCTATAAGCACTGGTTTATAATGAACATTTGTATTATTTTTATTATAGCAGTTATTTAGTTTCACTCTTAAAGTCCAACAGCCTTTTTATTATTATTATTATTATTATTATTTTTATTTTTTTTTCAGCCTTACAGTCAAACAGGGTTTTATTGTTGTTGTTATTATTAATAAACCCTTGTTTGACCTTGACTTAAAATAACATTAATAATAATAATAACAATAATAAACCCTTGTTTGACCCCAAGACTTAAAATAACATTAATAATAATAATAATAACAATAATAAACCCTTGTTTGACCCCAAGACTTAAAATAACATTAATAATAATTATAATTTAAGTTAATAATAACAACAACCTGTTTGACTGTAAGGCTGAAAAAAAAATAAAAATAATAATAATAATAATAATAATTGTTGTTGTTTGGACTTTAAAAGTGAAACTAACTAACTGCTATAAATAAATTATAATACAATTGTTAATAAACCAGTGTTAAGATGAGGTCAGGCAGCACAACACACACTGTTTCAGTGTGACGTTGTGGGGTCCTGTAGAGTGTTAATGAAACTCTTTGTACCTGAATACGTCACACACTGAATACGGTTTAGCCTTGTGGGGCCCGCTCTATAAGCACTGGTTTATAATGAACATTTGTATTATTTTTATTATAGCAGTTAGTTAGTTTCACTTTTAAAGTCCAACAGCCTTTTAATTATTATTATTATTATTATTATTATAATATTATCATTAATAATTATTATTATTATTGTTATTATTATATTAAGATTTTGAAAAAAAAATTTTCATTATTATTATTTACAAAAAAACTGCTTGGACGGGTCAAGTTTGTTGTTGTTGTTGTTGTAATAACAATATTACAAATTATTATTATATATTATTATTATTATTAATGATAATAATTTTAAGTCTTGGGGTCAAATAAGGGTTTATTCTTAATTATTATTATTATAATAATAATGTTATTATTTTAAGTAAGGTAAAACCCTCATTTTTTTGTTGTTGTTGTTGTTGTACCTGTATTATTTTATGATTATTATTATTATTATTATTATTATTATTAACCATTATTATTATAACTATATAATGTTAAGTCTTGAGGTCAGGCAGCACACCACACACTGTTTCTGGTGTGACGTTGTGGGGTCCTGTAGAGTGTTAATGAAACTCTTTGTACTGAATACACACACACTGTACGGTTTACCGCTTGTGGGGACCCGCTCTATAAGCACTGGTTTTATAATGAACATTTGTATTATCCTTTATTATAGCAGTTAGTTAGCTTCATTTTTAAAGTCCAACAGCCTTTTTATAATATTATTATTATTATTATTATTATTATTATTATTATTATTATTAATTTTATTTTAAGCCTTACAGTCAAACAGGGTTTTGTTGTTGTTGTTGTTTGTTATTTATTATTATTATTATTAAGTATTATTATTATTATTATGGTTTATTATTGTTGTTATTATTATTATTAATGTTTTTTTAAGTCTTGAGGTCATTTTTTTTATTATTATTAGTTTATTATTATTATTGTTATTTTATTATTATTAGTATTCAGTAATGAAAACACACACACTTGTATTTTATTAGTTATTTTATGGAAACTTACCCGCTCTATAAGCACTGGGTCAACCAAACATTTGTATATTATTATTATTAGCAGTTATTACGGTTAGTCGTTTCACTTTTAGGTCCAACAGCCGTTTGTGATTATTATTATTATTATTATTATTATTATTATTAATGTTATTTTAAGTCTTGAGGTCAAACAAGGGTTTATTATTATTATGTTATTATTATTATTATTATTATTTAATTCAAGGTCAATCTGGTTTTATTGTTTGTTGTTGTTATTATTATTTATTATTATTATTATTATTAATGTTATTTTTAAGTCTTGAGGTCAAGCAGGGTTTATTGTTATGTTATTATTATTATTATTATTATTATTATTATTAATAATAATAATAATAATAATAATGTTAAGTCTTGAGGTCAGGCAGCACACACACACTGTTTCTGGTGTGACGTTGTGGGGTCCTGTAGAGTGTTAATGAAACTCTTTGTACTGAATACACACACACTGTACGGTTTAGCCTTGTGGGGACCCGCTCTATAAGCACTGGTTTATAATGAACATTTGTATTATTTTTATTATAGTCTTGATGTGTGAGTGATGAAGTTATGACAGCGGTGGAGAACTGCTCTGGACCTGTCAGAGCTACACAACTTCAGTTTGGTAATTTACACTTCTTCTGGACAAAATTAACAATATTCTGTAAAATATATATAAATGTTAAAGTTTAATTCTCCATTAAAAGACCTTCGAAATGATGTAAGTAGTAATGTATGTAGTTTATCTGGAATATACAGTCTTTCTAAACCATCATGCTTTATCCTCCATTAGCTGAAAGGCTTCACTAAAAACAGCACTTGGGGAAAAAAAAAAAAAAGATGAATAGTTAGTCAGCTTTATGCAGAGATTTGTCAATGATCAGACTGGTTTTATTTCTGCTTTCAGAGTCCACTAAATCATCCTCAGCACAGCACACTATATGTGAAGATGACGGGACACTTCCAGCAGACACAGCGTTCAAAAGAAAGAAAGGAATGTATGAGCTTTTTTTTTTTTTTTTTGAGATAATTTCTTAATTATGGTTGACTGGCAAGTACATATGTACAAGCTTATGTTCATAACACATGTAGGGTAAGATGACCCTCCACACTGACCTTAATTTTCGTGATTATAGATAGGGGTGCTCCGATCGGCTGCCGAGCACAATCGGCCGATAATCGCTTTGGGATGATTGATCGGCGGTCTCTAAAAAGGCAGATCTCATAAAACCGATCTCAAGCTGATGATCAAGCTGTTTGGCTCGACATGCAGCAGCACCGTCTCCGTCTCTGTCCGGCACGGGGGAAATAATTAGAATGCCTTAGAGTGAGGTACAATTCATATTTCTTTATTAAATAACTGATAAAGCAATTTGAAAAAGTTTCTGAGACATAATTTCACAAACAATGTGAGTGAATCACCTCGCGCTATCTTTCTCTCTCAAAATGCAAATGGCTTTAAATCACATCGAGTCTGCTCTGTAAGAGAACTGCACGCTGCACAGTCCACGCAGGAATTGTCTGCACTATCGAGGCTGTGTTGCATCGTCACTAAAGTTTATAAATTAAGTTGTTGTTTTTTTTATTCTTGCCAGTGTTTAAACCATTTAGTGCTTTCCTGAAGACTGTGCGCTCATGCACACTTGCAGCGCACACACATAATGGCAGGTTCACATTACTCCGTTTGCAGTGCGTAGGTAGTGCATATTTTTCCTCGCTCATGTTAATGGATTAAAGCGTTCACTGCACACACGGTTGCGGTCTGGCAGTGCGTTTAGGAGCGGTGCATCTGCAGCAGTGCAGAGATTGTTTCCGCACCGAGTCTATTTTTTGTTGCTGTGCTGGAGGTGATTTATTGTAGTAACATTGTTTTTTGTGGTTATTATGATGAATTGACTCAAAAATGTAGTAATTACACCATAAATGCATATAATTAAAGTCTACTGTGTTTCACAACCAACACATAGGCTATGGTTTTTTGGCTAGGTTTAAAGGAAAATAGCACTTTTATATAAACACAGCAATGATTTTAAAGTTCTTTATGAACCGCAGGATTGCTTGTAATAAAGATTTAAATGCAAAAGAAAAGGCAGTAGAGCTGACTGTTTCGGTCAATGGAAAGTTTTAATTTAGAATGTTTGTGATAATGTAAGAAAAGTAGTTTAAATGTTTTGCTTTAGCAACTTAATATATAAATCTAAAAGTAAATGCAAAAGTAAAAAGCATTGAAAAATTGAAGAAAGATTGTATTACTGTCCTGTTTAAAAAACAATCACAATGTTGAAAAAGCATTTTAAGTAACAATGTTTGGATTTAAATCAAAATAATGGATAAATGCTGTGTTTGTGGTAAACATGGATCAGGAGCAGACTCCTGTGTGAAAGCACAGTCCATGCTGCTTCTGTACCACACATGGACTACATACACACTGCAGACGGAGTATGTGTGAACCTCACATACAGCTCACACAATCAGGCTTGTGCTGTGTAAACTATTGTGCAACAACTACATGATTTTAAAAACAAATATACAGTGCATGATCAAACATTAAGGTGAGATAAATATATATTTTTGAAAAAATGTCCCCTCCACCCCTAAAATGAAAAAACAAAACAAAAAAATCCTATCACAAGAGTCACCTAAGAGAGGAAATCATTTTCAGAAATGAAATTCAGGCCATGAATAAATTTCTAAAAATCTTGATTGGATCATCACTATAAATAATTCTACATGGTAAAAAGAAGGCTTTAAAAAGATGGGTATCGGCAGAAACTGCTTTCTGTGATCGGAGCCCTAATTATAGACAGCTCAATCTCATCTCAGCACATTGAATTAATGCCTACAATAATTTTATCATTTCATCTGAATATAAACATTTGTGAGATTGTCAAAACACATTTGAGGTTGATATAATCTTGTCACAATCTTGACCCCCCAGAATTGGCACAGAATTTAGGCTTAAATGTAATGCTATAATTCAAAAATAACTTTCAGATGATTCTCTTTTACTTAGATTCAGCTTTGTCTGTCAGCAGTTATTCAGCTAAATTGCCAAAACATAGTGTTAGAACGAGTTTGTATTTATAGTTACAAAGTTTTTAAAACAATAACAATTTAGTTATTTAAGTTTAAAAATATAAATATTAATAAGAATGTTATAAGAGGTAATTTATTTGGGGTGCTCTTTTAAAGAATAAATAAGAGGCTGTCTTACCCCCTGTGATGCTAGTTTCTGTATTTAGTTGTCATAGCACAAATGTTATATTATTATATTTCTTTCCCAGTTGAGTATATACACATACATAATTTTTACAATATTTATATTACATGCTATTTATTTTGTTTTTGAAATTGAATTACTAATGTATACAAGGACAACAGTGTGTGAGGGCAGTTCAGCTCAATACTACGGGAATCAGATCGATTCGGTCACGATTTGATTAAAAAATGATTCACAATTTTGAATCAAATTTCAATTTCTTGTATGATTAGATTTGATTCTAGTTTACTGTTTTGTGCTACTTTTCCTGTTTGACTGCAGTAGACAGTTAAATAGATCTTGAAGAAAAAAACTCACTGAATTAAATGTGAACCTTGAAGCTAGTTTTTTTCTTTAGTCGACTATTTTAATGACTAACCCAATATTTTAAAACGAATGCCAAAGCTGAAAGCAATCATTACATACGACTAATAGTAATAACGCAAAAAAAAAAAGGGAAGCAGCCCTCAGACAAACAGAAAAAATACTTAGTACAAAAATAAAATTCCTTGATAAATAAAAAAACTTTAGCAAATATAAAACTGGTAAATAAGAATAAATAAACAGTAGGACAAATACAATATTTATTAAAAGTACACAAATGAAAAACTTTGTTTTCCAGGAACGGGAGCCTAGGTTTATGTGATGTGCCGCTGTTTGTATTTGTGCTTCAGCTGTTTGTCCATCAGTGCCAGAACTGCATCGAATGCGGTTCATCTGTGATTTATTTATGAATGTGATATTGCGTAGCTTGTCAGTGATCTACGGCTCTGTGTAGTAAATGCTGCTCCGTCTGAAAGCAGCTGATGGAGATTTACTACTAATCACAGAACCGGCTTTACTGACGAGACACGCATGACTATCACATGTGATTTAACATGCAGCCCTAATTATTACATTAAAAAATATAGTAATTAAATTAAAGTTCTGTTGTTAATTGTAACCTTTTAGTAAAGTATAAAAGGGCCCTCAGTAGTTTAAAGCATAAGCTGAGGCAGATTTATGTTCCTAAGAATTTTAATTATGATTGAAAATTTTTAAAGAGAGCAACTTGTTCAGTAAACCACAGATTTTTTTTTTTTTTTTTAATTAAATGAAAAAATATTTTTGTTTAGTCTTCCCCCTGCTGAACCGAAATCATACCGAAGCGTGGTCAAAACCGAGGGACGAACTGAACGGTCATGTTTGTGTACCGTTAACACTAGGGATGCACAATATATCGGCCACCATATCGGTATCAGCCGATAAATGTTAATTTTTCTGTTATCGTTATCAAACCGATAAGAGTATTTGGTCGATATCTGTTCACCATGATGGTTTTTAATTACTTGAAATATCATTGGAAACACTTAGAAAAGGAAAATACAGTGAACTGCAACATGTTCAGGGCAAGTCTGTCATATTATAATGAGATTATTAGCTACTGTAAAATAATGTTACGGGATCTTTGTTCGCCCGTGTTTTAGCGCGTTGTTAAGGAAGAGCGCATCCACAACGGATCCACACTACTAGAACAGTTAAATTCACTTGTGCATTTACAGTCTTTTGTGCAACCGTATATTGTAATATTGTTTATTGTATGCATATAAATCAGATTTTTCTCATATAGAATGCGTTTGGTTAAGCTATAGCTTATAGAGGGTTAATAGAGCGCTTCAGTTTGCTGGTGATCATCTTTTGCTCAGCGCACGCAGCTCAAACAGCAGCTTACAACATTAATAACTATGATTGAGATTGTCATATATATAACATTATAATGAGAACACTATTATAATAAAACGTTATGAATTTGTTTGGTTTGGTTTCCGTGTTTCAGCGCGTTGTTGCGGGAAGAGCCAAGAGCGCATCCACAACAGAAGTTACACATTCTGATTAGCAAATCACTTAGTTCGAGTTCATGTGTGTATTTGGTCTTTTTGTATGTATGTAAGTTGTAATATTATATTTATGTTGTATAAATATCTGAATATATGATGTGTTTCCCTGTGTTAAATAAGCTGGCAGCACTTTGGTTTACCGGTGTTCATTCAGCTCTTCAGCTTCAGCACACGTGGCTTGAACAGCAATGCACAGCATTAATAACTATAATTGGGAATGTCATAAACATAATATTATAAAGAGAATATTACCGTAATAAAAAAGTTGTAAATTATTTGGGTTTATTTGCCGTGTTTCAGCACGTTGTTACAGGAAGAGCCAAGAGCATGTCCACGACACATCTGACTATCCGGGTTGTAGCGCGGGTGCATTACAATATTGGAAATAGTCTACATCTGTTTTAAACTGTGAAGGCGAGCCAGTGGATATCATACAAGCAACGTGCAAACTTTGTGCAAGTCAAACTTATGCCGGTGAATGTCTTTCACCATGATAGTGAAAGTAAAAACTGATGGTGCTTTCTGCATCTGACGACCCATTAACAGCGCGTATTCTCTCAGAGATGACGAGACACGAATCTCCTAATATGTGGTTTATATAACTGTTTTAATTTATTTCTTTAATGTTTCTCTTGTGGCCCGAACATAGTGAAAACAATGAGAAGAAACATTATTTGTGTTGAACAGGTTGTTTTTGAAAGTCGGTGCATAAAATAAAGGTGCTCTTTTGTTTCATTGATAAAGTGTTACTGAAGTGTAACAATTTTATTTAGGCTATAGGCTTATCATTCATTGTAGGCTATAATAAACCTGTTTTAAAATACATTTATTTTCCTCACAGTCTGTGAGTCACTGCGTGTCAGTTATGCAGTGATGTGCTATGAAATTATTGTGAAGCAAATTAATTGCAATATTCATTTAATAATAAAAGTAACCTAGTAATAATAGCCAGAATGTAATAGGCTTACATTAACTGAAACTGACAAATATACTCTTAATAATGACAATATTTATTGCTTTTGACAATATCTCTGGCTGTAGTCTTTTTGTTATTAATGTCCTTTAAAATACTGTATTATATTAATTTAAGTCTTGAATATTGAATATTGAACAGTCCATGGCATGATTTTGTTATTTAGTTTTTCTACACTAAGTAATGTTGTCCAGTAATTTGTTTCCATTATTTAAGCATTATTTTATTTATTTGTAAAATAAATAAATATTGGCTGCTTTATGTTTGATTTATGTTGAAGTGTTTAATGCCTTTTAATGGTGAGACTTTTTTGGTAATCAGTCTCTTAAAAATTATGTAAAAATGTGGATTTAGATTTATCGGCCAACATATCAGTTATTGGCTTTCATATTTAAGGAATTATCGGTTATCGTTATCGGCCAAAATTTTCATATCGGTGCATCAATAGTTAACACCCCTACTGGTCAGATCATGTTTTCAAGCCATCTAAAGTTTGATTTTTGACACAAAGTGGTGATTTCTCAATGGGGTTTATTTACTTATTAACTAGTCTTTCCATTAACACCCATTATTTTTTCTTTTAGACTGATTTGTGGTTGTAGAATGATTTATCGCGAGAACCAGTTTTAGCCGATCGTAGCCATATCCAATCATATTGCGATGGAGGCATTACCTCCTCTTACGTGACTTTTCCCCATTCATTCTCAATTACCCCCCACCAAACCCAGAGGGTTTGACTCATGTTACTGCTGTAACTTTACCAGCTGCTGTCACTGCTGAACAGTGGGACTTCAGGAAAACAAGCAGTTTTATATATTATTATGACCCTTTGACAGCAACCAAGATGGCATTGACTTAAATGTTGCATTTGAACAAATAATGCAGAATGACAGTGCAGTTCTGAAGCTGTAAAACTGCTGCTTGTGCTCGTTTTCAAATGGCAAGATATGTGCTTGATTTATTTATTTAATTTTTACAGAAGAAGATACCATGGAGCAAACAGGAAATACATGCTGAACAAATTAATCCAGAACCGGAAACTGGGGGGTGTATAGAGACTGAACCACTAGCTCTTAAAAATAGAGAGTGTACAGCTTTTGTTTTACATTAAAAATGATGCCTTGACTGTGAAACCAGGGGCATATCTCTGCTCTGCAAATAAAAAGTTAATTTAAACACAAACAATGTTGTTGTGTTTAGGCCACATGGTTCAAGGGTCTTTATAAATTTGTGAATTCAGTTATAGTTTATTATATGTTGTCTTGCTTGTTTCATATGATCCTTCTTGATGTAATGATTTGTTAGTAGTTCAACATGAACTGTATGGCTGATTTGAGGTTGATCTTCAGAGACAAGTAATTGGTGAGTCTTACTGCATTTCCATCCTCAGTTATTTCATGTAAATGAATGTTTACACAGGCGTTCAAGAGTCACACTGAAGTTGTTTGTTGTACTTATTGGTGCTAAGTTTTAAGAAACTGTTCAGAATGTGTCATGAAGAGTTTATGAATTTTAGTTTTTCTTTTTACACAAATGAGTGTTATCTTTGAACACAGGCATGAAAGAGTTTATGCAAGCGTTAATTGACTTGCTGACCTACTAATGTATTGAGTTTTGAGAAACTATTTAGATCACTTGTTTGTCAAATGTTGAACATCTGTATTAAATAGAACATGTAGAACACACAAAACTATAGCATTTTTTTGTTTGGAGCTCCTATTCACAGTATATTGCATAAACAGTATAAACTGCTTTTAAAAATGCACATTTAAAATGTGTTGAGGTCTGTTTACTTCTTTGTGATAACTTAATACAAGTGAAAAGTGTGTGAGTCCAGTCCCCACAATGACCGAAAACTGGTGTCGAGTGTGTGAGTCCAGTCCCCACAATGACCGAAAACTGGTGTCGTGTGTGTGAGTCCAGTCCCCACAATGACCGAAAACTGGTGTCGGGTGTGTGTGAGTCCAGTCCCCACAATGACCGAAAACTGGTGTCGGGTGTGTGAGTCCAGTCCCCACAATGACCGAAAACTGGTGTCGGGTGTGTAAGTCCAGACCCCACAATGACCGAAAACTGGTGTCGAGTGTGTGAGTCCAGTCCCCACAATGACCGTCCCCACAATGAAAACTGGTGTCGGGTGTGTGAGTCCAGTCCCCACAATGACCGAAAACTGGTGTCGGGTGTGTGAGTCCAGACCCCACAATGACCGAAAACTGGTGTCGGGTGTGTGAGTCCAGTCCCCACAATGACCGAAAACTGGTGTCGGGTGTGTGAGTCCAGTCCCCACAATGACCGAAAACTGGTGTCGGGTGTGTGAGTCCAGTCCCCCACAATGACCGAAAACTGGTGTCGGGTGTGTGAGTCAAGTCCCCACAATGACCGAAAACTGGTGTCGGGTGTGTGAGTCCAGTCCCCCCACAATGACCGAAAACTGGTGTCGGGTGTGTGAGTCCAGTCCCCACAATGACCGAAAACTGGTGTCGGGTGTGTGAGTCCTGTCCCCACAATGACCGAAAACTGGTGTCGGGTGTGTGAGTCCAGTCCCCACAATGACCGAAAACTGGTGTCGGGTGTGTGAGTCCAGTCCCCACAATGACCGAAAACTGGTGTCTGTGTGTCGAAAACTGGGTGTGTGAGTCCAGTCCCCACAATGACCGAAAACTGGTGTCGGGTGTGTGAGTCCAGTCCCCACAATGACCGAAAACTGGTGTCGGGTGTGTGAGTCCAGTCCCCACAATGACCGAAAACTGGTGTCGGGTGTGTGAGTCCAGTCCCCACAATGACCGAAAACTGGTGTCGGGTGTGTGAGTCCAGTCCCCACAATGACCGAAAACTGGTGTCGGGTGAGTGAGTCCAGTCCCCACAATGACCGAAAACTGGTGTCGGGTGTGTGAGTCCAGTCCCCACAATGACCGAAAACTGGTGTCAGGTGTGTGAGTCCAGTCCCCACAATGACCGAAAACTGGTGTCGGGTGTGTGAGTCCAGTCCCCACAATGACCGGAAAACTGGTGTCGGGTGTGTGAGTCCAGTCCCCACAATGACCGAAAACTGGTGTCGGGTGTGTGAGTCCAGTCCCCACAATGACCGAAAACTGGTGTCGAGTGTGTGAGTCCAGTCCCCACAATGACCGAAAACTGGTGTCGAGTGTGTGAGTCCAGACCCCACAATGACCGAAAACTGGTGTCGAGTGTGTGAGTCCAGACCCCACAATGACCGAAAACTGGTGTCGGGTGTGTGAGTCCAGTCCCCACAATGACCGAAAACTGGTGTCCGAGTGTGTGAGTCCAGTCCCCACAATGACCGAAAACTGGTGTCGGGTGTGTGTGAGTCCAGTCCCCACAATGACCGAAAACTGGTGTCGGGTGTGTGAGTCCAGTCCCCACAATGACCGAAAACTGGTGTCGGGTGTGTGAGTCCAGTCCCCACAATGACCGAAAACTGGTGTCGGGTGTGTGAGTCCAGACCCCACAATGACCGAAAACTGGTGTCGGGTGTGTGAGTCCAGTCCCCACAATGACCGAAAACTGGTGTCGAGTGTGTGAGTCCAGTCCCCACAATGACCGAAAACTGGTGTCGGGTGTGTGAGTCCAGTCCCCACAATGACCGAAAACTGGTTGTGTGTTTGCCGGTCCCCAGATATACCCAATACCTGAAATGTCCCCACAAGTGACCACTGTGTCAGGTTTAAAACTTTTGTAGTGAAATATTTGTAATCTGAAGTGATACTTTTAAACAGGCATTTTAGTTTTTGTCAAATTATTTTTTTTAGGTCTGTAGGATCATAGGAAAGGGTGGTCCCCACTATGTAGCAATTCTGACAGGTGGCCCCCACAATGCATATAAACAAGTATGTGTGTGTTTGTGTGTGTGTGTGTGTGTGTGTGTGTGTGTTTGTTTGTTTGTATGGTACCTGAGGTGATGTCACTCTGTTTGTCCTCCTCCAGTCTGTGGATCTTCTCCAGCAGTTCTGTTTTCATGGCATCAAATAAGAGTGTCCTCTCACTCTAGAGAAACAAGCAACTGATTATATACACTGACTTGATATGATTCATGATCATCATTGCAATGTCAACAGACAAACAAACAAAAAAAACACAACTGACATGTAAGTATTTATTTACAGCAGTGCTTTTTCACTGTGGTGTGTTTTTTGTGACACTTCTAGATTATGATAAATGTGGTATGTGCATGTTTGTGTATGAACCTGCATATTTAAATGTTTAATTACTACTAGGTATGTAAGTTTGTTGAACCATACAATAGTACTATGGTATTAACAAGGTTTTTAAGCATGGTTCCAATTTCATAACTTTTTTGTACCATGAACTTTCTGAGATACCCTGGAGTACCATGTAAATATGGCACATAATTTAATACCATGGTAACACAGAAGTTGCTTTTTGAAAGGATGCTGCATCTAAATATGTGGGTCAGCTGAGCCGTGTTACCTCTAGATGTTGTCTGGCCCCTTGCACTTCACATTCATGTTTGTGTCTGACCACTTGCAGACAAAGTTCTCTGTACACACCTACAGGAGGAGAATTAACAGTTGACCTGAGACCTGCGATTCATTTGTAAGAGCGATATCATAAAGCAGATATATGAGTCTTGATGTGTGTCACCTGCAACTTGTGTTCTCTGCTGTAGGTTCTGCTGCAGTGTTGCCAATGGTTCTCTGTACTCTCCTGCCTTTCCTGTCAAAACCTCGTCCAGCTTCATTTTAACCTGGTTCAGACGTTCTTGAAAAAGCCTGAAATTAAAGAGGAAATCATCTATAGAGCTCTAGAATTTGTCAGAACAATACACTATAGAATATACTATTTTTATTGGTGGCCATCCAACCCAGATGATGGCCCTGTTCCTATTGGTCAAAAAAAAAAAAAAAAAAAAATGCCACCCAACCTTAACCAATCAGAAAGACGCATTCTCACTTGTCTTTTAACTCCAGGAACTGTTTTTCCAGGTCAGACATTTCATCTAGGCACTGTAATCGTCTTCTCTCACAATCTTCATCATCCATTTCTAAAAAAGAGAAAATTCACTCTCATTCAATATTGTTCTTTCTGTTCATTCTCTTTTCCTAGCAATTCCAGTCAGTCTTCACACTCCTATACTTCACATCACTATATGATCAATTTTGGCTATTTGGGGGCAGTCACTGAATGGGTTAAATGCAGAACACAAATTCCGAGTATGGGTCACCATACTTGGCCACACTTCACTTTCACTGGGTGCTATTCAAAAGCACTATGCAGTCAAGTTACAAGATTTGGCAGGATTTGTCAAATTGACAATAGTCATGCAAAAAAAAAAAAAAAAAAAATAAAAACAAAATGCAATGCAACCCATTTGACAGCAGATATATGCAATAAAACAGATACAACATTCAGCATAATTATGCAACATTCAATCAGCAGACCTGAACTTTCTTCCTCTTCCTCCTCTTCCTCCTCTGGTTCACTCTCCTCAAGGTCGCTGTCCCGCTCCTCTCCGCTCTCCTCCATTGTCTCCTCTGCATCTCCTCCCTCTCGCTCTTCCTCCACCTCACCGTTAGTTTGAGGAACCTCCGGGTCGGCCTCTGTCTCCATCTCCTCCTCTGGTTCTCTGGCAGCCGGCTGAGCAGGCATGACTGTTTATAGCACTGTATTAAATAGTATCATAGCAGCGGTAAGATCTCAAGGTGTCTGATGCAGTAAATAAAAAACCCACATTTATGTAATATAAACTATGAATATAACAAATTATTATTATACATTTATTATATATATATATATATATATATATATATATGTATATATATATATATATATATATATGATTAAAAATAATTTAAAATGTAATTTATATATCATTACAAATATTGAATAGTTAATTAAATAATAAAACAACACTGCATATTTTGTCATGTAATCTCCAATTTTTTTCATTTTTATATTTTCTTATTAATAGTTATCTTAGCTATAGCTTTCTAAGCTGTATAATGATTTAAAACGTTGTAGCATAAAAAGGCAAAAAGCACCATCTATCAGTACCGGAAGATGTGAAATACTGTGCATTTAAAGACAACTGACCAGACTAAAGACCTTTAGCAGCTATAAAAGCACAGTATCCAGAGACAGCAGGATCTGTTTAAGACCCTATTAACCACTTTATGTTTAATTAGAAAGAGGAAACTCCATGCACTCGTCTGATACAGCTCGTAGTATGATGAATTAGCACTCTTCAGTGGGATTTATGAGATCAGGAGCGCGTTCACAGACTCGACTTGTATCATGTAAGTTACATCCTCTAAAGGCCGCACTGCACTGACTTATATTACAAGCTCATTACTCATTCTGCTCATCCATAGCTCATACATTATATCATGTGAGAGACGTTATTAGTTACAGTCTTGTGCTGTTCACATATAATTGCGGATTTAAATTAATTATAAAAACTCGTTTTCCAACTGAACAACTCCACACTTCATTCAGAAACAGAAAGTGTCCAGTATAAGGCGGTACAGTACTGTTAACGAACAAGAGTGGAAAAACAAACGCTTGCGCCTCTTTAAAAGCCTCAATACCAATGTAGTAGTAGATTACCTTAACGTTACTTCGTAACGTTGTATTGAATCTCTTAACCGCTCCGTGAATGCTCGCAAATTAACCGATGCAAGGCACAGGATAACAATACACGACGATCTTACAAACAAACTGTATTAAGTGCATAAACAACAGCTAAACAGCTTACCTTCTCGTCAATTATTGTTTAAGTCATGAAAAATATTACATATTGTCGACAGAATTTGCATATCAGGGCAAGTTGACATCGGACAAGTCCACTTCCTCAGCGTTTATACGTTTGTTGAAACACTGCCGTTTTGAGGCGCTAGCCAATCAACGCAGACCTCGGTACTTCTGAGAACCAATCAGAACCTCGATGGTGAAGAATCGCAGTCTCATCGATTTCAGTAAGGTGGACAAACTGGCCAATAGCATTTGGAGCTGAAAATCCATGAACTTTCTACCAACTGACAAGGTTTCCCTAAAAAGACCGACTTGAACTATTGCATAATGGACAGAAGAGAAACATATACATTTTGTTTTTTTTCATTTTTAGAAGAACAATTTAGAATTTTTTTTAATCAGTCAAGTAAAGAAAAAGAAACAGCCACACAAAAATGTAATTTAACATTTTTATTAAAGTTGCATAAAAGTGTAACAAAATTGGGCAAAAAAACAAGACAGTTTCGTATTGCTACAAGATACCTTTTTCTCCAAAAGATATGACCTTGAGTAAAGTCTTACTCAGTTGTTTAAATTTTTCCTGAATTAATTTTTATTGTTTCTCCTTTAAATTTAATTGATTTTTTCAATCCTCATGTGTCCAATGAGAGAAAAGAGTCAACAGCACTGATTCCTTTTTATGTCAATAGTTAATGCATCTAAAAATTGCTTGGAATATAACTTCCTTTTCTAGAAAAAGAATCATTGAAAAAACAAGAACCTTTAATTCTAAAACTTCAAAAAGATTTCCACTGTTGCAGCTATTTTTCTTGTATGTTCCTTAAACAAGATTAAATTAATTTGGTTGTCAACATAAATGTAACCTAAGGCAACATCTGAAAGTATGGGTAGACCGACTCATGTAAAACGAAATGCTGAGAAGCAGGTGAAATAAAGACAGAAAATTAAAATGTGGGGCCCATAGAAAAGAAAAGAAAAAAGAGTGAGCAGAGAAAGAGAGAATACATGTGTTAAACATCCAGGACAGTTGTCATTGTACCTGACTTGAAGTAATTCATAAGTGAACTCAGATGGGATGAGGAGGAGCATCAATGAATGATTAATATCTACAGATGCTAGTGATGTGTTAGTACGCTTACGGCGAAAAGCTCTCCTAAAACACCTGCTGGAAAAATTGGATTGGTGATTTTCAAGAGCACTGAGTGAGACTATTAGCCCTCTTATTATAATGTTTGATTGGCTGAGACTAAAAGAGCAGATGGCTTCCTGGGAAAGATGATTTAGGAGAGTCATGTGGGAGGATTAATTCTAAACGTACGTTTGGCAGCGAGCGTGACGCACTGCAGCTTGTCTAGCCTCTCTCCAGTCCCTCCCTATCGGTCTCTGGAAGAGTCAGTGTGCACATCTGTGGATGTGTGTGAGGCCCAAGAGCCACAGCTGTGGTTGTGTGCATGTGTGGTCATTTCTCTTGATCCCTGAGGGTGGTGATGCCCATGAATTTCTGTGTGTGTGTTTGTGTGTGTGTGTGTGTGTTTGTGGTATGTGTAAGACAGGAAAATTAAAGACAAGAATCAAAGACCCAATTTTTTTTTTTTTTTTCCTACACACAGCTCCCTTCCCTGTTAATACCACAAATCCAAAGTAACTCCCTCAACTTTAAATCAGCTTTAATCACTCTCTTTATTAGTTTGCCTTTTTTTAATTAAAATGTCCATGAATGTTCCTGCACACTTATTCAAGGAACAGAAGAATCAAAAACCGAGGGTAAAAAACCCCACAAGAGATTCTGTCTAAACTCTTCTGATGTCATTTTAAACCAAGTATCGTCACAGTTTCACAAAAGGTTTTTAGTCCATGTGTTCATTGAGACAGAGCAGGGAGCTTTGAAACCAAATTAAAACAAACTTCTAACAAAAATCCAAATTCATAAAATAAAACCATTTTATGCATAAATATATTATGCACAGTAATGTATACTAACATGAAATACATTTAAAAACATTTCAAAACAATGACATTTTTCCCCCGTTACAAAAAAAAGTGAAATAGAATAAAATAATACAAATAAAACCAACAAAATGAGAAAAATAAGCCCTGCTTATAAGGATCTGATTGAATCTCCAATAATTTTGCCTCCACCTCCTCCCCATTGGATGCAAAAGAGGCAATGGGATTGGATGAGCACCTGCTCAGGGGTGAAAGGTCACGCCCCTAAAATTGGAAAAGGAGGGATGAGATTGGATGACGAAAGGTGGAGGTGGGAGCAGCTTCATTTCTTCTGAGGAGTACTGAGCTTCTGCATGCCACGGATCCTGTCCAGCAATTCAGCTACAAACTCCTACAGAGGAGAGAAAAAAATAATAATAAAAATCTTTTAACAAATTTAACAGAGAGGTGGACTGTTTGCACTTCAGATTCTGCAGATTTTCAAACAATTACAATAGACTAAAGGTACATGGAGTCAAGAAATTTTCATATGCGTTTTTTCATTTTGTTTGCATTCGTCATCCCTTCCTATCATAATGCTTGCTACGGATGCGAAAATACAGAAAATCGAAACTTATCTGATTTTTTTTTTTTTTTTTTTTTAAATGACAGTGTGTAAACATGATTGACACAACGTGACGTTGTATTTATTTTTTGACGTGCCAAAATTTGGGACTCAGTGTGCAAAGACCTTCAGTCCTAAAACTGTACACATCACCTATCTGTGTTTATCCTCATTACAACAAGAATTATACTATGGGGCCACTGAATGCTTGAATCTGATTGGTTGACAAACATTCTAAGGTGAGCAGTTATTTTCAGGGAAACGCATAGTTACCATTAGAAGTAACAGTGGTTACCATACTATAAGCAGAATAACTGATGAAGGGCCACTGAATTATTAGAAAAATAGCCCGTTGTCAATTATTCCTTACTTCATGTTGTTTACATGAGTAAAGGTGAAATATCTTTGTCTAATTTGATTCTGGTTACAATATGTGTATAATTAGCCTGCTCTTAGATACGAGATAATGTACTCACTTCAGTAGGTTTATAACAGTCTACCAGCAGTTCCTGTTGGACAATACGAGAAAAAAAGTCATACAAATGTAAAATCTGTTGAAAACTGAATGTGTAATGGAAAATGTGATAAAATGCTGAATCTGTAATTCTTGAGAAGGATACCTTGACCCTTGCAGCACGGTCTACATCATTCTCCATGTCCAACAGTTCATCCACATCAATCTCTAGCTCAGGAATCGCCTCCTCCTGTGAAACAGAAGCATAAACATCATGAAATACAAGGAAATGATCTGTTTGGATCAAAGATGTGTCTATATTCCAAGTAAACTCTAAATGGAAATTACATAACTATTCTAAGTAATTTCCTACAGCTCTAAGAAATTCTGCAGTATTCCCAGAAGGAAAAGAAACCCAGTGAGGAAAGAGTAGCTAGGCAAAGTCAATGTGACGCTGGTTGCACAGAGGTTTCCGGAATGTTTGCGTGTGTAAGGAGATCTGTTATACGGCATGTTATATATTATGTCCTTGTTCCCCACCAGAGTTGATGAAGGTCGGTGTAATGCTGCCTCTTCACCACTAGGGGTATCTCGGTCACACAAACAGTTAAAAGTCAGTCTTTGTGCCAAACCATGCATCATACAAAATAAAGTTATCCAGGTTGTTTGCAGAAACAGAAGAAATTTCTAAGTGTTTTTTTTTTCAGTTTGATTAAGGTATGTTTCGATTTGCTTTACTTTTCACTGAATCACTTCCATGGATTTGATTAATCTCATCATTTATGGGAATGATGGTTATATTACTCAGTGATGAGCGCGAAGATCAGTGTCTACTTGCCCTGGAATTAAGTACAGATGACTAGATGGTGTAATATTTTGGGGTGTATTAATGATTTATACAATAAATAAAATAATACAACATGTAAAGCTTATATATTTTTTTTAAGTTAGACAAAAATTACAAACACTTCTGTTCAAAAGTTTGGGTCGGGTCAGTAAATTTTTTTTAAAAATTATTTTGAAAGAAGTCTCTTAAGTTCACCAAGTCTGCATTTATTACAGGACAAACAAACACAGCACGAACAATAACTTTGTGAGATATTAACGTTTGTGTGCATGTGTTGTTTTTATGTTTGATTTAGTAGAAATATTTCAAAGTTTTTTTCCCCATTCTAAACTAAAGATTGAAATTGGAATTAAAGTTGACTAAAATTTGTATTTCCACATCAACTTGTCCTAGCATGCTGTTAACATGTAGTCTGATGTTGCTATTAATCCTGCTGTCTGGCTGACCATCCATCTTAAAATAAATCTGATGTTTGATGATGAAACCCAGAATGGCAAGTTTCAGCATCATCTAATCATGAGCAAGACAGAAAATCAAGACTGAAAAAGAGAAGAGAAATTGAATACAGTAATAAAAAACTTTGGGGACCAAATGTGATTTTGCACAGATTCAGAGAAGCATGTTTGTTTTGAGAAATACTGCCGTGTTTGGCCATTTTTATCAGTCCAGTTCACATATTTGGCCTTGGGCTGTTGGCAAGGCACTGGCCATGAAACAGATCTGTCTGCTTCTCTTTCTGAAGTCAGACGCCTTTGTCTCTCTCTACTCACAACCAACTTCCCTAATAGATCTAAATCAAATCAAAACCCTGATTCAAGTTCAAATTCAAATTCAAACATTCTCTCTCTATGTGAGTTTTAGTTGTGTTTCCAAAAGCAAAAATCCAACTGTGCCAGTGGAGGCTCCAAACCTCAATTATACGCTGCTGCATTTTTAGCATGTCGTCCGTTTGGCCTCCCAATTTGGTTTCTTTCTATAAAGTGGTCTCTTTCAATAAATACTATATATATCTCTCTCTCCACAAAGCTATAAATGGTCTTCACAAGACTCGTACCACCCCCACCCCCCTTTTCTCTCTCACGTTTCATCTCCCCCTATTCTGCAAACATTTGCTCCCTCAGAGCCTTTCCCAAAACACACTTCATCTTCCTCTTCCAGACACACACACACACTCACAAGCCTTATGAACACGTATAAGCTCATTGTGGTTTTGCTGCAGTGACTCATACAGCATATTAAAATATCGTCTGTCTAGAGAAACAAGCGCTGAAGCGAGGAACATAAAACTGCCCATTGCTTCACAATGGATAATCAAAAGGCACTTGCAAAAACAGGTCTATATCTAGAGCTGATGCTTTTTTTTTTCTTCATTCAAATGCTCTCTTTCTTTCTTGTGCTCAATGCTACTATCAGTACTATCTTTTCACCACTCTTTTCCTCCCCCTTGGTTTGAGCTGCCCAGACCAGCTGTCATTGCACCTGCCTGAATACCCCTTGCCCAAATCTCTCTCACCAACACAAGCACACACACACTACAGTTCATTCGGGCACAATGATATTGCCATGGCACCATCACATGTGAATGGAAGCTTTAATTGCTCTATTGAATTAATGAACCTTCAATTTGTGTCTATGACTGAGTAGTGCACATATGACTAAAGGGTGCATGAGTACACGGGAGCGAATGAGCTGTAAAAACCACTTGAGCTGGCTGTTATAGAGGCTGGAATGTGAAACAGTACGTGTGTGTGTGTGTGTGTGTGGACACTGAGACAAAGATTGCAAGGCACAACATGTGGGCACCATGTGCTACTAGTCACTCAGAGAGACAAGGAAAAAGATAAAAAGAGTAAAGCCGAACCAAAAAGCCGAGCAAAACAGGAAATACAAACTACATATAACCAAAAAGCTTCTCACTATCAACTAGAGATTAATTTAATCTACAGAGCTACATGCACAGACAACCAATTAATGGTCATTTAGCCAATGCTTTTATCTAAAGCGACTTACTTATAAGAAACACAGACCCCTGGGTAAAGGGGTTAAGTACCTTGCTAGAGACTGATCTACATTGTCGTTTTATGACTGATACTGATTATTTTTTTTGTTTAAGAGGCCTATAACATTTATGGTAAGTCACTTAGCAGATGCTTTTATCCAAAGCAACTTACAAATGAGGAACTTTACAAGCAATAATAGTAAATGACAACAATAGGTGATGTACCTCACAAATTTCAGGATTAAGCTCGACTAGACTAGTACAAAAACTAGAACAGAGGTTAAAAGGGAGAACAGTACAGAAATGAGAGAACATGCAGATTTCTATATTAGAAAATGCCTTTATGGTTTCAAATTAAAAATGTGTAGAATATAATGCAACATTGATAGTGCAATTTCATTTTCATGTGTATTTTTTAAGCTACACATTTCTCACGTGTGAATGAATAGCTACCGTGTAAAATTATTCAAACAATAATTCAGTTCCCATGTGTTGAACCCATGACATTTGGTATCTTTACAATTAAGTAATGTACAATTACTAAAGACAGAACATTTTTTTTTTGTTATATATTGTTAAAATATGAAATTTAAATGCATAATATTCTACTTGCAATGCACACTTGTTGTGTAGGAGCTCCCAGTTGTTCTTTAAATAATCCTAAATCAATTAGTGCTGTCAGCAACTTAGAAACATGGGAATACAATTTCATTCTAACTATTTATGAGATCCAACAGCGATCAGGGCCACATACACAACCTTTCAAAAGGTTGGAATCAGTAAGTCAACAAATCAACAACAATTCATACATTTATTTAGCAAGGACACATTAAACTGATCAACAGCAACAGAAAAACTTCTGAACTGTTACAAAAAAAAAGAATATTGAAAAATGTATCATGGTTTCCACAAAAACATTAAGCAGGATAACCGTATGCAACACTGATAATTATAAGAAATGTTCCCTTTCAAGGGAACTTCGAACTGCATCCTCTATGGGGGTCGCTATGGGGAACACCTCGTCGTGACCCGTGTCTGAAGCATACATTGAAAAAACACCAACGAGTTGGCCGGCGACAGCCTCTGACGGCACTACCGGCGCGACTATAAACAGGCACCGGGATAACACGTCATTCTCTTCTTCGTCTTCAAAACTGACCGTTTTGTTTGAAGTGTGCATCTGAAAGAACTGGTAAGAGCGCTCTTTCTCTGTCTATCATGGCGACTACTAGCAAGCGTTTAGACAATGTGTGCATCCGTGTCTGCATTATTTGACACCCGATGACACACACGATCTTTGCGTCATTTGTTTGGGTAAAGAGCATGCACGCGATGTCTTTGACGAGGCAATCTGCGTGCATTTTGAGCGTTTCTTCAAGGAAAAAGCTCCGCTCTCGTTCGTCTCTCTTTCCGAGAAAAAAAAAAAAAAAAAAAAAAGGCAGCCATCTGCTTCCTGCGGTTCAGGACCCGCCGCTGCTGAGGCACGGAGGAGAATGAGCTCGTGAGAATTTCAGGTGGATCTGTCTGAATGGTTTAAAGAGGGAGATTCCCTTTCGCGCTCATAATGGCGGCGGACGAGAGAGAGCCTCGGGAGGATGATGTTATATCTTTAACACTTTCTGATACTGAGATTAGTGCTCTGCTGGGTTTTTACCCAGGAAAAGCAGGAGATATTTGAGGATGGTGAAGAAGCTGAGGCTGAGCCTTCTCAATTCTCCTGCCCTGCGTATGTAGAGCTGTTGGAGTTTATGGATCGCGCCTCGATGAGCGGTATCTTTCCGACCATAGCCCTCCAGCTCAGGTGAGCCTTCCATTTCTGCCTGATCTCCATTCAGAGATCGAAAGGAAATGAAAGAGGCCGTTTTCTTCTTGCATCCATAGGTTTCGGCATAAGAGTTTTGCCGACATCGAGGCGATGCGCGAAAACGGCTATGAGAGGATGCCCCCTGTAGAAAGAGCTTTCATTCTGCGGGGGAGACATCCTCTCTTAATTTCCCTCCTTGCCATCTAAGCCCCTTCAAGAAATACATCTCGCTTAAATGGCAAGGCATACGCAGCAGCAGGTCAGGCTGTGGATTTATTACACACAATGGTGGTGCTTCAAGCATATCAGACTGATCTGCTAAGAGACCTGGATAGAGGCGAAGGCCTTTTTCCTGATCAGGTAGCCGAGCTGTGCCACACCACAGGCCTCTCTCCAGGCTACCAAGCAGGCTGCCTCTGCCAAGCGCAGGACTATGGCGGCCATGGTGGTGGCAGAGAGACTTCTGTGGATGAACCTGGCAGACATCAGGAAGAAAGAAAAGGCTTTCTTCTCGATGCTCAGGTTTCACCTTCTGAACTTTTCGGTATTTCCGTTGAGACGGTGATCGAGAAGTTCGGGGAGACAAAGGCGCACTCCGCTGCTTTCAGATCCTTCGTTCCACGAAGGTCCAGGTCTGAGCCTGAACAACATAGGGGTCCTGGCCTGTCTCGATCTGAGGATCAAAGACGGGCACAGAAGGCTAGTGTCGCGACTTGCGCTTCTACCCCACCTGCGGGCAGGGGTAAGAGGAATTGTGGGTCACAAGGAGGTAAGCAGAACCTAAGGGATGTGATCCAGACAAGGCAGCGTTCTCGTCTGAGTCAGAGTGATACTGAGGTATCTACTCGTTCCCTTTAGGGATTTTTAACTTCTGCTTTTATCCTCCCCTTCCTAATTCCCCTGTAACCACCAGCTCTCCACCTGATCGAGGTTAGGTGGAAACCTCAGTCTCCTATGCTGGACCTATAATGTTTTTGGCTGGTTCTATGTTCATAGCAACCACCTTACTGATGGTCCGGACTAAAAGGAGGCGCCCCTTGAGTGGGGCTCCAGCGCAGGAGGGTGGGAGTATAAGAATAACCCTTTCTGTATATACTTATGTGTAAATTGCTGGTGGTTATGTGTCTACTAATAAACTCCGTGAGTTTCCTTTGCAGTGCTCAGTTACAGTGTTTACTAAACACTCATCAGCACCAGCCATCCGGCTTCATTTACCGGTATTAGGCGGCTGAGATCACAGGTTTCTGCGGGAGCCTCCTTGATCATCAGGCCTGGCACAGCACTGCAGGGAATTTCATGGATGTCCAGCCAGGTCACCCCGAGGGGTCTCCTGGCCGCTTAGGTGCTGTCGCATCCAGCGGGAAGTGAAGGTGGCAGTTACAGAAGTCTTCTTGTATATGCTTCCTTCGCTAAAGGTTTGTAAAATTTGAGCTTGCCTCTCCCATGCGGTTCAGCGCCTTTGCGATGCTTAGGAACCTTTAGGTACACACGCTAAGCTCTGTGTACTTTCTGAAAACCACATGGTGGTCAGTGTGCACGTGAACACTTTGCACACTTTCTAAAAATCCACGTATTGGTAAGTGTGCACGCAAGACTGCGCACTTTCTGAAATCCTGTATGGTAAGGGTTGCGTGCTCCGCCTCGTTCCCTTTCTTGAGATGATTAGACCTTGGTTCCTTGGGCTCCATTCAGCCAGTGTGTATTCGTTTATACACTTAAAGCATTGCTTCCCTCAACATGAGGGGCTATTTGGGCGATTCTCGTAGTAGTTTAGCAGCGCTCCCCTTTTCCAAGAAGGGTCGCCTATGAGCGCGTTACTCTGGATTCAGGAGTTCTCCTCTCATATGAGACTGAGTTCACTGTTTTTCCCAGAGCACTCCAGCATTATTTTCACAGATTGAGTTGATGACTCTCAAACATACTGTTTTGAGATGCACCATTCCATCTATGAGCTGCTCTATCAGAGTGCCACGAGAGCCCTTCCTAAGAACAGTATTTGAAAATCCATGCTATGGTAAGTGTGCACATGAAGTCTTTGCACACTTTCTGAAATCCACACTGTGGTAAGTTCGCACGCTAGTATTCTGCATTCTTTCTAAAATCCTATATGGTGAGGGCTTCGCGCGGTTGCTTCATGCCTTTTCTTGAGTTGGTAAAAGCCCCGTTCATCTTGGGTGCCACTCCACCTATGTATCCTCGGATACCTATCTAAACAGGATGTTGCTACTGGAGATCTGTTGAGACAGCTCCTTCAGCAAGCTTTTGCGGAAGCAAGCGGTAGCCCCTGTGTGACAGGCAGGACTTAGTATAAAATGCTAGGTTCCTAGCCGTATCCCTTTAAAGGAATCTTTCCTGATTCCAAGCATTCAGCTCTACCCCGGGCCGAGGCCCTAACAATTAAGTTGGTTATGTAGCTTAGGCTTTTGGCCGTAAGGGGTACTGTCACAGACAGCCGTCTAAACGTCCCAGGGGCAACTCCCATGGAAATGGTAGAGTTGGTACTTAGTGTTCGCCATGATTCAGGCCTGCACTCCCCTCAGCATGGCGGCGTGGGTATACTGTTCCCCATAGCGACCCCTAGAGGACGCAGTTCGAAGTTCCCTTGAAAGGAATGTAACCATGGTTCCCTGAGTAGGGAACGAGACACTGCGTCCTCTAGCTCCCTGTCATGCTTCGGACGCAAGCTTCAGACAAAGAAGTGAATGACGTGTTTTCCCGGTGCCTGTTTATAGTCGCGCCGGTAGTGACGTCAGAGGCTGTCGCCGGCCAACTCGTTGGTGTTTTTTCAATGTATGCTTCAGACACAGGTCACGACGAGGTGTTCCCCATAGCGACCCCTAGAGGACGCAGTGTCTTGTTCCCTACTCAGGGAACCATGGTTACATTCGTAACCTGAGACGTTTCTTGAGGAGCAAACTAACATTAGTATGATTTCTGATGGATCATGTGACACTGAAGACTGTGGCTTTGACATCACAGGAATAAATGACTTTTTAAACTGTATTAAAATAGAGGACACTGTAATAATACTTAACAATATTACAGTTTTACTGTATATTTGATCAAATAAATTAGCCCAATGTGATCATAAGAAATCTTACTAAAAAAAAAAAAAAAAAAAAAAAAAAAAAAAAAAAAAAAAAACCCCTTACTGATCCCAAACTTTTGAACAGTACTGTACATTTCATATGAACGAAATCAAAAATGTTATGGAGCATGTGTGCATTGCAGGACCAAACTTCTGACTCTCAGAATACAGTTTGATCCAACTTTGAAATAAACTCAGTCTCACCAACTGATTATTCTGATTTCTCAAATCTGTGATTGATAACACAAACAAGCATAAGGGGGGATCAGACTGGAACTGGTGATTTCAGGCAGATCTTTATATTTTGGTGTATAATATTCATCACCCAGTGAGTGAATGAACTGTGAGCGGTCTGTGGCCTCTCTGAGCTTAAGACTAAGTGCTTTGTGTCCATGTGAGTCAACACATCGGTCAATGTGCAGGTGTGTTGAGTTGTTTTAGTCAGAACATGTCTACCCTGGATTTATGGATGACTGCATTCATGTCTGGAAATGTATGTCTGTGTTCGTGTGACCTTTATAATTCAGCATATGTGTATATGAGCATCTGCAGGTCTCTTGTGATTGTCATCTGATGTGACATTATAAGAGCAGAAGGGTCTTGGACTCTGCTTCGACCTACTTTACACAACTGTCTTCATCACTGAAGATGAGAATGATGGCAAAATAGGTTCCTGAGTGGGGCCCTTGAGGTGCCAGACATAACTTGAACTTAGCCAAAATGCTTTCAGTTCCTACACGACCTTAAAATGTCAAGCGAGCAGTTTTGTAAATCATCCTTTTGAGGTGGGAATACTTGTCTAAATAGATCAATTTCTAGTTCTGTGTATACACAGTTCCCACGAGTAGAGATTACTCCATGTAAACAGTGCTTTAGACCTCCTTGTGATTTACAGAGAGTTACCTCACATGCTATTGTGGTGTTACTGATGTATTTTGCAAAAGTTACTAGGTTACATCATTATGAAGTCAAAATTGGACAGAACTTCACATAGACAAGGTCAGGAAATGATTCTATTATATTACGGCCTGTTCACATGAAGAACAATAACTATTTTAGCTCCTACAAGAATGAATGCTCTGTTTTTTAAAAGCACTGCAGTTATGTTGTCTGCAACTTAAAGGTGCTGTATGTAGGATTGACACCGAGTGGTTGAACTAGGTATTACAGTCCAAATTCAAAATATTGGAGAGGGTTTTGTTTCAATCGGCTCCTCCTCTTCAGACTTGAGGCACACACAGGTTGCCAGATTGACGACACAAACAGGAATGAGCGCACTTGATGAATTAAATGAAATATGCTGTGTTTTCCGTGCCGAAATACAATTGGGTAAACTGGCAGTGGGCGGGTTTCACAAACCAAAACAGAGACTGACATTCCTACCCGGAACGCACATTTTCAAAAGAGAATAACTGACTGTGGCATTGTTTTTCAGATAAACAAGTATGTTAAAGGGGTCTATTATGCTCTTTTACAAGGTCTTGATTTTGTTTTGGGGGTGTACTAGAACAGGCTCTCATACTAGGTTGTTTGAAAAACATATATTTTCCACATATTTTACATTATTACAACACTTCTCTGCCCAGTCTGGCATGAATGGCTTGAATAGTTCCTGTATCAAATGAAGGCCCGCCTTCTGAAATACGAAATGTGCTGTGATTGGTTAGCTGTGCCAGTCTGTGTTGTGATTGGTTAGCTGGGCCAGTGTCTGTTGTGATTGACAACAACTCGGCGACTGGTCAGGAAATGTCATGCCCCTTATCATAGCCACCTGCTGTGAGCTTCAGTGTAAATATTGCATCAAAATCAAATCAATTTGACCGCGATTTAAACCCAGATGATTGTAACCACTCAAGTTCATCTGTCTTGGGAAAGCTAGCGTGTTTCAGACATAGTGATAACACTCGTTGCCTTCTCTAGTGCAGCTCAACCAGGTCTCGTCCCATTCATCGATCTTTGTGATATCACAAATCCCGGAAAATATTAGTTGTTGTCCAAACGAGTCATTCATTGTAGTTTTTGAAAATTGATTTCTGTTAAATAAAATATCTCCTTTTGAATTGGATGTTGAGCTTTGTAACTTTGCAGATCTTTTTATGCTCAAACAGCAACATTACAGACTAACTAAAGTTGAAAAAGTGAAAAAGCATAATAGCACTCCTTTAACTTGGCATGTTTCTTAAATATCTGCAAACATATTATGGTATTTTTATGCTTTAGTAGAGTCAAAATCTTACATACAGCACATTTAAATGCTTGAGGTCTTAAAAGCTGGGTGGATTCTAACCGTCAATATTTTTTTGTTCAACAAATGTTCTAAAAAGTTATTTTAACAGAATTGTTGGATTTTAGTTGTGGTGTGAACTCCACTATTCTCAAATACTAATGGACTGGTCAATATTATCAACGTTGTGCCACAGATGTCATTGACAGAACCTGTAATGAAACCCCAGAACATCCTCTGAGTTTCACATGACAAATGAGAAGGACAGAGACTGACGTCATGAAGGGCAAAACAGATCAACGACATTCAACTGCCAGTAATCACAGAGAGATTAATACCTCATTTATCATGCAGAAGATGAAGCAAATCACTTTTTTGTTCATTGCCTGGATAAACAATCTGTCACAAAAGACAATTAATTATCAGCAAAACTTATCAACTGAAACTAATTCAATGAGGTTTGCTGAATAATTGAACTTAATGACACCAAGCTGCCTTGGTTAATTACTGAAGTTATTAACTTAAGCAATTCTAAACAAAATCCCAGACTCTTGAATCTGCAATACTCGGCAATACTGATGCTGGTTTTTGTGTGTATTTCTATATTGTGTAATGTCCTACATAAACCCATGGATATATAGTATTCATATTATAATTACAGTGCATACCCCCAATGATACATCTTCCCCTACTCTTGCCTAAAATTTTCATCAAGTTGTTGATGTGCCTTTTGTTTTGGTGAGTTTTGAAGTGTCTCATCTATCTGAGCACATGTTGTTTTACATTCTTTATGCTCTCATGCAAGTGTTTGCTCAGTGCTGACAGAGATATTTATGCCTGATATCTGACCACATATTCAAGTACCAGCATTTCAATGTGTGGCTGATGACTAAAGGGGTTTCCGCGTGAGTTTGTTAAACTCTGATGCCATGATAAGATCAGGGAACAGAGATAAAGAGGACAGAGAAGAGTGAGACTGAGAACCTGTGATCAGACAAGAAGAAGGAAATGAGTAGACATCAGACAATCAATTCCACTCATTTGAATTTGTCAATAAATCTAGCCTCAGGCTTGTACTGTGAGCATATGCTAAAAGTTGCTTAATATTACTCAGGAGCCAAATTATGTTTCAGTCCAGGTGTGCACATTCAACAGCTCTCATTATTGCACAACAATACCCAACATAAGTGGAGGAGTAATTCTGGAATTTCCTTTAGATATTTTATCTGTTGGTAAAAAAAAAAAAAAAAAAAAAAAAACATCCTGAGCAGCAAGAGCAATACGCAGGAAAACAAATGATTCAGTTCATGATGTGTGGACTATGTGAGTAAATATATGTGGATAAAACAGTTTAAGAGTGGCATGACGTTGATAACTGAGAAAAGAGACATGATGGTGAACATAGCTGATGTCTTAGCTGTCCGAAACAAAAGAACAAGACACAGCGGAGTCTTTTTAAGACCAGGGATGCATAGAGATAAATAGCTAATCCCAAGATGAGAAGAGTTCAGTTCGACAAAAGTAGGAAGTTTAACACAAAACAGGCTTTGCATGAAGATATGTGAGTGGAAAAGATTAAAGAATGGGAACATTTAAAAATAAGTGTTTCTAAGTTTAATCTATCAATTGAGGTTGGAAATTAATGGTTTAACAGTAAGAGCAAAATAAACAATAGTGCCACCAAAACAGCCCACAAGGAGGTGGTTCTGCCCACCCATGGAGAAGCAAACAAATTCTTGTCACTATAGTTATCCTTTCATTTCTATAGTCAACTAAATAAAATAAGCTACAATTTGTCTTATTTTTCAACATGGAAGTAAGCTACTTCCTGTGAATGTGTGAGAATTCTTAATCATTAAACCCTATAGACCTTAGTTAGGGTAGCGTCATATCTATTTTTTGGAAATAAGGAATGAAACCAAGGCTGTGAGAGATAGAAGTGCAGTGCGGTCAAAAGACCATAATGTTGTTTAACAACATACCAACTCTCTGTACACCAAAACAGTTTTGAAAGTTCTAAGTTTCACAGTGTATTTCATTCTGTAAGTCTATCCCTTACAGCATCGGTTTCATCTGTGTTAAAATCAATATGGCATCAAACCTGATTAAGGTCAATGGATAAATAACCAGAAGTTTAACAGTGCACTAAATGATAAAATGATAAAAAAGTGCAGTATACAAAACTAATTGCTCTACAAACCAGTGTGCTTTTGGCTATTATATAACAAATATTAGTTTGCAACATAAAGCAGCCTATTTTTGTACATCTAAAATAATTGGCCAAAGAAAGAATGAAAGAAAGCTGTGCTCAGCAAATTCCATTTCACTCCATTCATGTAATAATACATACTATTGCAAGTATTATAACATTCAGGTGAATTCTAAACTAAAATGGGAGAGATAAGAGAGACGAGAGGTCTCAAGTCAAGTCTAAAACCTACAGAAATTTGCTCTGAATCACTAACTCTCCACTTCAAACAGCTCACTTTACTAACTCCTGATCTATCTCATGTAAACAGACACAGTGCTGTACTATTGATTTATTCTCAGTGCTGGCTGCAGTCTGACTGCATGACAGACAGCAATGGTGCTGACAGAAAGCTGGGAGAGGAGGACTAGGGACACATGCCGCCCCAGGAGAGAGGCTTCTGGCTGGGCTGAAGTGGGCCAGCGAGGGGTGGGGGTGTACTTCCACACACCCGCTGACTCTCATGACACACTGGGGGCTTATCAGCAGATAACACACTGACGAATACACACAAAGTAAACAGGCCTTTTTCCTTTCATTAGAACAACAACAAAAAAGACATTTTACCTTTATTAAAATAACAGCTATGCTATAAAGAGAAAGGAACCAATCTTTTGTTGGTCTTTTCATTAAAAATAGTTTCTATAATAATACACAAGTAGCTTAGATTGTAGAGTGTTATATATGGGTGTAACCAGGGCTCGAATTGAGGGGGTGGGGTGGGGGGTGTGATTGGTTGGAATCCTCTTGGTTGAAAAATTTTTTTTTTAAAAAAAGCATCCCCTTTGTAAAACTAACCTAGGCTAGCCTAAAAAGACATTCGGGACAGTTGACAGGCCACTGCCGCGCATCATTTTCACGTGTTTTTAAGCCTTGCCACTTGCCAATTTAAACATTCAAAAGAGTTTAAAGCATTCAAACACAAGACGCGGGAAAGCTCGGTATATATATATATATATATATATATATATATATATATATATATATATATATATATAATATATATATATATATATATATATATATATATATATATATATATATACACACACACTGTATTTTTTTTTTTTTACTGGTAAGTGCAGGACACTATAATTCATTTATGTAAGTGAGTATAGCAAAATAAAGCAAACTGTGACGTATACCCAAAAGATCTTCATACTGTGGACTACTAGTGAAATTGATATATAAAAAAAAAAAAAAAAAATTATTCAGATACTTTGACCTGACCATGTTTTGCTTATGCTGGGTACACACCAAAAGATAATTGGGCTGATTTTGGGCCAATTTCCCCCCTTCCAACAATCCTAGCTATGTCTCGATTATCTTTATGGTTCTACAGATAATCTTATCAGATTTTCCCTTCGTTTGAGGTGTGTTAAGAGTGTCCGAACCTGATCGGAAGAACATCGGAGCCACCCCGATCACGAATTGTAAATATTCAACATGTTTAATATTTACGATCAGAAATCCTGATGTGTGGGGGAAACCCCGAGGACAAACGTGCGCACGCTCTGGAGATTATCATGTGAAACGAAGCAATATCCAATCAGAAAGCAAGATGATGGAAGACGGAAGCAGTCATGGCGCAGCACAAAGTGAAATTGATGTGGACAGCAGAGATTTATATATTGTTTTTGAAGAGGTTCAACAGTATGTCCAAACTATTTCATCTTCCAAGAATCTCAATGCTTTTAAAGCAATTAATTTAATATTTTTAATTTATTTTGTTAAAGCTTTTGTTTTGTATTATTTATTTACTGTTGTATATGTCTATAAATGGTGCTTTGCATGTAATGTCACCTCTTTGCACGTAATGTTGATATTATCTGTATTTGTATTAGAGCCTGACCGATATATCGGCTGGCCGATATTATCGGCCGATATGAGCTAATTGCATTTAAATCGGCATCTGCGTTTATAACGGCCGATGAAACATGAGAAACAGAGTCTCATGCTTCACTCATGTTATGAGTGTTGCATAGTTTGCCCACCAGAGGGAGCTCTGCAACTCCCCAGTTGACAACAGCGCCAGAAATCCACTACAGAAGAAAGCTATCAGCCGAGCCACAGAGATGTACTCTTTTGACGGTGAGTCTGTCGTTCGTCATGTGAAATGATTGTAGATTTAGTTCATACACTGTATATAAAAACAGTGTGGTAGTTATAGCTAACGGTCCTATCATTATCACTTCTAAATATTCTGTAACATCACTTACAGCCGCTAATGCATTGCTATATTAGATTAGCCACAAAGCTAATACCATGTTTATCAGTGGAAGAGTGCGAACGTTAATAAGAGGTCAAACTATAACGTTAGCGTTTAACTTATTCTAAATATATCTGCAGTGTTTCCCACATAATGACCACGTAACTGTGGCAGGGGGCGCGTGTAGTCAATGACTAGAAGTTATGTACAGCGTGCCTCGAAAAAACAACAACCGTTACGTTATTCTAACGCAATCATAGCTTCCTTTTTAGCAGGCCCCTTAAATGCTTGCTATTAACTTGTTTGAAGGTGGTTCTTCTCAAAATTGACAGTGGTGTGTTCATGACACTAACGTTAACCATTCAACTTCGAATTGATTCCGTAATCTTCCGGTAACAGTAGGCTAACTTTACATTCGCCAGCGCATGACGATGTTTTGATTCAGACTGCACAAAGAGAAGAGGAGAAGATATACGGGTCCGTTGTGAATGTGTCTGTGAGAGCAAATATAGTGTAGTTACTAACTACAGTAGGTGCATCAGAAATGATTAAACCAGAGGGGACATGTAAATAAATGTGAGCTGAACAAGCGCTTTTTTTTTTCTTCTTTTTTATATTGAGAACATTCTACATTGTTTAAATTATATTTTGGTATTATTTATTTATTTTATATTTTATATTTATTTATTTTATATGTAGCTATACATTAAACTTAATTTTATTTTATTTTTAATTCATTGACATGGTTTTGTGGAATATTGAATTTGTTTGGTATAGCTCTTTAACTTTAGTATTATAATTTATTTACAGTACACACACAGACTGTTAAAACCAGCTTCAACGTGAAGTAAGTAAAACTGTTCAATGTTTAAAACCAGACTGTTTTTTGATCATTAAAAAATATATACTTTTGATGTGCAATTGTTTAGTCATTGAGACTGTAATCTAAGGCTTTTTTAACATAATCCCTTCTGGAAAATGGTTTATACAGCCCACCTACATAGAACAGGCAGATATTTTGCTATTGAATGTTGTGTAAGTGTAGTTTATAGGAAATGGGTCTAATATCCAGTTTATTTTCAAAATCAAAATATCGGCTTATAAATCGGCTCTTTTCGAGTTAATATCGGCATCGGCCCCCAAAAATCCATATTGGTCGGGCTCTAATTTGTATCTTTGGTACCTTGGCATTAATAAAAAAAAAAAAAAATGTGGACAGCAGAGATGGAGGATCAGCTTATTCTGAAGTCTCGCGAAATTTTGCGAGATTTCCTGTGTTCACAGTCGAGACTCTGGTTGAAAATCTGTTCGCGTGTGGTGCTGTCTTTGTCACATCATGGCACACCACACACTATAGGAGCAAAACGGTTAAATCTAGGATTTTTTATCCTCATGTTTGTGGTCTATCACATTTTGAAAATCTTATAAGATGTAAAAAATCATTTGGTGTGTACCCGGCATTACGTGTTTTTTCCTGAATTGCTAATGCAACCTTTTCACACTACTGAACAAAATAAAGCATTGCTTGGTAATTGGTCAACAAAGTATTGATAGTTGTTCTAGAGTTCTTGTCATATTTTATTACCATTTTCTAAACTATAGCAAATAAACTGTGATAATGTGAGAAATGTTGAAGGGGTCTGAATAAATTTTGGTTTGACTGTATATTTTATTTTAGATTGAAGACTGTGGAGTGTTATTTTACATTTAATTATTCGGTTTCTGTACCTGGAAACCTACAAACTTGAAAAAAACATAAACATTGTGTAAATAGCACAAATAAATAAATAGAACAAACAAACAAATTAAAAAATTTCAAACAGGGCCCACTGGAACAACCTGCATCGGGGCCCTGCAAACACCAGCTACGGCCCTGCATTCAGTTATTGCAGGTTTGCGTCATATTCTGAGTTTGCATTTCACGGTTTAAGATTCATTTTGATGACTACTGAATCTGTTTGGTTTTTTTTTTTTTTTTTTGCGAGTAAGATGAATTAATGCATGTTGACATTTAGTCTAAAACTACAGTAACATCATGTTTACGCAGCGCAAACAAAGCATGGGGACAGGAGACTTGTCAGTCAATAAATGGGAAAACAAAGTAACTGGCGTTACTTATTTGAAAAAGTAACTATTTTCTAAATTTACTCGATATTTTCTTGTAAATTAAAAAGTAATGCATTACTTTACTAGTTACTTAACTCATGTTACTTGTAATGCATTACCCCCAACACTGCCTGTGAGTGATGTCTTAATGTATGTTTAAGTAAATATTTTGTGAAACAAGTTAAGCCAAATGAATATATTTCAACAACTAATAGAAATTGTATAATTTAGAAGTTAATTTAAAAACTGCTTTGTGTGTAATTTATGTTTGCATACAAATGTTTGAGTGTTGATTATGTATGTACGTTGTATGTGTATGTAGGTACGTACCGAACCGTCATGTTTGTGTACAGCTACACCCCTATATGGAAATGAAATTAATGAATTATTGTAAACAAACTCAGAGTGTCTCTGAATGTTAACATTATGTAACAAATACCATGACCTCTAGGGAGGGAGCACATGCTTTATACAAGAGACCAAATCATGTGGGATCTGTTCCCATAGAGATACTGCAACTCATCTTAACACAAACACAAAATCGGCAGGTCACTACACATCTGACCTTCCACTTCCTTCTTGACAAAAATGTAAGAAAAGGAGAATCACAAACAGCCATTAGAGAAAAGAATCCAGATGGACTGAGAGAGTCTGTAGTGACAGAAAGAAAAATGTAAGAACTAGTAGTGATTGGATGGATTGTTGAGTCTGTGACAAGAAAAGAGGGCTAATTAAGATTAACCATAATGACCCCAATGAAAGAAAACACACAATGAAAGAAATCACAATCAGTCCATAAGCTTAATCAACTGGCAAACCCACAGAACTGTTAGAGATCTGAGACTGCTTAAAAGCAAGCAATATATTTTGGCTCAGTCTAAATTTATCTCCCTTTATCTGAATGGAACTCATTTAGATTCTTTGGCATCCTCTGGTAAATATTAAAATACTGATTTCAAATCTCACTAGATAATTCAAGTAAATATTTTAGGTAAGAGTGCTGACAAAAAAAGTTCTGTGTTAAATAAACAGGCTACAAATATCGGAACTGATGTATGATATGAGATAGCTATAGTACGAAATATCATGAGACCTCAAATCAAATACAGTGTACAAAGGGGTGTGCTTAAGTCTTTATAAATCTGGCTATGTGGTTGTTCTTTCTAAAGATAGAACATTTTGCAGGGGATAAAAGAGAGAAAAGACAGAGGTGATAAGAGAAACACCAACAGGGCAACACCTGCTAGCTTTTCTCTCTTTCTCTCGTCTGTCATTACTGGAGCGGAATAAAGCAGGCAAGCGTTCATCATATTCCCTAGATTAGAGCACTTTAGGATATTCAGTCTGGGCACCTGTAAGTGTGTGCACATGTGTATTTTATTCACACTTGATTGAAAGTCCAATTCACTATAAGTAACCCACAATTCCACTAATCCACCAAGTACTTCCAAAACAGGGTACTTGCATTAACAACAGTAAATATAGCCGACAAACACTGAAAAGAAACATCCACTTCTGCAAAATCCAGCCTTTACATGAAGCTAGAAATAAAAGCGGGAAATAGGAAATCGTCACTTTGCTCCGCTGCTCTAGTTTCTGTAATTACAGGTTTCTAGCGGTAATTAACACGAAACCCTTTAGACTAATGAAAGTGTTTCGGTATCATTAAAAGACTGAAGGGTATATGTTGCTGTGACTACAACCATTGACCTAACATATGGCTGGTGATGTCACAGATACAGTCCAGGCCCCGTAGATGTTTTTGTGTTGTAGAGATTGGTTTGACTGTTTAAGAAGGGATGAGAACTGATAGAAGGAGATTTTTTACTTCTTCATTTAGAGGTCCAATGGCAAGCTGAAGTCAGTTGTACATGACCCCTCCAGCTCTCCAAACACATTTGTCACATGTACAATCACAAACTCAACATGCATCAGATGAGAAAAAAAAAAAAATCCCTGCTGTAATGGTTAAAGACACCCTTTGAATTTGTACTGCTCTATTTAAACATGGCATGCTAAAGATATCAACATTTTTCCCAAAAAAACAGGAGTAGTCAACCATTGTAACCCATGGATAATATGAAAGAATAGTTCACTATATCACTATTACGCTCTTTTGGCTTCAATGTACAGTAACTTTCAAAAGAAACACAGAATTACTTTACTGGATTATAAAGAAGCTAAAGAGCCAGACAGTCTGTCTGTTTGCAGAAGTCATCTTAGTTCACTTTGCTGAATCCTCTGCTCTTGAATTAGGCTGTGTACAAAAGGCAAAGCTATTTCCAGCAAGATCAGAGCCCTTTTACATAATCACTGAGTGACCAACGGAAAACGCAAGAACTGAAGACATCCTTTTGCGCATGTTGAGATCAGTAAGTCTCTCTAGATCCATAACTGAGGTCCATTTAAAATGGTTTGTGGTCCACTTTTATAGAAAAGAACATAATAAATGCAGATCATTTATAACACAGAAGATGATTTTATTGAGATAATCTGAGAAGTTGCAAACTCTTAGGTTACAGTGAGGATAGTAAGGCATCAGCATTAGTGTGTATACTCACTTCTCCCTCTCTGTAATTAGATTCTGTGATTAGTGGGTATGTAAATATACAGTTATGTAAACAGTAGAATGTCGAATTAGATGTTGAGCAAATTAAGACAGTGGCTGCATCCATATTCACACTTTCACAAACATATACTACACTAGTGATGGGAAAGTCCACACTTAAGAATTTAGTAAGTGCACCAATATTGTGCTATTATAGATCAGTGGTAACAACTCATGTTTCGTGACACTTAACCAAAAGGTTCTAAAAGAATAAAACAGAAGCTGCTTCTACTCTTTAGGATGTACCATAATGTAAATACAGGGCACGATTTGATTGAGGAAGAGCATTTGAAAGTTAAAAACAAAAAAAAACTGAATCAAGATAAATACAAAAAAAAAACAACATAAGCAAAAGTTTCCATGTCAAAACATGACAAATTATGAGGTACAAATCTTTGAAGTTTGAGTTTTTTTATTTTTTTTTTCATGTTTTTAATGTAAATCTCTTATGCTCACCAAGGCTGGATTTATTTTATCATACAACAAATTAGTAATATTGTAAAGTATTGTTATAGGTTAAAATAACTATTTTCTGTCACTAAATAGATATCCCTGAACAAATAATAAACAAAAAATACATAAATACTGACCCCAAACTTTTGAACGGTAGTGAAAATTTAGTGTGCATTTTGTTTTTGCTAATTTCTAACAGACATGCAAAGCCGTTTATTTAAATATGTATTCCGTGACGTCAACAGAGACATGCCTAAACCTGTTCTTTCTCCTATACACAAAGACACACATGCATGCAGAAACATGTAGCACACAAACACACACACACGTGCAAAGAAGAGGGGTGGTGTGCCTGTCAGCCACTAGCAGGTGAGGAACTGATGTATTCAAATAAGGTCTGCGAGCAAGTGTAAAGAAGGAAGGAGATAAGAGAACTCAACATGAAGCAAATATAGAGCCAATAAACAGTGTGGCTCAACATCCTGACACAATGCATCAATGCACACACACACGCGCACAGAAGGACTACACCAAAGCTGAGGTCACGCTTGTGACCTTTACTGCCTTTTTTAAAACATCACAGAGTCACAACATATGCACACACTTCCTGCATTTTCGCCTGTCACTGGTATTTCCTTTGCTCATGACTCACGGTTCAGCAGTCTCCATTATGTGGCATCAACCCGATGATCCCAGAAACTGCAATTATGCCTCTCCTTCTCCTCCTAAGCCTGTCAGAAGATCCTTCATCCTCTTTTTTCTTTTGCCCATTTGCCTTTCTCCTTGTATGGAGAAATTTGCTGATTCATGTGAATGAACCAGTAGCACACGTGTATTGTGGACAAACCCTGTTACTTCAGTAAGGTGAGTGTTTAAATATACACACTTGACTTTCAAACCTAAAGTCCAAATAAGACACTTATTTTGCAATAACAGCATGTGTTAAAAAGTGCAGTTGTATGTAGCAAAGTGTAACACACTGTGTGAGTGATAATGAGAGGAAGGAGGGGAAAAACACCATCTTTGTGCTTCTGGCCAAAAGCACAGCTGTCCCTCTCTATACCTCCCTCCCTCCAACTCTTTCACAGACCGCCTGTTAGTCTCCATCAATGATTGTCTGTTTCCTTCTCCCTTGATTTTTGCATCCTCATTTTGTAAACTTCATTTAACCCTGCCATCAGTTCTCAATTTCTAAATGACTTAACATCATTAACCCGAGGACGTCGCAGTTTAATGCAGTGACTCAGTCAATCATGAAAGCCCAGAAAGCACAGTAGCTGAGTTAAAAAATGGTTTTCTTGCCTCGTGCTTCACCCTCCCAGTCTGTATTTTTGTTTTCTCCTCCCTTTTATTATCCACAGCAATTTTCCTTAACACCAAGCCACATCTGTAACATTGTTACTGAAGCGTTTCTGTCTAGTCTTTTAAAATACTATACACTCCATATCCAGGGAAACCAAACACTTGCTGTGCGGAAAGTGAGATTATAATGATTTGATTGCTTCTCCCTATATGGCAGTATGCAATGCCGGCTCCTTCCACGCCAAAACTGGTATCTTGCTTCTAACAATTTAAGTAGTTTTAAATTAAAAGGATTAAGACTCTCAAGGGACTGCCACGTCATGCATTATTGTTTACTAAAAAGCTAGGAAAGCTGGCAAAGTGGATTTAACATGCTGACATGGGTTTGGATAACGTGAGGAAGCAAGCAGGTACGTTTGTTTCTGGTTGTGTGGTTTATAGACTGGGGGAGGGTACGAGAGACATGAGGAGTATACCAAAATCACATCTTTTTTTCTTAGTGCTGGAGGTTTCATCCTGAGACAGGTGTATAGTTAATCTCTTCACTCATCTTTGACTTCATGTGAGAGAAGCCTTAACAAACCAGTATTTTAAAATAATTATTTTTGTGGTGGTTGTTAGAAGCTAGGCCTATATCACCGGTCAAAAGAGATTTGCATATAATACGTATAGTAGGAAGTATGCACATTTCTGGAGGCGTGGACACAATTCTCGCCCCCTATTGGTGTAACGATGTAGCTTGCAGAAAAGGTCACTGAATTATTTTTAGTTAACGGAAAAGAATCTAATCTCTATAATAAATAAATACATGTACTAGAGACAGGAGTAGCCTAAGCCATGTTCACCTTTGTCACGGTTCTACAATTTTCCTGCCGAGACGGTATATGGTCATTCTCACATTTTCCAGACTTAAGACGCTTTTTCATTTAAATTGCGCGGCATATAAAATATTTAATTTAATGTTTAACGCCTTACCGACGTTTTCGATCACGGCGTACGTGTTTGTGACGTCACCGCTAGTTACGGGAAAACGCCACTCGCGCAGGTAGACTAGATAAAAAAGTTCGTCAAGACAAACTTTAAGTTGGCTTGAGAAAGCCTGAACAGAAAGTTTAAAAAGTTTGGAAAGTTTGAAAAGTTTAAAAAGTTTGAAAAGTTTGAAGTTTTGAAGTTTGAAAAGTTTAAGAAGTTTAATTAAGCAAGTGACTAGCATGTCATTAGCATGATTAGCAAAGTTACTAGCATGTTTCTAGCATGATAAGCTAGTTACTAGCATGTTGCTAACATAATTAGCAAGTTACTAGCATGTCGCTAGCATGTAGCATGTTTCTAGCATGATTAGCAAGTGACTAGCATGTTTTAGCATGATTAGCGAGTGACTAGCATGTCGCTAGCATGTTTCTAGCATGATTAGCAAGTGACTAGCATGTCAGTAGCATGTCGCTAGCATGTTTCTAGCATGGTTAGCAAATGACTAGCATGTTGCTAGCATGTTTTTAGCATGATTAGCAAGTGACTAGCATGTCACTAATATGTTTTTTAGCATGATTAGCGAGTGACTAGCATGTCGTTAGCATTTTTCTAGCATGATTAGCAAGTGACTAGCATGTCACTAGCATGATAAGCAAGTTACTAGCATGTCGCTAGCATGTTTTCTAGCATGATTAGCAAGTGACTAGCATGTCAGTAGCATGATTAGCAAGTTACTAGCATGTCACTAGCATGTTTCTAGCATGATTAGCATGTGACTAGCATGTCACTAGCATTTCACTAGCATGTTTTTAGCATGATTAGCGAGTGACTAGCATGTCGCTAGCATGTTTCTAGCATGATTAGCAAATGACTAGCATGTCGCTAGCATGTTTTTTAGCATGATTAGCAAGTGACTAGCATGTGGCTACCATGTTTTTAGCATGATTAGCCGGTGACTAGCATGTCGCTAGCATTGTTTCTAGCATGATTAGCAAGTGACTAGCATGTTGCTAGCATGATTAGCGAGTTACTAGCATGTCGCTAGCATGTTTCTATCATGATTAGCAAGTGACTAGCATGTTTTAGCATGATTAGCGAGTGACTAGCATGTCGCTAGCATGTTTCTAGCATGATTAGCAAGTGACTAGCATGTCAGTAGCATGTCGCTAGCATGTTTCTAGCATGATTAGCAAATGACTAGCATGTTGCTAGCATGTTTTTAGCATGATTAGCAAGTGACTAGCATGTCACTAATATGTTTTTAGCATGATTAGCGAGTGACTAGCATGTCGTTAGCATTTTTCTAGCATGATTAGCAAGTGACTAGCATGTCACTAGCATGATAAGCAAGTTACTAGCATGTCGCTAGCATGTTTTCTAGCATGATTAGCAAGTGACTAGCATGTCAGTAGCATGATTAGCAAGTTACTAGCATGTCACTAGCATGTTTCTAGCATGATTAGCATGTGACTAGCATGTCACTAGCATTTCACTAGCATGTTTTTAGCATGATTAGCGAGTGACTAGCATGGTCGCTAGCATGTTTCTAGCATGATTAGCAAATGACTAGCATGTCGTTAGCATGTTTTTAGCATGATTAGCAAGTGACTAGCATGTCGCTACCATGTTTTTAGCATGATTAGCCGGTGACTAGCATGTCGCTAGCATGTTTCTAGCATGATTAGCAAGTGACTAGCATGTTGCTAGCATGATTAGCGAGTTACTAGCATGTCGTTAGCATGTTTCTAGCATGATTAGCGAGTGACTAGCATGTCGCTAGCATGTTTTTAGCATGATTAGCGAGTGACTAGCATGTCGCTAGCATGTTTCTAGCATGATTAGCGAGTGACTAGCATGTCGCTAGCATGTTTCTAGCATGATTAGCGAGTGACTAGCATGTCGCTAGCATGTTTTTTAGCATGATTAGCGAGTTACTAGCATGTCGCTAGCATGTTTTAAGCATGATTAGCGAGGACTAGCATGTCGCTAGCATGTTTCTAGCATGATTAGCGAGTTACAAGCATGTCGCTAGCATGTTTCTAGCATGATTAGCGAGTTACTAGCATGTCGCTAGCATGTTTTTAGCATGATTAGCGAGGCTAGTAACTTGCTAATCATACATTATTAGCATGTTGCTAGGATAGATAGATAGATAGATAGGATAGATAGATAGATAGATAGATAGATAGATAGATAGATAGAAAGAAACAGTCTGGAGATAGATAGATAGATAGATAGATAGATAGATAGATAGATAGATAGATAGATAGATAGATAGATAGATAGATAGAAAGAAACAGTCTGGAGATAGATAGATAGATAGATAGATAGATAGATAGATAGATAGATAGATAGATAGATAGATAGATAGATAGATAGATAGATAGATAGAGTCAGATGATAGATAGATAGGATAGATAGATAGATAGATAGAGTCAGATGATAGATAGATAGATAGATAGATAGATAGATAGATAGATAGATAGATAGATAGATTAGAAATATTAGATAGATGAGTTTGAATGAGTTTAAATGGATTAGAAATAGTACATAGAAGCGAAGCTTGATTGAGTCTAATGGGGTTTAGTTTGTTTAGTTTTGAATTTTGACAGTTGGAGCTTGGCTCATCTGAACATTCCGTCAATAAAAGTCTATGGGATTTTTATGATTTTTAATCTTCATTTTTATGAAAACCATAAGTCTGATCAGTTAGAAAAGATATAGCACACCCGGCGAGATCAGTCTGAAGAGCTGGGCTGAGTTTGAAGTCTGTAGAGTTAAAGCTCTAGGAGGAGTTAGAGTCAGAAATTTTAGTCTCAGAAAAAGAATAATAATAATAATAATAAGTTTAAATAGTAGATCAGTAAGTTGGCTTTCTCAAGCCAACTTAATAAGAAGTCGAAATACAGTTAACATAGTAACTAATGCGCTCTCCCTTTAGCGCTTAAAGTCTCTGGAAATAGAATGTGGGTCAGCTGCAGATTGACGCTTAAACACACACTTACATTATGCCCATTGGCTCGTAATGATATTACAGTGGCTGCGCAAGACGCACTGCTGCAATTAAAGCTCACTTACTATCTATTAATATACAATGTGTTTTTCACCTGCGGGTGACTTTATCACGGCTTGTGTTTATTATATATTACCCCAATATACTGTTTTTAATGGTTCTAAACTTTTAGAGAGTAAAGGTTTCACAAATGAGTCTTACCTCACAGTCATAGAGATCCGTTAGCTGGTCAATAATCCACTCTTCCAAATTAAGTCTCTTTCTCAGTTCTTTCCGGTCGTATTTCACTGTGACCCGTCCTTGCTTGCGGACCGGGGTCTCGGCTTCTTCGGTTGAACCGGGGGGCGTCTGGAAGTAAACGCGAGCTTGCTGGCTCGATTCTGGACTTGTTACCGCCGCCATAGTCCGCTAATATTCTGTGAATAACCGGCTGATACAGAAGATCGGGGTTTCTTCCCCGTGTTTGCTGAGCAGTGTGATTTAAAAGGCCACTAATAGAGCTATTATTTATTCCTTCTCGCAGAACTCAATGGCATTTGGCAACTTCTTAATAATATTTCTAAAGTCATATAAAGTTACTTGGATGTTTGTTTCGCTTGGTCTTGTCAAAATCTACGTCGCTAAGCACTTACAGGAATACAAACCGCGTGTCTCCCTTTGCTTTAGAAAGTAAACTAAACCACAAACGCTCAAATCACTTCAAACTCCAGCGTCTTCCTCGTGGCCCACTGTTTTCCTTCAAATAAAGATGGAAGCCGTTTACAAAGATTTATCCGTTCATTTAAAGAGAAAGGCAGACTCTTCCCCTCTCTAATACAAAGCAATACAAACGAAAACAAACAGTGCAGTGTCCCCCTTCTTTGCTTCTTTTTTGTCCTTCCTTTCCCCTCCTCTCTCTTCCTACTCTGCTTCCCTCACCCGAGTGATGTGTAACCCCCTCTGAGCCCCGGCTCTCCCTCCCTCTCGGCCTGTCTCTCTCTCTTCCTTTCCCTCCCCTAGCTGTCTCTAACGCTGACTAATAAATGCACCATCCCTCACTTAAGGCTACAACCATATAATCCTGTTATTTCAAGTGAGTTGTCAAAATCAGTGAAAAAAAAAAAAAAAAGGTTTCTTTGATAGTGCCCTCTACAAGTGACACTTTTGCATTCTGTTAAAACGATGTCTGCTAGATTTGTGTACTCATCAGTAGCTTTTTTTATTGTTTTATTGATCAGGAAACTAAAGTGTATGATGGGAACAATATATATATATATATATATATATATATATATATATATATATATATATATATATATGAAAGTGAAAAAAGTCGTGACATTTGGCAAGTATGGTGACCCATACTCGAAATTGGTGCTCTGCATTTAACCCATCCAAGTGCACACACACAGCAGTGAGAAGTGAACACACCGTGAACACACACCCGGAGCAGTGGGCAGCTATAGATCCAGCGCCCGGGGAGCAACTGGGGGTTCAGTGCCTTGCTCAAGGGCACTTCAGCCATGGGTATTGAGGGTGGAAGAGAGCGCTGTTCATTCACTCCCTCCCACCTACAACTCCTGCCAGCACCGAGACTCGAACCTGCGACCTTCTGGTTACAAGTCCAAATCTCTAACTATTAGGCCACAGCTGCCCCTTGTGGGCATATATATATATATATATGTTATATATATATATACAGATCCTTCTCAAAAAATTAGCATATTGTGAAAAAGTTCATTATTTTCCATAATGTAATGATAAAAATTAAACTTTCATATATTTTAGATTCATTGCACACCAACTGAAATATTTCAGGTCTTTTATTGTTTTAATACTGATGATTTTGGCATACAGCTCATGAAAACCCAAAATGTTTTTAATACAAAAAAAGTCAACCTTCAAATAATTATGTTCAGTTATGCACTCAATACTTGGTCGGGAATCCTTTTGCAGAAATGACTGCTTCAATGAGGCGTGGCATGGAGGCAATCAGCCTGTGGCACTGCTGAGGTGTTATGGAGGCCCAGGGTGCTTCGATAGTGGCCTTAAGCTCATCCAGAGTGTTGGGTCTTGCGTCTCTCAACTTTCTCTTCACAATATCCCACAGATTCTCTATGGGGTTCAGGTCAGGAGAGTTGGCAGGCCAATTGAGCACAGTAATACCATGGTCAGTAAACCATTTACCAGTGGTTTTGGCACTGTGAGCAGGTGCCAGGTCGTGCTGAAAAACAAATTCTTCATCTCCATAAAGCTTTTCAGCAGATGGAAGCATGAAGTGCTCCAAAATCTCCTGATAGCTAGCTGCATTGACCCTGCCCTTGATAAAACACAGTGGACCAACACCAGCAGCTGACATGGCACCCCAGACCATCACTGACTGTGGGTACTTGACACTGGACTTCAGGCATTTTGGCATTTCCTTCTCCCCAGTCTTCCTCCAGACTCTGGCACCTTGATTTCCGAATGACATGCAAAATTTGCTTTCATCCGAAAAAAAGTACTTTGGACCACTGAGCAACAGTCCAGTGCTGCTTCTCTGTAGCCCAGGTCAGGCGCTTCTGCCGCTGTTTCTGGTTCAAAAGCACACGCCTGTGCATGGTGGCTCTGGATGTTTCTACTCCAGACTCAGTCCACTGCTTCCGCAGGTCCCCCAAGGTCTGGAATCGGTCCTTCTCCACAATCTTCCTCAGGGTCCGGTCACCTCTTCTCGTTGTGCAGCGTTTTTTTTGCCACACTTTTTCCTTCCCACAGACTTCCCACTGAGGTGCCTTGATACAGCACTCTGGGAACAGCCTATTCGTTCAGAAATTTCTTTCTGTGTCTTACCCTCTCGCTTGAGGGTGTCAATGATGGCCTTCTGGACAGCAGTCAGGTCAGCAGTCTTACCCTTGATTGCGGTTTTGAGTTATGAACCAGGCTGGGAGTTTTTAAAAGCCTCAGGAATCTTTTGCAGGTGTTTAGAGTTAATTAGTTGATTCAGATGATTAGGTTAATAGCTCGTTTAGAGAACCTTTTCATGTATATATATATATATTTGAGATAGGAATTTTGGGTTTTCATGAGCTGTATGCCAAAATCATCAGTATTAAAACAATAAAAGACCTGAAATATTTCAGTTGGTGTGCAATGAATCTAAAATATATGAAAGTTTAATTTTTATCATTACATTATGGAAAATAATGAACTTTTTCACAATATGCTAATTTTTTTGAGAAGGACCTGTATATATATATATATATATATATATATATATATATATATATATATATATATATATATATATATATATATGTTTTTTTTTTTTTTTTTTTTGTCATGACTGTTACAGAAGGGGCAAACTAGCCAACCCAGAACTTTTCATTCGTTAAAGGTAACAACCAGTTAAAGGTATAGCCTAAAAAAAAAAAAAAAAAAAAAAGCTAAAATTAAGTGTTTTTTTATTATTGAAGTAATGTTGTTTTGGTATCTTTTTGAGTTTTTTTTTTTTTCTTATGTGTTATAGATATATTTTAATTTTATATCCAAATCCACGCAACTTTAAAGTGGTAGAAGACATAACACACTCATAATACACAGAACGTTATCGTCTGTTTGTGTGGACACTAATAATGATCGTTTTTGTCTGTGACCTCCAGACAAACCAGTCTTCTAGAAAAAAAGCTGTATTATTCTATGTGTAGCGGGTCGCCCCCTCATGGGCGCTACCAAATTGACATCACATGACTAGCCTTCTCAAACTGAGTTACTAATACTGAACTGTCAATATCATGCAACAATTTATTGTGATTGAATCTAAAAAAAAAGGCCCATATGTGAATACGTGGAATGAAAACAAATAATAAGCAACAAAAGATTAAAAAAAAAACATAATTGAAGAAGCAGCACTAAAGTGTAAAAAAGTGACGTGTCATACAGCCAAGTATGGTGACCCATACTCGGAATTCGTGCTCTGCTTTTAACCCATCCAAAGTGCACACACACAGCAGTGAGCACGCACACACACACCGTGAACACACACCCGGAGCAGTGGACAGCCATTTATGCTGCGGCGCCCGGGGAGCAGTTGAGGGTTCAGTGCCTTGCTCAAGGGCACCTCGGTCGTGGTATTGCCTGTCCGAGACTCGAACCCCCAACCTTAGGGTTCGAGTTTGAGTCTCGGACCGGCAATAAACAAGTTTAATGCATGTAGTCCATAACCACTGAAACTATTGGCATAAAAAAAGTCAGTAAAAAGTGTTTTTTTTTTTTTTTTAAATAATACGCTAGCTTACTCCTGCAATTATGACATGAGAGTAGTATGCCAATTTGACGTTCAAATTAAGTCAAAACTTACTGAGAGCAGCTTTAAGAAGTAGGCTAAGAAGTCTTCCATCATTTATTAAAATACAAAAAAGAACAAATAAACACAAAATAATAAAAAGTGGAATGTTGTTAGAATGCTGTAGGCTGATTAGAGGCTACATAACATTCCCACCTCTACTGTGACGTTTCACAAGTGGCATGAAGACACTGAATTATTCAAAATACTGTGTCTGGATCTTACAGTCTAGTAAACCCACAGCATGCTGTGACACAGTTTTTCTCATACATGCATTCACACACAGACATATGTACAAATATTTGAATACTTTAAGACATTATTACTGATGATTGTTTTGCTACTGAACTGGTTTGTATGTGTGACAACCCTGCTATGGTCTCAGCATTTTACAATCCAGTAGGTGTGTGAGGGTTAAGTGGGTAAAGCTGCATGTGCTGCATTTTTGACTTGATTCTTGTGTGAACTTGTAATAATCTCTTAAGAAGTGTTAATACTAGAGGATATACTCAAACAGCTAAAAAACACATTAAATCATGTCAGATCCACCTTATGAAATAAAACACTTGCCATTTTACTCATGGGTTGTGTTTTGATGTGTTTTGTAGGATGAATAGTTTTATTATAAAGGGTGAAAAAAACGAGGGAGGTAAAATGACTGAAAATAAGCCTTTTTTTGTCTTCCTCGATTTCAGCAAGCAGTCACCCAGGCAAAATCTCAAGGTGAGAATTCAGGCACATTCAGTCCTGAGTAATCAAAAATAGCTGCAGTACAAGGCTGAAATAAATGCATGTGCAATATCCATGTTTTCGTCAGGAGTCTGGATCGCCTTTCATTTGACACCTTCCTGTGCAGATTTACAGAACACATTCTCAAAACTTTATTAATGAAAATAAACAATGTAGTTTGTTATGTCTCTACTTGTCAAACCCCTCCTTAAAAAGCATTTCTCCGTGATCCATGGTCTTTATTACTGACCCAGCATCAAATGAGTACCTCAGAATAAATTCTGATCAATACGTATCAAATTACGCAACCAGCACAGAGAAAGACAGTACATATACTTGGTGTGAATTAACAACTAAGACATTAATCTCAGTGGTGTTACTGCTGCCACCTGGCTGATATGAAAGATGGCATCACAACAAACAACAGAGAATTGGCAGAAGAGTGTTAGGCAAACTGAAAATGACCTATATTAGGGGTATAACAACAGAAAGCCAGTGTGATAGGGATCTGGAGAGGAACAGAGTGAGTGAGGATGCCTGCAGTGGGTGGGGAGAGGAAACAAAAGCGCCATTTTGATGAGAGATTAGTTTGATTAGACCACAGCTGTGGCCATTGAGAGAAACTGAAGGAACGACGAGGAAACCAATGCATTTATAACACAGCTGTTGTGTGAAGCATTTGTGTTAAAATGCAGGCGCTAGCACAGTGCTTCTAAATCTTTTGGAGTCCCAGACCTCTATTGTTCACAACAATATTCAAAGGCCTTGTGACTTTTCCAACTGTTTATAATTTACTGGAGAAGGATTAAAGATAAGGATTTTAAACAGAGAGAGAGAGAGAGAGAGAGAGAGAGAGAGAGAGAGAGAGAGAGATTGACTTATATATTATGGTTCTTCAGAGGGAATAAAAAGGTTGTTGAGTGAAAAAAGAAAATTAAATAAGAAACATATCATTTTAATGATTGTTTTGTTTATTTTAAATCATAATTTTAAGTCATCTGAAACCCCTTGGAAGTTTGCTGAGGCCACCTGGTTGAAAAAGATTTGTATTCAGACCATTTATAAAATATTATAGCAATTGCATGCTATAGTTTCATAATACTATTATTGGAACAAGATTCAATCTTTTTTTTTTCATTCATTCCCCTGCATGGTTGATAATCTCCATTCCATGTTCCATGTGTATGATATAACACTAGATGGCGACAGTGGACTGTCGGACTGTGGTAGACTTCAAGTCAGTCCTGTCTGACTTTAACAAAGAAGCTTTTGAGGAGGTTTCAGAACTTTTGGCACACATTTCTGCTATCTAAAAAGTAATGTGATCAGCTTTTGCTGCTACTGTAGACTGTGTCAGCGATTTCTCATTCGGTAAAACGGGGGAAAGACAAAGCAAATAATAAAGAACGAACTTTGTAGAACATTCGGATGACATCTTTAAATGGCATATTTTTAAATCAAATATGTTCTGGATAAGAATGTGTGTGTGTGTGTGTGTGTGTGTGTGTGTGTGTGTGTGTGTGTGTGTGTGTGTGTGTGTGTGTGTGTTTAATTACTTGTGTCTCTGGGCTAAAATACAATGTGTCTTTGTAAGTGCTTGGCTTTTGGTCAGAAATAGCCTCGGATTAGAGTGACTGAATCACTCACTTATCGAAGTTTCATTTATCTTTCCTTGCATGTCCTTATATTCTCATCTTTCCATCTCTCTGCAGTGTTTATTATTCTGCATCAAACTTTCTGTTCCAGCTTTACCAAAGTTGCATGCTCTCTTGAGTCCACAAATCTCATTCTTCACAGCCAGGGTTGTATGACACATTCAGAGCACAGAATGAGAGGCCCAGCTTGGCTTGACATTGAAAATACATGTCTCTCTGTGTGCGGTGAGTGTCCCAAACAGTAATAAAAGTTGAGAACATTTGCAAGGTGCACCTTTGAAGGGTCACTGTTTGACTGTCTTTCTGCTTTCTCGCTCTCCCAGGAGAATTGCTGTATATTTTCATCTGGGAAGTGGACACCTGTTCAGGAATGAGAAGGAGGAAGGGGGGCAGTATCAATGGGTGCTGACAAGCTGGAACCTTCCTTTATGCAGCAAAAAGAAACAGAGAAAGCCTACATGAAGACTGGATCCTAGGCTGTGTCTCAAACATCCAGCTGATTCATTTAATTTGATTTTAACTTTAATATGGTTAGTTAGTTTGTTTAGAATTTAATCAAGAGATTTGGTCAAACTGGAATGCTGAGTATGCTGAAAGTGCTTTGAACGCTGTCTTCTGGAGATGCTGGATATCATTTGGCACAATGCTAAAAGTGCATGCACTCTCTAGTGCCTAGCAGCTCAGTGTACATCATTGTACACTCATTGAGGAGCAGTATGGAATTGAACGAGTAAACTTAAATGTCCACTGTGGTTTTGGACAAATAGTGCACTGTATACTCGTAAAAGAGGGGCAATTTTAAACACAGCCTAAAACATCAATCTTTGCATGTCACTTCTATTTCTTCCAGTTTGAGAAAGAATTAACCTGAAGTCAGAGAAAACCCCACGGCTATGTTCGAAATCACATACTTTTTGAGTAGGAACTTTATTTGAATTGTTCTATATCATTGGTCTCAAATTCAATTCCTGGAGGGCCACAGCTCTGCATAGTTTAGCTCCAACCCTAATCAAACTCCCCTGATCCAGCTAATCAAGGTCTTCAGGATTAATAGAAGCTTTCAATGAGTTGGAGCTGGTTGGAGCTAAACTCTGCAGAGTTGTCCTCCGGGAATTGAGTTTGAGACCACTGTTCTATATGGTATGAATGTATGTATGTAATCTGGTCTGGACATATTACATTTGTCATTTACAACTCCCGTGACCTGACGGGATGGCCTAGTGTCCACTAGATGCACATATCTGAACTTTGCTGGTAGTAGTAAGTCATCTGGATAGTTTTCACCTACTGTTTTATGCATACTATGAATTTGAACACACTATTTTTCACGTAGGCCTAATGTTTTCACACACTATATGTGAATGTAGGCATACAGGGCATCTGAAAACAGGCTCTCTGACCTAAATTTTTCATCATAATATTACAATTTTAATTTAAATTATAAACAGGAAGGGAACGAAGAACATTTAGGCCTAAATTATCAAAGAATATCTCTAAGTCTAAGTCTCTGAGTTTAAAACTCTTACAAAAACATAATTTATAATCATTGAAGCTGTCTACATTGTGAAATAAACCTCTTATTGTACGTGTAACTGCACTTTGTTGTTTATAAGAGAATTTGCCAGAGAGCATAATTATGTTAGAAAGCACTGAACAAAACTTCAACGTTTCAGCGTTGACTCATATGGACGCCTCTGATTGGCCATCATAAACTCAACAGAATCATGTGACTGGTTATAATGCACACCGCTGTAAAAACGCTTAAAATATGGCAGCATGAGCAGTTTTAAACTAATGCCGACAATCAACACTTCTCATTTAATTTTCACTTTATTTCACGCAAGTCACTTTCACTAAGGTGAAACCATCAGGAGCCCAATTTAGGGGTAAAAAAGAGGAAAATGTGCAAAACATAAATCTATTCAGCTGTCACTCATCTCGCAATATATAGCCTATAGCCTATCACTTATGTTATTCTGTGTTATTAAAATGTGATTTTGTAATATAAATGTACTTTTTAAAACAAAATGATGACTAGAGGCAATATCCATATAGCCTAGTTAATGAGTTTTGTTTGTGTTTTTTCATAAGAACTCAAATTCTTTGGCTCACAGCGCGATTCGTGTTTAACATTCTTTCTTGGAAAGAGGAAAAACAAGCATAAACAGAGGGGAAATCTGGACAAGAGGAAAGCGAAAACTATGATTCCTCTTGTAGATACATCCTACCAGCAGCACGTTTCTAAATACTGGAATGACAACAGAAAGACAAAAGAATAAAAAAAGAAAAGAAAAGAAAAACACTTCCTCGTATGTTCGTTTTTTTCTTCCTTCACTTCCTTACTCCCCCCGTCTCTCTCTCTCTCGCTCACTCTCTCTCCTTCCCTGTCCTTTTCGCGCTCTCATTTAGTTCGGAGAAAACATGAAGGAAAAGAGGAGCAAATTCCAGCGAGGACCAAAGTCAAGGGAAAGTTTCTCCTGAACTGGGCTCTCATCATTACCGAGCGGATGGACGGACAGGAAGGAAAATATCAATTCAAGTCCTTGCCGTGATAAGCGCTTAGATTAATAAACAGTCGCTGAAGTCATAAACTGCTCTCGCTCGTGAATGTGTGACAGTCGCGCCCGCGTGCGTTGAGCCAGCCGGACTCGAGGCATTGGAGCGGGCTCAGGTTCTGTCCACTGAAGCTCAGAGACTTCAAACCGAGAAGCAGAGGCGTCGCCACCCGTCGATTCAGCAGCCATGGCCGGGGCGAAACCGGGAGTACACGCGTTGCAGCTCAAACCGGTGTCTGTCCATGAGGTGCTCAAACGGGGGAGCAAGTTTATTAAATGGGACGAGGTAAGAAGATACCGTTCGTCCGCCTGTCTGTGATTTTATGTGGCGTGATAGTCGACTAGTGTTACATGTTGAAGTAATTTACAGGGGAACATCTGACACCCAGGATCAGGAGTTCAACACTCTTCCATTAGTTCTTGTGTTCTGAGGCTCATGTTATTAACACTCAGCTTGTTTTGTTTGCTGTTTTTTTTTTCTTCATACCTTGAAATACTTTTAAGTCGTTCTGCTTACAATCATAATATTATTATCTAGGCTACTGAGAAACAAATAGTCTTAAAGTGTGCTAAATGTGTAAGATCATGAAATTCATGAATCGTGTCGCATGGATTTGAGTTTAACCCTTTAATACAGTTTAGTGTCAGACAAAAACACGTGGATCAGGAGCATTTTCTGATCCATGATTATTAAACCCCATCCTTAGTGCCATTAGATAGCAAACTTTGTTGTTGTTGGGGTCTTTTAAACTTTTTTTCATGTTGAAGGAAGAACAGAAGTTAAAAAGCACCCTCACAATATAATGTTAGAAAACTGTTAGGCACTAGGTAAGTGATATTAGGAGATTAACATGATATCAGTTTGTATTAAAATATAAAAAATATTGAACACATCACACAACTTGAACCAACAGGTACCTTCAGACAGACACAGATGAACAGCACATGCATACAGTTTATTTATAGTCGCTGTATGTATAAAATAATAACATGTTTTCACCTTTCAGGTTTTGGAGCATGTGTTAGTGATATCATGAGTTTATTTAGGTATGTTACATGAAGGTAGACATCTAGAACGTTATCTAAATAAGTCACCTGCCTTGCAGTGACCTAAATCAATGTAAGATGTCCTTGTTCAGGACAGTTTGAGAATCACATAACTACTGCTCATATGAAGGCAATTAGAATAAATTAGTAAGTTAATAATGCATTCGTTCACTGGAAACAGAAAAAAACAATTCCCCCTTGAGTATTTCTTCTAAGGGGTTAATGGCAACATAAACCCATACGCTTACAAGAAATCAACATCTCCTCTGAATTCTTCAGCGTAGTTGCTCACCTGGCAAAAAGGGCCTGTGTGTTTGTGTGTACAGATCATGTTTCAAATCTTGCACGGGTCAGCCATTACAGTTGTAATCATGTTGAAGGGTGGGGGGTTGATTATTTGATCAAATCACTGAGCACTGCTTTAGCAGATCCCCACTGCTCTTAACTGGAGCTCAAAGAGCCAACACTTTTTGATAAGAGCAACACTGAGTAAGGAGAATGTGGCCTGTACAACTTGATGATACACTTCATGTCTTAAAAGTCATTAATAATTGACTTAAGCAGTCCTTAAATGCTGAGTGGTTTGTACTGGGCTAACTCCTCTTAGACATGCTTCAGGTGTGTGTCTGTGAGAGAGAGAGAGGCTGTTGTAAACCTTCAATATTGTAGACCATTGTAGATAGAAAATAGCATTTCACTTGGAGAGTGTGTGTTAGTGCATCCATTGGCAGATGAACCTGTCATTAGAGGCATTCATAAATAAATAACTAGCTGTATTTAACTATAATGAGGTCTTATTATATCCTTATCTGAGGTCATAGCTATAGTTAAGGACATAATTAGTCCATCTACCAGAAAGGCAGTTTAACCTTCTATTGTCTAGGCCAGGGTGTCAAACTCAATTCCTGGAGGGCCAGAGCCTGGCAGAGTTTAGATTCAACCCTAATTAAACACACCTGATCCAACTAATCAAGTCGGTCAGGCTTATTTGAAAACTGTATGTGTGTTGGAGCAGGGTTGGAACAAAACTCTGCAGGGCTCCAGCCCTCCAGGAATTGAGTTTGACACCCCTGGTCGAGACATTATAGGCAATTTTTTAAACCATTTTTGGTAAAGAATATGCTATAAATACTATTCTGATTATTTTGTTTATTATTTTATTTATGTTTTAATAATGTTGTAATATATTTAGCCCATCACTCATATTGGATCTAAAGACACGTCCAATGTAAAAGTGCCCCTTGGATATAATTTTCCGTTAAAATACTACATAGCAGCAGATACACTAATGCTGAATACTTAAACAGCTGTGGCAGCTAAAGTTACTGTAACAAATCATTTTGCGTAAGTGGGGATAAATGGATTTGTTGCATTGTGTGCGCAAAGTGGACCCATGATACAATCACAATGGAATCAGTTTATTTCAGGTTTTTTTTTTTTATTGTAGCTCTATGATGTACACTGCTAATTAAATAACAGCATAATACAGAAGTTTTAATAAAATATGTGAGATTACGAAATTCCAAAAGTGAAGAAACTAACCAGGAAGTTCTCAAAGTTGCTACTCAAATTGTATTACTCATTATGTATATAATTTCATCTAATATATAATTTAAAATAACAATATAATAAATATATATATTTTTTATGTCATAATACACTTTTGTCTAGATAAAAATAATTTTCCTTAAGGGGGTCTTTAACCCCATTTTACTGTAGTCAAAAATAGGTGGATTATTATTGGTTTTCAAAGATCACAGGTAAATGTTACATAAGAGGGAGAAGCAGTGTCATGTTTTATCTGAGATGAAAGGTATGTCACATAGCGTTTCTGATGTCATAATGCATTTTGAATGATCTTTAAATAACACAGACATGGATAAAAGCTTTTAAGCTGAGCAAACAAACTCACAATTTGTAATTATGTCAGTTCAGGGCCTGAACTCTTTCAGTGATGGTATGGCTTTTTGTTTTGTGAAGTATCAGTCTGCCGTGTGTTTAAATCCCTTTCATGCCTTGCATGCTGTCACTGTGCAGTTGTGTCTCTGATGATGTGCAGTGAGGAAATGAAACAGCACAGGGCTCAGTTCCACATGGTGCTGAATGTCAGACTTCAACGAGGAAGAAGTTGATGCAACAGTGACTTTCTATTCAGCGCTGCCTCTTTACCACCCTCCTTTTTGTGTGCTGTTAATCTCGCCTTATCTCTGAAGGAAACTGTAGTGAAACATTGTGGCTACTGATGTGATCTAATGATCTCTAGTACATTATCTAATTCTCAGAATGAACTGGTGCGAGTCAGACAGTAAGGCGCAATGCTCTAGTGCACCTTTAAACATTCAATGAACCATTTCCCAAAACTCGGCTAGTCTGGGATTGAAAGCCGACTTGGACATGATCCCAACTGATCATGCAATGGACTGCAGCTAAACTTAATACCCTTCATCAAGAGCGCTGCCTCTCTGGCTGCATACACATTGCAGCTAAATACAGTTGTCACTTCTCTTCTAACTGATCAATCTCACTGGGCTCACTCACTTGAGTTTGGTTATTTATGAAAATTAACAGTGTGTTGCATTGCTAAATATACACCTGAAAAATGTATGAAGTGAATTTTCATTATATCTCCTGATTACAGCACCCAACTGAGCAACTTAATGTAGTCATGTAATTAAAAGTAGAAAGTAGAAAAGGCTTCGCTATTTAAAAAACGTAATACTTTTATTCAGCGGGGTGCATTAAATTGATCTAAAGTGATATTGGTAAAGACATTTATAATGTTACAAAATATTTCTAGTTCAAATCAATTCTGTTCTTTCAACCTTTATATTTATCAAAGAATCCTGAAAAAAACATGTATCATGGTTTCCACAACTGTTTTCAGTATTATTAATAATAATAATAGCAATTCAGCTTGAGCGCCAATTCAGCAAATTTGACTGATTTCTAGAGGATCATGTGACACTGAAGACTGGAATAATGGCTGGTGGAAATTCTGCTTTACCATTACAGGAATAAATTACGTTAAACAAATGTTTATATTTACTTCCATTAAAAGCAATGTGTATATTAAGACTTTGCATGTAGTTCAGTGAAGACAGTGTTGTAGTACTGATGCCCCTGAGCAAATCAGCTAGCTGTGAGCTTTGACTTGCAAATTTTTCCTCAGTCTTCCGCTTGACAGGTGTCTTTGGTGAAAGAGAGCACCAAGGATTATAGTTAGGGGAATATTTTGGAGCCACGAGGACGTAGTCACAGTCAAACATAAGAAATAGTGACAGATCCTACTTGTGTGTGTTTGAGAGAGAGAGAGAGAAACAGATGTAGCTGCCTTGCATGTTTTTCAAGTGGGAATATAAATGTTGTCCAAACCCAGTAAGGATGGTTTTGGTTTGGAATGAACATACCCTCTGTCTTAACTAACCAATCTGACAGAGGATTCACAGGGACTGCAATATTCATCTTTTTCTCTCTCTCCAAGGGAATTCCACAGGAAGTATTTAGGGTTTGTGATTAACTGTGTGAACTGCAAGCAACTATGCAAGCATTCCTCTCAATGGAGCAGAAAAACAGCAGTGACTTGGACACACAGGGTGACTTGAGTGAAGGATTGGCTGGTGTAGGAGGATAATTCTGAGAGGGGAGGGCGAACTGTGCGTGAGAGGAGAGAGGTTTCGCACACGGAGGCCAAACAAGGAGATAACATGGAGGGAAATATTGAGAAGTGTCGCCAGGCATGCTGAGGCACACATAAATTAGAGACCATGTAGGCAGAGAGGAGAAAATCACAGTAAAAAGACAGAACAACTGAAAAACACTAGAGTCTACTTCTGTTACCGATGGCCCACTTGCTGTCTCCTCACTTGTCAGTCTCTTTCTACTTTTGTTTTCCCTCCTCTTTCTCATCCTTCATTGTGAACTCGTGCTAACTGCTCTGTTTAGCAGGCACCAAACTGTGTTTGTATGAGCTGTGGTAAATCTGGAAATCTCACACTATTGAGCCCACAAGTTAAATATTAATGTTTTGACTATATCAAGTGTGACAAGCTGTGTTTTGTGTGTGTATGTGTTTAAGAGACTATTTGACTTCGTAGAAAGGAGTTGTGCATGTTTAGTCATGTCTGGTGCGCATGTGTACACAAAAGCTTGGCGCATCCTGTGAAGGGAATTGCTCCACGTATTATAATATCAGTGTAGTTTATGTTTTTATGGTTCCCTAAATATCCTAATTGAGGCTGTGTGTTTTTGTGTGTAGAAACTCATGATCAAGCTGTGAAATCATTTTATTTATTTATTTCACATTTTCTGGAAAATATATATACAGAATGAATCTAAACAAGTTAAGCGATGATGATAATTTAACTTTTATTTATTTATTTTGACAAAACATTTAGTGTAGTAAACACACAGGTGTAGAAGAATGTAGGCAATTTTGTGTTACATTTTTTGGTCTGCTTTTACTTGAGCTAGTAAGCAACCAACCAGAACGCCACAGAATTTACATTCATATTTTGGCCTAATCATTTAGCAGACACTTATCCAAATCAACTTCAATGAGGACTACAACAAGTGATTTATCATAAGGAGGAGGTGAAGTGCTAGCAATTCAAAGTTTCAAGCTAGAAGAAAGAATAGAAAAACAAGTGTGTGTGTTTCTTGGTGCTCATGGAACACAGAAAAAAGTGGTTTAAAATTGTACCTTTTGGGGTACAACAGCTTGTCCCTGGAGCAGTACCTTTTAATTTCAGATGTTTCTTGAATGTTGTCAGAGATTCGGCTGTCCTGACAGGATTAGAAAGATCATTGCACCTGCCAGGAACAACGAATGAAAAGTTCTGGAAAGTGATCTTGTTGTCTCTCTGTGATGGTACTATGAGACGCCACTCACTTACCGACCACAGGCTTCTGGGGAGGATGTAGAATCATACAAACCAACCACTTAGCAACATGTAACACTTGTAAGCATACTCGACTACTTTTAAACTATGCATGCTAATCTTCTTTCATATGTAAGTTAAAATTTTTTCCCTCATTAATTTCCTCATGTTTTTCATTTAATTTTTTGCTTGTCCTCTCCCCTAACTGATCGCATTCTCCTTCCCTTCTCATTTTGCATTCCTCACACGTCTATCCAATGTTTGTCGCACAAAAGCCCACACACCTCCTCAGAACACATGTTGCATGCACACCAGTGGCGTGTGGTGGTCTTCTGTAATGTGGAGGCAAAGTCTTCTCTGCATCATTTCCATTTGATGATTACACTTTTTAAAGGCGTATGGAACAGCATTTATACGACACTATAAACAAATAACTGTTACTGCAGTAATTTTAGTATGTGTATATTAGCATATGTGACCCTGGACCACAAACCAAGTCATAAGGTTACATTTTCAAGAAAATTAAATTTAGAGTTATACATCATCTGAAATCTGAATACATAATCTTAAGATTGGACAATATTTGGCTGAGATACAACTATATGAAAATCTGGAATCTGAGGGTGCAAACAAATCAAAATATTAAGAAAATCGCCTTTAAAGTTGTTTAAATTAAGTCCTTAGCAATGCATATTACTAATCAAAAATTAAGTTTTGATGTATTTAGGGTAGGAAATTTACAAATTATCTTCATGGAACATGATCTTTATGTAATATCCTAATGATTTTTTGCATAAAAGAAAAATCAGTCATTTTGATCCATTCAATGTATTGTTGGCTGTTGCTACAAATATACCCGTGCGACTGGTTTTGTGGTCCAGGGTCACATATTATATATTAAAACCAAATACTCTCCCCAAAATATAAAATCTGTCCCTGCATTGAAAGTCGATTCCACAGAAACTGTAAGGCTTAAAAACAAGACATCGTAAAAGTAATCCATATGAACTGAGCAGTTTAGTCCAAGTCTTCAGAAGAAACACGATCGCTATATATAATAAACAGAACTATTTTAGCCTTTTATTATTATTATTATTATTATTATTATTATTATTTTAGAAACATTGATTCACACACACATAGAGCACATCAAGTATGGTCAACAGATGGCTTAAAGTAAGTTGCTGATTATTGATCAAGTTTTTGATTCCAACTAAAGTGAAAGTGATATCAGAGTGAATGAGCTGTTTACTTTATAATTGATGCTCCATTTCCACACTTTTGCACCTCATTGAGAATGCACTGATGTTTGTTTCTGTTTGAAACTTGATCAGCCAGTGGACAATATTGCTTTAGAACAAAAAAAAATGCTTTGATCTCATATTTTGTAGTATTTGTTTAGGTTTTTTTTTTTTTTTTTTACACTTGATTATTTCTCATCAGAAATTTGCTGTGAAGGCATTGCTTCCCTGCCTCCTCAGGGAGAACTGCCTTTGGTGCACACAGACGCACATTGCAAGGGTTTGATGTGGTTTGCAACATGCAAAACTCGACCAACCTCATACCGTCTTATACATGTCAGCATGCTGTTTTGGTTTGCTGCCAGAAAACAACTGATTTGAAAGGATATAGGAAACAAGTAGCAGCAAAGCACAAATACAAGACGATGCATTCATTCGGGAGCTTTTCTGTCGCCTGTGCTGATTATTCAGGATAAGAGCTGTCTATGAACAGTTTCCTGGAAAGGGCTGAGAGGGGAACACTTATCCAGGTGTGCCAGTGCAGCTGTACTTGCATTTTGTTGACTCTTACCACACTGCTAATGGAGTCTCACCTCACTGCAAAACAAGCCTCCGCACACTTTCAGAAGGAGAAAACAGAGCTTGAAGAAGAACATGAAGAACAGGGTCATTATTGCACACTCAAACAGAACATGTGTCCGAGTCGATGACCCACAGTTCACATATGGGTGTGTTTGACCTCTGCTCACCCCCTCCAGCCCTTCCTTGTCTTCTGTTTCACCCTCTCATTCAGGAAGGAGACCTTTCTGTGTCTGTGTAATTCAGACCAAGTCACTGACTCCTATGGTTGCTGTAAATCAGCCTTTATAGTGCATTAGAAAATGTCTTGCATCCTTCGTCCTTCCTTCCCTCCTTCTTTCTTTATTTACCTTAACCTGGGATTTCTTTGGCATTTTCTTTCCACTCTTTGTCATTCCTTTTGTGGTTGTTTTTTATCCCTCTTGGTACAGTAAATGTGGATAGTTTACCCCAATATTAAACTTGTCATCATTTGCTCATACTCATGTTGTTCCAATCTGGAATCTGTATGGCTTTCATTCTTTTGTTGAACAGACCGTGCTGGTCACTCTTTTCCATTCATTTATAGTGAATTAAGAAAATATCATAAATGTGTGCCATAAAAACTTGTTCACACAGACAAATGTTCAGTGTGAAAATTCTGTGATTAAACCTTTTATTTAAAATCAATTTTGTCTGCATGTTGCAGAGTTTTTCTTCTTCTTTATAGAGAGGTGTACTATTTTCTTTTCTAACATACTGCAAAGAAAACTGGGCAACCAATAAGATTTTGTTCAAATGCCCTGAGCCGCTGCAGTTACATAAAATTGAAGTGGTGGCACTCATGAAGACTATTTTTCTAAGTGACAATGATTAGGAGAAGAATTGAATACTGTCTTTCATTGCCTCTTTTGTATTTACTGTTGGTTTATAAATTACACTGTGAATGCAAAAATTGGAACAGCTGTTTGAAAACATGTAAATGGGGTTACTGAGGTAACCAGGATATATCTGCTTTTCAGTGAGTGTCGCCTACTGTCAGAGAGTTAGTTCATGTTTTCATTCAGCTTGTCTGCCTTGTTTAATGCTTTGGTCTGAAAAGACAAATTGCATGCAAACTGGACCAAATTTTATGGCAAACATTTGTGTGTGTGTGTACAGGCCCAAAAGACTTGTGCATTTTATTGTATTACAGGGGTCAGGGACTGCATTTTTTTAAATTATAAATTTAGATACATTTTTGCTAACCTAACATAAGAATATAAACCATAAATGTTTAAGAATCACTTAGGCTACCTATGGGCGAGTCATGATCAGGTAGATCTTGAACCGCATGCTCACGCCAGAAAACTACTAATTGGGCTAAATGCTTCGTTTGACTTTTCGGAGATCATCTACTCTTCCCTTTGAATTACCTCTGACCTACTTTCTATAAGATCTGAATTTCTGCATATTGAATTTTAAAATATTGAATTTGATGTTCTGAATTTCCTCTTCATTTTGAAAACGTGCTGTATTTTTAATAACTGGATATTTGCAGCCTAAGATTTCAGAACAAAAAAAACTTCTGTTTGAAAATACATGTCTTTAAAATTTGCCATAAAAATATTCAGTTGTGTTAAATTTCAAATGTTTAATATTCAAGTAAAAAAAAAATCTAATTCAGAACTACGTTAAATGCCACATAATATTCAGTTTTGTTAAATGACTCTTGTCAATAACTCAAATTTACAGCATACAAATTCAGTTAGTTGTGTCATATTATAAGCTCCATGGTGCTCTGATTTGAATGCTCGGATGGAAGGGGCGTGTCGGCTGTGAGACTTCATTGGAAATGCCCACTGCTAAGTTTGGCTAGCATCTTTGCATATAAAATAAGTATTACATATGTATCTCTCCAAAGAACCTTTACTACGTTTTTACTATTACAGCTGTTGAGATGAAATAATCATGGAAAGTGTTCATTAGCATTATATTTAGTAGGGATGCAAAGAAATGAAATTTCTTGGCCCAAGCAGAACAAAATGAAACACGGTTTTTCACGTTTTTTTTTTTTTCTATGTATTTTAACATTTTAGCTTTTTTTTTCACCATTGCATAAATTAAATAGCCAAATGTGCTTTTTACCGTTTTGTCTTGCTTTTCAAATAAAAAATCAATTACAAAACAGCAATTTAAAAATATTTACTTAACACTGAACATTTTAAAACATTCTAGCAGACTACATATCAACACACAATTTAACTAAAAATTAATAAGTTAGTAAAATAATATTTTTGGCCATTTTTGAGACCCCCTTCTTGAATCAGGCGTGTATTTTTTTTTAGTGTACAAATAAATGCAACCTTGCAGTGCAGATGTTCTTTTAAAACATTAGTATATATTACAGATCCCAATTTGAACACTATGTATGAATGTTATAATAATAAAGATGCTGTAGGGTAATTATTATTATTATGTTTATTATTGTCTTTTTATATTTTTTATTTTATAGAACAACAATAAAATTACAATACTAATATTTATGAATGTTGATGGAGTTGTTGCTTTATCTCAGCTTTTATTTTAGCAGTAAACCGCTGGAAGATCTCAGTGCTGCTTTTTGTTGACAACAGCAGATTTATAAATGATTCCCATTATGAATTTGGGAAGTTGTTTGCCGCACAAATCAAATTGTCACATGGCTCTAAAATAAATTCATAAAAATGTGACTGAGCAACTGACGAATAACACTGTTTCAGTTCAAGATTTTCCTTGCAGTTTGGACTCGTGCAGCACTATCAGAATACATGCAATTTGCATTCTGCAGTTTATGTACTAGCTGTTTAAGGCCATTTCGCGATTTCAATCATCATACAGTAACCAGCAACAACCACCCCTTCCTCTTCTCATCTGAGACATGTGATGCAATACTTATCAGTCTCTCGCTGTCGGTGCTTGTGTTGATTTTTGCTTCTTTCTCGGACACTTTGAAATGCTTCCACACTGTGATGTATGCTGCATTAGCGGGCGCATCAGTTTGATCGGGTCGCGTCATAGTTCGGTACATATTATTCGGTCTTTTCGCTTTTTCGGTTGACAACGAAAGAACGTTTTTTTTTTTGTTATTTTTGGCCGAATAATTTCGGTTGCCGAACATTTGGTGATTCCCTAATATCCCTAATATTTAGATTTACACCTTTTCACGAAATGATACAGAGTTTTGATTTTTAGATTATGTTTGGATGTTGTGTGCTTGAATTAGATTGTGCAGCAATTTGTATTTTAGACTATAGTTTTGCACTTTAACAAATTCTTTCATCATAACAATGTAAATAAGAGATTCGTTTTGCAGTGTAGGCTGCATCACTGAATATAAACTCACGCTGTGTGATTGACAGCCCCATCAATTATTAAGGGAGCATCCATTGATCACTTTCTGTGTATAATTTAAGATTAGGCATTAGAATGAACATGGTTAATTACATGTTGTGATATTAGTGTCAGGTCCATATCTTACAGTAAAAGTCTGTTTACAAAGCCTGTGCCTAAATTGCAACTGATTTAGCAAAGAATCCACAGTGAAATGTACTGAACAAACAAATAATGCTTAGACACCCACATAGTAAAAATAAATAGAAATATTTCTAGGATTAGTTTCCATTGGAAGGTGACATTATTTTTAGTCCATGATCCTGTATTGCTCTTCTCTCCTTCTCATCTCACCAGTGGGCAGTGGGGTAATGTACAGTCAGGTGGTTATCATAAAATTAATGCATGACCCCTCTGCCTCACCTCAGGGTCTACATTTACATTTATGCATTTAGCAGATGCTTTTATCCAAATAGACTTACAGTGCATTCAGGCTAACATTTTTTACCTAACGTGTTCCCTGGGAATCAAACCCACAACCTTTGCACTGCTAATGCAATGCTCTACCACTGAGCCACAGGAACACAATTTTTTAGTCTACTGAGCAGTGATGAGTGACTGGCTTTACATTACACCTTACTTTCCTGTGTGTACATGTATATGGCCTGCTAATCTTGCTGAGTCCAAAGGTGAAATCTTAACATAAAAGCTGAATTTTGACAAGATGGCACATAACATTTACATGCTGACACAAAAAACCCAAGTTTAATAATGGTAGCTTTGATTATGCAGATTTTCACTGTAATTTTTTCACCTCCCTGTCCACTGTGTCTCTGCATTCCCAGACTTTAAGGTGTTAAAGTTAGTCATGTTGTGTGTGTATGTGCATTTATGTAAGAGCCATAAAAGCATGTAAATACTGAAAGCCAAATACACCCAAGAGCAAAGATAGCAGACCACTCACCCACTGAAATAACTGACATTGTTGATGCAATAGCTGTGTGTGCCTCTGGCTGAGAGAATGCATGCACTGCTGTCGTGTGCAGGCCACAAGCTTCAGTTCACTTTTAATGGTTTACTCAGATGACCATTTGGAGTCCTCTGACGTGCACAAATGTCAACTATGCACACAAAGATGAAGTTGTAATTTGGCTCAACTACACACACACACACACACACACACACACACACACACACACACACACACACACACACATAGTGCCCTAAAGACAACATTGCCTTGTTTGCTGTGGAGTCAAGAAATCTGTAAATATGATTGAGATAAATATGAGACAAAACTACAGAATGTCACATTTTATTTTTGGGTGATTCAACACATAGATGTTTTACCAGTTAAGGAGATCAGCACTTCTAGATTTGCATTCCCCTATCTGATGTTAGCATAAGTATTGGAACAGTTGCCTCACAGGCCTTTCTAAGTCATCAGCTGTGCCCTGTGGCATTAATTGTTCAGATATTAAACGCAGGAATGTGTTTTATCCAGGGCTGGAATATATATATATATATATATATAATATAGAGAGAGAGAGAGAATAAATTGTGAATAAATGTGATCTTACCGCACCATTTCATCTCTGTGTCTGATTTGAAGCTGGCAGAATGCTAGAGATAACGTGTCATAACTGTCATTTTTACCCATTCAGTCAAATATTGCGCTGCAAAGAGCAATACTAGTTTCCATGACCATGGGATGAAAATATATATTAGAAAATCATGAAAAAGTTATTTATTAATTTTTTGTAACATTTCAAAAAGTGAAACTTTCATATGTTTTAGATTCATTACATGTAAAGTAAAACATTTCCAAAGTTTTTTTATTTATTTTTTATATTTTGATGATTAGAGCTTACAGCTCATGAAAGTCAAAAATCCAGTATCTCAAAATATTAGAATACTTACATTTGAGTTTCATTAAATGACCATCCCTACAGTATAAAACTGTATCAAAGCATATTAAATGCAAAGTTGATTGGAAGGAAAAAATTGGGTAGGAAATGTTGCACAAGCAACAGGGATGACTGCAAGCTTGAGAATACTATCAAGCAAAGCCGATTCAAACACTTGGGAGAGCTTCACAAGGAGTGGACTGAAGCTGGAGTCAGTGCATCAAGAGTCACCACGCTCAGACGTCTTTAGGAAAAGGGCTACCAAGCCACTTCTGAAACAGAAACTATGTCAGAAGCATCTTACCTGGGCTAAGGAGAAAAAGAACTGAACTGTTGCTCAGTTGTCCAAAGTCCTCTTTTCAGACTGTTACAGCCTGTGCCTTGAGTGTTTCATTGTTCTCTATGTGGGACATCATCGCTCTGCTATTTTCATTCTGTGTTGAGTCTGATTGTCTAGGTCCACCCCTGTGCACCTGCATCTAGTTGTGCTCATGGTTCAAGTGGCTATATAAAGGACGCTGAAGCAAAGCATGAGGGTAGAAAGAAGAGACACCAGGAAATAATCTTCTTTGTTCCTTTATTGTCCTTTTTTGTTCCTAAGTGAAGTTTTTAATTTCTGTTTAGCTTTGGTTATGTTTAAGGTATTCATATTATTTTGGGGTTAGTTATTTGGAATCTAATCGTTTGTTTTTGTGTTTTTCATAGGATATGTGTTCCTGATTTCTTTGCCCTTTAAAGGGATAGTTCACCCAAAAATGAAAATTATGTCATTAATGACTCACCCTCATGTCGTTCCAAACCCGTGAGACCTCCGTTTATCTTCGGAACACAGTTTAAGATATTTTAGATTTAGTCCGAGAGCTTTCTGTCCCTCCATTGAGAATGTATGTACGGTATACTGTCCACGTCCAGAAAGGTAATAAAAAACATCTTCAAAGTAGTTCATGTGACATCAGAGGGTCCGTTAGAATTTTTTGAAGCATCGAAAATACATTTTGGTCCAAAAATATCAAAAACTACGACTTTATTCAGCATTGTCTTCTCTCCCGGGTCTGTTATGAGCGCGTTCACAACACTGCAGTGTAGTGATATCCGGTTAAAAAAGTTAACAGCTTAAGTCATTTGTGGATTAATGCTTATTGTTGACGCGAACCGTTTCAAACGATTCAGTTCGATTAGGTGAACTGGTTCAAGAAGATACGGTTACATCGAGTGATTCGTTCGCGAACCGGATATCACTACACTGCAGTGTTGTGAACGCGCTCATAACAGACCCGGGAGAGAAGTCAATGCTGAATAAAGTCGTAGTTTTTGATATTTTTGGACCAAAATGTATTTTCGATGCTTTAAAAAATTCTAACGGACCCTCTGATGTCACATGGACTAATTTGAAGATGTTTTTATTACCTTTCTGGACGTGGACAGTATACCGTACATACATTCTCAATGGAGGGACAGAAAGCTCTCGGACTAAATCTAAAATATCTTAAACTGTGTTCCGAAGATGAACGGAGGTCTCACGGGTTTGGAACGACATGAGGGTGAGTCATTAATGACATAATTTTCATTTTTGGGTGAACTATCCCTTTAATAAATACTCTATAATGTATTCTGGTTTCTCATGTCCTTTCTTTGTTATGTTTTCCCCCTTCTGACACCTTTAAATAGGGGTGCCTAACACAGATAAAAGTAAATTTTGCATTTCATTTGAAAATCAAGGTCTGGATTCTGGAGGAAGACTGGAGAGGCACCGAATCCAAGATGTTTGAAGTCCAGTGTGAAGTTTCTGAAGTCAGTAATGATTTGGGGTGCCGTGACGTCTGCTGGTGTTGGTCTGTTGTGTTTTATCAAGTCCAAAGTCAATGCAGCCATCTACCAGGAGATTTTGGAGCACTCAGCCATCTACCAGGAGATTTTGGAGCACTTTATGCTTTCATCTGCTGACAAGCTTTATGGAGATGCTGATTTCCTTTTCCAGCAGGACTTAGCACCTGCCCACAGTGCCAAAACCTCTTCCAAGTGGTTTGTGTACCATGATATTGCTGTGCTTGATTGGCCAGCCAAACGTGCCTAATCTGAACCCCATATGGAATCTATGGGATATTTACAAGAGAAAAATGAGAAACAAGCTGAAGCTCAATAGTGCATCAGCAGTGCCACAGGCTGATCGCTTCCATGCCACACCTCACTGATGCTGTCATTTGTGCTAAAGGAGCCTCAACCAAGTATTGATTGCATAAATGAACATACTTTATAGAACTCAAACGTTTCTGTTTTGCAAATCCTTTTTTGTGATTGATCTTAGGAAATATTCTAATATTTTGAGATACTGGATTTTTGACTTTCATGAGCTGTTGTAAGCTCCAATCATCAAAAAAAAACAAAAAAAGTTTTACTTTATATGTAGTGAATCTAGAATATATGAAAGTTTCACTTTTTGAAATGTTAAAAAAAAAATCTGTGTGTGTGTGTTTTGTTAATATTTGGGTAGTGTATCTATGTGTCAGATCATTAGGGTTTTGACAGGTTTTTATAAGCCTGTACACACTCACTAATGAGACCCTTACAGGGTAAGGATCACTTCACTCCTCTCCACACAGCCACAGAAAAACTCTGGCTTAAATGGTTCATCAAGTAAAATTTCACTAAATAGAAATCTTGAATCCTTCTGGTCATCAGTTTAGGTCAACTAAACAGTTTTTTCAAGTTGTGATGTTTACCCTGTTTTGTGAGTTCCACCAATCTGAATGCATTGTTTTTTCTTTCCAAAATATTAACAGTGCATCAAATACTCCTATTTGTGGAGATTAGTAAGCTAGGACCTTAAAGGTTAGTTTACCCAAAAATGTCATTCTAAACCTGTATGACTTTGTTTCTCTCTCTGGAACATAAAAGAAGATATTTTGAAGAATGTTGGTAACCAAAAACTTTTAGTGATCATTGACTTCCATTGTATGGAAAAACATTTCACAAAAAGGATTTCCGTTACCTAATAAAAATGAATTTTGAACCACTGGAGTCACATGGACTGCTTCAGTGATGTCTTTACTACCTTTTTAGGCCTTGAAAGTGATAGTTGCGTAGGCTGTCAGTGGAGGGACAGAAATCACTCCAGTTTCTTTACATATATCTTCATCTGTGATCCAGAGATGAATGAAAATTTTAGGGGTTTAGATCAACATGAGAGTAATTAATGACAGAATTTTTCATTTTTGTGTGAACTCTTCCTTTAAGACCGTAGGACCTGTTGAACGCACTGAACTTTATCCTTCATAGCCTTGTTTTAAATCATGTCAGATGAAATATGTTGTTTAACCTTGACCAAGGTCTGCTCCTCTCTCTGTCTTTCTCATATGCTGTTTGTATTTATTTTTCTAGCTTTGTCTTTTATATTATAATCACCTGATGTCTTTGAGAGGTCTGTGCACACAGAGAAGAAATGGTGCTTTAAATGAAGCTTTTTTTTAGCAGGATGATCAAAACACTAATATATTTGTTTATGCAAACATTAAAACCAGTCAGCATGCAAATGTATGTGATTGTGTTCAGAGACAGTTCTTGTTGTTGTTGTTGTTGTTGTTGTTGTGTGTTCATATCTCCCAGCACTGGGTGGAGTTTTTCAGAGAAGTTGTAAGAGAAATCTGTGCTCCCTGATTAATTTAATCATATGCAAACATTCCAAAAAACAGCTCACTTCTGTGTTACCTCTAACACATACAGATGTCCAAGCACATTTCATGTCACCTGAAACTGGTATGAAATGTTAGCATACTGTGAACTGCACAGTATATACTGCTTTTTAAAATAGTATTACAATAATATGTAAAACAGTATGTATTATCTTATTTTAATAGTTTTGAATCTGGTTTTATGTTATAATACTCTAACTTTTGCCAGTCCAATCAATAAATGAGGCATTTAAAAATTAAAGATGTAACTAAGATGTTATGGGTAATATTGCTTGAAAAGTTTGAGATTGGTAAGATATATATATATATATATAAAAGAAACATTACTCATTATCAAATATAATGAGATGCTGCTTAATATTTTTGTGGAAACTGACGTAAGTTCAAAAGAACAACATTTAATTGACAGAAATATTATTGTAGAAATTATAAAGGTCTTTTTGATTAATTTCATGTATCCTTGCTGAATAAAATTATTTTACTGAATAAAAGAGTACTGAGCCTTTTGAGTGGTAGTGTATTTTGTAGTGCTGTCAAATGATTAATCACAATTAATTGCATCCAAAATAAAAGTTTTTGTTTACATAATATATGTGTACTGTGTATATTTATTATGGATATATAAATACACGCACATGCATGTATACATTTAAGAAAAATGTTACATTTATATATTAAATTTATTTATATATGATATTAATTATATCAGTATAAATATATACAAAATAAAGATTTAAAAAATATATGCTGTCTATACTCAGTACAAACATATCATGTAAAAAAAAACTTTTATTTTAGATGCGATTAATCGCGATCAATCGTTTGACAGCACTAGTATTTTGTGTAGTATACAGTACATGCTACATGCTTACAAATAATTGCAAGTGTACATTATGCTAATATACCATTCCAGTCATATGTAGATAGCCATCAGCTTCTGTTACTTGTGCATTAAACTCCTCTAATGTCTCTCTCTGTGGCTTTTGAGGTTTTGGTTTCAGTCATTACATTAATTTCTAAATCACACTGTCCCTCAGGACCATCCACCCATTCCGGGCACTTCCCATTTATCTAACTTACTTTCAGATTTTTATGCCTATGTTTTGCCTCTGCCATTCTTCTGATTATTGGCTGTATTTTCATCATTGATTTATAGTATTGGCATGGCTGCCACTGTGATTTGGTTACCGTAGAATCAGTTTAATTAAGTTGCAATTGAATTAGCGACAATTATTTCTATGTAATAAATGTTCTAAACCGTGTCATTTTTCTCAGTGATTAGTCTTCATTAGCATTCATTTCAGTTGCTAATGCTGTTCATATCATTAAGTGAATGACTTTCTGCTGGTATCTGTAGAAGTACTTATGTTTTTGGTAAAACTGTATGTATGTATGTACTGTATTCTCCCTAATTGCTTCTTTCACTTCTGTGTTTTCAGGAGGCCAACAGCATACCCAGCCTCGTCACCCTTAAAGTGGACCCAGATGGATTCTTCCTCTACTGGTCTGGAGGGAACAACATGGTCAGTTACATTCTTTTTATTTATTTTTTTAATTGCACCAGCCAATACTAGTTCTAAAATAGTATTAAGTAAGTATTTTCTAATGTAAGTTTATCAAAGTACTGTGTGTTTATTGTGTTTTAATTTTAAACAGAATTTTGCAGAAATTATCTTAAAATGTGGAAAAATACTTTTGCCAGGTTGCTTATAACTAATGAGGACAAAAGGTACCCAGAAATGCTACAAGTTAGGGCTGCACAATATATTGTTTCAGCATCGATATCGCGATGTGCGCATCCAGGATAGTCACATCGCAGGATGTGTGATGTTTAGTATACTGATCGTTATATTTATACTGATCGTTTTCATTGCTAACACACAGACACCGTGTCACCAGACGCAACATTTGTCGTGTCGTGACGCCCCCACCGAAACAGCTAGAAACAACCCAACCGTTTGGGCTGTGAGTGTATGCAGTTTACATTGTAGAACAAAACGTAAACGTATCATCAAGTTATGATTACCACAGGCTTTTATTTTACTCATAAATTGAAAAACCCCACTATAAAACCCCATAGGAAAATCTTGAAGAAATCAGCGGCGAATTACTCTTCCGGGTTCTGACGTCAGAGTTCCCCCACTCTTGGTTTATAGTATTTTGTCGTGTCGCGTTGCACTGCGGTGTCCAGTGTAGACACAGTGAGAACAACGCAGATGCACATTAACTCTGAATTCCGTTCACTTCCACGTCTAAAGAATATGCACAAAAGTATACACATATGCACGAAATTGTCAAAATGCATGTCTCTGTAAGTATCCTTGTAAACACCTTTGCTTATGGCTTAGGTGATGGTTAATGATTGAGAAAGAAAATGGATGTGTGAGAACATTTTGTAGCTTTAACAGATTTATTAGATTAAGCCTAATTTATACAGTGTAGATTCAGCATCGCTATCGCAATGTTTTATGACTACACATATCCCTCCATCATTAATGGTAACTTAATTTACCTGCCCTGCCAATTCTGCCCTATCTATTATCAGTCCTGTCTGCGTCATCTCTTTGTTTCTGTATGTCTCCCCCTCTCTCTCCTCCTGCCATGTGGGCTTATCATGTGAGTGCTCATGAATCAAATTAAATTTTAGCCAGTAAAATTCAATCAAGGCATCCTCCCATCCTCTGTCTTTAGTTATTAGATATGTTGTTTTCCCTCTTTTCTCTTGTTCTCGTACTGATCAGTGTGGCATGTGTGGTATGGGGACACAGCTCAAGCTGGTTCCAGTAAATTCAGAGAAGGGACTTTCTGCAGTCTGAGGAGAAACAGCACAGTGTGTGAAACTCACATTAACTCGGCAGCAGATTCATGTCAGTTGCCAAAACGGATTGTTTATTTTGCTAGCTGAGTATTTTATTTGGAGATTACTTCATGTGCCAGAGGTGCTAATGCGTTTACTTCCTTAACATCGGAGCAAGAAGCTGAGAGTGTTTTTTTCTGCTGCATATTTGAATCGATATGGATGTTGCATTGGTGTTGCGCTGAATGTGTTGCGATCTGGTATTAGGACACTAGGCCAATCTTCGCCGGAGGAAAGGCAGTAACCTTGTTTGGCGTAGGGAATTTTGGCTCTGGGGAGCCTGTCCTCTCCAGTTAATAGTAAAGAGGCCACCTCATCTCGTCTCTTCAGTAACTTGCTTGCAGATTCAGGCACATTTATATTTAATGTCGCTATTATTATATTTAATGATGCCATTATCAAACACACTCCATTTCTTTTCCTTCTAAGTACTGAAAGGTTGTTAAAAGTCAGCCTCACTTCCATGAATTCTCAGTTTGCTTTCTCTCTCTCTTTCTCTCTTTTTTTTTTTTTGTGGCAAGTTGGATGAAGTTGTAGAGCGTGCACACGTTCTCACAGGCTCAACAGCACATGCGCAGTCAAGCTTGATTTTGCCAGGAACAAAAAAGAAATGAAACTTGTTTTTGGAGAGGCACATTCACACAAGGTTGTGGTAGAACAGGTTTTGTGAGCATGAAAACACACCCTTGCACTGTATTCCTGACGGTTTTTCTGTTGTTGTTTGTGTGTGGCTGAGCCGCAGTGTCCCTGTGCTACCCACTGAATTGACAGGGCGGGTTTGCATGTGTGTCCATCACAATGCTCTCTTATTCTGTGTACCACGTTTGTGGGTGTTTCGGCATGTGTGGTCTATTTTCAAGGCAAATCTAGTACCTGGTTAGTGGATACTAGATTCCACATATAGCCTTGAGCTCTACAGTCAGTAACATGAATAGCAGGATTCAGTTGTCTTATAGAACTTTTCACCATTGTCCTGTCCAATTCATTACCTTTATTTCTCACTTTCCTTGTATTTCCCTGGCAAATGCACAGGCTTGTCACATTAAATTGCATAGGCAAGAAAATGGCAGACACCAAATGAATAGTCACTTTACTTTTGCTCACAAGCAAGGTCATGCCACAGGAAGAGAAAGAGGAAAAATAAAACTGTGCGTGTGTGTAAAAGTGCATTACTGTTCTTCCTTATAAACCAAACACATTGTGTGTGGTGTTTGTGTATGTAAGTTTATGTGTTCTGTAAAAAAGGCAAGGTGCTGCGAAATCTATACTGTTGTAAAGGGCAATGTTAGAACTAACATTTGCATTAACATTTACATTTGTTCATTTAGCAGACACTTTTATCCAAAGCGATTTACAAGTGAGAAGCCTCAATATTTATGTAATAATATATTATTATCTGTCATCTATTAAATATAATATATATTATATTAAATGTACTATATATATAAAATTATTATAGTTTGTAAAATATATTAAATGTAATAAAAATCCATATTCAGATATGGACATTTAAAGTAAACAATGAACACTGTGGTTGTCAGAAATGTTCAGAAAAATAAAATGACAGTCTTTCAGGTATTACGAGATTGCATACTGGTGCTTTTCTGTTCTAAATTTAGAACTGTATTTCTTCAAGTGATACAATTGTAAATATACCAAGCCACCTGAATTACCAAAATCTGCTTCCTACCTTAAAATGCACTTATAACCACCATGAATATAACGGTGCCACAATAGAAGTAAATACAGAATCAAATTAAATGTGATGTCATGCAGGGATTTCTTGCAATGTTCTTTTACTTATTGTCACCATAAGGTATACACAAATTCATCAAGTTTTGGAGATTTCGGTACTTTTGCGTGGCCAAAGTAGCTGCATGGAGGCATTGCAAATATGGCCACAGAGTGAACAGACTTCCCTTTAATTAGACTTTGGTCATGTGTAGTCTGAAACTTTAATGATTAGTTAATGACAAGAACTTTCAGCCTACCAACATATTACTGACTAGTTCTCTGGTGCTTTAGATGAGCAGACAAATGATCATAGGTTAATTTCTCTCAATGAACTGATTTGCGGGCAAACAAAAAGTGGCTAATTACACAAACCCAACTTCAAAAATATGATAGCTAAATATATATAAATATATTAATACACAGAGAAAAATACCAAACACAGAGATAAATGTCCCTCCATCAAAATATGTGTGCACTTTAATAGTTCAGTTCCAGTCAGACTAAAGCAATAACTGTCGTTTCAAATTGTCAGACTAACAGACCTGGATAATGGGAAGTAGCTTCTCTTTGTCAATGTGTCAGTCAGACTACAGTTGGCCTTGATATTGTGAACATGCTCCGAAATACAGAAGTGAACAGCACCTTCAAATATTCAGGATTTTGTCATGTATACTTAAATAGACATATGCAAATTGTAGCTCAACTACGCAAAAACACACTGCACCTCGATTATAACGGCATGTGTAAACAAAATATCCTGGCAGTAAGACAACAGAAATCGGTCTGTGTTTCTATCCATTGTAGCTATTTAAAAAAATCAATATTCAATTGACAAAATGTCTTTATATAGTTTTCATTGGGTGCTTAAAGAAATTGTTTTTGACTGTCTGACCAGCTGAAGTTTTAACCATCCATTTTATGGTTTTAAGAGCAGAGCGTCTAGCAAAATTAGAAAACTAACTGAATTAGGGACAGCGTGAGGTGATTGTATCATATAAACATGGTTAGCTTTAGCTAAGCAATGACATGTTGAACTAATGTTTTTCCAATAGAAGGAAGCTTTACATAATGTGTGTAAACCACTGCCATTATGAAGAATCAATAATAGATTAGCATTAGCATCAGAAAGCTCCATCAGACATGCATCTGGTCAGTTTTAGTAAATTTGTGGTTCTCTAAAGGATGTGGGATTGTGTACATTGATATTGCTGTCCTTAATGGCAGATTGTGATTGGAGGGTAACAGCACTCTTGCTTTCGCTATTCTTCAATTAGCAGAATTTATTCGTGATAAAGCAGGATGAGGAGCCCATCTGTGCTGAAGCTAATGGCTAATGATGGGATTGAGGCTGCATTAGCCTCTCTTCTCTGGTTCACTTTAGCCCACAGGCTCATTCTGACTGGTGTTGCTTTCGCCATGTGTCTGTTTCCACTCCTCATACATCTTTCTCTTCTCCCCTTGCTCTCTGCCTTTCATTTTTGTTTCTTAAGGGTTGTCATTCTCTGTCAGGGACAGCTGGTTGTCATCAGGGAGAAACAGAAAGGCGTCAATGCATCAGTTAATTGTAAACGGAGACATGACACTTCCTCTCTCCTCTTTATATCACTCTTCGTAGTATCTCTCTTCCTCTTGTTCTCTTCACTTCTCTTCGTTTCTTTCTCTCCCCCCTCACTTTCTGCAAGCGTGGGAAAGCATACAGGAAATCGTTCAGACTTTTAGGGTGGTTTTGGAGCATAACTTGCCCTGTGCCCTCCACCAATAGCATGCCCTCCAAAAAAAAAAAAAAAAAAACTCTCTCACTCATGTTCTCTCTCCCTCTCTTACTCATTCATGCTCTCTTCCTCTTTCTTGCTCTCTTGCTTTCGCCTTCGGTGGTGAACAAATGGCCTAGAGTGACGATAGATTTATGTACAATGGGATCCAATGGTCCACATTAAAAATGTTGGATTCAATATCTAGATTGGCCGGTTTTTGGTCTTTTTTTTCGTCCGATTTTTCCGGAAGTGCGCCCGCGTGCATAGACTACATTGTAATCATTCGCTGTCATGTCGTTTGTGTGTAAGTACTTCGAAATCTGTGCGCAGGACACGGGCAGCCGTTCAGCACTGGAAGTGCAGAGCTACATGTCTGAGGCACAGATACCAGGAAGCGCAAAAGAAGCACAAAATAAGAGCCCCTTTCCTGCGCTCACTGAAGTTGCGCGAGCGTACTGTACCTGCACAACCGTAGACAGTGAAGGGATGTTCAGCTCAACTTCTCACGTGTTGGATGAGAAATGAAACAGACTAAACCGTGACAAAGGTGAAATGCCTTTTTTTTTTTTTTTTGTAAAGTAGAACGCATACACGTTTGAAAAGCCAGAAGTAAACGTCAGTTCTGTATAGGATGATTATTTTTATTTTCTTTTATTTAATCACCTGCTGTAGTACACTGAAAAAAAGTGTTTCATTCATCCAATTAAAAAAATGTTAGGGTAATGATTCACATCTATATTTTTTTAACTTGAGACAATAGTTATTTATTTTTCATTGGCTTAAGTAAAAAAATATAGATGTGAATCATTACCCTAATTTTTTTTATTAGATGAATGAAACACTGTGCATCTTTGTTTTATTCGCACCAAAATTATTTGATTTTAACATTTTGGAATAATTTATTTATATAGCATACTTTTATTTAGTCTCACTGGTGAAGACCTTTTTTTTTTTAATTTGAAACCAAATTTAAAAACTGAAACATACTGAATACTGATTAAGAAACATCTTATTGAATGTGTGTTGATTGTGTTGTTTGGATTGTAGAATATGCAGTTGTTGCCTTTAATTTCACATGGTTACAGTTAATGTTTTCATTTAAGGCCAGTTCTATGTAGTTTCAACCCAATTCAAAAACAAAAGCTAAATGCTGATGTCTGTACAATCTATGTTTATATTGAATGTAGGCTACTTACTGTGCAGTTAATGACGTTAATTTCAGATGGTTACGGTTATTGCTTTCAATAGCCAAAAGCCAGTTTGGCCTATTAAATACCAAATAAACATCTTGTTTATGCATACTTTCCTTCTTTCTTGTTTGTTGCTTAAAGAAAAGAAAAAAAAATCAGCCAGTTTGCTTGTAAAAAATCGGTATCGGAATCGGCCATGAAAATCATGATCGGTGCATCCCTAGTCAGTATGTTTTTTTTATATTATTAAGGAAGCATTAAAAGTGACAGTAAAGACAATTTTAATGTTACAAAAGGTTTCTGCTTCAAATAAATGTTCTTTTGGACTTTCTCTTCATGAAGGTATCCTGAAACACAAAATCTATCATCATTTCCACAAAAATATTAAGCTGCACTGTTTTACACACTGATGATGATAATAAATATTTCTTGAGCATCAAATCAGCTTATAAGAATGATTTTTAAAGAATCATGTGAGACTGGAAACTGATTGAGTTTTGCCATCACAGGATCAAAGTAAAATTTCAAATATATTAAAATGGAAAAGTTATTTTAAGTTGAATAAAAATTTCTGTATTAGAAAATTTCCAAATACACACATTTTTTACCATGCTTTAAACGTACCTTTTCACATTGTGTGCAAAAGTGTGTAAAAGCTCTCTAAACCCAGATAAACAGAGTCATCTAACCAGTGTGTCCAGACCACCTTAACTGTTTCTCTCTCTCTCTCTCTCTCTCTCCCCTTTCTTTTTTCTTTTGATGAGTTGGGACAATGAACATCAAATAGTCTGACAGAAAGAAATTGCCATCCTTTTAAAAGGTTGTGGTTTACTGCCCCGAGACACAACATTAAAACATACCCGTTAGACTGAGTAAAGATAAGAGCACATTTTCAAAATACCTCAGGAAAAACAAAGCCCATTAATGAAACCAAACCACATAACCGCACAGTAAAAGAGTGCGTAGGAGAGATAATGGAGGAGAGATGTCAGTCAGAGCTCCTTAGAGCTGTCTGGCCATGTCACGCCTGATCTAACTCTAATCTCTGTTCCGTTATGTATTAATCTAGTGGCACTCAGTCTGCTGGCTAGTTCATTGTAGATGTTCTGTTCTTAGTTCATTCATAAGGAAGAGTGACATTGGTCACTGCTGCTAGTTGTTTTTGAATGGTTAATTCATGTAACAGAACATTCATAGAACTCTATATAATACACAGTGGCTCCAAAAGGTACTTGGACACTTAAAGGGATGGTGCAATGAAAAATGGACATTGTCATCATCATACCTTCATGTGATTCCAAACCTGTATGACTTTGAGAATAAAAGAAGATATTTTGAAATGTCTCTATTCACTTCCAGTCACACCTGTGAACATGGCAGAGTCGAAATACAAGCAGCCCTTCAGAAGTTTTGTCATTAGTTCAGCCAAAGTTTAAGTTAGTTGAACTCTGACCGATTACTTTGTCAAACAGAGGATCTAAATGTCACAGATTGATCTTTTGACTCAGTACAAAGAATAAAAACTTCAAAGCTGCAGGTTTGAAGTGTTGCGGACAATGATGGTATTAACATTTGGACTTGTGGATATTTTATATGCAAACAACAGAAGCCCTGTAGTGTGACGTCATGTCCTGTTGCAAATATTTGTTACAATCCCTGTATAGAAAGTGTCCCCCTTTAATACATGGACTCTTCCAGTCACCCCTGTCACTCAGTGCAAAATGTACTACACCAAATATTCCACCAGAGTTCATGAAGTGTCAAAGAGAGCAGGCGGATGATAATGGAAAAGGGAGTTAGGTTTCATGCTGTAAATAGTTTACTGATAAAGAATATTATATTAATCCAGATAGAGGAGTTTACTAGAATGTGTGTTTGTGTGCATCATACTACCCACAAATAGGTCTCGGTAATGAAATAATAACATTAATTATCGAAATATTTTTCATCGTTAAAACTATAACAAGAGTTCGATAAGTGTTCTGTATAGTTATATGCGCTCCCCTCGGCTCAAAGTTCAAACGGCATTTATTTTGAGGGAAAATGACTGGAAAGGTTTAAAGAATTCAAAAATGGGAAGTGTTTGTCATGTTATGACCATAAAGAGTAGTTTAAAACCACAATTAACAGTCTGATTTTGTACAACTTTCAGTTAGGAACAAAAGTCCGTCTTTAAACTTGAAAGAAATAAAGATTTTAAATTTGTCATTAAAATTATCAGTATCGACTGAAATGACATTTTTTATTGTGACCAGTGTTGGGTTAGTTACTCAAAAAAAAAAAAAAAAAAGTAATCCACTACAAATTAATAATTACTTCTTTAAAATTGTAATTTGATTGCATTAATGATTACTGCATTTAAAATGTAATCAGATTACTAATTACTTTAATTTCGTTACTTTCAGATTTACTTTACTTTTCAAGTTATCAAACCTACAAAACACACTACAAAGAAAAAAAGAGTTCTTTCATTAATTTTAATATTGACTGAAAAAAACTGCACTGCAGTTCATTGGAGTCAGTTCCTCTCAAGTGTGCACAGTTTTCATAAATGAGTAATTAACTAACACTAATAAAAGTGCAAAATCATTTATACTTTATATTAATGTAATGTATAAATGTCCAAATAATATTTTCCAAAACATTCAACAGTATATCTATTAATTTAACATTTATGTATTCAAGTGTAGTTTAAATTTTCTCATGAGAGTGTATGGGCATTTAGGTAAGCAAGAGCTCAAGTGTTTGTGATAATTTCATATGAATATGTGCGATGTGATTCATAGGGAAGCGGACGATTATTTTTTAAAAAGAGGTCAGCATAGACTCACCCCTAAACCTAACCGTCAGTGGTGCATAAACAGATTGTATAAAAACGTGGAAATGAGATTACAAATTTATGCAAATATTCCAAAACTTGGGTGTTTTGCAAATAATGTTTAAAGCTACTGTAAAATTAACTGAATCCACACATTTACACGCAGACAGGAAATGTGTTTTCTGAGTTGATTATATAATAGTTTCCTTTTCATCCATATCCTTATCCTTCTTTCTTCCTCCACAAGTGGGCTTTTATTCATGACATCTAATTTTCCTGTTATAGATGGCTCTGGACCCATGTCTGAAATGCAAGCCTGTACAAGTCATCATTAATACTCAGCAGTCAGGTGTTTCTGTCATTGTTCTCTCTGTTTTAAATATAAAACACTTACTGTACTGCTCAACTGAATGAGGATTTTCATCCTTATGTGGCAAAGGAATGACAAGAATCACAAACTCTTGACCCAGACCAAGAAAAAGAGGAAAGAAACAGAAAGACTGGAGACTGAGAGAGGGGGTGGAAGGGTAGAGCTGTGCGACAGACAGGCGACAGGTTAACAAAGCTGTCCTGTGCAGTAAGGGTGAATGATAGGGGCAGGGTTACTGGAATGGAGAAATACATGATCTCTCCTTTCCTCAGATGTGTGACCTTTTGTGTTACTGTGTTTTATTTGTCTGTTTCACCTTTCTGTGTGTCTTTCCATGCAAAAGCACCCAATGCTGTACTGATTCCTGTAGCTTGACTTTTGACTATCGGCAGGACACCTGGTCCATTTTGCAGCTCAATTTTGGCCAAGAACTCCCCACTTAGACAGAAAGAGGTTGCTGTACAAGCATTAATGTATACAGTAGTGATTTTTTTGGTGAAACTGAAATTAATTCATTTAGCTGAACTCCCAATGTATTCTGCCTTTTTTTTACCATTACATACATTAAATTGCCAAAATGTGCTTTTTACTGTTTTGTCTTGCTTTTCAAAGAAAAGATCTATTACAGAACAAAAATGTAAAAATATTTACTTAACACTGAACATTTTTTTTAACATTCTAGCAGACGTTATACCAACATTAGTGCATGCCTCTATTTGATCGCGTCACGTCATTTTTCGGTACAATTTGCTCATTCGGCCGAACACTGAAAGAGCATTTTTTTTATGTTGTTATTATTTTTGGTCAAATAATTTCAGTTGCCGAACATTCGCTGTGTCACTAAAAAATAATGTTTGTTTAATAAATCAATAATTAATTATAATAGTTAATAATAAAATAGAATAAAGATTTATACAAATTTTGAAACTGCACATTTCAGGCAGTTTTTATATAGACTGTTTAATGGACATTTGATTTCGATGTAAAATGTCTTTCAGCAAATTTTGATTGATTGATTACATGGAACATGTCATTTAAGTAAGTTTTACATTTTCTTTCCACATACCTTCTGATTCGTGTTCATTTTGTGCTCTAACTAAAGCGATAGAGATGAACGGTTACATTGACATTCCATGCTGCTGCTTGAACTGAAGTGGATATAGTGATTAGTGAACATATTAAAGAGCACTAAAACATTTGTAATGAAACTGACAGAATTTGAAGTTAAGACTTTTATTTCCAAAGTAGCAAAGCACAAAGCTTACTGTTATTTATTCAAAACGAGAAATGAATATTGACATCCTAGCCTCCTAGCGTCCTTGCTAATTAAACATCACTGCTGTTGCTGAAATTGTATTGCACCACTTATATATAGTTCTGCTCATGGATATTGACTAACTCTGGCAAATCTGGTGATTTGTTCTTCCTCACAAGTGCTCGTTTTTTCATCCTGGGCATTTTATTATGCTTCATTTCCAGGTGGACTGATGACTGGAAATGAAGTTGTGTAATCAGCCTATCAGATTGAAATTGCCTCTTTTAGCCAATTTTTTATTTTATTTTTTTGGTCCTCTGTGAAAACCGCTAACATAGTTTCATATCAACCCTGTGGAAAAGTAAATGCCTAATAATCTGGTTTGACAGAACTCAGCAGCAATCACTGTAACTAAACACTACATGTAATTTAATAGGAGTCTTGCAAATCACAGCAGAGGAATCTTGGCTTGTTCTTCCTCGCACAGAAGCTGTTTGCCTGTTTGATAAGTCTTGAACCGGTCCTGCCACATCACCTCTATAGGATTCAGGTCAGGACTTGAACTAGGCCACTGTAGATCCTTAATTTAGTTTCTTGTCAGCCATTCAGATTTGGAATTGCTTCTGTATTTCGAATCATTGTCTTGCTGCATCATTCAGTTACAGTGAAGCTTCAGATGATACAGATGATCAGGCGTTCTCCTAAAAAAAAGTGTCTGGCTTATAACTGGATTTGTGCTTGCTTCAAACATGACAAAATCATAAGTGTTTATAAGAGTATTTTTCTTAAGTCAGCATTTTGGTTTATTTGCCTTATTGTGAGTCTGTAGAAATTTTTAAGTGGCCACTTCTCTTTGATTTAAGAATGTTTATATATAGATATAGATATATAGATATAGATATAGATATATAACACAAACACAACAATGTACCCACAATGTAGCATAAACAAGCGCATGCGCGCACACACACACACACACACACACACACATATATATATATATATTTATTATTATTATTATGTGTGTGTGTGAATATTAATAAATATAATGTATGCACAGCATTTAAATTAACAAAGCTGAACACAATCACTTACAAACATTTACAAAGGTTTTCACAAACAAATCTTTGTTCACCAGTGACTCACACCACAGTTTACTTATGAAAATTTTAATTAACATTATTATAATAATTTTAATTTATCGAAAAAAAAAAAGTAGGAAAAACTGAAACTCCATACATGAAAATCACATGCCCTTGGAGACCTTATAATCATGTTAAGATGAAATTGTATACAAAGTTATATACAGTAAAAGAGTAAGTTAAGCTTAGTTATAGCTCGAGCTGTGAGGTTTCTCTGTATAACAGTGCAGATACATAAAAGGTGTTTATTATGTTTAAACCGGCTTTGAGAACAATACATTTGGCTTTGCTCAAGGATCTGTCTCTCAGGCGACACTACATCTTTAGAGAGTGACGAAAGACTGTAAAGGAAAGGTTGTGTGGAATTTTTTTTATATGAAGATGGTTTGGGTGTGTTTTTTTGCAAATGACTAGCTTCGGGCATGCGGTCACTCATTTAGAATGGACAAAAACATTAGACCAAGGTCAAGAACAAATTCATGTGCATATGCATGGATTGTGAATTAGGTGGAGATTTTTTGTGGTAAGTTCTTCTGTGTGTACAAGTAAGAAATAATCCACGCAATCCCTGGTGATTGAGACCCATTGTTTTTAATTCTCCAGTCATTTGGGATCAGTCCAAATATCAGTGACCTTAAGTGAAACAAACAGAGGAGAAGAGGGGGAGGGAAGAAATAAAAGTGAGTCTGTATGGGAAGGTGTGCCGTTCTCATGGGTGTTACATTTCAACAATGCTACTCCATACCATGGGATTTTATCATTTATTAGAGTTGTCACAAGCACACTCACTTACTCTCAACAACCGCATACACGTCCCAGTGCCAGGCACGACAGGAAGTGACAGTTGCCAGGGCTACAGAAGGAAGTTACAGCAAGATATGTTCACAGCAACACACATGGTAGTGTCCCTTTAACCTGAATTGTCTGTGTGCATGTCCTCTCTTGTGCTCAGGAGTTTGTTCATTTATCAGCAGGAGAAGCTCTATTTCATGTTGTAGACTTTATGTATTTGGAGATTAATTGTTTCCATAATTAAGGTCTTTGTATAGATCACCTTTTAATATGAAAAATCAGTCTTTATCTCACTGGCACAGCAGCAAGTGAAGACAGTAAATTAGGGTCAGGGTGTTGTAATGTTTGTATTGTAATAGGTTGAATGACTATACCCTGGAGACTCTCTCTCTCTCTCTCTCCAAGCTCATTTTTTCCCAGCTGCTGGTGACATTACCATCCTAACTTTGGTTAGTTCCTTGGAAGGTTAGTGAAATTGCACCACTTTCTGTTGAAGGACCACTTTAATCTGGATATCACATCTTATTCTACACCTGAGATGTGCATCTCCAATAAAACCAGTATTCAATTCTATTTCAAATTGCTTTATTGGGCCGATTGTTTATTTAAACAAAGCCTAAGCATCAATACTGTATGTGTGTGTATGTATGTTATATACATTCATGGAACATGATCTTTACTTAATATCCTAAAGATTTTTGGCACGAAAGAAAAATTGCTAAAAATATACCCCAGCGACTATAGACTGGTTTTGTGGTCCCGGGTGTCACATATATTTGTGTATATTAGTGCTGTCAAATGATTAATTGATATATATATATTTCATCAAAGTTGTCCTAAAACCAAAATGCATTCTTGTCTTAGGAAAACTTTGATGAACTTTTTTTTTCCACTTCAAATGTTGACTACTGTATACATAATAAATATACACAGTACACACACACATTATGTGTATATATGTATATATATATATATATATATATATATATATATATATATATATATATATATATATATATATATATACATATACATATATACATATATATATATATATGTGTGTGTGTGTGTATGTATGTATGTATGTATGTGTTCTGCCTCTTTAGTCATCTCCACAAAGACAACAATGTAATTTTATCTCAACTTTAACTCAAACCAATAAAATATATATATATATGGACAGGAATTATTGGTTTGAGTTAAAATTACATTGTTGTCTTTGTGGAGATGACTAAAGAGGCAGAACATGAGCACAGATATGTAGGAAATGCATGTTTCAGATAACCTGAAGTACAAAAAACCTGTCAGTTATACAGCGATACCCAGGGCACCTGTCATTATTCAGACATATTTGCTTGCAGAATGCCACGAATGAGCAATTAGAATCGAGAGTTCCAAGAATTTTGAAGACACTGTTTTGTAAACATGGTGTCCGTTTGCTTTTTTTTTTCTTCTGGGGGCAGTTTATATAAACTGATATTCTGTCACCTTTTGTCACGGCGATGTAAGGTTAAAAAGTCTAGATGTATGGCAGCTGTGTGGCAGTGTATGGTAAAAGCCATTATCTAAAACAGAGAACAGGAATTACTCTGTACCTGTGAGAATGCTGAATAATAAATAGAGAAACAGTTGCTTGATGTGTCTATTTAGTGTGTATATTGCATTTCTCTTTCTGAACTTTATAAATGACATAATAACACTACAGTGACATTGTGGGCAAAATATTAAACTTTAGGTCAACAGTCTTTGTTCGCCAGGAATGAGGGGAATGCATGTATGCTAGGAACAGTCGCACACTTGCATACACCCTTGTGCAGAAACGCTTGCCTAATTTTTTCAGGAAGATATTTCACAAGTCTAAGCCTGTAGCGGTTAGTCGAATGCAACCTGTTGATACCATCAAGTTACATTACTTTACAGTTGAACTGTGGTAAATATAGCTTTGTGTGTCTCTGGATCAGTTTTATTCATTGTTTATGTCATGGTGTTTAATGAACTTTTTATATTTTTGTTTTGGTATGCAAAGCACTCTTTGAAATCTCAGATTACTTGTGTTTATATTTACAGTCACACCCACAGAATGGGGAAGAAGCAGGGCTAAATGCTTTCCAACTTTTATTTTATTGTCATCTCCATATCTCAATAAAATGATTTTTTTAATTAATTTTTAATTCATAAATTCTAAAGGAATGCTAGCAACACTCTGTTGTACACATGGACAGATATCACTAGTTTTTGTTTTGTTTAAATACTTTTAAGAACCATCTGTTGTACATGTATAGACAGAGACATCACTGGCTCAGAAAGTTCACAGTATCTGAAAATGAATCAAACGATATAAATAAATTGTCCCAGTATCGCTTTAGGGAGCCAGTATTACATGATTAGTCATTAGCTGCAGGCAGAAATTACAAGAGTGTTTGTTTGTTTGTGTCCGGGTCCATACTGCTGGGCCTGTTTGGACTGGAACCAGTCCTTAGCAGACTTTGAGCAGTAACCCATGACCCTCGCAAACACTCTGGGGAGCGTTCAACTCAGCAACTTCATCCACACTGTCACACACCATGGTGGGAGGGGACGACAGTACAGGAAAGCGGAAGATGAGAAAGAACGAGAGAGAAAGGGAGGGAGCCCCTCTGCTATAGAGCAAGTATTTACAGTCCAGATCTGCTTTGTTTATTGTTGACGTTTACAAGCACAGGCATCCAACCACTGCCCCAGCTCATTTACTCAGCTATTCTCTTTACGAGATCACGATTGTGTTGGACTCTCTTTCCAGAACACATGAAGCAGAGATGTTTATCTGAGATGTGAATCCTGAAGTGTTGAGGGAATCTGTCATAAAGTCATAAAGTTAAAGTTCACTCTAAACTTATGACTGATTCTCCACTTCAGTAACAATATCCTTTGCTTTGTCAGTGTTTATGTGTGTGCAGTGTGTCAGGGATTCTCCGGACCTCTGTTCAGTGTTATTTCTTTCCCCATTATTCTCAAAGTACTTTTTACTATTATGTGCTGACATATTTTCCTGAAACAGACAAGACATATTAAATGCGCTTCCTTTAAGTTGTAAAAAATCACAGCTAGGAGCCACGATTGGCTACTTCCTGATTGGTGACAGGTGGTAATGGGGGAGGGGCATTCTCACTCTCAAGATAATCTGATTGGACAGAAATCTGTGCGACGCAAAATGAATCATCAATATTTTTCCCAGGAGAGTTAAAGTGTATGTCTGCGATGTGACAATGTCAACGTTTATGAGTAAGTTGTAGCGTACATAGCTGCGGTTGGACTTAAGAGAAACCAAAAAAAATTGGATTTTAAATGTAGGATGTATGCCGGTCTCCACTTTCTGACTAACTGACATTAATTCAGATTTACTGAAAGATTTTAACGAGGAAATGAAAGTAAATGACTAAACTATTGTTATCATTACTGGGGTTAACTTTAACCATTAAACTCATTCAGCAGTGTATGACAAATTATTAGACAAGTAAACAAAATCACATATTTAAGGAGGGAAACTTCTTCAAAGAAAATAAAACAATTGTTTGTTGAGGGGGTTAATTATATTCTTATTTAATGTTTGTTCTGTCCAAACCAAATTTTGAGGCCCACTATTGGGTACTGTTTCTCTGGTTGAGAAGCATTTATTATGATTTATTTATCTTTTTGTGTATCTGTTGTTTTTTCTTATAGGAAGTGGAAATCCTGGACATAAGTCAAATCAGGGACACCAGGACAGGGAGGTTTGCCAAGATGCCAAAGGTATGTTTCTATGTGAGCCTGTGTTATGTTTGGAAAGGTTCATATGTCAGTGCAAGTGGGTGGTAAGGTTTGTCTGTGTTTGTAGGACCAACGTATACGCGATATGCTGGATTTGGGCAAAGGAGAAAGCAACTCAGACACAAAGCTGCTAACTATCGTCTACGGCAATGACCTGGTCAACATCTCCTTCCTCAACTTCCAAGCTGTGCAGGATGGCTATTGCAAGGTAACCACGACGACAGGCCCGTCACCTAGATACCATGTCCATGCTATCGCTCCCTCTTTTTCTGTCCTGTTTGTCTGCTTTCTACTTTTGCTACTGTGTGCTCTGAATGAACTACATTAGATGACTCTCAATTGATATTTTCTTCCATCTCTTTAAAAGCCTAATATTGAAGTTTGATTGATTTAAAGGATTATCATATTTACATAATAAATGTATGAGCTCATTTATGAACGTTTATTTGGTGTTATGATTGGGTTTCCAGGTGTGGACTGATGAGCTGTTTAAACTTGCCACAAACATACTTTCCCAGAATGCTTCCCGCAACACCTTCTTCTTCAAAGCGTAAGTTCTCTCTCTCTGTGTGTGTGTGTGTGTGTGTGTGTGTGTGTGTGTGTGTGTGTCTGAAGCTGTTGTTTGAGGCCAAGTGACATGTTAGTGTAACACAAATACAAAAAAGTGCCAGTCCACTTCACCGAACTATATATCTCACAATGCAACTTTATTTCTTGTATTTGTGACTATTTCACAATTGTGATTAAATCTCAAGTTTAAGCTGCTACTTCATATCTTTCAAATGCTACTGCCTTTCCCTTTCTCTGCGACTTTGTCTTACTGTTGCAGCTTTGTTTATCATAATTGTGACTTCTGTTCTCGCAGTTGTGCTTAATAAAGTGACCTCTTATCTCACAATTTGACTTTGACTCTTGAATCCTCTAAACTTAAGCCTTGACTGGACTTGACAGAAGGGTTGATTTTGTAATTGATGGTCATGGTTGGTCAGGTTAGTTAAAAATAAAATTGGAAACTCTGGTCCCCAGTCATGGAAGAAAGGAAGTCCTAAAGACTTGATGATGAGTTAGCGACACAGTTTGGGTGAACTTTTCATGTTAAATCCTCGTTTAGGTCAACTCTATACCAGGCAATATAAAATACCCCTTATTGTCATAGTTTTTGCCTCAGTCTGAGACAGTGCTAATGTTCTAGTATGTAGTATTATTAAGATTAAGTTAGATTTGTAAGTGCAAATAATCAGCGTAGACTAATGATAAAGATAAAGGATAATGAAACCGGTGTGATACTGTCTTTTTTTTGCATGTCATTTTTCATAGTTACACCAAGCTGAAGCTGCAGGTAAATCAGGATGGGAAAATCCTAGTGAAGAAGTGAGTAAACACAAGCTGACTTTCTCAAACATAGCTACAGTATGTTTCCAGTTCTTCAGGGCTTTCGTTGCTAATTTGCCACTTCTTCTTTCATCATTGCTTTCACTTCTTTTCTTTTTCTTTCTCTTTCACTTCTCTCAGCATCTCGAAAATGTTCTCAGATAAGAAACGTGTGGAGATGGCGCTGGAGCACAGCGGTCTGGTCAATAACAAGGTAATCAATCAGTCGTGCACCAATCACAAGTTATTACACATTTAAACATTCAGTTTTACCCTTTACTGGCTCTCTTTTGTGGTTCCATGTGACATGTTTGTTTCTGTTTTTGTCTCTTTTGTTCTCTAAATATAAATGCATTGTTTTTCAAATAACCCACACCCATCATCTCTTTAGTCTAAGCTCTTGTTGCTTCTCACTCTGTCTTAACATGTTCCTTATTTCTTTTTCTTTTGCCACTCTATGGTGATCTGCGTTCAGTCCTTTTATGTTTCAGTTTGGACACAGAGAAGTTGATCTTAGATCAGCAAATATCCACGTCAGTCTGTTAGCTGTCTTATGCTGCCCTCTGCTGGTTGAACTTCAGCATGAATTGCAAAACTTAAAGAGGGCATATTCTACACCAGGCGTCAATCAATGATGTGTTTAACATGAAGTGCCTTTAAAAAAAATTCTAGTCAGTCATTGTACCAATATCAACCACCCCAAAAACAAGCACAAATCACTACGTAGTGCAGACCAATGTTGAACTGTGCTATGTTATGTACTGTCCGGTGTGTCATGTGAATACGAGTTGTACTGTGGGTCTCATTTCTACATTTTATTCTTTCATAATGTTGTGAACATATATACCTATATAGTACTGTACATCAAAGTCTTTATTTCAACACTAAATAAATCCTATTTTCTATGGTAATGTTCCCTTTTGAAAAACACAGCAGACACAAAATCGCTTAAAATTGTTACAAAATTTTCTCTGCTTTTACTTTTAACACTAAAATAGCTTTTTATAAGATTATTTATTAAGATTCCTATCTTCATTTTATTTCATTCATTCATTGTCATTCATTCAATCATTCATTTATTTTCCAAAGGTGGACAGTATAAAGCCAGATGACTTCACCTGGGAAATGTTCCAGAACTTTCTCAACAAACTAAGTCCCAGACCAGAGGTGGAGCGTATCTTCGTGGAGCTGTGAGTGAACAGAGTCCAACAGCAATGACGAAGATACAGTAGCCCCAAAACAGCATTTGGCCACATTTAATTTTATAGGATTGATATTCTCTTATTTAACATAACAACCAAATAGAATTTATATTGAAGAAAAATGGCACACTTTCAAGCTACTTTTCACAAAAGAAGTTTGTTAGGTTTGTAATTTACAAAACAATAGATATGCTATTCAGAATAATTAAAAAATAGTGGAACACATCTGTGTAAATAGGGTCCAGAAAAAATAAATGCTACTGATACTTTATTTCTAATATTTGTTTCCAATACGGTGATATTTATACATTAAGTGTGTCCAAATATGTCTTCGGGCCACTTTATGTCTTAACAATTATGTAAAGATACTTTGCAAAATGTTTTTGACTCATTTAATTCTTTACCGTGTGTACATAGTGGCTCCAAAGGGAAGCCCTTCCTGTCTCTGGATCAGCTGATGGACTTTATCAATCGCAAACAGAGAGATTCTCGACTAAATGAGGTTCTTTACCCGCCACTCAAGCGAGAACAGGTTCGCCAGCTCATGGAGAGATATGAGACCAACACCAGCCAGCTTGAAAGAGGTACAAATGCACATTCTCACACACACATTTAAACATGGTGACGATGAGACTGATGGTGGTGGTTTGTTTCCATGTGTGAGCAGATCAGATCTCCCTGATGGGCTTCACAAAATATCTTGGAGGGGATGAGAACTCTGTGGTTCCTCCTGAGAGGTTGGACATCATCGATGATATGAATCAACCCCTGTCACACTATTTCATCAACTCTTCACACAACACATACCTCACAGGTACGCAAATGCGTAAACACTCTCATAGTCACAAATATGGTAATTAACACACACATGTGACCTCCGTCTGTGTTTTCCTCCTTCAGTGGGTCAGTTGACGGGCCTGTCATCAGTGGAGATGTACAGACAGGTACTGCTGACAGGATGCCGCTGTATAGAGCTGGACTGCTGGAAGGGCCGCCCACCTGAAGAAGAGCCAATCATCACGCACGGTTTTACCATGACAACTGAGATATCATTCAAGGTGTGTTTATGGCCCCACATTTACCATTGTTCTGCAAATGTTTATGGGCAAAATACAGTGACTTCAATAAGAATCCTTGCCATCTGCAATTTTGCAAGATTTCCGTGTGAAGATTTTGCCAAGGGTTCAAGTAGGTCACATGGATTTGCCTGTTGACTAGCAGAAAGCTGCTTGGTTTGAAAGTAGCTTCTGGTGAACTGAACTTCATACATCTCAGCAGTATTGACAAAAGGAACTTTTTTGCCTGCAAAATTTCCCTAATGTGACTGCACCTTTACTGTCAAATGAAAACTGCTTCATTTAAACTGCACACACACTGAACTGCAATGAGAGACAAAGTTTCAATATTTGCGATTTTAGGAAGTGATTGAGGCCATTGCTGAAAGTGCGTTCAAGACGTCTCCCTACCCTCTCATCCTGTCCTTTGAAAATCACGTGGACTCGTAAGTATAAGTGTGAATAATGCTTATTTCTTGTTTTTCTTTTTTTTTATCCTGTTAATTTGTATCTTGATTATTATGTGGTGTTTTAGGGCAAAGCAGCAGGCTAAAATGGCAGAGTACTGTCGCTCTATGTTCGGGGACGCGCTGCTTATTGAACCCCTGGAGAAATATCCGGTGAGTTCTTCAACACCATAAAAAAGGCCAACTTCAATAATTATTCAGTAATTCTAAAACAAAATTTAGAAAGTTAAACTTATGCTATCTTCACTTGTAGTTAAGGATGGACCATTATCGCAGGATAAATATAGACAAGGGTAGTCAGGATCCCAGTAAAAGTGAAGGAGTTCTGTATCATCCTAATGAAGTTTGTTTCCAAATTATTAAATGGATACCAGATGAAATAATAAATGAAAGTCTTGTTTTGACCTGAAATCATTGCATTATTGTGAAAGGAATGAGACCAGTGCAGTAATTTAACAGCTGTGTAGGAAATTGGCTGGCTGGGACAGTCATTAATTTCATTTTTATTTTTTTCACTTCAAAAATATTTGACCACGGAATGCAGTGATTTGGCAATCATAATTAAGAGAATCGTGTAAAAATTATTGAGAGTAAGTAAACTATCATATTTTAGCTTGAGAGTAGATTTTTATGTGTTTATTGTTTTTACAGCTGGTTCCTGGTCAACAACTGCCAAGCCCCCAGGAACTGATGGGGAAGATCTTGATCAAGAACAAGAAGAAACATCCGCACAGGGCCTCTAATGGTGGGAGCATCAGACGCAAGGACGGGACAGATGAACAGTCCTCACCTTTGAATGGTGTGTACACACGCAACACACCAAAGCCTAGCCTGATCCACTCTAACACAAAAGTAACTGTGATTGAAATGGTTGCCAATGTTTCAAAACAATTACAACAATAATTTAAGTATGTATACTGTAGCAGCTTGTATCAAGATGGGGTTTCATCACACACTGGGTCCATTCACACTTGTTTTGCATTAAAAAGAGACGCAGAGCAGTGGAACAAAAAAATAAATAAATTCATTTGAGGGAATCAAGGTTCATAAAGGTAATTTTTGCAAACATAAATAGGACTGTTTTTGTGCAAAAAATAACAATTTTACAAGTGAAGTAAATTCTAAGCTTATAAATAAAAAATAAAAGCTAAAAATAAAGCTGTTATAAGTGAATGATCATGTTAAAATAATTTTAAGAAAATCCATGTCATGACCCCTTTGAAGTTTCAACTTGCTTTACCTTGAATGCACATAGTGGAATAAAAAAAACATCCTCTGTGATGTCTGAATGGTCTCTTAAAGTGCATGTCCGTGTTTCCTCCATCAGCATTCAGCATTATTGCATTGTCCTTGTTGTTGTCCCAGCAACAGGTGTAATCTGTGATGTCTGATTTGCAAGGAAATGGCTCTTTTCAACCAGGTCTTTTAGTGCATAAGTCTCAAACACATGACGTAAGCTTGAATCAGTCTGACCGCAAGCTCACACACTGAACAGTGATCTAGTATTACTGTCTTCAACAGCCATTTCACATGTGATCTTCTATGATAAAGCATAACATTTTATTTTGGCATCATTTTTATTTCATCACTTATTCTCATGGGCCCTTTTATTGCACATCTCTTTCATATCTGCATGATTCGAGAGTTAGCTAATGAACCATATGTCATCATTTAATCTTCTTTGTCATCATTTGTCATCATTTACTCTTCTTGACTCTCTTTGTTGGCCGTAAATGATGACATTTATAACTTGGAAACAATTTGAACTCTTTCACTAACTACATTTTGCAGTTCATCTGCACTGCAAATGCCATTAGGGTGTGTTTTAGTTGTAGTTTTCACTCTTTTTGTTGTCTTGAAACCTTTCTGGCCCATTCCGTTACAAGAGATTTCATATACTGTACAAATAATACAATTTTCTGTTACCGATTTCATTTCACATCCATACCCATTCATTATAAGATTTGTGTTTAGATTGTCCATTGTCTGATGGGGAGGTGGGCCAGCTCATGTCCAATGGGGGCGAAAAGCTTGCAGAGAGGATGGCCAAAGGTCTTGATATCCGCAAGTCTATTGGTGGGTCTTGACATGAGGTCTCAACCAATCAGGATGAAGACTGATGTCACTTAGGCACCTGTATGGAAGTTCATGGTTAATGCATTTATGGTGTGTATTCAATGTTCTGTGTCTCTGTGTGTGTGTATTATTTTTTAATATTAATTTCTAGATCGGGGAGATGGGGAGAGTGAAGAAGAGGAGGAAGAGGAACCCATTCCAGATCCAAAGAAACACAACAACACTGATGAGGTAACTCCTGTCAGCCTGTCATGTTTGCTATTCTTCTCTCTGTCTCTCTTTCTGTGCATCTTTGACGTGTCTCTCTGTCTCAGGGTACTGCGTACAGTGAGGTGAATGCTACAGAGGAGATGTCTACGCTGGTCAACTACATAGAACCTGTTAAATTCAAATCCTTTGAGGTGGCAGCAAGTGAGTCGTGATAACTTTCACATCATAGCTGTTACTGTGTATATGTCTGTGTTGACCAATTAGAAGCCTGGACTGAATTATCTGTCCGCTTCATAAAATCATTGTTTAGTCTGTCAGATGTCTAGCAGAATTTAACTTTGATCCCTCTCTCTCTCTTTTCAGAGAGGAATAAATATTTTGAGATGTCATCTTTTGTGGAGACCAAAGGCATGGACACATTGAAGAACTCTCCCAGCGAGTTTGTTGAGTATCCTTCACCAGCCTCAGTCAGCAGATAATGACTGCTATAATCTGCTGCATCCCAGTTTACCTTCTTGTAATATCTCCTCAAAGTATGTGAAGAAAAATTCTTGTATGTACAGTAGTGGAGGAGTAAGCAAGTTTTGGTGCGTACTACCAAATCATAATAGCATCTATTTGTACAGTTATGCACATCATGTCAGTGTAAACTGGCCTGCCAATCATACTGTCAAATATACACTCCTCATATATACACTCCACATATCTGTATATTTATTTATACTACTCAATTCTTCCTGCCATATTGTAGGTACAGTATTTCACGTCTGCTGTGTTTTTTAGTTTTAGACCAGTTATTACTGGTGGAAAATTAAAAAGCTGATCCACACAATCCATCTTGGAGTGTTTTTTTCTTAATTTGTGTATGTGGTTGTGATCCGAATATATTCACCAGAAATAGTAGACCTTCAGGGTATCTTTGGCATAATCATTTCAACATTCTTTATTCTAGTTTTGAATACTATTTAGGATGGATAATAACGAATCAGGACACGGCAGTAGTTTTAGTTACATGTTTGGTGTGTGCATGTTCAAGTAATGTTGTTCTTCCTGAGCAAAATGTCTGTATTCAGATACAATAAAAAGCAGCTGAGTCGGATCTACCCCAAAGGGACTCGTGTGGACTCTAGTAACTATATGCCACAGCTCTTCTGGAACGTGGGTTGCCAAATGGTGGCACTAAACTTCCAAACTCTTGGTCAGCTATACAAACAGCACTACTTTATTGTCTTCTTCCTTCTGTCTAGTTGTTTTTTCTACATTTGTATACATCTTAGTAGCCTTGAAAATCTTTAAATAAGTGTATTTATTTCTTCTCTGTCTCAGACTTGCCGATGCAGCTGAACATGGGGGTGTTTGAATATAACGGTCACTGTGGTTATCTGCTGAAGCCAGAGTTCATGAGACGCACGGACAAACACTTTGACCCCTTTACTATGGACATTGTGGATGGCATCGTAGCCAACACAGTTAAAATCAAGGTATTTTGTGCACATGTAGTATGCTGTTTAAAGATATAGTAGTAGTCAGCTATTTTACTTTGTAATTTCAAATGTAATATGTACTGTACAATCATGTTATTTCTCACTTTTTCCTCGCATACATAGATCATCTCAGGTCAGTTTCTGAATGATAAGAAGGTTGGTGTTTACGTGGAGGTGGACATGTTTGGACTTCCCGCAGACACTAAAAGGAAATATCGAACGAAAACTTCTAACAACAACTCTCTGGACCCAATCTGGGATGATGAAACCTTTGTGTTCAACAAGGTAACAAATGAAAAGAAAAGTTTGTCCTAAAATGAAAATTTCTTTTATGCATAAAACTGTGAAGCTGGTTAAAACTCTACTTATCTACACTTTTTCGTTAAATAAAATGCTGCTCATTTCTGTCTTTCTAGGTGGTGTTGCCCACCCTTGCATCTCTGCGAGTAGCAGTGTATGAAGAAAATGGAAAGTTTATTGGACATCGCATCTTGCCAGTATCTGCACTGCGCCCAGGTTTGTGCCAATAAGAGGCAGTGATCTAACAGACTTGTTAGTCTGATACTGTTTTAAATATCTACAGTCCTACATCTGCTATATTTGTGTTTATGTGTCTATAAGGATATCACTACATCTGTCTGAAGAATGAGCTGAACCAACCGCTCATGCTGTCATCCCTTCTTGTGTACACTGAGGCACAAGACTACATTCCCAATGAACACCAAGGTAGGAGAGGTTCTTGTGGGACTATGAATGTCATGACAGTGAGTTTATAATCTGCTTCATAAATGTAATATTAGCAGCTGGTGAACAGAATTGCTGTACAAATACTGTTGAACATGAGATGTTGAAATATCCAAAGTTTGTTAAAATTGTAGAAACTTGGTGGCGTGTCTGATTAAAACACTGGGGGAAAAAAACACCAGTCCTTTGCTCTCTTTTATTCCATTGGATTGAAGAAGCATAAATCTTTAGCAATTCACATGACATGAAGTTCATAAATTCACATGGAGCAGGACTACTAAGATGGACATGATGAACAGGATGGTTTTAAGTCACCACAAACAATACAAAAGAGAAAATCAAACTCATACAATCAATTTATCAATAAACATCAATATTATACTCAATCTAAATAGGGATTAAATATCTAAACAATTAAAATAAACAAATTCAAACTATATACACTGAACAAAATTATAAACGCAACACTTTTGTTTTTGCCCCCATTTTTCAGGGGCTGAACTCAAAGATCTAAGACTTTTTCTATGTACACAAAAGGCCTATTTCTCTCAACTATTGTTCACAAATCTGTCTAAATCTGTGTTAGTGAGCACTTCTCCTTTGCCGAGATAATCCATCCACCTCATAGGTGTGGCATATCAAGATGCTGATTAGACAGCATGATTATTGCACAGGTGTGCCTTAGGCTGGCCACAATAGAAGGCCACTCTAAAATGTGCAGTTTTACTGTATTGGTGGGTCTGGGGGGGTGTCCGAAAACCAGTCAGTATCTGGTGTGACCATCATTTGACTCAACAGTGCAACACATCTCCTTCGCATAGAGTTGATCAGGTTTCTGATTGTGGCCTGTGGAATGTTGGTCCACTCCTCTTCAATGGCTGTGCGAAGTTGCTGGATATTGGCAGGAACTGGAACACGCTGATCCAGAGCATCCCAGACATGCTTAATGGGTGACATGTCCGGTGAGTATGCTGGCCATGCAAGAACTGGAATGTTTTCAGCTTCCAGGAATTGTGTACAGATCCTTGCAACATGGAGCCATGCATTATCATGCTGCAACATGAGGTGATGGTCGTGGATGAATGGCACAACAATAGGCCTCAGGATCTCGTCACAGTATCTCTGTGCATTCAAAATGCCATCAATAAAATGCACCTGTGTTCGTTGTCCATAACATATGCCTGCCCATACCATAACCCTACTGCCACCATGGGCTACTCGATCCACAACGTTGACATCAGCAAACCGCTCACCCACACGATGCCATACACGCTGTCTGCCATCTTCCCTGTACAGTGAAAACCGGGATTCATCCGTGAAGAGGACACCTCTCCAAAGTGCCAGACACTGTTGATTGTGAGCATTTGCCCACTCAAGACGGTTACGACGATGAACTGCAGTAATCTTGATAATCCAAACAGGACGACGAGCATGCAAATGAGCTTCCCTGAGATGGTTTCTGATAGTTTGTGCAGAAGTTCTTAAGTTATGCAAACTGATTTTTGCTGTCCGGGTGGCTGGTCTCAGACGATCTTGGAGGTGAAGATGCTGGATGTGGAGGTCCTGGGCTGGTGTGGTTAAACGTGGTCTGCGGTTGTAAGGCCGGTTGGATGTACTGCCAAATTCTCTGAAAAGCCTTTTGAGACGGCTTATGGTAGAGAAATGAACATTCAATTCATGGGCAACAGCTCTGGTGGACATTCCTGCAGTCAGCATGCCAATTGCATGCTCCCTCAAAACTTACGACATCTGTGGCATTGTGCTGTGTGATAAAACTGCACATTTTAGAGTGGCCTTTTATTGTGGCCAGCCTAAGGCACACCTGTGCAATAATCATGCTGTCTAATCAGCATCTTGATATGCCACACCTGTGAGGTGGATGGATTATCTTGGCAAAGGAGAAGTGCTCACTAACAGATTTAGACAGATTTGTGAACAATATTTGAGAGAAATAGGCCTTTTGTGTACATAGAAAAAGTCTTAGATATTTGAGTTCAGCCCCTGAAAAATGGGGGCAAAAACAAAAGTGTTGCGTTTATAATTTTGCTTAGTGTAATTGGCAAACAAAATTACTTAAAGCATTCTAAGGGTAGGACTCAAAGGACATGGTTGGGTTTCCATTCAAACACCCACACTTTATCAATGCAAAAGGGACAAAGGAAGGAAGTAAGGTCTTTATAGACCTCAACCAGGGGAATATGGGTAATGTAGTGCACAATATATGGAAATGTAGTTTACTAGGAATTGTGGGAAATGTTGTACAAAGAAAAAATAAAAAAAATTAGAAAAAAGAAACAAATGAGTCAAATTCACAACAAATACAAATTTGGTTGGTTGGTTAATGGATCACTCAGAGTATAATTCAAACCAGCAGTCTTTCAGTTATAAGCCCCGATTTTGCCCTCTGTACCACTCATTGTGAACCTTTGTAGCTGTCTTACTCTTTCCCTTCTGTCTTCCTCTTGTTTTTGTGTAGAATATGCAGAGGCTCTGACAAACCCCATCAAACATCTCTCTCTGCTGGCCCAGAGAGAAAGGCAGCTATTAGCACTTATGGAGGATCCCACTGAGGTCAGTCACGCCTGTCAACTTTACCTTAGATAGGTCTCATTTAGCAAATGTCTGGCAGTAGCCTATATAAAGTTCTGGTAATAGTGACTGTCGGCCAATTAGAATTTTTGTAACCAACCAATCTCCTTAAAGCTGGGGACATACTACACGATTGTCATGCCGATTATGAATGGTATTTGGTATTGACAACTGATCGTGCCCAGTCAGACCGAGTCTTTTCCAGTTGGGCTCAGTCACTGTTTGCAGTCGGCAGAAGTAGTCGCATAGTGTGTGGTGTTTAAAGATTATAAACTTAGAATTCAAGAACCAGTCGTTTTCACAAAGATGTTAAATATCTGCAACTATGCAATGAAGATGCATTCACTGTCAAACATCATTCAGCATTCATTTTGTTATTTTGTAAAATATTTTTTTTCTTGATTACAAGAACAATCATGATTGTTATTGTTGTGATTATTTCTTGTCTTTTAATTCATAAGTTAACACTGCAAATTAAGTGTTTTTTTTCTGCAAAGTATAGACTAGCCAATAAATTATGTCAGTGATTTCTCTCATTTTAAAGATTATCAAGAATTATTTTATTTTGATCTGCAGGCTAATAAGTCTATATCTATAGACTACAGGCTAATTCCATTTTTCTTAAACTTTAACTTCTTAAAATTTATCAAGAATTTTAATTCAACGTAAAAACAAATAGGCTAGGCTAACGAATTTTCTTCATAACGAATAAACGCATATAACGTACAGGCATAGCCTATTTTTCTATTCTTCAAAGAAGTTTTCATAGAGAAATCATAAATCATGAATATGATGAAATAAAATATTATATATATTTCAATTATATATAATAGTTTTGTGTGAAATGGAAGAGGACATTACCTTGCTTTGAATTTAAGTAATGTTTTATTTCGTTCTAACCTCGAGAAGTCTAACGAAAAAAAAATAGCCTACTGTTTTTACCAATTAATTTTTAGTCCCTGATTTTAGACATACAGGAGATAATTAATATGTTGTTGCTTGACTAAACGTTTAAAAATAGTGCTAGAAATGTTGAGAAGACATGGGTATAAAATCTACTCAAGCAATAATTCCAAAAAGAAAGAGAAGTATCGGACTTACTGTAATGGAAAACATATTTAAGACTAGAGATGCATGATATTAATGCACATCTCGTCAGTAAAGCCGGTTCTGTAATCAGCGGTAAATCTCTACACGTGCCTGCTTTCATGTGGAGCAGCATTTACTACACAGAGCTGTTGTTCACTGACAAGCTGCACAAAACATACGCAAAATATGATTGTGGTTTTGTGCAGCTTGTCAGTGAACAACAGCTCTGTGTAGTAAATGCTGCTCCACTTGAAAGCAGGCACATGTAGAGATTTACCGCTGATTACAGAACCGGCTTTACTGACGAGATGCGCATTAATATTGTGCCGATATTTATCGTGCATTCCTATTCAAGACACTTTGCTGTGACATTTATTAGAAACACCAACATAGCAGGAAAGCAGTTTTCTGTTATATTAAGCACAAATTTAGAAAGTAAAACAAACCTGTGTTGTCTTTGGTGGGGTGGGAGCAGCTGAGGGAGCGTGAGTAGATGCTGCGGTTTTTGTGAGTTTTTTTTTTTTTTTTTTTTTTTTTTTTTTGGTTCGGCAGAATTTGGCCAGTCGTGAGTGACCCGCAGTCTCTAAGTATGTAGTGTAGTGAACTGACTGCAGTCATTAAGTTTGTGCTCCTCTCTGACTGTCAGCGACTAGAATCTGCTCCAGTCAATGGTGACGGTCTTTAAGTGTGTTGAGGTCAAGTCTTAGAATGTTTCCACTAGTCATGTAGTGTGTCGTGACCCCAGCTTTAGTGATCTCCCATTGAAACTTGCAGCCCACCCTAAAATTAACTCTTAATTTCTTCATTTGCTAATTTTTCTGTTGTTCCAAACTTTTGTTTTTGTGTGAGAAACAGACTAAAATTTAGGTTGTTGTCAACTGAAAATCCTGACATCCAAGTCTTCCTTCATCACTATTCAGTCCTGTTCGTCAGCAAATCATTCCTTTGACTCATATATTTTAAATTAATCAGTTGATCGAGTTTATGCCTGTGCATGTGATGCTTTTATGGTACTTTAGCATATTTTTAGAATCTTGAAAGCTCCAGTTACCATTTATTATAACTACATTAAAAAAGTGACACATATATTATTCATTATTAAGTTTCTCCTTAATGGGTTTGGAATAAATTTGTTTTGGGTGATCTATTCCTATTACTATTAGCTCACTGCTACATGAACTAACATCTTGTAGATATTTCAGCCATTAAGTGAAAACATACTGTGTGTGTGTGTGTGTGTGTGTGTGTGTGTGTGTGTGTGTGTGTGTGTGTGTGTGTGTGTGTGTGTGTGTGTGTGTGTTTTCTGCAGGGTGGACCTGTGAAACAAGATGAAGGAGACAAGTTTGACAGTGGCTGTGTGACCTCTGTTGACCCTATTTGCCCTCTGCCATCTCCACCACTTCCTTCTGTGGTCACTGAGGTCATGAACCCTCCTGCATCAGGTTTGGTCTTACCTCAGAAACAGTCACTCTTTTCCTGCTGTCTTGCTCACGATCATTCTCTTCACACGTTATGGCGTTTTGACCATAATGTTCCAGTCATTTCATTTCTGATATCTATTAGGGTTATAGCGGTTCTTGTAATAAAAAATGATGATGATCTCCTTAGGTAAAGACATTTGGAGTGACAACTTGCACTGATGCACAGTGCAAGGGTCATCTGTATCATTTTTGCATCACTCTGCAAGCCCAACGACTTCACAGTGCTGTCGACTACAGGAACAAAGCATAGCAGAAGATGTTTGATTATCTCCTCGAATCGGCAGCATGGTTAAGAGTGAACAACCATTTTTAAGCTTTTATAAATGGCTTTTATAGGGAATTCCCTCTTTAAATTTAGTTCTCATGTCATGTTATATGAATAAAAAAAAATATGAAGTTTTTGGATCTCTAGAATTATTTATGGTTTATAGTTTAGCAGTTTGATTTATCAGCAAGTGAGTCATGGTTAAACTTAAACTTCACCATGCAAGTGCAAGATGGTTATTTACTAAAAATGTATTTTTAAAATATACATATTTCTTTTTGGACTTCTAAATTTACCTTGATTTTTCTTTTTCTCTGAAGAACATTAACTGTAATGAAATAATAATATAGAGCCCCTACATTTACAAAATAAATAAATCATTGTGTTAACACTTGTTTTTTTCTGTATTTTATTTATCTTTACCTGTGAATTTACCTTGTCCTACTATTTTTTTGTAATGTTTAATGTGCTCTCTATAACATGTATGTTTTGGCATACAATGTAGAGCATACATGTTTATTTAATAAAAATGTTCACTTAGTAATTAAAAAGTTTTTTTTTTTTTTAAGTTAAGGCAAATGTTACCAAGTGTTAGTAAATTTTTATGAAATTTTCTAATGTATATATTATCTAATGATATCTAATGTGAATACACCCCCCATCCCCCCACTCTGTGGCCTCAAAACATTGACCTCAAAACAGCAATCAGTACTGAACCATGAACCGTTATACCTCTAAAGTTTACTTATGCGTGTTTAAAGTATGCATGTCATGTTCATTAAGTGAACTGAGTGTTTGTGTGTAATATGTTTTAGGCCAAAAAGAGGATTTAGTCAACACTGTTCTTAAAGGTAAGATTCACTCACCCTCATCTAACCATTGTACACTCATCTTCATCAGTCTCCTGCGAAGTGCTGAGAGGTGTTGCAGATCACGAACAAGCTTTGTATCTGTGTTTTGCAGTAATCGAACCTCAGTCTATTGATGAGCTCAAACAGCAAAACTCCTACCTGAAGCTGTTGAAGAAGCAATGCAAGGAACTCAAGGAGCTGAAAAAGAAACATCTCAAAAAGGTCAAAAACACTATTCTTGCAACACCACTTGTAGTTATGTGTTATGTAGAAAATGTACCATCATGGTCACATTTAACCAAATAATATGCACATACTGTATATTTTTACCTAGATAAAAAAAAAATAAGTAGTTCAGTTCTTCAAGACAAGTTTTAATTTTTGGTTGAGAAAGCCTTGATGGAAAGGGTGTTTTAGAATATTGTTTAGGGAAGTCGTGGCCTAATGGTTAGGGAGTCGGACTCCCAATTGAAGGGTTGTGAGTTCGAGTCTCGGGCCGGCAGGAATTGTAGGTGGGGGGAGTGCATGTACAGTTCTCTCTCCACCTTCAATACCATGACTTAGGTGCCCTTGAGCAAGGCATCAAACCCCCAACTGCTCCCCGGGCGCCGCAGCATAAATGGCTGCCCACTGCTCCGGGTGTGTGTTCACAGTGTGTGTGTGTGTTCACTGCTCTGTGTGTGTGCACTTCGGATGGGTTAAATGCAGAGCAAGAATTCTGAGTATGGGTCACCATACTTGGCTGAATGTCACGTCACTTCACGTCACTTCACTTATAATGTTTGAGCATAGACTGTAGCTACAGTAGCATGTCTTAGTTGATAGGCTTTGCTTGTGGTAAATAAACAGATCAATCCAATGGACCTTTTTCACATTTCCGGGTTTCTCAGCAGCGGAAGTCATCATAGTTGGGTTAACTTTGAGAGCAGTGAATGGGAGTGTACCACAAACATATTTTTTGCATTCCCATTTGCTCAAATAACAAAAGAGAAACTCTTTTTCAAAAAAAGAAAAAAAAATGAGAGCGACTGATACTGGCAGTCAGAAGAGAGAATGATGTCAAATTTACCGTCCCTCCCATAGACGCTGCATTAGAAACACCCTCGCATTACCGATAACTTTTTTTTTTGTTTTTTTTTTTGTAATTTGAGCAAAGGTGATATATTACAAACTGTGGTGTTATAAAGGTACGGTAACATTTTATTTTATGGTCTCTTAACTAGTTGCTTATTAGCATGCATATTGCTAGATTATTAGCCATTTATTAGTACTGATTAAGCACATATTAGAGCCTTATTCTACATGACTTTATTCTACAGCCCTAATCCTACCCAATACCTAAACTTAACTATCTTACTAACTATTAATGAGCAGCAAATTAGGAATTTATTGAGGGGAAAGTTGTAGTTAATAGTGAAGTGTTCCCCATTCTAAAGTGTTACCAAATGTACATACATCTTTTTAAAAATCAGTGCTGATGACCGTTGAAACGTGCCATCACAGTCTTGTGAAAAGGGTCCATGGTTTAGACATATTTGCCATTTGGCAATATTTTGCAGGCAAAATCTAGTCATTTTTGTAGAAATCCATGCAAGTGTGAATTTTGCATGAGGGCAAAAGATTATCCCATGCAGATTTGCTGCACTGACCAACAGAAGGCTGGTTGCTTTGAAAGTGATCTTTGCTTTACAAATTTATTCATTATTGTCAATACACAGTGAAACTTTTTTGTCCGTGAAAATTTGCAGAAATGTGGTGGTTGTAGCTTTATAGCTAGTTAAAGTCAGAAATGTTTTTCATTTTTAAAACTCTGTAAAACCATCTTTCACACATTTAAATGTCAAAACGACCAAGCGTTCATTACAAATTTGAAAGCCTCACTTTATCCTGGTCCGGGAGAACCTCCAACACTGTACGTTTTAGATGCCTCCCTAATCAAACACACCTGATTCAACTTATCAACAAATGTGCATGTCAGATAAGAGAGACATCAGAAATGTTCAGTGTTGGGGGTTCTCCAGGACCAGGATTGGGAACCACTGTTGAGTCGACCACAGTTCTCAGTAGATAGGAATGGTGTTAGTAGATTTTCTGAGCTGTATGGCTATTTGAAGGTCAGATCATTTATTAAAGTAATATGGTACGTTAATATGCTCAAGACCTGGAATTACTTTATAGCCATGCAGTTTTTGAAAATGAATCAACACGTTCAGACATAATCAGCCAATAAGTATCGAGCAGTCAACAGTGCTTTGGCATGAGAATGAAGAACTGATATCAGAGCCTTAAGCACTCTGACAAATGCCACAACTATGCTAGTCTCTTATCAACAATAACTTAAAGAATGTGTTTTTGTGTGTTTCAGGTGTGGGCTCTCAGTAAGGAACAAAGGACTCGTTGTAATCAGCTGAACTCTGACCTCCAGAGGAAAAGGAGTCAGGTGGAGAAGCGCCTGCGCTCCAGTCTGAAGAAAAAGTGAGGACATTTAGATTCAACATTGACTGTTTGACCTCAGTCAGTGTTGGCCAGGTGGATATTGTTCTTGAGTGCCAACTGTAGAGAGATCAAGAGGTCCGGAGCTTAGAGTGGTAAAGCAGCCAATCTGAAATGAATGTTCAGTTCTCATGAGGAACATTGTGTTTAGCAGAGAATAATGGAAGGGGATGTGATCAGACTCTCTGATGGGTATTTTACAAGCAGGGAGCGACACCAATGGTTAAACGCAGACTGCTTTATGTAGTTATAAGTTCACTGTCACAAAGTTGCTTATTTTATTAATTACCTAGATATAGTGTAGAATCAGAAATATTGCTACATTTTACAGCAGAACCTTTTTTTAGTTTTACATCGATCAAAATCCTAAAACTTTGTTCATTTCCGGCTACAAATTAGAGTTTGAAGAAAAATGAAAAATTCCAAAAAATGAAACATCACTTAATGTCAGAAGGGTTGCTGGCCTTTGGTTAAAATAACATTGGAGACTGTTTGCTTTGAATCATTTCTTTGTGATTTATTATTATTTATATTATAATTATTTATATTATTAAATAGCTGTTTGTGTGTGTGTGTGCAGTGGGTCAGATGAGGGTGAGAGGGAATTGAATGAGCTGGAACTAGAGGTGCAGAAACAGATGGACCAGTTCAAAGAGGAGCACATGCAGGACGTTCTTGTGCTTAGACAGGCACAACATCAGACAGAGAAACAGGCTAAACGATTCCACATCAAAGAGGTATAACACACAACGATAGCCCAAAGACACAGCGATCCCAGCTGCTCTGTACACACTACTAAAAATGTGTATTCTTTGTGACTGTGTGCTTCTGTGTCAGGCCAATCAGAAACTGAAGGAAATCGCCCAAGAATGCCAAGCAGCCCAGATCAAGAAGCTCAAGGATGTGTGTGACAAGTGAGAAACTTTTTTCTTGTGTCTTTGTGTTTGAGGCGCATTTGTGGGTTTGTGGACAAATGCAAAAATGTCACATTACTACTCGCAGAGAAAAGAAAGAGTTACAGAAGATTCTGGACAGGAAGAGGCTGAACAGCATCATTGAGGCCAAGAAAGCAGAAAAGGACAAGGCTGAGGCGTGAGTAATGGTTTTTCTTATCTCAAGGACAGTGCCAGTGACAGTCTAGGGTTAAAAGGTTAGCCCCCCACCAGCTTTCTTTCTTCTGCCGAAAACAAAAGAAGATATTTTAAAGAACGTTGGTGACAAGCAGGTTTGGTGACCATTGACTGTAAAAAAAAAAAAAAAAAAAAAAAAGTATCTTAATTTGTGTTTTACAGAAGAAAGTAACACCGTGTCTGTCTACACTGGACGAGACAAAGCGACCGTTGAAAATCATTTGAAATTTGTGTCAATACGTCATAAATGTAATGCAGCAGCAGTTTTCTTTTGGGGATTTGTCGTGGCACACTGCATCCAGTGTAGACAGCATCACTGATTATAATGAGTTCTTCTCTGCACCACTCGCATCCGGTGTAGACACAGTATAAGTCTTACAGGTTTGGTGCAACAAGAGGGTGAGTAAATGATGAAAGCATTTTCATTTTGGGGCAAACTATACCTTTAACTAGCTTGCCTCAATAGCACAATGGACACTGAGGATAAATGCAGATCAAATATTAGTGACCTGTGAATGGATTGTAAGGAGTGGACACTACCTGCCTTAAAGGGATAGTTCACCTAAAAATTAAAATTGTCATTGTCATCACCCTCACCCTCATGTCTCACTGTTGTTTTGGACCCCACTGACTTTCGTTATACAGACAAATACAGTTACATCCCCATTTTTTTCTAATTCTTTTAAGAACAATCTGACCTATATCTTAATCAGAGATGTTCTAAGATGCCTCGAGATATCTGTAAAAGCAGCCCTATTTCTAATTTTCCTGTTATTGGAAACTGTCAGATAAAATTTAAGGGAGAAATAGAGAGAAATGAGACCATTTGTAATGTGCTGTTGAGGCTCATCAAGCCATTACCGTGACTGGAAACTTTGGAAAGGTCTGCATTGGTCTCAGCACCTCGATGATAGTGTACAATGAACGTAACCTTCTGTCATTCTCTCACTCAGCAGGGAGTTGAATGAGATCAATAGAAAACATATCAATGAGTCGGTCTACTTAATCCGTCAGGTGAGTAGAGTTGTGGAAAAGTTTATGAATGTAGTGTTATTTGTGTAAATATCTCTTTTTAGAAAATCTTAATCTTACACTTTGTCCTAATTAGGTGTCACTCAAGTTTTCATGCTCAGTTTTTTAACAGTTTTTCCTGTATGTACTGAATGCATAAAGGCCATGACACACCGAACTGATATCAAAGAACTAGTGGTGACGCAATTGTAGGGTTGGCTTAATACCACAATTTTGGCTTTGCTCCAATACCAGAATCTAATATCTTTGTATTGATACCATATGTGACAAATAAGCAGAACTGAATTAAAAGCAATTTTATTAAAAACACTGCAAGAAACTCTACAATAGCAAATGAGTTGCTTGTTCAGATAGAGCTGCTCGATGAATGGTGTTTTGAACGTCATCACAATTTCTGCTTCTCTCGATTTACTAAGCATAATCATTTGTGATATTATCTTGTTGTGGTCTGGCAAAAAAGTTCAAATAAACAAGGTCAATCTTCCTCATGAATTTCCTTAATTCTTTCTCTCTTTGTGTAGCTGGAATTGTCTCAAGGGAAGCGTCAAGAGAAGTTAAAAGCCCTTCACAAGGACATCCTACAGAAAATAGAGGAGGAGCTTCCTATGGTCAGTCCATGCACAGATTTATTCCGCCTTCAGTCCTTGTTCATTGTCACATTATTTTCTTTTACTGATCAATTCCACCTATTTATGGCAAAATTTATATATATATATATATATATATATATATATATATATATATATATATATCCATCCCTTACTGAAATGCACCACAAGAACTACTGTATATTTTCTGCCAAAATACTACAGTTACAAGAGGTAATGTCACCACTGTCATCAAGAAAAATAAATGGTCATTTCAGATTCTGAAAGCTTTTTAGACGGTTTGAAGTAGGGGTGGACAATATACTGGATGTGATAACCCTGTAGAAATTTGATAACCGGTCTGCATTTCAAATTGTCACAGTTATGCTAATTCGATGTCGCTGCATCATCACAGTAATTTGTCATTTGCGCACATTTTTAAGCCAGCCACTTTAAACATTCAACAGATTTTAAATGCGCAATAAGATGCGAAAGAGAGCTCAGTTCTGTATTTGAACACTGTTTAACAGACAATTTTCTGAGCATAAACACTCAAAGCACCCATTGAAGCTTTTTCCATGGGTTTTTATTCTCAAACGGTCAAATACACAGTTATATGGCTGTCCAGCTTTAATCATTGCCTATCTGGATGAGCTTTTGTGTGAATTTCTTACTTCTGATAGATATACCTTTTTGTCCCCCTTTTGCCTTATGTATAGAACGGTGAAATTTCAGTGGTATCGAAAATGTTGATATTGCGACAACCTTATTTTCAGCTCAAGTAAATATATTGGGATATGTATTTTTAACATTAAATAAAATAGCTCATATTGTCATATAAATCTTTGGCCATATCACCACCAAGTTTTTTCTTTTTTCTTCAAATGTTGAATGGGATCATCTTGTCTCTGCAGGATCAGGCCCGTCTGACACGCGACTGCGAAGCAGAGCTGAAGCGCCTGCCAGACGAGGTCTCTCAGTATGTGCAGGAGATCGAGAGCAAAGGCTCCCGTAAAGACACTCTGATGGGTCAGGCCAATGACAGCTCCAGCTCCGGCCCCCCCTCTAACTGCAGCACGCCCCCTTATTCCTCCCCCAACCACAGCTGGAGCAACATGGCCAATATCTCATCCTCAGTGCTGGACTCCTCCTCCACCTCAAACACTCCCGTCAAGCCAAAGACGGATACTACAGGAGTGTATTAGTCATACTATTGTTTGTTTTATTTGTTTTTCTTATCACTCTCTCCAATCCATTTCTGTTCGCAGTGGATTTTAAGAATAGATATAGTATTACTAAAAGTTGTATGCATTTTTCTAAAAGTTGTATGCAAAGTTGTATGAGGATTTTTGTTGCTGTTGTTGTTGTTGTTTAGCTTGCATACACTACCACTGTGTCTGTCTGAATCAGTCCTTTTTAAACAAATTCCCGTTTTAATCCATAAACACAGTGGATTTTATCTAGCTTTAATAATGCAGGCTCTTGTTCATACTACCACCTGTATGCAAGAAACCGATGGTAACCAGAGGGATGGGGTTTTCTATTTATTTTGATTATATATAGTGCACTTTGCAGCTTTATGGGTAGTGCAGCGAGTTGTCCTATGGGTGGCAGTGTAGATTTGGCATTAATGAATTCTGACGCTGTGATTCTAGCTCTAGACTCATGCTTAGTCTTAAAGGTACGTTTACATAATGCACAGATGGACTATTTCTTACACACACCCAACACAATTCATTTCACCACAGCGACGAAACATCCGGTCTTGTGAATGTTGATCAGGTCCTGAGCACACTGTCTGAAAAATGCAAAAATTACGCAGCTTGTCACTGGGGCAGTACCCTTAAGGGACAACTTTGTACCTTATCTTCCCCCAAAAAAGTGCATATTAGTACCTATTAGTTCATAAGTAGTAATAAGTATCCTTAAAGTGATAACTTTTAGGGCTAAATAAGGTGCCAAGTTGATCATTTGAGGGTACCGCCCCAGTGACAAGTTGCTGTAGGCATGAAGATGCAATTTCTGCACATTTTTTCCTGAAAGTGTATATTGTGTTTGTGTCCGATGACACTAAAATGTTTAAGTGCCTCGCATATACATGTACTTCGCTTGAACTCTCTCACCCAGTTAATGCATTCTAAAATCCCATAATCCCACTCGCTCTCTTTCCTATACCTCCCCTGTATCTGTCTCTCTATCGGTTGGTTTAATCTAATCTAATCTTATCCAGATTCTGTGTAATTGGCAGTGATCTCAAACTGTCTGAAATCCAGTGATGTCTAGGAAACTTCAAACTGCCAAACCCTGTTGAATCTTCTCACGTTCTGGGTGCGGTGTCAGGAACACTGTGCACAAATCCCTCATCTGGCTTTATCAGGGTCTATTCAGAGTCGTGTTGCATAATATGCAGCAAAGCAGAGCATATGAGATGAGATTTTAATGTGAGATTGAAGCAAGACTTTTATAGCTTAGCTCTGATCACCACAATCCAGGGCTTTTTTTAATCCATTAGAATGTATGATGTTTGGATTTTGCTTTCTCGTACTGTAATCTGGTCTGCTGTCGCCCCCCACTTCCTATTTACTTTCATATATTTGGTCAGTTTTTTGTAGTTTTATGTCCATGTGCGACTTCTGCCCACCTTTTTTCATTCTCTTTGTGTCTCTCAGGGCTTCGCGGCTTAATATTAAGGCAGTTGGAGTTGAGCGAGCATCATTCACACTGGTGTGCTTGGTGCATAATGATCTCAATGGAAGCACTTTGGGAAAGACATTGATTTCAGCACTTATAATTATCAAACAATTACATTTGCTGAGCGAGTAACATAATATGCATCATGGACATGACAGTTCTTCTGCATGCTTGGATGATAATATTTCCCAGTGTAATTTACAAAGTGTGTGTGTGTATGTGTGATGTAAGCGCTGGCTGTATGAATGAACACTGCACAGTAGAGTTTAGAAGGCCAGAAGCCAAAGGGCTGAAATGAGATGAGATGGACAACACCATCGTTTGCTATGAGAAGTGAGCATGAGTTTGTGACTCAGCCCATATTATGTGTTCATATGTTAAGTCAATAGCTTTATTTACCCGTATGAACAGTGATAAATGGTACTTGCATGGAAACATTTCCTCTCTCCATGTCTCGTTATCTTTGGAGAGGGACATTAGTGATGTACATACTACCAGGAAATATTAATGTGTGTATTTTAGTCGAATCCACATAAGAGTTTATATCCATCTACATATAATTCATTCCATTTTAGATATAAATGAATTTTACTACTGACTAGAGGAGAAGTTGAAGGTGACGTCTGTCTTTTTGCTTGCATCTTAGGCTGATCTAGTGTCCCAACAACACGTGCACACTATACAGTCAACCTAAGCACCATTCAGCTGTCTTCTGCTGCCTGTCCGGCATTTGATTTCTTACTTTAAATGAGGTGCATTATTGAGAAACACCCAAATACGTTATGGCCTGTAATTATTATTATTATTATTATTTTTTATTTTTTTTTTTGATGACACTTTATGATTGTCTTGTTCTTTACATTGGTATGATTCTGTATTGTGCTTATGTTATATCACATTATGGTTCTGTTTTGTGTATAGACAGTAGTAATGGTTGAATGGCGCTATTTTATCATTTAAAATTACTTTTTTTGAAATCATGTTATTTAGAATTCCACTTTTTAGTGTCCTAAAATGGGACAAAATTCAGGTGGTTGTTCTGATTTTGAATTTTCTTTTGATTTTAGCACCTTTTATTATTATTTTATTAATGCTTGCAAAGCATGTCCTGTAAATTGACTTTGTTGTTGGTACAGATTTTTTACTTCTTTCAAAGCAGACATTAGCATGCTAAGTACAGTCTATAATCAGACATCCTCAGGAGACAAGCCATGCTGGTCCATCACACGTGTGGGCCAAACTGAGTGATGCTGGTGTGTGTACTGAAAACCGTGAGGACTGCAGTCAGACTTTAAGGGACAAAACATGCTTACCCAAGGGCTAACTTCTGCTCTGCCTCAGTTACAGCTTTAACCAAGTACATATCTCCTAGTTTCTCTCTCTCTCTCTGCATGTGTCTCTATCACCTTCCTACTGAAACACTCTTTTGTTAACACTGTATGTAGATAATGTACTGGTCTGCCTTGTTTAAAGGGAAAATTATTACTCTGGATGTAATTTTTATTGCCTCGATAAATAATATAACTGTACATTCAATAAATACAGAACATTGTCAAAAATATCTTGCTTGTGCTTCCCTTTTTCAGTTCTCCTTTAATAGGGTGAGAACAAGATTTCAGATTGTGAAATGGATTTGTTTTTAAATGAAAGACAGATTACGTGACATGATGAAGGTGTGTGAGACATCTTCAAATATGAAAAATCTATTCTTTAGTAGACCCTTCTAAACATTGTCCAGTGGGAATTAAAAAATAATAATAATAATATAGTATAGTACTTTAGTATTTATTAAAATTTTAATTGAGCTTTTTATCTGAAGTGTAATTATGTTATGTATGTGCTTTGTTATTTTTTTGTGTGTGTTGAAGATCATAGTAATGTAAACTTATGAGCAGGGTAATTTTTATAATTTAAATTATTGCAATTTTCTTATTGTAAGGTCCAGGCACTCGGTCCAAGGAAGGTATCCGGTGCTGGCTGAAGGTTTCTTGCGCGTTCGGTCTTTTCAGCGCGTAGAGTTATTCAATTTAAATCCAATTCTAATCTGACTCCATTTTAATATTTCATCTGACTCCATTTTAATATTTCATCTGACTCCATTTTAGTATGACCTCGAATTTAGGTTGAAAGGCAAATTGGTTGATTGTCTGTCTCTAATTATTATTATTATTATTATTATTATTCTGACATTGGATTATTCTAGTTAACTCTTTACTTTATATTTACTCATTCATTAGGAATCTATGTCGCTCAGGGTGCCCCACAACGGCCGTTCTTCTACGTGTGCCCCACGATCACAAACTCGCCAGTCTAAACAGTAGTCAGAGGTTATGACTAATACTATTTAATAGGTTACCCATACTTACCATATTTGAAATAGTATTTTCGTTTAGTCCCCCTCAGTTACCCATGTACAACTTAGTTAAAGCTCACTACAATAATCAGCGGTTATGCTAGCACTATCTGTCTAGCCCCCCGACAGTCATATAACTACGTACAACTTAATTAAAGCTGAGACAATAATCAGAGGTTATGCTAGTACTCTTTGTCTAGCCCCGATAGTTAAGATTAACTGCGTACAACTTAAATAAAGCTCAAACAATAATCAGCGGTTATGCTAGCACTACCTGTCTAGCCCCCCGACAGTTATATAACTGCGTACAACTTAATTAAAGCTGAGACAATAACCAGCGGTTTATGACCAGTGCTCCGACTAGCCCCCCCCATAGTTACTGCAACTGAGTACAACTTAACTAAAGTCAAGCGGTTAGTCAGAAATCTAAAACCTCACCTGATGGCCCCATGCTCCATCTAGCCTGAGTTTTAGTATGCACTTAACCCTGGACGCAGATTTGCAGAAACATAGCCTTCACTTAATCTACTTGAGGAAACAATTTCAGAGTAACTCAGAGTAAATCAAATGTAACAATTTATTATCAGTCAGGTAAGTATTATGTCAATTACATAGCCAATTCAGAGATATCAAATCAATACAAGACATCAAATTCTCAAAGGTGAATCTAAGAGTAAAAGATGCATACCTGACTTTTAGAAAAATACATAAGTATGAAGTGTGTGGACACACTTCATGCTAAGGGCTCATTCTGGCTACAGAAGGCCCTGATCCTTTTGCTGCAATCGTTTAAATACCTCAGACCAAGACAAACATCCCCCGAGATGGAGACAGTAACTAACAATAGGAATTTGCATTAACTCAGGTCCCAAGCCTGGGTGGTTTTACAACTCAATGGGAACAGGAGGTAATTTACATGGAGGACCCTGGGAAGGGGTACTCCCATTACAGTAGGCAAAATATCTCTTAACTCTTAGGATTTGTATTATCTTTTAATCTACTTTTGTAAGATTGAGACCACTGTACCAGTTGCACTGAGACATTTCAAATGATACCAGACATGACTGTTAGTTCACTTTCATTGACATTTTCATGTAATCATTTTGAGCAGATTGAGTAGAAGAAAGCATGGATGAAGGGATTTAAAATGAAACAAATGGCCAGAAGGGAAGGAGGTCTCCTGCACCTCCACTCTGTGGGGTGTCTCGAAGATGCCCGTGTATGTTTGTATTGTCTGTTTCTCAGGAGATCAAAGTATCTCAGGTTCTTTAATCCTTACACTTATTTTGTTAAATTTGTTCCGATTTTGCATTTTCTACATATTCATGTCAAAAATTCATAGTTATGTGAATATGGTCACACTTTGGGGACCAATTCTCTCTATTAACTAACTATTAATTCCAATTTTTTCCTTCATAAACTCTTATTTGCTGCTTATTAATAGTTTGAAAGGTAGTTGTTAAATTTAGGCATGTTGGGATTAAGGAATTTAAATATGGTCATGCAGAATAGGGCATTAATATGTGTTTTATAAGTAACGATAAACAGCAAGTATGCTAGTAATAGGCATGCTAATACGCAACTCGTTTATAGTGAGAATTGGTCCTTAAACTAAAGTGTTACCAAGAATTTTTTGTCTTTGTTTATGTGAGTCAAGTTTTGACCCTTAGCACAACACCCTTGAACAATGATTTTCAACTCACCAGTCATTTTTAGTCATTTTGCATGTCTTTGTAAAATGTTAAATATATATAGCGGGTAAAATAAATATTGAACACGTCATCATTTTTCTCAGCAAATATTTGTCTAAAGGTGTTGTTGACATGAAATTTTCACCAGATGTTGGCAGCAACCCAAGTAATCCATACACAGAGAAAAAATATTGAACACATGAAGAAAGGGAGGTGCAAAAAGGCACAGACACCAGCTGAAATCTATTAGTACTAGAAAGCAATCCTGCCCCAGTCAGTGGAAATCAATATTAGCTGGTTCAGTCCCGACACCTACAGTACCAGGATGATGAAGATGAAACAAGGGTGGACATTTCAGCAAGACAATGATCCCAAACACAGCCAAAGAAACTCTCGTTGGTTTCAGAGAAAGAAAATAAAGCCAATCACCTACTGAAATAGTGACGTGTTCAATACTTATTTTAACCCGCTGTATATATATATATATATATAATATATATATATATATCTATATATATATATATATATATATATATATATATATATATATATATATATAATAAAAAACTTGAACTTCTAAACCTTTTAAACCTTTTTTCACTTTACATAATCTGCCAAGTGTCTGTTTTAAAAAGAGACCAAACTTAAGTCTGTACCTCAAAGCATTCAACATTTACAACAGTTGGAAATTTCATTTTCAGGTATATGGTCAAAAAGAACATCAATTAATTAGAATTAATATAACCCTAATTTCATTGAAATAAAAAAAAAATAATAATAAAAAGACAAAGGAGCAGCACTAGAGTCTTAATGTTTTTAAATCCCCAATCTATGCAAGGTGTTGCATGCATAAAGTATCCCAGTGTTGAATATTATTGCTGTACAGTGATTGCTTATAAATAGATTAATCTGTTGTTGTATGACACTGCTTTGAAGAGTTAATACAGTACTTTCTCAGTTGTCTTCTAATGGTTTCTTTTAAAAGGCATCTGTGAAACATAATTTTCAGAGTAACCTTTGTGGCATTTTTGACTAGTTACTGCAGTTTTACCATAGAGCTTGCAATGGATGAGGGGATTTGTTTCCTTTTTAGAGCAACTGTTCAAAAAATGGACAATATCTGTGAAGCTTATGAAAGAGCCTGAGAGATGAATGCAGTTCCAAGGACCCTTCAATAGCTTCTTAGTACACAAGCCTCTCCTGTCTTCTTTATTTAAAGATTTTCTGTTTTATTTTGATATACAGCTTTGCAAAGCTTGTTTTTGTGATGGTACACTGATGTTGGAAAAAATGCTGCTTGGAGGTCTGTTTCTGATTATAACTTGTAAAATTGTGGGTAAAATTTGGGTAAAATAAGACAGTACTACAACAATAGGACAAAACAAAACATGAACGCATGTCAATCTTTAATTTCCATTATTTGAGATGGTGGGAAACTGTCAGTACAAATATTTCTATTTAACTTTTTTTTCTTATTTAATACAGCATCATTCATTACAAATTATATTATTAACTTAACAGTTGAAAAATTCACATGTAACAATATAGTTCACAAATATGCATATTTTCTTAGTAGAACTGAATCTCAAACAAGTTTTGTCATAATGCCACTTTCAATTTTTCAAAATACTAAATCTTTTAAATAAAGTTTAAATTAGATTTTAAATCCCAGATGTGGGCTTAGACTTTCAAACCCCACTGTACATTGAACAGTCCAATTCACTCCATATCTGCGGCACATAACCTGCGCATTCAGATTCTCTCACAGCCTCTCACTGGCCCCAGCAGGCAGTCAATCTTTAATTATATTTCCATGTAATTTCCCATTCATTCATTCATTCATTTTTCTTTTCTGAACCCTTCACATTCTTTCTCTCTCTTATCTCCAGCTTTTGTATTTCAAGCACAAAGCTTGTCTCTGCCCTCCCTTTTTCTGTTTTGTTCCCCAGTGAGCATCTGCTTCCGCCTCATTCTTTCTGCTCTCGTTCTGTCGCTTCTTTCTTTCCAGTGGACAGGTCCATGAGAGTGAGAGAGGAACAACGGCACCCAACTGTCATGCCTGACATCTATCAACTGTTTACAAAAAAAAAAAAAAAACACTTGTATATGTCTTCTTGCTCACTTGGAACTCCTCATGCATCCAAACTGCTTTTTGTAACTCATCTGAACAAGTTCATCTAAGCAATATTACATGAACAATCATTCAGTTGTTCCAGAAATCAGTCAGGCTGTGATTCTTGCTTCTATCCGCTTAAGTCTGATGTCACACATCATCATTTCCAGGTCGTAAAATGCTGATAAGATGCCAGAAACAAACACCCAATGGTGCTAATATACTCTCACTGTGTGTAATAAAATCATGATCCTAATCTCCATACCAAAATCTCAATTGACCAGACAATGATTCATCTTTTCTGAATGTTAAAATATTGATGCCCGGGACACCATGAGCCCAGAAACTGCAGTCTACAAGTGAATAAGCTTCACAGGTTCGGCTGTGCTGAGACTGAGTGTGTGATTGCTTTCATATATAGTATCAGATTAGTAAACAAGCAGTTGAGCACCTTGCATTTTAGATGCATTTTTTAAATGTTTCCTCACAAGTGTCTGCGAGCAACACAGTGTTTCATTCGAATCAGTGTAAATAAATTGTTTGAGTGAATGATTCAATGACTTATTCATAGCGGTTGCTAACCATGTTCTTCAGCTGAAGTGCATCTAAAGTTTTATGCACACATAAAAGTCATCCATTCCTTTAAAAGACACAAGTCATTTAATATGTAGTGTTTAATTCAGATTTAAAAAAAAGACATTTTAAAAAAGATTTCAGGACAACACATTCTAAAACATTTAACAAGGGTAAGAGAATGTTTCATGCATCAAACCAAGAGACATGGAGGAAAAGAAAAGCACTTGGTGATTCACTCATTATGAGAAACAGATTAACAATGAAATCAATCAAACCATTAATGAAGGAATAATCAAAAGACTAATGAACACAAAGATTGGAGAGATGCTTCACGCAAGGACCAGACACCACAGAACAGATCAGGTCAAGGGCAACACGCACACTGATACAGGATGACATGGTGACTGCTTCCTCGGGGCACTTCATATGAACTGTAAGCTTATCATATTAACCTCTTCTGTTAGTGTATCTTCTGTACACAAGAAAGTCAAAGCTGTACTAGCACTATGCACACAAGACCAATCACACATACACTCTTAAGAATAATCAGTTCTATCATGACTTGTTTTTCTTCTGCAACACAAGGGCAGAATGGTTCCTGTCGATAACCAATCCTAGCAGGACAGGATACTCAGGACACTTCTAAAATGTATGAATGTCATTGCATTAGATAACAAATATAAAAAGTGTCAATGTAACAGAAGTAGCAATATCTTTTTTTCTGTATTGTGAGGTACATCTAAGTCCATCGGTTGTTGATAACCATCGGTTGTTGATTGGATGAAAGGATGTCAAAAAGTGAGCTAAAAGGTCAACATTTTAAAAATGAAACATATGCATGGATGAATCATTCACAGTGAGTTCAAGCTGTAGAAATGCTGTAAATGTTACATTTTCATTTCATGTCTACTTTTAAAATAGCACAAGTATACTTTTCAAACAAAACAAAAAGATTTTTCTATTTCAAAGATGTACTGTTGAAAATAAAACGTTTTCATGGTTAATGTGATGAACTGGTCATTGCAAAAATGATTTAGAAAAGTTCTAACATCTTTCTTTGCACGTCATTGTGTTTGATATTTTATTTAATGTAATGACATTCCTATGTTTTTAGTGTTAAGCGATTTAAACGGTCAAATACTGTATATACTGTATCGATAGCCTGTTCCGCATGTTAGATACTTAGATGTGCACTGAATCACAAAACTGATTAAGAACCCAGCAGATAAAACTCAAATACACAGTCTCTCTTGCAGTATTAAATTGCTATAAACACACAACAACCTTTACATGCAGTTTCATCAGGAATGTGTGAAATTGTGTAGCTGGAGAAGTGTTTACATTCTCAATCCCTCTCTCTCTCTCTTTTTCTCTGGCTAGGCCACTTAATCCAATTACGGTAGCTGTTTTCAGTGTGACATTTGGGATTGCACTTCAATTTATTGTGCTTCAAGAGCAGCCTGGCAGAGAGAGAGAAAACGGTGACCCTGTAAAGCGATTACATGCACACTCTTCTGCTGTATGTCAGTCTGAAGTGGGATTCACTGCACTGATGATAGATGATCCTTGTGACAGCATGAGCTGGCATGATCAGTAATGATCATCAATTCAATCATATCAGTTACATGATCATACCTGATATCAATATAATTACCTTTGCATAACCACTTTACAAAAATCTCAAACCTCCAGTAAACTTAGGTTGTATAAGAATTTAAGTTGGAAAAGATGGTTTATGCGGTGATTTCAGCCTTGAATAGACTCGGGTAAGGAAGTGTTACACCCATACAGCAACACCCACACAACCACACACACACACACACACACACACACACACACACAAGCACCCGTCACTGGGCCCAGACAAGACAATGACTCTCTGGGCGGGTCGCCTAGCAACAAGATAATACTAAAAATAATATTGTGGGAGATTATTTTATTATTATTAATGTTGTTGTTTGTGTGAGGGTAGTTATTTGTGATTGTTTATCTACGCTACTGCTAAATCTGTCTCATTCACTCTTTTTCTGTGCTCTCCGTCTCCATCAAACGTTGCCAGAGCCGATGCCTGCCACCCTCCCACTGTCTTCCTGAATGTCTCACAGAATAATTACACAGAAGTCAGACACAGATAGACAGACAGTGAACACTGAAACAGTGACAACTGAAAATTCACTGCAACAAACATCATAAAACAGTCAACACTGGTAAATAAAGGTTCAGAGTTTGTTTTGGATCATGTGCACCCCCATGTCATTCTAAACAGCCATATATTTAGTCCAAAAAGGACAAAAATCAAACAAACGAATAAATAAAAGTAGTCAATGTGACTTGTGTACTGAATTTCATGAATGCTGAAGATACATGATTATCTTTATATTTACTATATATAGACTATTATATATATAGACCAGGTGTTTTTATGACGTGTTTTAGTCCGTTACATAAAAGGTTTATTTTTAATAAAATGAAGTGTACTTTTGTATGGGTGGTCACTTTCTGCTTTTGTCGTATGAAAACATTCTGCTAAGCAATTTGTTTTTATGTTTCACAGGTCATATGGGTTTGGAATCACATGAGAGTGAGTAAAATGCTGTCAGAATTGTAACTTTCGGGTGAACTTAAGGTGATACAGTTTGGTACGCAGTCAGTAAGAACATTTGTCACCATGTCAAATGTCACATCATGTTAACAGGCTAGCATCTCCTATTGAACATTTGATGTCAAGGAGTGTGACCATCAAGGGACAAGGCAAATACAGATAGATACAGACAGCTAATTACATCAATTACATGGTTTGTTATTTCAAGAGAACATCAGCTGAGCTGTTTATTATAAGTTGAGTGGTTTCTCTCACACACACACTCACACACACACACACACACACACACACACACATTACATACATATTTAAATTAGAATTATTTTTAATGATATGCAGCACCATCACTCTCATTATTTTCCAATTGCTCATCCGTCCACTTGAGGATTATTTCAGTCCATTTTCTGATTTATTCCTTTTCGCTGTTTGACTTCCCAATAATGTCACCATTCATTCATGATATATGATTAGTTATGAACTCGACATGCTTTTCAGACCATCTGTCCGATTCATATTTAGTCCTGAAACATGCTTTTCTTCTAACACAAGCGATATTAAGTCGAGCACGTTTGTTCAGTCTTCTCTTAACAATTGAAAGTCCACATTTAGTCATTCTGTCAATTTAAATATCTTTTAAAATATCATCATTACAGTTACACAAGAGTAATACTGACACTTAACATGAAAAATAAAAAGAGTTCAAAAAAGTAAACCCCTTCATTCAGTAACTGAAGGCTCGGATTGGCTCACACAGGAGTACAAAAAGACATGAAGCATTGGTTACTCTTTAGGATTGATTTAAGACAGCACTGAGAGACGGATACTGAGACGGACAGTGTAAGGCAAGGGAACAAGGAATGATGTGTAAGATACTGTATTAACTAATTTAAAGGGACAGTTCATACAAAAAAAAAAAAAGAGGAAAATCTGTGATCATTTACTCACCTTCATATAGTACCCCCCTCAAAAAAAAAAACACACAAAAAAAACACTTATTATGTTCTTTGCGACAACATAAAAGCTGTGAATGATGACATAATTATTATTTTTGGGTGAACTATCCCTTTATGGAAGAAAATGGATGATTTCAAAAACTGACTTATCAGACCTGTTAAAAGTTTTCAACATAAATATCTAATAAATACAATGAAAAATTGCTCCTTCACTGGCCATTATTTATATTCCTCTCCAAACAGAAATAATATGAGGCCTCGTTGCCTCAGAATCCAGCGATGTGGCAGTACGCTTCCAGTGACGCCAACAGGATGTAGATCAGCCAGAGGGAGATGAAGAACATGGACGTCAAGATCTTGCAAGTCCGAGGACCGCCAAGCTCTCCTCCAGCCACTGAGGGGCGCCGGCGATACAACAGAACGCTGACACACACCACAGCCAAAACACTGAAGAGTGTGACAGAGAAGGCGAGAGACCCCGGATCAACGTGGAAAGATTTGCCCTTGGTACGCCAGTATACAGCAGCTATGGTCCACGCCACACCGATGCCCAGGAAAACATTGACAGCGTTGCTGCCCGTCACATTACCAATGGAGGCGTCTGCATACTGGTCTTGGATGGCAGCAACCTTACTGGCAAAAGTGTCTGTGCAAAGGAGAGACAGAATTAAATAATGTTCAGACTAATATAATTATGATTTGAACTGCAGAATCTTGTTATTGTATGAAAGAGAACAAAAACGAGTTTTGACTGAACAGAGAAGTGGGAAGTATCAGAAAGGAAGGTCAACAAAAGGGAAAGGTGGAAGCCAAAGACAAGAGCAAAGGAGGAACTGAGAGAAAAGGAAGAGAAAGAAGAAGGAGGAAGAGAGAGAAAACAGACAGGGTTTAGGTGAGTGCACTGAACAGAATCAAGGGAAAAAAACAGACACACATACAAACACATACACTTGTACTGAAGATGAGATGAGCCACACATTAATGCCCTTCTGCTCTAATAACCAGCCGCAATAAAACACGGTCAAAATTCCTTCACCTGCTCTGAGGTGATGAAAAGTGTCTGACAGGTAATGCAGGCATGGCATGTACAGTATGTAGATTATGTCAGTATTATTTATGTACTATTATAGTATTTTAAAATATTTAGAATTAGCTTTATATTTTATATTTCCAGTTTTAGTATTTTTATTATGTGCTTTCGTTTTACTTTGTGTTTTTTTATTTTTCTATTTAACTTTAGTTAAAGTTAACAATAACAACCCTGGTTGCTCTTGAATTTAGATTTTATTATTTGACATTTTAAGAAGAAATACATACTATTAATATTCTTAGTAGTGGTGCTTTCTAAGTTATAGAGAGATGGGATAAGCTCAGTGACCCAGAATATCGTAGAGCCCACTTGGCAACAAGTCAAAAAATACTACTATATGCACTGGCAAGCATCCACAACAACGCAGCATACTGAAGGATGGATTTGTATGTGGAAGCACTATTGACATGTTCTTCAGAAAATGTAAAAATATTTCATAAATGCATAAATGCATGCAAACTTGGTAACAAGCAATTGAATTTGGGCGCATTTTTTGGACCCTGAACCAAACCGAATCAACACTAAACTTATTTCAACTTAATAATGACTGTTACTTTTGTCTTTTTAAAGCTGCTTTACAGCACAATTGAATTTTGTTTGCATCACTGAATCTATTTTCTTGTTTATCACCATAAATCTGCTTTGAAACAATCTGTACTGTATAAAGCGCTATATAAATAAAGCTGACTTGACTTGACTAACCTGGGACAGATGTTCCCAGGGCAACAAAGACCACAGCGGTGACTGAATCCTTCAGGCCAACAGTGCACCCAAAGTGGGAAGCAAGATCGCCTGTGACCGCCGTCAGGACACCAATCAAAGAGATGGACACAATGAAGCATGCCCATCCATTCCAATACTCTGTGGGTGGGACGAAGGCAAAGAGAACCTTCCAGAAGACTGTGAGGAAGTGCATGATGTAATCAAAGCAGGATGGAAGACGCTCTTCACCACTTTCCTCCTCATCATCGTCACCTGAGATAAGAAATATATGTTAGAAGCACACCTTCTGTGTCTTTAGAGGCCTTCATATCTCAGAGGTGACATGAATGCACTTCGACAGCAGTTACTACTTTATGCTTGGATACAAGGGGCTGAGGTGGGTCTGAGCAGGTCTGGCACCTTTACACTGAATTTTGAGCAGGTACAAAGCAGTCTGAACTCAGCTGTGTAAAGACACCTTCTGACTCATAAAAGAAAATCGTTAAGTTAAATATGCTTGATATTTTCATTGAGATTCAAACAGACGCAGCACTCTATGGGTCAAAACTTTGGGTTCAGTAAGATTTTTAATGTTTTGAATGAAGTGTCTTATGATCACCAAGGCTGAATTTATATACAGTATAAACAGTAATATTTTAAAATAGTTCTCTGTTTGTAATTTAAAATATAGTTTATCCCTGTGAAGCTGAATTCGGCAGCCATGAATCCTTTAGGATTCAATCTCATATGCTGAATTGGTACCCAAAAAACATTTCTTATTATTACCAATGTTGAAAATAGTTGTGCTTCTTAATATATTGATGGGAAAACTTGATATATATATATTTTTTCAGGATTCTCTGCATTTAGCATGTCTGAACAGCATTTATTTGAAATAGAACTCTTTGTAACATTATAAATGTAACTTTTATTTATGTTGTTTGTTGTTTTTTTTTTTATTTAAATAGTACTTACTGAAAATTTTTTTTGTTTATTTGTGTATATTTTTAATCAAACCATATTTCTTATTTTTGCAGAAGCTGAAAATGCATAAATACATATTCATAATTGTATAAGCGTCTAAATGATGAATGCTAATGCCCATGTACAAAATGTAAAGGGTGAACAAACAGGAAGTAGCATACCTGCACTCACAGTTACAGCGCTCACAAACTGCTCTCTCCAGCTACTGCTGCCGACTACCAAAGCCAGGTTAGTCTTCTTAATGAGCTTATCCACTGTGCTCTACACACACACACACACACACACACTCTCACACACAAACACACACACACACACACACACACACACACACACACACACACACACACACACACACACACACACACACACACACACACACACACACAGGTGCAGCCACATTAAGAACTGTTCCATACTGGCTTTCAGTCAGTGTTGCACAGTTTGGTGCTTTGACTTTGCTTTATATTCATATAACTGTTACATAACATCACATCCACAATAATAATGATATATTAGCATAACTGGTGATACTGCTTAAATATTACACATTAATCAGTATGCATTGCAAAAAAAAATAATAATAATAATAAATAAATTAAAAAAAGGTTTGCAACTCATTGTGTTGCATAATTGCATCACTTAAGGGTTAAAGAGGCAGTTTTACCTTAAATTCGTAAGACTCTTCAATCACCACCTCCAATCTGTTATGTTCTCCCAGACTAGGACATCCCATCTTAGCTACTTCCTCTTCCTCCGCCCCAATCTCTGGCTTATTCTCATTAGAGTCTCCTAAACATAAAACATGACAGAAAAACTTACTGGGAACATATTCCCTATAATTGTCCAGCTAGTACAATGTGGATATTAAACGAACAAAAATGAACAGGTGTAACAGTGATTGATGGCTGGATGGAATAATTCACTTTGCAATTTCTGAAACTGACAAGCAGGAAATTTCATAAATCTTATGTGTGCCATTGTGCTAATTGAATTGTAAAGTAAGGCATTTAAGATGGAAGGGTCACTGCCAGAGAAGGCTGTATAAATAATGTAGAGAATAGTGATAGTCACACTGCTAACACAAGGTGATACAGAGACAGCTAATTATTTTCTGAGGTAACAAACTTCAAAGCCTGCAGGTATTAATGTTTAAGCCTTTACTGTAAACATATTTCCAACAGTACAAATGATTTACTAAGCCAGGGGATCTGAAATGATGCATGCTAAGAGGGTAAGAAAGAAATCATTTTCACTCCATTAAAAACATCTTAAAGCTGAAAAGAGAATTACGTAATCACTGCTCATCATGAACGCTCAATTTCTTTTTTAATTGAGCTTTTTTCCTTTCTTTTATCTTATCTTTTATCATTCATGCTCTCATGCTCTCCTCATTAAATGACTTCCACGATCATTTATTTGTGGCTTTGACTGCACTGCTCATTCTGCAAGCTTTAATTTTTAGTTATTTTTTGAGAATGAACAACAAAAAGTGGCACAAAAACAAGGCTGTGACATTCAGCTGCTTCCGTCTGGTGTACTCCACTGGCTAATTAGCAAACAGTCTTTTATTTCTATACATCCGATTAGAAAAGGTGTGAAATAATAAATGTAATTAATAAATAGTAAGTTGAAGATCCACACACACACAAACAAACAAACAAACAAACTTTATCAATACTAAAGACCAATTTGATCAGTTTGGTAGTTCTTTGTTTATGGGTATATTCTCTATACATAATTCTTTATTCTTTATTTTGAAAGGGGGAAATTAATAAAAAAAAGGGGGTACATTAACTGATGTGAGATCATGTAAGTTTGCCAGATTTAGCCACACATTAGTTCTCATCTGCAGTCCCTGCATTTAAAGGATCTATCAAGCTAAATTATGTGAATTTCTCTGAATTTCATTCCATTTTAATCCTATTAAAATTCAAATTGGAATTCTGCATCGTTTACGATCTCATTAAAATTCCAGTTCAGAAAGTGAATTGAAATTGTAAAGGCATTTCAGTTCAGCTCTGAATACTGCAAAACATTCAGATGTTTAAAAACATATGTGCACACATTTCACACAGTTTAAAACTAAAAACCCATCCCTTCCATCTTCATTTCACCCTCTAACTCTAGAACTCTCTACTCTAATTCTATTGTATCTACTTGTTTTCTTTTTTATTTAAAAAAAAAAAACAATTAACCCTCTAACACTTGCATTCTCTATTGTATTTCTATTCTAACTACTTGTCTTTTTTTTAGGAGAATGTGACTCTAGCATTATCTTTTTCTATTTTTTTTTTTTTTTTCTTGTTTTACTTTTATTTGAAAAAAAAAATGACCCTCTAACACTAATGTTCCCTATTCTTTTTCTATTCTATCTACTTGTTTTCTTTTTATTTAATATTAAGAAAAGATTTGCTACGTTTACTGTGTTAGGCAAACCAAGACTTGTCACAGCACTTACATACTGTATTATTGCTTTTTTTTGGCTTTGATTGTTTCTATTGTCCTCATTTGTAAGTTGCTTTGGATAAAAGCATCTGCTAAATGATTAAATGTCAATGTAAATTTACCATGTTTCTGTCCAATCTCTAGTAGGACTGGCTCTCCTAACTCAATACTGAAGGTCTTGTTCTTTTCATACTCTTCATCATCTATAATCTTCACCTCGATTGTTTTCCTGTAGAGAGAGGAAAATAGAGACATGGTGACACAGTGCTATTTCTTTAAACACACTTACATGATTTCTTTTTTAATTACTTTAACACATGCACACACACGCTGTGAAACTATGACTCTAAACAGCAAGAATTTCAGTTTTAATGAATTTGTGTGTACTCATCTGTAATTCACACCAGGATTTGCATAACACTGACATACAGTAAACAAGCACACACCCAAAACACATCATCATTTCATGCATTATTAATGATGTTTTGTTTCGCCAATGTAAATGTCACTGAGGGTGGAAACTTTAAGTACAGGATTCAGAATAATTGCTTCGTAATTAATAAACAAAGTGAGAACATCTTCCTCCCATAGAGAGACATTTCAGCATTGTTTTCCTCAAACAAACACCTTGAGCTATAATAAGTACTGCACAATAGTTTAACAAGCACACTGAAACTGTTTTGCCGATACTGTTCAGAAGAAATTTTCAGAAGTTCATTAACATGATCATACCAGTAGGTGTTTTTTTTTTTTTTGTGGTACATGTGACACACTGTGGTTAACATTACAGTAAAACAGTAATATTATTAAATATTTTCAGTTTTCTGGTTTAACATATTTTAAAATGTAATTGATTCCTGCCATGGCAAAGCTGAATATATATGATTTAAAAAAAAATTCTTCATTAAATGTTTGTAAACATTTGTGAACTATTTACCTGGTGCACACTACATTTGAGTACATTTGCAACTTGCATGAGCGGTAAACATAAGGTCTTGAAAAAAAAGAAAAAAGTTATGAAAAACACTACAATATTCATAGTGAAATGAGAGAATATGTAGAGGTCTACCAGAAGTCCAACTGTAGGGGATATCAAATCTGGGACAGACTAAAAAGAAAATTAAAGAGCGGAAGCTATATATTATTTATTTAGGTATTATATATTTATACTTTTTAGAGTCTCAACAGTACTCACAGACTGTTTATGTGTGTGCATATACTGTATGGATACGCAAGAGGTTAAAAGCCACTGTGTCAAGAACAACTGAATATTATTATGGCTATAGTACCTCAGTGTTCCCACTTTCACCACCCACTGACTTCATTACACATTCATTCATCTTTGTTCAATTAAAACTGACAGATACATTAAATTAAAGTAGGCTTAACCAATAGCCCTCATCTTCTTCTCTGTGAGGAACAGAAAGAGTAAGACAGAGACAAAGAGAGTGAATACATTTTTTAAACGGGATGAAAAATTCTGTTGACAGTGGGATTTTCTGCTCTACAAAGGGATGTACATTCCATACATTCAAGTATATAAGCACAACTGCACAAACTCAGAAGCAAACTTTTTGAATTTGAAAGTATTACAGATCATAAGTGTCTATTATATTTAATCTTCCTTCCCAATGGAGCAATTTCAACACTATTCCTATCCTCATGTTTTGCTCAATCCATTAATTCAAACTTTAGCTTAGATTATTCATGAGCTGAGATTCAAACTTCTCCTTAGAGGACTGAGGAAATACAGTTGAGTTCGTTTTACCTTTCTTTACCTTTCTCTGTCCTAACTCCGCTCTCCATCACTCCCCCAACTAGTAAATTTTTCGATGCCCTCCATCCCATCCCCACTGGGCTCTTATTAGAATTTTTTGTGTGTGTGTTCTTGAGCTGAATCCAGCAGCTCAATTAAGATCTTGTCAGCTATGTGTTTTATTGCATTTACCTGCTGCTTCTCCCTCACACACATATTACTCGTAATTATTGCAAAAGACTAAGCAAGAAGGAGGCAGAAAAAAGAAGGAGAAGCAGTAAACAAAGAAAAGACAAAAAGTAAGTGAGAGATAAAGTAGGGAATTAACTAAGATTGAACCGCGTCTGCTGATAGCGTTGTTTATTTACCCATGCTGTCTGTTTTGTTTTAACACACAATTCACTAAATGATTTATGCAAATTGGGTAACACCGCAAGCATGACCAAAACATCTGTGCTGAAAATAATTTGCTTGCCACAATTTGCCAACTTTCAGGTCATTTCTGAGTGCAGCAGATTACCATGAACTGGTGTACTTTACAGCATCACTTCAACGGAGCCACTTAAAATGGCTCTTTAGTATGCAGAAAGTGCACACCTAGTTTTACATTTATGCATTTTTATCCAAAACAGTGTACACTGCATGCAAGGTGTACACTTTATTCAGTTCACGCAATCTCTATGTCTATGAACTCGAACCCATGATCTATGCATTGTTCAAACTACAGGAATATAATGAGATTGTGAAATAAACATATATGTATCGCCTATTTTTGCACATATTAATAGCACCAGTGCTAACTGTGGCTGGCAGTGCACTGACTTTTGTTAACAATGCACAATACGATTATTGGAATACATTTTACAAGAGAATACTATTTTTTTTTTCAATTCAAAATATCACATTTAATTCTGTGTTACTTGCCATTTCTTTGTAATTATTTGCAAATATGTGCAATTTCTGAGTGAAAATTGTTGCAATGTTTTTTTTTTTGTTTTTGTTTTTTATTTGTTTGTTTTTTCTGTGTAGACAAATTGAATTTGAAATGATGAAAATTATGTATGCTACTTTGGACAAATGTGCAAATGTTTTTTATTGTTTATTTGTTTGTTTTTTCAGTGTAGACAAATGCATTGGTTGGTTGGTCAGTCATTTGGATTCTTCAGTATAACTAGATATTTATGTTGCATTTCATACAGACAAGCTAGCATTAATAGTTGTAATAGAACATCTCTCATTCTCTGTCTTTCAAATTGATACACGTCATCATCAATTGCTGTTCTTTTATTGGTTCTTTAATAGACAGGTGTAATAGGAACTCTGTCAGATCTTCATCACAATTATCAATCAAAAACAGCTTTTCCACTGTCAGGCCAAACAGTTCTAAGAACGCTAAAGAATGGTTCCAGTTATGTTTTCTGCATGGAATGGAATGGTTAAGCAACGAGAACGGTTCAGCCTGATGGTGGAAAAGTGGCTAATGACTGATGACTTACAGCAGACTATGAAATTGGGTCTAAAATTGTACAGTGCAACGCAAGTTTTGGCACTGAAATAATATATGCAAATCTAATTTTTTCCCCAGTGTGTTTCATTATGTCAGGGTGGTGACTATAAAAAGGTATGTTGAGTGTTTTCTCCACTTCAACTGCATTGTGAAGCATTAATGAGCTCCTTCTCTAAGTGCAGGTCCTAAAACACTCCACTTTCATTTTCTTGAGTGTTTTTTATTTCTAAAGAAAGCCTCGAAGCATTAAATTTAACACAGAGAGGAGATTCATAATAAATGACACAGAATCATAGCCAGTTTGCTACATAGTACCAATATTGGAAATACTAAACTGAAGGCTGTGTGTACAACGTCAGTTAAAGACACCTGATCATCACCTACACACACACACACACACACACACACACACACACACACACACACCAATAATCAGTGTCTAATCAAAATTCCACACTTAACTTCCTGTTGCTTGCTTTTTGTGATGATTAGCAGGTTGTGGTTGGTGATAATTAATAAGAGACAAGGGCCATCATGTTCGGTATGTTGAACTGTGATTTAATTAATGTAACTCACACGGGTGATTAGGCTGATTAAAAAAGATGATTGATGCTCAACAACATATTATTTTTTCATGATCTTATGCATTTCGTTATTATTAGCATTTAGCATGGCCACAATCAAGTTAAATGTGCAGTGTGTCATTTGTGCCACTAGTGGCGCCAAATGAACAGTGAAAAATAATCACTGTTTTCAAACAGGTTTCCCTAACACATCTACCAGTTCTTTCACCCCATCACCTGACTGACAGTTTTAACAAATGAAACAGTGGCACAGATGAATCAGATATCACTTGCTCAAATAAAGCAATGTTTTGAAAGTGGCACAGAGCAACCATGTTTCCACTATTCAGGAAATCAACCTATGAATAGCTTATTTATAGTTGTCTCTGCACATTAGACTGTGTTAGGAGAAAGTATTTTAACTTCGAAAAAATTTCACACTTCACCTTCAAGGGTGACAAAGCTGAGGGCAGATGTGATTGTCTGGGTCCAGAGAATCCTTCACATAATAGTCATGGACATTTACAGTTATTATGTAACAGTCAACAAATGGCACACATAGAGACAATAAGGAAAGAAAGACAAAGATAGTTCATCCCAACAGATGTGGAATAAAAAGGCAGTCACTCTGAGAAGTATTGGCTTGACAGAAGCAGAGAGTAAAGAGGAAAAATCAAATGTGGTAGAGCTTTTGTATGAACTGAAAAGAACAGGCAAGCTGGATGCCACAGACGGATCTGTAGTTTGCCAGTAAATTACTGCTGACCTACTAACAAAGAGTAGAGAAGAATACAGTAAATGTCTGAAGAAGAATGACAAAAGTGATGTTTTATTTTCATAATAATATGGTAATACAACAGTATTAGCACAGTAGCTTAGAAAACCATGCAAATACCATTGTTTATGAATATAGTAATCATTCTTAATATTATTTAAATATTATTTTTTCTGTATATTGTAATAATTTTTATATTGGTTTTTTTATGATTTTAGAGATGATGCACCCAAATTTAACCATTTACTCACCCTCATAAAAATGTTTAAATGTTGCCTTTATGGGTTTCTTGAATATTTTTCATTTTTACAAGACAACAATGTATTAAAAACAACAACAAAAAAGTGTTTCCTTTGCATTTTTTTTGTTTTTTTTTTTTACAAAGTTTTGCATACAGATCCCCATTCACATGGATCCAAGAAAACTATGACTGTCAAGCCAGTCTGTTTTCACTACGTGCATGTGCACATATAGTTTTATAGTTTTTATGTAAGGGGGACATACACAGTCATAACTGGACAAAGAAAGGTTATCATAAAAGGTTCTAAAAACAAATGCAATTAAGTGGACAAAAGAATAATTACATTTTGGCATGCCCATATGGTGTGATTACATGGTGTGAATTATTCAACTAATATTAACTATTTAGTTATTAGTATTAACTGTTAGTTATTTGCATTAAGTATTCTTTAGGCAAAGACCATACTGTAAGTCACAGAGACACGAACATATGCATGCACACTTTCACAGACAGCCATAAAATACACCCTCTGAATTAAATTCTAATCTCATGTTCATAGTGAGGCAGATACACATGTGAGAGTATCATGTGACCTCTGATCTGCTAATCTCGCCTTGAGCCACAAATGCAGTATGAGTTAAAGCAGCATCACTTTAGATTAAAATGATAAATATTCCAATGTACTTAACCTTCAGACATGCTAATGTAGAGGTCATGACACCAAATATACAGTACAATAAAATGCATGTAATTCCTTCCATGTAATTCATGAAGCATCAAATCAAAATAACCATCAAATCAAAAACACTTGTGCACTGAATATTACATGCTAATGCAATCCACATTTCCACCACAGGGGGTGATTTTGCATTGAGATGATTGTTTATCTAAAGAGGAGTGATTTGATCACATCCTCTTATAATTACCAATCTAATACCAGTTGAATCAATTAATGGCAGACCAGCCATTTAAGTTGTAGCTGAGCTATTGTTTAATTTCACATCATCCTTTAAATTCCAACTTTAATCATTATTTATAAATGATGACGACACTGAATTGGCATTCCTACTAGAACTATATTCAACTATTATCTGATATGGAATTGTTTGCATATATACATAAGCACATATGGGATTAGGTCATTGTCTGCGAAACACTCCAAACATCTTAAGCATCTGTTTGTTCAGCAAAACACAACATGCATGCACGAGAGAGAGACATGAGGTTGTGCAGCTTTATATATCATAGATGTGATGCATCCAGGCAGGGCAATGGGATTGAGATATTCATCATTTATGAGTTGGTCATGTTCTCCAAATTTCACCACCTGCTCCCTGCTCTGAACACATACACATACAGCAGACACTGAAACCAGGGCAGAGCTGCTTGGGGCAGTCCACACATATGCGCTCTACTCCCTCATGATCAGCGGTGACAGCATCTTGGGTGGAGTCAGGTGTGTAGATTTAGGTGGCAGTATTCAGTCATAATTTAGATTGCAATAAAGTCTGTTTTCTACTGTCATGCACGCGTTTCTATCTGGTGCTTTCTGAACAACAGCTTTCTGATTAAAGAACAATGATGAGCAGCTTATGGGCGGCACAGGCAGTGTCTCTGAACATTGCGCTAATGTTGAGGAATTAGCTTTTAAGCTTATGAGACAGACAGAGGCATGATTCTCAACCTTGCCTGTCAGAAGGCCTGCCACAAGCCACAGAATCTAAACAATTATACAAAATCATGTATACGTAGAAGGCTTGGAGAAGTATTTCTGGTAACACTTTACCATAAGGTTTCATTAGTTAACATTAACTATATTAGTTAACATGAACAATATTTATATATCATTTACTAATATTAGTTAATATTATGTTCAAAACAGTAATATATTAGTTGTATCTGTTAACATTAATGTACTGTGAACTGACATTATTATTTTTATTAACATTAGCCAAGAATAATAAATGCTGTAAAAATATATTGTTCAGTTTATGCTGGTGTATGCATTAACTAATGTTAACAAATGAGATCATATTGTAAAGTGTAACCATATTTCCTATATTTTAAGGCCTGTGGATGGCATTTTATATGTGTTTCCACAGGGTTTATTGATTGTGTAAGGCTTTTAAATTATCTCAATCAGTCGATATTGGATAATTAACTTTTCATGTTTATTTTAAGTACCTTAATTAACTTACAGATAATTCAATTACATTGTTAAATGCTATCTTAAGAATTTGTAATCTTAACTGAATTAATTTCATACTGTACATATAACAGTTTAATGTGATGACAAAGTTTACTTTAAAACCAGTGATTTTAGTTTTAGTGTTTTGTTTTTTTATTTCAATAACATTTTTTAAATAGTATACATTTTAATATCAACCATATACCAGTTAACAGCAATAACATGAAAATCAGTTCATTGGTATTAGACAGACTTTTAAAAACTGTTTTTTATATTAATTAATGTGGGTCCTAAAGTAGAGGAATCTGAAGAGTGTGTCTCTTAAAGTAACTGTAGAGTGAGTTGTTCTGATGAGTGTGAATTGGCATGCAAGAAAATATGTTTCTTGTTTTTGGATCTTTGTATTTGTAAACACAGGAGTTAGATGATCAGGCCATTATCAGCCAGGCCAATATCAGCACTGTAGGCCAGTGTAGAGGCCTAAACAGATCTGAAACATGAGAAAATTTAGAAGTTCAATACAAGCAGAAAGAAACAGGACAAACAAGAGTGTGGCAAAGAGCAAAGAATGAATGGAACCAGTCTGACCACAAAGTGTCTAGACTCCGAACTCTGGAATAAAGTGGAATAAAGGCCTAATTTTCCAGATGTTATGAAGCATGAAGCAGAATGATTGAGAAGCTGATGCAGTGTGGTATACAATATGTTGACAATGAAGAAAAGGTACGGAAGAAGATCAGCAGAGATTTTAGAGGCTGTAGGTTTTTTCCTGGAATCAGTTGCAGAAAGTGGGCACGTCTTCAAAGTAAATCATGAAGTTCTCAGATCTGAGTTTTTAAAAAGGATGAGAAGATTTTTTGAGCCCCAGCTCAAACCAGTCCAAATATTCTCCACCATTTAAATAATTTTCATGTGCTCTTCTAGAAGTATCTAAAAAAGGATAGCAAAAGGATGTACAGCACTTGAGAAAGGATGGCTAGGTCTCCTGGAATTAGGCATGCAGATGACAGGGGTCATGGACAGGAACATATTGTTTCTGGCAGCAGATCAAACAGAGAGAATTACAGTATATTAAGCGCTGTACAGACACAGGTCAACTACTTTCTACATTTGCCTTCACACCCTGGTTTTCTTTATTCCTCTTCTGCAGATTCTTTTGTCAAGATCATTTGTATTTGTCTGAATGATTTTACAAAATAGTGGAGGATGAAGACAGCAAAGCACAGGTGAAGAGAGTAGATATACTGATAACGATTAACAGATGATATAATAGAGGGCGTGGAGTAAATTGGATTGTTAGACAAACTAGTACAATGAAACGCCCACACAGCCTCATCCAGTTCCACACAAAGAATTATAAATAGTCTTCTAATTAGCTGGTGAAATGATAACACTTAGAGAAAACTGTAATAGTCACTAAAATACTGCAATTTACTAATAATTCTAATCAACATACTGTACACTTTTACAGGGTCAGTTCTTCTGGAGCAACCTGGGGTTGGGCGCTTATACAATGGTAACAGTTCAATCATTTCAAGTTTTAGATCTTTTCAGATTTCACCTACAGTAGCCCTGCAGTGAGCAGAGTAACATATAATGCATCCTTATACTTTAGACTCACTTCAGTTTATGAAACTGCAGCTATGGGCTGTCCCACTAATGTTTTGGATTAATATGAAGGAAAACATTTGAATTGCTTGGAAAGATGTTCAATCTTCAGAATGGTAACCATTTGGTTATTGCTCAGTTACAGGACAGCAGATGTGATTTTGCGGGACAATAAAGAACACATCTGAAAGTTAATTTTATTACTATTAGACTATGTGAATATTATTTGCATAGTCTGTAGTTAGAAAGCCTTCCTGCTGTGACACTGGATGATAACATGATTTCTGTCATAACAACTCCCCGAGGGATTGGTATGGTAATGTACGTGACTATGTTAATGTGTTTGGTCTTGCTACTGCCAATACATCCACAACATGCTGCTGTGAGCATGTTAGAAATACTGCTGCTGCACATATAACATATATGAAATAACCCTCATAGCTTACATGATCACCCAGTAGCAGATCTATACAGGTGGAGCTGGGGAAGGTGGTTTCTGAAGTGAGCTGCAACCGCTACAACAAGCATTAGCCAAGAATTTGAATGTTGAGCAGCAAGCTCATTGGCTACCGATACAGGAGAAACCAATCGGCAGAGACATGTGATAATGATGTCATTATGTCAGATTGAGTTTCCTATTGTGACCTATTGGACTGCACCATCTAGAATTTCATGCCAGCACTGTGGATTTAAATTGGCAATAAGCTTTTTTTTAACTGTGACCGGCTCTGTGATTGGCAACCAGGTTTGTGTGGTACCATGTAATTTATCCCAAAGAACTGATTCAGTCCACTAAATATAATTAACTGAATAACAGGTCAGAAGGTATACATCACATAATCACACAAATGTCATACTAAAATAAAAATTTCCTTTATTAGACTATACAAGCATTAAATGCATTTTGCCGGATTCAGTGTATCCTGAACTTCTTGAACCAACATACTTTTTTGTTGGATCTGGCATCTTTGAGCATGACTGTTTCTCAGTGTTTATCAACTGAATTTAGTGGGACAGTTCCAAAACTGGGAACTTTGTCCCATATCTTGCAAAAGCAGTGTCTCTGATTTTAATTAGTGGATCCTGTATCATAGTGGATCCCCATCAGCAGCTTCAATTCAAATTCGACTTGGCGGATAGCCGCTGAATGGTCATTAAAATAACTATTTCCTACTTCCATGGGTCACACTCACACAAATGGTGTTTTTGGCCCTCCCATGTGTGATGGCCAGGGACAAAGATTAGATTAGATCCTGTTTGGACGCAGGTTCTCTGCCTCCTCATGCGTTGATGCAACAGGTCAGTCATCGAGCCAGTATAATGCATGTTGGCAAAATGCAGTTCCCACATTTGTCATGGGCTCCTTTGACAGACCTGGCAGACAACACACTCTGTGCCTGAAGGGTACCATGTCTTCTGCCACTGGGCCTGTTACACCTCAAAGCCACAGGAACCCTGCCCCAGGTACGTTGAACATAGTTCCACTGAGGCTGTTGGCAAGGTATCTGGATACTTGGTTAAAGCTCCCCAGTCCTTCCCGGTGGCTCCTTAGGATCATTCGGCTGGGCTATGGTCTAGTTTGCCAGGCGTCTGCCAAAGTTCAGTGGCATTCTGTTTATCACCGTGTGAGGCAAGAATGCTGCTGTTCTTTGAGTGGAAGTGGTGACCCTTCTGGCAAAGGGGTGCAATAGAGCCTGTCCCCTGGCTGAGATGAAGAAAAGGTTTTACAGCCCTTACATCATTGTACCAAAGAAGTGTGGGGGCCTCAGACCAATCTTGGACATGAGGGTGCTGAACCGGGCCCTTCACAAGCTCCTGTTCAGAATGTTGACCCTCAAGCACATGTTAACATGTGTCAGGCACCGAGACTAGTTTGCGGCAATAGACCTGAAGTACTTTCATGGCATGATCCTTTCAAGACACAGACCATTTCTTCGATTTGCCTTCAAAGGACGGGCTTTTGAGGTCATGTTAACAAAAGAGTATAAATTTCATCCTTGTGATCCATTTAAAGGTGCAATTAATGTATGGAGTGGTCCAAAAGAAACAGAGTGGGAGATATACGCGAACACATGTACTCCATCTGCCATCCGGAAGTCGACCCATGTCTGAACTGCTCTTTGTCTGCTTTGGAGGTCAGCAGAAGGGGAATGCTGTCTCCAAACAAAGGATCTCCCACTGGATTATGGGTGCAATCCTTATGGCCAATCAGGCCAGAGGTCTATCATGCCCACTGGGTGTGAGGGCACACTCAACCATGGGCATTGTTGCTTCATCAGCTTTAGGGAATGGTGCTTCACTAGCAGACATGTAGAGCTGCAGGTTGGGCTATACCTAATACATTTGTCAGATTCTGCAGTCTGCAAATGGAACCAGTCTCTTCAAGAGTTTTGACCACTAGTTCTTAAACTTGGGTGTCTAGTAGGGTGTAGAGCTTGAACTCAGTGCTGTTCCCCTCTCTGAGGTGCCAATATCTAGTTCAGTTCCTTCTTATGAACCCTGCCTGTACTATAATGGGAACTATTCCTCGAGTGAACTCTCATAATTGATTAGTGCACCATTGTCATGGCTTGGAAGCTCTCCCCTTAGGCGGAGCCCACCACAGAAATCTTCCCTAAGTAGTACTTCCTTTCAGTGATTCCATAGGTTGATCTCTACATGTCACCTCCCCTTCGGGTAGGATGTGGTCTCCGTAGCATCCTTTCCCCTCAAGAATAGGATGCTTTCCCAATGTTAACAACCAGGACTTTTCAATTGTTACTTTTTCTTACTTCTCAGATTTGAGAAAAGACTCAAGCTGAGGTGACCTCTGCCTTCTATGGCAGCTCTCCTGGATGTTGGAGAGTGAGGTCATAAGTCTTGGGTGTTGGAAGGTTATGATGAGGAGAGGTGCATTTTGTTGTGACACCTTGGGCTTGTCAACATCTGGGCCCCCATGGACTCGTAATGCAATTAAGCAGCTGTGGCATTTAGTATAGGGACCCCTAGTGTCAACTTAATACACAGTCAAATTGACAGACTGAAAGGGATCATTTTGGTCACATATTATAAGCCTAATTCCCTGATGGAGGGACATAGACATTGTGTCACTTATGCCACAACTCAAACTGCCTCTAAGTGGGTTGATATGTTTTTATGACTCATCAGAACAGAACGAGGGAGCAAATGCCACAATGGCCTATTTATACCGGGGTGTCCGGGGCATAGCCTGTTATGCAAATTTTGCTTTACGACATTAAAAGATAATTAAAACAATAGGTAACATCTGATTAGGTTGATCACCACCTTTAATTATTCACATAATGTTACAATTATATATCTCTTAACTCATTGCCAAACTCATTGGCAGTGAGTTTCATGATGCCAGCCTTCCTAAAAACTACATCCCAATCCCATCTGAATTATTACCTGAAATCGTTGATGTGATATGTAAATATATATATATATATATATATATTATATATATATATATATATATATATATATATATATATATATATATATAATATACATAACATAACATAATTAAAAAAACTAATCCTGTCTGAATGTTATAGAAAGTGACATGTCTTTCCCTATGTATCAGTTGAAATTCTCTTGTTCTCTCTTTCTCACTTGTTTTCTTAGATCTTCCTGTCCATATAATCACACATCTTCAACTGTATCTCTCTCACAAACATAAACACAGGGACAGACAGTCTGACGCATTCATTATCTCAATTTATGCAATGTGGAAATTGAAAAATCTTGCTTATTTCAAACCCATAGCAAGAGAAACAAAGAGAAAGAGATGAACTGGCCTCAATATCAGCCCCATCCCCCAACCCACTCCACAACCCACCCACCCCTTCCTCTTTTTCATTAAACTTTCGATCTTTTTTGTGAAAAATTAGTTTCCCACCCCCTCATTTGCCATCTATCACCTCCTGGTTCTTTTTCTTTCCTCTCATGTATGTTTTAACATCCTCACATCAGTCTTTCTCCTCTCCTTTCATGTCATCATTATCTATTTAGCTTACTTTGAACGTTAAAGCTCATTATCCACCCATGTGCCATAGAGGACCGCTGTTACATTTTAGAAGTTGAAGGTGACTGTGTGATTGGCTGAGGTCTATGGAATGACATGCCAACTGCTGCCAGTCTGCCAGCACATATCCTAGAAACACACCAGCTCATGGCATTAGCAGCTGTTTTCCTGCATATGTGTCTTTTTGTTTCATTTTACACCAAAGTCTAAACCTTAAATCTTGTTTGTGCTTCTGTATATTCAAGTATAACATGTTGCGTTTGGTTACAAGACAAGCGTTAACCAATGAAATTTGGTGTTGTGCGTGTGATGTCAAACATGGTGCAATGTGTCTGGCTAGTTTTAATAATACTACATTGGAAGCAGTAGTGTAAGAAGACTGCTATTGTTAAATTACAGTTTAGTATTAAAAACTAGCCAGACACATGTACCAACTCAATTCTATCTACATAGCTGACCAATAGACTAAGCGCTAATGTGGCTGCATGTGTCAAAATGTCCATCTTGGCAAGATATTAAAGTAAACGCCACTGGTTTGAGCCATCCATTCAGGGTGTTTCCCTGCCAATGGCCTAAGACACTGGGAGTGTATCGAGAATGTATCTTTATTGTTTTTTTCAGTCTATTGTCTTTCAGACTATATCTCTACATTACAATTTGCCTATAAATGTCCTAAAACATTATCTCAGCATCTTTTTTAAACTTTTTGACTGGTACTTAGCATACTGATAAATAAACTCTTCAATCCAGCAGACAGTGTTTTCTTTTCTTTTACATTGTGTTACCTCACTCTGTGTTCTCTCTCATTGTTGCACCTCTTCCGTGTCTCGTTCGGCCTGACATCTCCCTTAAACATAGAACAGCACACACAAGCACACACTGTCACTTCAAGTTAATCGTCAGGGAACGCCTCAACGACTTGTTGTCTTTGCAGTGCTAATTAAGCCACTTCCAATTTCAGAGTGGAGGATTTAGATGACAAACAGAAAAGGGGGAAAACTTAAGTGAGGGTAGGGCATCTTCTAAACACAAAAAGGGCAAAGTTAAACAGAGCATACAGAGAGGGTTTCATAATCACACACCAATATCAAAATGAAAAACAAAGCAAACTGAATAATGAGACTAATCCCAAATCATACTCACAACATGAATCCAGCTAACAAGGGTCCAGATTAGAGATAATAAACACTCAGGATGAGACTCTCATCCTGAGAGATAACACTTCAAAAAGCCAGAATACAAAAGAGGTCATTGCATACCCCAATGAGGTGTTAGATGAGAGCAGTGCTGGTGAAGGAACATTAACGTTCAGCATTCTGGGAGGCCTGAATAATGTTGCCTTGTTGGCTGCATCTTAGGTGGGTATGATATACAGTACACACATTGTTAAAAGCTTTTTTTTAAGCATGCAATTAAATATTCCCCCAATAATCAAGCATTTGCTTCAGTGTTTTATCTCGAAGTGTTGATCGATTTTCACTGTGTGAATGAGCAGACAGAGAATAGAAAAAAGAAAGCAGAAAGAAATAAAGGGAAGGAAGAAAAGAAGATATGCTATAGATCACTGACAGAGCTTGAGGTTAACCACAACAGGTCTGATCTGGATTATAATTACAGGCAGATAGATTGCATTAGTGTTTAATAACACAGGGGTGTAATACATTTTAATTAGATTCAACCTGTCAGAGCATAATTTCTGCTCCGACAGAAACTGTCCTTTCGATTTGGTCCTTGTGTATTTTATTATTATTATTATTATTTTTATTTTTTTTTTTTTTTTCTTGATTTTATTATGATGTTTTGATTTTATAGAAATGTTTCCATATTGAAAACAAATGTGCTTCTTAATATTTTTTTGTGGAAATCATGCTACTTTTTTCTGTAAAAAAAAAGTTATAAGATTTTTAACATTATAAAAGTCACTTCAGATCAAATTAATATGTCCTTGAATAAAATGATGTCCCTGAATAAAATAATTAATTTCTTAATAAACAATAGACTTTCATTGTTTCATTTCATTTTCATTACCATTTTTAAAACCATGTCTTTGTGTTAACTTAAATTTAGACTGAACAGGGATGAAAGATAGAGTCAGAAAAAGAAGGAGCTCTTTCAACTGGCAGCATTTCTTTTCATATTCCAAGTACACTCACCATTATTGGCCTATATATCTAAATGTATTTTCTGTGTTTCCATCTCAACATAAACCAAATTAGTTTTTGCATTTACTTTAACAAATTGGCACAGGAAACATTGTTATGGCAATGGGCCGTGGTCATCTTGTCTCCATCACTTAAAAGTACACAATGGATCAAATCAGTATGCACTTTAATTTAGATGCATTTTAATACAACCCAATCAAAGCTTTAGTGTATTGTATGCCAGCTTTACTCATAAACCTAATACAGCGAGGACTTTACTGGCATGTGTGCTGGTGTCATGCATAATAAGAGATGCTGAGTTGGGGAGAAGGCCTTGGCCCTCTGCAGAGGCTCCAGGGGTCTGAGAGAGCAATGAGGCAGCTGTGAAGGCTCTAATCATGGCTGGGACAACAAGCCTGCAGTCTCCCTCTGCCTGGACATCTGCCCTGTAATTAAAGGGCTTCATAGTGTGTGTGTGTGTGTGTGTGTGTGTGTGTGTGTGTGTGTGTGTGTGTGTGTGTGTGTGCGCGCACGAAGAGTGTACTGTATGTGGATGCTTGCAGGCCAGGCTGGCTATAGGTGATGTAGCCAGTCGCCTAGAGCCCTGGCATGCTTGAGAGATTCCTGTGAAATGGCCCAGCACAAATGAGTAGATTACAATATCTGACATGCAGATGCTTAAAGCTAAATGTAGTAAGCAGCGCACTGTGACAATACATAATCAAGTTTCATCCCATTGCCATGCCATACAAAATCTGAGTTATCAAAGTATAAAGCCAAGTATAAAGCCATTTGAATGCTCATGGACTTAATTTAAAATAAAAAACACAATAGTGTGACAAGTAAAAGCACAAACAGCTTAAATATAATCAGCAAATTGCCCCAGTTCTTCTGGATTTAGTCTGTCTCAGTTTATTCTGTTTCTTCCTGTCATTCCAGACAGACTGGATGATGGTGAGATCAGGTGGAGCACTGGCTGTTGTCAGACTCCTTATTCAAGCAAAAATCTCACTGGATTATTACAATTAATGGCAAAAATGAATGTTTGGAAATGTAAACTGATATTTCCTACTGACCCACTACAGCAAAAGATAGAAATAATTGACTTAAAACTATTTTTAGCTGGTGAAAATACTAGTGTTCTAATAACTTTGGCCACCACTGTAAATGTGATGTGACTGGAATTCACTAAAGTACCGAACTGCAGAGCTTGTGCAAACATACCTGTCATTGTGATCAGATGCATTCTTATCTGCTGCTTTCTCACCACTGTCAGTTTTTGTTGTGTTTATTTTGTTATTGAGAGGAAAGCGTGCAGCATATATTTACATATATAAACGCCTCTCAGAATCTTCAGGTTCGGCAGGCTACATTTGCTGTGTCTTCTTCTCTTGAATTGCATCCAGGAGGGCTGAATTGAATTACAGTCCTGCAGTAAAGCGCTTGTCTGGTCAAATTATTTTATTGTATTACATTAGGTCATATGAGATCTAACCACTACTCGACAACAAAAATATTTGTCGACAATCTTTTACTGACGATGTTGTCGATAATGTCGACTACTCATTTCAGCACTAATTTAAAACACTTTTGCATGGCAGAAACAGTCAATTGTTGATATAGAGACACAAAGAAGTTGCATAAAAAATTTAGCAAACTAAGCGAATCAACCTGACACAGAAATCACAATTTTTTTTTTTTTTTTTTTTACAAATTTACAAAGAAAGAATGTGCTTGTCATGATTCCAAGATAGAAAAATTTAATTAAAAGAAGTTATCCCCCAAAACATTTTCATTTTTCTTCATTCTTTTCTTCCCTTTAAAGATTATAGATGCATGACCATAACCATAAAGGACAATGTGGCTCTATCTGCAGTACACCGCTTATCTCACATTGCACCTTGAAGTGAAGAGTATTTACTCTGCAAAATTCAAGAAGCTTACAGCAGGTTTTTTTCATAAGTCAAACCATTTTGCTGTTTCTCTGACTATATCAATTGTACACACACTCATACTCAGACATTATTATGCTATGCAGTCCTCTGCAATGTTCCTAAATTACAAATACAATTTTCTTTCATGTTAAGTCAATTACAGCTCCTGCATCTAAATCCCAACTATCTACAGAGCACAACTGGAGGAAACACAGCAGACCTCTGTATTTGTCAGTAATGTGGTTTTACATGTAGATAGCCGGTGGTAGAATGAGGTTAGGGCAGGGTACACACATGGTAAAATTAGTTACATGGCAGGCACGCTGATGATAAGGCTCTGTCACAGTGTAAAAGTTAGATATGCCATAAAATTATCATCTGAGGCAGAAATCCATGTTAACAATTATACAGCTCCTGTATAATTTCACATTGTAGTATAGCCTATATTCATTGCTTTTTTGCAACAAGTGTGCATCTGAGACTATGTATGCCAATGTTTTGTTTTTAACAATCTTCTATGATGACTTACCATAAAGCAGTCAAATTAAAAGCACATGTGATGCTATTCTCTCTTTCACACAAATACACACACAGACAGACTCAGACCTCCAGAGATACGTGACCTGACACTGAGAGACAGAAACTGAGAGTGAATTGGGATTGTTTTTCTCTTCTGTCTTTCCCTGTTATATTTACCAAAAGGTACAATCAGAGGTTGCTCTGGTAAACCCAAGGCCACATCCATGTCAAACCCAGAATATTCTGAAACATCACAGGAGGAACAGAGCAAATAATAAAAGAAAATACAAAGAGATCTGAGAGTATATGTGGAAAACTGCACAAAGTTACTTGCACAGTTCAAAAAAATCACATGAAATCTTCCCATTAAACCTGAGACTTAAAAGGATAGTTGATCTAAAAATTAAAGTCTTCTGATGTCATGCTATAAGCTTGGTATCAACAAACCCAAATTTAAGTTGTGTGTGTTAAATTTGTTAAGAACAAGTTAAAATCGATATCAGTGATTCAGAATGTGTCTCATAACTGATTGTTTCAAACAACACATTGAAATTACACTAATGCGATTTGAGATGAACGTCAAATAGAAATTAAACTGTTATTTTCCTCACACAAAGCATCCATATGACTTTAAACTACTTGGAATATAGTGCACAAGTCAAAAGGACTTGACTTGAATGGTGCTTTGAGCTTGACAAGCCCAACATTGCACCATTTCATACAACACATCACTGTGTGTAAAACAGCAGTGTGAACATTCTGCTAAACATCTCCTTTTGTGTTCAACATGACACTGAGTAAATATGACATAGTTTCCATTTCTAAGTGAACTATCCCTTTAAAATACATTTTAGGGTTTAATCTCTTAGAGTATGTGTATTTTTTATTTTTTTTTTTTGTTTTTTGTAGTTTGCAGTCTTGTTAGAAAGTGTAAATGATGAGCAGGTTTTTGAGTCTGCCTATCCAAAAACACTACTCAGGGGTGAGTGATCTACTTTTGACTTGTAAACACATACTCAGAGACGAGCACTCACGGAGATGTCAAGCTGCGGTCCACTTAGAACGCATATCTAGAACTCACAGTAGATTCTGGGTCACCCTAGGCCTAATGCAGAACCCCATGTCACAAGAGAGAGGCCAGAAAGAACATTTGGTATGACAAGCAAAACAACGGGGTTGAATTAGTTAGAAAAAGTCAACAATGAAAACTAAAAATCTGAAACTGTGAATTGAAAGGACAGAATTAGTTTTGTACATTAAATATGGAATGTGTGCAATCACAGCCAAAGAAAATCGTATTAAAAAGACAGATTGAGCATAAAATTATAGAAATACAAAGAGACAGGATGGTGCAAATATGTGAGAGCGCTTCTCTGCACCTCATAAATTCTTCATGAAATATGAGCAATAAATCAGTGTGAAATGATAGAATGACATCAAGGAACAGACCTCAGTAAATCGTAGCATGAATGTAACAGGCAAAGACACATTCAGACACACACAAACTAATCCGCCAGACCTCCTTGTCTGTCTTCATCTCGTCTTTGTCCTCAGTGTTGACCTCTCTCTGTATTTCAATTATTATGTGTTACCACCTCTACACTCGTCCACTGGTTTCTGTTTCTATGACAAGCTAAGGGCGCTGCAGAGTTTCACTGGGGCTATATGAATATTAACCTACCAGAACCTCTCTCTCAAACACACAGACACTTACACATTTTTATATTTTATATTAGGCTGGAGTGGAGCTATATACAATGCATGAAATTTGATACATTCAAAGAGATTCATTAAGTGAGTGTTGATAGATGAATTGAAGGCTGGAAGACAGAACTGAGAAAGGGGAGTAAACTGAAGATGTTTAGACTGAATAACAGTACTAAAGGCATTAGTATTTTACTTTCAAAGAACCCATTTGTTCACAAAAAAGGCAAAAAGCAAAGAAAAAAGGGGGAAAGAATGAGAACAGACAAATCCAGATAACTGTTTTCTAGCTGGTCATTTATGGCCATTTGTTGGTCAGTAGACAGTTAATCAGCAGGACTACTAGCTGGTGGATTTGGTTTCACTGTTGAAAACCATCTGGCTAAGGATGGTTAAGACTAGTAGACCAGTATAAACCTAACCTAACTTCCATGTCCCAAAACCCCTCATGTTCTGTTTTTTTTAGCCATTTAATATCTTGTAAAACACTGTTAAAGGGTTATTTCACCCCAGAAATTAAAATTCTGTCATCCTTTACTCATTCTCATGTTTTGGGTGAAATGATTTCAATGGAGGAACAAAAACAAATCCCTTTAACACCTTGATATGAGACACTGTAATGCAAATAGAACATCTTAATATGATTATAAACTTGATGACACACTTGCACCATTTTCCTTTAGGAATATTACATTATTTACATTGTGACCATTACATAATGCAATTCATGTTAATATTTTCAGATTCTCTGAAAGATGTACATACATACTACAGCAGTAGGTCCCTATTTTAATTTCTTTTATTTAATTTCTTTTATTTAAATTCTTCTACTGTGCGTTTTTGCTCAGTTAAAAACACTCTGCTGGGTTTTGATAAGTCAGATGAACATTAAAATTTAAAGGTAAAATAACAGATTATTTTTAAAATCATTATCATTACTTTAATGAGGGTTAAGCTGGTATGACCCGGTTTTTCCAGCAGGAACAAGAGTAAGAGTGAGGTGAATTGAAAAGGAGAGCAAGGGAAAATTGTGGACTAAAAAGAAGGGAGAGAGATTGAGACAGGAAAAGCAGAGATACAGCGAGAGGGAACTGTTTCACTGCTGAAATACAGAATATTGCTGATTATCTCCAGCCTATGTCCATCACAGACCCCATGATGTGTGAGTGTGAGTCTGCTCTTTCTGTGTGTGTGTCTGTATTTCATTTTTTGGCAGTGTTTTCTATTCCATTTTTTGAAGGTCTACTTGCTGTGTGCCCCTGTTGTGAAGCCTTATTGGATAGTAAATCAACAGAGACCAACTGTAACAAAAATGATATAAGCCTTTCACTTTGTCCTCTCCTCACAGCTTATCTCTCTGAATTCAAACCACACCTATAACCACAACCCCACAATTCTTTTCAATGGTTGATTCATAAATAATTACAATTGTTCCCCCCAAAATACTAATACTATTCTTGGTCCAGAGACCAAGAATAAACCAGCTTATACTCATAACTGATATCAACATTATATTAGCTTCAGCAAACAACTACTGCAGTTACCTGTGGCATGAATCACACAAAAGTTAAACACAGACACAGTTAAAACTGCATTACACACTATGCCAAGATTTCTCACTATGAAGCCAACCATCATACACAGCCTTAAGTTGTTTACCAGCATTAAATGGACCCACAGAAAGACGTCACTTTACAAGGACATAACCATTTTGTCAGCTGTAAACTTTCACAGCCATTACCTGAGGACTTTAATTTCCCTTTCACCCACTACTTTATACAATATATGCCTCATAAGCTTGAGGCATATCAAACTCCCAAACTCACTGTATATATCATACTACAAAAAATAATTAGATTTCTTCAGTCTTATACTTCATGCACAGTAGCGCACGTACTGTACATTCAATCATTACCAAAGGCGTGACTTTAACTGCAACAGCAGGTTCACGGTACAAAGCTAAACCCCTACAATTGGTGCCATTCATGTAACAAAAGTGCAGTATGTGTGAAACAGGATAAAAACTTACAATCCATATATTAAAGATAATACCTGTCTTGACTTGCTCGTCTTTAACTAAGTGGAAAATTTATGATCCGATTATGGAAGGATGTCTACCATATTAATTTTCTCTATATGGCAAGAAATACAAATGTTCTTCACATTAAGTCACTAAAATGTATAAGAGGAACAAAATCGCTATGTATTCAAATTTTTGTGACATTGTGTTCTTTTAAATTAAATTCTTGTAGCTCTTCCCTTAGCCGTGAAATAAACTGTCTGACATGCCTGAGAAACACACAAACAAATAACTTTACTGCGGGACTAAAAGCATTTTCACTGTGAAGGTTCACTCAAGCGGAACAATCTTTGGACAGAAAGAGCTAAATGGCAGTAAAACAGAGATACACACATTCTCACACACACAAACACAATAGCTGGCGGAAACCTCTTACATTGTCTCATCGTTCTGGAACTCCAGTTTTCCAGACACTTCCTCATAGTCTTCCCCTCCACGAGCTATCGCATCCACTGTATGGTATGGCACAGCCACCAGACCACGTGCTCCTGATGTCCTCAGGACCTTCACCTGCATGATGCCGATACTTTCGCTAACTCGCACCGACTCGCTTTCAAATGTGAAAATTCCTGCGTGGTCGTCATCGTAGATCGTCACGGTCGCCGTGTGGGCCTCACCAAGGGCTGCACTAGGAGCAGGTGCTCCAGTCTCCATAGTAATAGGATGTCCATCAGCCCACCCGACTATACGGGGATTGTTCAGGCGCACATAGAAGTATTCATCTTCCTCAAAGATGTCATCATCAATAATGCCGACGGTGATCTCTTTAATGTTCTCGCCAGGTTTGAAGACGAGTGTGCCCTCAGCAAATTCATAGTCAGAACCGGCATTGGCTGTGCCATCTTCTGTGCGGTAGTCCACCTGGAGTTGTGCATAAATAAACATTTAGAAAGATCAAAGATCTTCCTTGTTTCCATTAAATAAACAGACAAATATCGGTTTCATAATTTCCATAATTTAATAGACGAGATCAGACGATAAGTTTAGGAGTCCCTTATGAAAAAAGAAGTTTATTCAAGTGTGCTATTAGTATACTTCTTTTAAACTAAAAATAGGAAAGTATGCTTTACTTTACTTTTTATGTACTTCTCAGAAATGGGCTTCATGTACTCCTCAGTAATATACTTAAAATCACATTTAAGTATACTTGACTTCTACTTACAAAAAGTCTAAATATATTTGTGCTATACTTGTGCTCCTAGAATCTGTGTTTTCATTGTTATACGGTAGAGGGTGCTAGTATACATCTTCTGTACAGAATTTCCAAAATAAACACAAGTGAAGAAGAAAAAGAAACAACAGATACTAACACTTGTAATCTAACATGATCATCTGACATGAAACAGCATCAAAACTGTAAAGTTATTGTATAAAATGTCGACCGATGAAGAGGTAATAATTACAGTCAAGCTTTGGGGTGTTGATCGACTCCATCTACATTTTGATTATCATTCTAAATCCAATTCATAGTCTTTTTTCAGCTTTTTGTACAAAGTGTTATTTCTTTATTTTTTATGAAACTTGAAACCCACATTAAAGTGTTTAAAAAAAGAATGCATGAAGCCAGAATAAAATGTTTTTGTTTACAAGCAGATACCCTGTTCTTTCTTTGGATGTTTTGTATGTTCAGATATTCATAACAAAATGTACACAAATTAAAACCTAAATAGGGACATAGTAGTATACTTAAAGTATAATGTAAAGTTCACTTAAAGGAAACTTATGGGTATACTTGCAGTATAAGACTACTAAACTAGTAGTTTACTGAGACTATACCTCAAAGTGTACAAATAATTTAATTAGTAAACTTTCAGTATACCTATAATTTCACTTTTAGTGTAATTGCAGTACAAACTACAAACATAGAGGTAAACTATTTGTGTACTCAAAGTTTGTTACTGTTATACTTAAAGTATACTTTTATATACTACTTTTTGGTAAGGGGTATCCTATTCCCCTCATAAAATGACTGAACTAATGAGTGGTTTACTTTAAACTCACCTTAACAGTGCACCCAGCATCTCCTCCATGCCTTTGCACAGTAAGTTTTAAGGACCCACAGTTCTCAAAGCACTGGTAGAGGGCAGGTTCAAAGTCTATTCTTGTGACAAGAGGGTCATCCTCCTGCTCCCGAGGTTCCCCACTGCTGACCACTTTGCGGGCCTGATCCGCTGCGTGTTTCTTCAAGACGTTCCCAGCACCAATCATCATCCTTGTCGCCTGAATGCGGTAGAAAGCTCTGCTCTTCTGCTGCTGTATTAGAACCTGAACAGTTAAGGTTGGGAAGGGTTTTTGTTTTAGTTTGCGTTTAGTTGCAGATCAAGTTTTCTTAAGTAAAATAGCTATTTCAAATTTGCTACATGTACATGCTGAACCACAGTAAGCATTAAATGGAATTTTCAAACAGGTTTCCCAAACAATTCCTCTGTCTTCCACTGTTTGAATAAATAGGTTGTCGTGCATGCTAACTCCACTGAGTCAATGAGAATAGAGCCAATAAGCTACAGTCTTCATTTGACTGGCTGACTATTGTGTATAATGGTGTAACTTCATTATTTAGGTACAGTATGTTACAACTTTTCAACAAAACGTACTGGTGTGATTTTATTTTGAACTAAAGCCTTTACACAACATTTAAAACAAGACAATTTTTACAGTTTAACTTTTAAAGTGTATGTACATATACTGTACTCAAACAAACATAACAAATCATCTTTAAAGCAGTACAAAGACAGTATTTATACATTTTGGGAAATCTACAGATATCTCACAAATGTTTCTGCATACTAAACTGGGAGAGCAGGGGAGAGGTGGGCAGAACCTAATATGAGGCTAGTTGTAACACACATAAGACAGATGGTTTGTAAGTTTCCACACATGCTAGCATGACAAAACTTAGTGTATTGTACTACTTGCCACATTAACACTAGAGAAAAAGTCTTTGGAAGATATCACTAAACATTTATAGCAAAAGTAAATATTTTACCTACATTATTGTTATTCCATGACATTAGCAATGTAATTCATAAAGAATTTTTATGAATTCTATTGAGAATACATGATAAACGTGAATAAAATATTAGATTATTATTTCAAGACATTTTAAACATTCTTACTGGCTCGTTTATATGTCTCCTGTTCTAAAAGCTGTGTGTGGAGGAAGGGAGGGTGTGTTGTGTTAAGTTCTGTGATTTTCTGAATGTCTGAATGTGTTTCTAAATCTGCTCAAATTGTTTTGAACTATGGTGTAGTTGTGTTTTATTTTGTGTTTATCGTCAAACTATTTTATTGACATTTTAGTTTGTCCTTTTTTATTTTATCAGGTAAAATTTTTAGTTTTTGTATAGTTGTTACAATGTGTTCTTTACTTTACAAAGTGCCCCACCTATGGGGCATGTTGTCACATTTCACTTCCATTCTTTCAACGTAAATAGACAAAACTCCCTTGATCAGTGGTTCTCAATTAGTAGGTCACAAATTAAAAATCAAGCTGTTTTGATCAACCATTGAGTATATGACTCCTTAACATTCCAGAGAAATTTAGAAACCAATAATATATAAAACAATAAATTATTTATAACTATGTAATTTTATACCATTTATATAATTTTAGAAAATTAATTTCATTAAAATGTTATACCTCATTCAATATTTACATTTAGAAACTAAATGTGTTACCTGATAGTTGGCCATCTCTATGAGCTGCTCCATGTCCTTGTCAGGATGTCTTTGCTTCAGTTCCTTTAGAGTTCTGGCCATGTCTCTCCTGGCCTCCTCCTCTTGATCACGTCCACCAAGCCCGCTTTCCCCTCCCAACATTCCATCCAGATGAGTTGTGATTCCATCAATTTCCAGCATGTCCATCTTTGTGAATCCTGCCTCCTTGCCAACTTCCTCGCCGCCCTCGGACACAATAATTCCACGGCCCTTTTCAGTTCGGTACCGCTTTTGGGCATACTTGTAAAAGAGCAATCGTCGATCAGCAACCCAGGCCTGGACCACGCAGAGAGGGAAGAAGAGAAATGTCAGCACTGCTTCCCACACTTCCACCTCACCAGGCGAGAACACGGAGAGGATAAGATAGAGCCAGACATAGGCAAACATGCTCCACGCCGCAGTCACGAAAAACACCCGAAGGTGTTTGACCTTCCGTCTCTCACCTTCAGGCACCACGTAGACACAGATGCCAATGATCACGAACATGTTGAAAGCGGCACTTCCAACAATGGTGCTGGGACCAAGAGTACCGGCCTCAAAATTATGCCCACAGACCTCAATGACCGAAAGCAAAATCTCAGGGGCTGAGGAACCCAGAGCCATGAGGGTCAGATTGGAGACAGTCTCATTCCATATGCGAACTGTCGTGGTGACCGTTTCACCATTAGGTCTCTTTGTAGTGATCTCCTTTTCTTGAGAAGTTATAACTTCGATGGCAGTCATGAAGCGGTCAGCAATGATTGACATACCTAAGAACATGTAGACTAGTGCCACTAGGTACACAATGGCACGGGCCACTTTGTCACCAACTGAGGGATTCTGGGGATTCCACATTGGTAAAAGGACCCCGTCTTCACACACGTCATTTTGAGAACAGTTGGATTTAGATTGGGCTACATCTTGGGAGTCAGCTTGAGAAGGGATGGAGAAAGACAGGAGGAGGACGGGGAGGATCAAGGAAATGAAGGAGAAGGGGAAAAGGCGAGATGAACTGAAGGACAAAGGCATGGTAAGGTTGGGGCAGTCTGTTTGTGGATTTCTAAAACTTTACACCACCTAGGGAAAAACAGAGAGACAAAGAGACACTGGGTGAGTAAATGTAAGTTGGTTCTACTCTCTGACATAGATTTTATTCATATAAAGACAGAGAAAAAGAAAATGAGATGCTGAAAGAAAAAGGACATTAAAATATGCAGCACCATGCTGCACAGAAAACTCCCTACAGCTAGTAAGTTGTAGCTCAAAAATGGTCAGTAGTTCTGTTTTGATCCACTTTCTTTTGTGTGTGTGTGTGTGTGTGTGTGTGTGTGTAATGTTAAATTATTTACTGTATAACTATACAGATATACTTAAAAACAAATCCAGTGCTGTAAAAAAAACAGCAAGTAGCTGTAGAACATATGTGACCCTGGACCACAAAACTAGTCTTAAGTTTAATTTTTTTTTAAATTGAGATTTATACATAATCTGAAAGCTGAATAAATAATCTTTCCATTTATGTATGGTTTGTTAGGATAGGAAAATATTTGGCCGAGATACAACTATTTGAAAATCTGGAATCTGAGGGTGCAAAAACAAAATCAATATATTGAGAAAAGTTGAGATTTAAAGTTGTCCTGGTTAGGTTTATTTTTGTTCGAGCTTCTATTTGCGTATTTTAGGGGTCGCTATGGGGGAACACCTCGTCGTGACCCGTGTCTGAAGTCTACAATGAAAAAACACCAACGAGTTGGCCGGCAACAGCCTCTGACGTCACTACCGGTGCGACTATAAAACAGGCACCGGGAAAATACGTCATTCTTTTCTTCGTCTTCACTGACTGTTTTGTTTGAAGCGTGCATCTGAGAAACGACCACGGTAAGAGCGATCTTTCTCTGTAATTATCATGGCATCCACTAGCAAGACGTTTAGGCAGTGTGTACATCTGTGTCTGCGTTATTTGACACCTGATGACACACACAGTCTTTGCGTCTTTTGTTTGGGCGAAGAGCACGCACGCGATGTCCTTGAGGGGGCGATTTGCGTGCATTGCAAGCGTTTTTCTATGAAAAAGCTCCGCTCTCGTCTGTCTCTCTTTTCGAGGAAAGAGGGACAGCCATCTGCTTCCCGCGGTTCAGGACCCGCCGCTGCTGAGGCACGGAGGAGAGTGAGCTCGTGGGGGATCGCAGGTGGATCTCGCTGAGGAGTTTAGAGAGGGACTTTCCCTTTCACGCTCTTCGGCGGCACGGACGAGAGTGAACTTCAGGAAGAAGATGTGTTGTCATTAACACTTTCTGATACTGAAGTTAGTGCTCTGCTGGGTTCTGCCCAGGAAGAGCAGGAGATGTCTGAGGGTGAAGAAGCTGAGGCTGAGCCTTCTCAATCTTCCTGCCCTGTGTATGCGGAGCTGTTAGAGGTTATGGAGCACGCCACGGCAAAGTTGGACTTGCCATGGAAGCGTGCCAGCAAAGTGACGCCGCGAGGTTGCCTCGACGAGCGTTATTTGTCTGACCATAGCCCTCGAGCTCAGGTGAGCCTTCCATTTTTGCCTGATTTACATGCAGAAGTTGAAAAAGAATGGAAGAGGCCATTTTCTTTCTCGCATCCATCGGTTTCAGCATACGAGTTATGCCAACATCGAGGGGATGCGCGCGAAAGCGGCTATGAGAAGATGCCCCCTGTAGAAGAGACGCTGGCTAGCTATCTCTCTGTGGGGGAAACATCCTCTCTTAAACCTCCCTCTTTGCCATCTAAGCCCCTACAGGATACATCCCGCTTAAATGGCAGAGCATACGCAGCAGCAGGTCAGGCTGTGGCTTCGTTGCACACAATGGCAGTGCTTCAGGCTTATCAGGCTGATCTGCTGAAGGACCTGGATAAAGGCAAGGGCCTTTCAGCTGACTAGGTAGCCGAGCTGCGCCGCACCACAGACCTCTCTCTCCGTGCTACCAAGCAGGCTGCCTCCGCCATGGGGTAGGTCTATGGCAACCATGGTGGTAATGGAGAGACATCTGTGGGTGAACCTGGCAGACATCGGGAGGAAGGAAAGGGACTTTCTTCTCGATGCTCCGGTCTCGCCTTCCGAACTTTTCGGTACCTCCGTCGAGACGGTGGTCGAGAAGTTCAGGGAGGCGAGGACGCGCTCGGCTGCCTTTAAATCCTTCATTCCACGAAGGTCCAGGTCCGAGCCCGAACAACATAGGGGTCCTGGCCCGTCTCGGTCTGAGGATCAAAGACGGGCGCAGAAGGCTAGTGTCGTGGCTCGCGCTCCTCCCCGCCTGCGGGTAGGGGTAAGAGGAATCGTGGGTCACGAGGAGAATTTATCAGGACCTGAGGGATGTGATTCAGACGAGGCAGCGTACTCGTCCGAATCAGAGCGATACCTAGGTAGCTACTCATTCCCTTTGGGTGGTCATTTCTGTTTTATCCTCCCCTGCCTAATTCCCCTGTAACCACCAGCTCTCCACCTGATCGAGGTTAGGTGGAAAATTCTCGAACATAACAGTCTCCTAAGCTGGACCTAAGATGTTTTGGCTGGTTCTATGTTCATAGTAACCACCTTACTGATGGTCCGGACTAAAGGAGGCGCCCCTTGAGCGGGGCTCCAGTGCAGCAGGGTGGGTGAGTATGTACCCTTCTGTATATATTTATGTGTATTAAATTGCTGGTGGTTATGTGTCTACTAATAAACTCTGTGAGTTTCCTTTACAGTGCTAAGCAGTTACGGTGTGTACTAAACACTCGTCAGCACCGGCCGTCCGGCCTTGTGCTCTGGTTTAGGCGAGCGAGATCACAGGTTTCTGCGGGAGCCTCGCTGATCATCAGACAGCACTGCAGGGAATTTCATGGATGTCCAGCCAGGTCACCCTGAGGGGCCTCCTGGCTGCTTAGTGGTGCTATCGCATCCAGCGGGAAGTGGAGGTGGTAGTTACAGAAGACTTCCTGTATACACTGCCTCAAGTGATGCTCCCCTCGCCAGAGGTGTACAAGATTTGAGCTTGCCTCTCCCGTGCGGTTCAGCGCCTCTGCGATGCTTAGGAACCTATAAGTACACACGCTAAGCTCTGTGTACTTTCTGGAGACCACATGGTGGTCAGTGTGCATGTGAACACTTTGCTCCCTTTCTAAATCCACGTAAGTGGTAAGTGTGCACGCAAGACTCTGCGCACTTTCTAAAAATCCTGTACGGTAAGGGTTACGCGCATCCGCCTCGTTCCCTTTCTTGAGATGATTAGACCTTGGTTCCTTGGGCTCCATTCAGCCAGTATGTATTTGTTTATACATTTTAAGCATCGCTCCCCTCAATATGAGGGGCTATTTGGGCGATTCTCGTGGTAGTTTAGCAGCGCTCCCCTTTTCCAAAAAGGGTCGCCTATGAGCTCGCTACTCTGAATTCGGAGTTCTCCTCTCATATGAGACTGAGTTCGCTGTTTTTCCCCAGAGCGCTCCAGCTGTATTTGAAATGCAAAACCATTTCAGAACAGTATTTGAAAATCCATGCTATGGTAAGTGTGCACGTGAAGTCTTTGCACACTTTCTGAAATCCACACTGTGGTAAGTTCGCACGCTAGTACTCTGCGTTCTTTCTAAAATCCTATATGGTGAGGGCTTCGCGCCGTTGCTTCGTGCCCTTTCTTGAGTTGGTAAAAGCCCCGTTCATCTTGGGCACCACTCCACCCATGTATCCTCGGATACCTATCTAAACAGGGTGTTGCTACTGGAGATCTGTTGAGACAGCTCCTTTAGCAAGATTTTGCGGAAGCAAGCTGTAGCCCCAGTGTGACAGGCAAGACTTAGTATAAAATGCTAGGTTCCTAGCCGTATCCCTTTAAAGGAATCTTTCCTGATTCCAAGCCTTTAGCTCTACCACTGGGCCGAGGCCCTAACAATTAAGTTTGGTATGTAGCTTAGGCCTTTGGCCGTAAGGGTTATTGTCACAGACAGCTGTCTAAATGTCCCGGGGGCAACTCCCATTGAAATGGTAGAGTTGGTACTTAGTGTTCGCCATGATCCTGGCCTGCACTCCCCTCAGCATGGCGGCGTGGGTATACTGTTCCCCATAGCGACCCCTAGAGGACGCAGTTCGAAGTTCGCTTGAAAGGGAACGTCTCAGGTTACGAATGTAACCATGGTCCCTGAGTAGGGAACGAGACACTGTGTCCTCTAGCTCCCTGCCATGCTTCGGATGCAAGCTTCAGACGAAGAAGTGAATGACGTATTTTCCCAGTGCCTGTTTTATAGTCACACCGGTAGTGACGTCAGAGGCTGTCGCCGGCCAACTCGTTGGTGTTTTTTCATTGTAGGCTTCAGACACGGGTCACGACGAGGTGTTCCCCCATAGCGACCCCTAGAGGACGCAGTGTCTCGTTCCCTACTCAGGGAACCATGGTTACATTCGTAACCTGAGACGTTCTTAGCAATGCATGTTACTAATCAAAACTTAAGTTTTGATATATTTACGGTAGAAAATTTTCAAAATATCTTCATGGAACATGATCTTTATTTAATATCCTAATGATTTTTGGCATAAAAGAAAAATCAATCATTTTGACCCATACAATGTATTTTTGGCTATTGCTACAAATATACCCCTGCGACTTAAGATTGGTTTTGTTGTCCAGGGTCACATATAAGCTGCGGTTATGACCATTTCTACAAGGCCTTTGGTGTGAAAATCCATCTTTCTCTTGCTACATTCTCTGTGCATTTGCTCCAGCTTTCTCTGTAGTTTTGTCGCAGCACATTAATTCTCCTTCATCTCAACACACCTACACTATAGTCCTATACATCCCTCTCTTATTACACCCTTCATACACATTTTGTTAGCTTCCTCTTTTCATCTCTACCTTTTGCAGAGTTTACATTTTTTTTTGCTCTAGATTCTCAATCTTTTTCATCATCCCAAGATTTCTTTTATTATTTCTATACCTTTCTTGACACCCTCTATTAAATCGACCACTTTCTAGGGCTGAACATGAAAACATACCAACACACCCAAAGTCCACTGTTAACATCTCACAATATTAAGATTTCTTTGACCAATTTTCCAACTTTTACCATTGGTAAGTAAACATATTGTCATACAATGGTGTACAATCTTCATGGATCATTAATAAATAATGAAAATTTTAGCCACCAGCGAAATCAATAAATCAATTCTACAAAACCAACACAAACAAACCACACCTACACATAGAGGAATGTGCTGTAATGTCATCAGTAAATTATGATCATTATGTTAATAACCTGATGGACTGGCTGATGAGTGTGTAAGTAGGCAGGGATGTCTGAGCATGTTTACAGGCTTGTAGACTGAGATCATTAAGATTTGTAATGTATGTTTGTAATAGACACAACTTGAGTGGAGATTGCTGGTGTTCTTGAGCTTTCTAATGCTGATAGCACAGTGCTGACTCAGGAAACACACGCACGCACACACACACATAACACACACTGACACATGAGATAAATTAAGGAGATCTTACAGACTGAGTGTACTTGAACGGAAAGGAAATAGAACCTTAAAGAAGATTAGTTGGTTAGGTCACACTGAGGGGGTGTTTCTTTAACCACAGGCACTTTTGGCGCTCTCGACTTTCAGAAAATAAACTCTCTTAAAACACACTTTTCACATTCTTACTAGTTGTTCAATAATATTGTCCAACAATGGACATATGTGCATCACAGGAAATTGTTTTATTAATATTTTCCCCCTCTTATTACTAGTTGTTCAATAATATTGTCCAACAATGGACATATGTTCATCACTGGTGTCGTTCCAAACCCGTAAGACCTCCGCTCATCTTCGGAACACAGTTTAAGATATTTTAGATTTAGTCCGAGAGCTTTCAGTCCCCCTCCATTGAGAATGTATGTACGGTATACTGTCCACGTCCAAAAAGGGTAATAAATACATCTTCAAAGTAGTCCATGTGACATCAGAGGGTCCGTTAGATTTTTTGAAGCATCGAAAATACATTTTGGTCCAAAAAATATCAAAAACTACGACTTTATTCAGCATTGACTTCTTTTCTCTCCCGGGTCTGTTATGAGCGCGTTCACCTCACATCCGGTTCGCGAACTAATCACTCGATGTAACCGGATCTTCTTGAACCAGTTCACCAAATCGAACTGAATCGTTTGAAACGGTTCGCGTCAACAATATGCATTAATCCACCAATGACTTAAGCTGTTAACTTTTTTAACATGGCTGACACTCCCTCTGAGTTCAAATAAATCAATATCCCGGAGTAATTCATTTACTCAAACAGTACACTGACTGAACCGAGCCAGATAACGAACGAAACATTGACTCGTTCTCGAGTCAAGAACCGGTTGCATCGGTTTTCGGATCACCGGTAGTGATGGGAAGTTCTGTTCTTCTCGCGCGAACCGGTTCTTTCGGGACAGTTTGATTCAATAAACCGGTTGCCGAAAAACGGTTCACCAGTTCTTTTGCGCTCGAGGTAATGACTTCATTGGCGATGATTGCCCTTGATTGAAGCCTTCGGTTTACCCGCGCTCATAACATTAGCACAGAATCGGTTCAGAATCAATCCCCAAAATAACCAGTTCAGTTCAGACGCGCTGTGTGTCAGTCTGAATCACCCATGCGCAGTATCATCAGCTCCTCGGTTCTCGAATCGGACGCGTCCGACAGAAACGGTTCTTGACTCGAGAACAAGTCAATGTTTCGTTCGTTATCTGGCTCGGTTCAGTCAGTGTACTGTTTGAGTAAATGAATTACTCCGGGATATGGATTTATTTGAACTCAGAGAGAGTGTCAGCCATGTTAAAAAAGTTAACAGCTTAAGTCATTTTGTGGATTAATGCTTATTGTTGACGCGAGCCGTTTCAAACGATTCAGTTCGATTTGGTGAACTGGTTCAAGAAGACCCGGTTACATCGAGTGATTCGTTCGCGAACCGGATGTGAGGTGAACGCGCTCATAACAGACCCGGGAGAGAAGTCAATGCTGAATAAAGTAGTAGTTTTTTTGATATTCTTGGACCAAAATGTATTTTCGATGCTTCAAAAAATTCTAACGAACCTCTGATGTCACATGGACTACTTTGAAGATGTTTTTATTACCTTTCTGGACGTGGACAGTATACCGTACATACATTCTCAATGGAGGGACAGAAAGCTCTCGGACTAAATCTAAAATATCTTATACTGTGTTCCGAAGATGAACGGAGGTCTTATGGGTTTGGAACGACATGAGGGTGAGTCATTAATGACATAATTTTAATATTTGGGTGAACTAACCCTTTAAGTAGCAGTGATAATAACCACCACAATGCTATTTCCACCAAATCTCAAATTATATACATGTATTATGTTAAATAATATTCTGTGGAAGAAATACATAGTTCTGTAAATTATAGTTTATATTTTACAATGCATTATAAAAAATGTTTAAAAAAAGCATTTGTACAAAATTACAGTTTCAGTTTATCTAACTTAAATTACCATGCTTTTTGTGTACTAGAGATTAAACACTACTTTTGTGCAACTAACCTTCAATTTAACTGTATCTTTAGTGCTTCAGGAAATCCTGGTACTGCCATATTACATTCCATTTTGACAAGGTCAAAAACACTGTTGGAGTATTATTGGCTTCAGCGGATGCCTCCTAGTGTTTGTTTTGTTCACTATTTTCAGTTTCTCGTCAGTTTCAAGATTCAAGATTTAAGATTTTTATTCATCACATACATGACTATATAGAGAATATATAACCAGCATTGAAATGTGAGTCAGGTCTGCTCCATGGACAGTGCAATTATTAAAGAATACATTTTTTGTGTATGCAAATCAGTTGGTGCATTTCATGTTCCTAAAGTTGTGTTTGTGTGTGTAGATGAATCTTACCGTGCCCTCACTATGGAAGGGTTGACATCTTCTCAGCGTATGCCTCATTACCATCCCACCACATGTCCTGTCTGCCCTTGACACACACAAACACAGACTCACACACACATGGGTGCTGGAGGCCGTGCTCCCTGCCTGTTTTACGCCTCTGCTAGACACACTGGGGATATGAACACACTGTTGATTCCCTCCAAAAATCATTTCAATCTTCTAGAGATGCAGACAGACACAGGCAGACTATGAAAATGCAGTCATATCTTGCCCTCTGTTCCTTGAAGAAGAAGCAAGCTACTGTGCGATGTTGAGGAGACCAAATATAGCACCTGGTGTTTTCAATGCTAGTCAGATTCGGGCTTAGATCTGCAAGTATGATCTTCCAGGCCTATCCACGGGTGTTCTAGTTTCTGCTGCAGCTGTATTTAGAACCCAGTGTGGTTTGGTTCAGAGTTCCCTATTAAGAAATCCACCTTCAATGAAAGGGCTGAGTTTTAACCGAAGCAGGGAGGCACAGGCTAAATAGTGGTGATGAGGACAGAAGGGTGGAGTGCGGGTTTTAGTGTAGGCTTGTCCAAAAAGATTATACTATATGGCATTCTTTCCAATTTGAAACAGGCTTATTTGGTGTATTTTTACAGCGCTTAACCAAGCCACCAAGTTTCTAAAAGAATATGTACTTTGCCTTGAGACATCTTTTTGGTTCACTGATAAATGCATTCTATTTTGAAAACTGTTTTATATTAGAAAGTCAAAACACTGTAATGAGGATATGAAAATGGTGATTTTTGGCTGGCGCTTACCAGGAATCACATCCTACTAAAAGTGTTTTTCACACTACACTTACCCAGTGGTGATGTTAAATGTTTCATTTTATGTTTACACTGGGTAAAGTGCCAGAAAACTGGGAACTGTTAAAACACAACAGTCACATTCCATCTAATATTATACAAATGTTGTATACTCAGAATAATGTGCACTCCCGGCAGAACATCAGTCGGTGTATTAGTAATGAGAATTTTATATTTATTCTTTTTGCATGTTACATTGTTATGCCAGTAAGTGGAGACATCTTAATAAGTGAGTCATTTAATTATATGTAACATTAGATTGCAACAGCACAGATTTATTATGGTCCTATGATTTCTGCGGTGTGGACAGAACTGTGGAATCTAGTTATAAAAGTGGGATTTATGGTATAACATGAAATTTGGCAAAATATGGATGAATAAAATTAAAAGTAGGGATGTACACTTAAATGTTCAAAAGGTTTAAATATGAAACTAATATTTAAATATTAAGTCTGCATGGTCTTCATATCTTTGTTTGAACGAAAAGTGCACTTTCATTTACTTCTCCATACTCAATTTGTGATGGTTGTGATGTTTTCAGTGTCATCTTAATATATGCGGACACTCCAAAAATCAATGAATTCTCTGAGAATTCATTAAACATGCATTTTACCATTTCATTTAAGAAAAAAATTGTCAGACACACACACAATGCCAATGGTCTTAAAAGTTTGGTTTAACTTTGGTTTAAATTATGACATTTTTGCATTAAAATTATATTACTATTGAAATGTATAACTATTCTCAATGAAATAATAACAATAATACATTTTATTTATTTCTAAATTACTTTTTAAAGAATACTGCAATTTTTTATTATTTTGTACCACTGTTTTTGTGTATTTATTTATTTATTTATTTATTTTTTAAAGAAATGAAAGGAATTTTTACATTTTATTTGATTTCATTTTAAATGCTTAAAGGGTTAGATCACCCAAAAATGAAATCATTTATCGAAATCAGTCCGGAGCTGCTTCCGTGTACAACTGTTGGCGCAAGCTACATTAAAGGCATTATTACGTTTTGAATATGGCTATTTTTCTTACAAAAATGCATCGATTCACTACAGGAGGCCTTTGTTCACCCCCCGGAGCAGTGTGAGGCAGTTTTTTATGGATGGGCGCTTTTTATTTATTTTTTGGACTGATGCATGCAACACCCACTGAGTGGCATTAAACAGCTTAAAAGATCAAAGACTATTTTTAATGTAACTTCGACTGGATTCATCTGAAAGAAGAAAGTCATATACACCTAGGATGACTTGTGGGTGAGTAATTTATGGGCTAATTTTCATTTTTGGGTGAACTAACCCTTTAAGCTGTTTACCAACCAAACTGAAAGTATACTGTGTATGTAAATTAGATGTTAACTATGTTGGTAACGAAAGAACTTGCAACTATTGTTGGCTAACAATACTTTAGGAATAATGTGCCTCAAGCAAAATTGGTGTTATTATAGTTAGATAATGTACAATGTAATTAGTAATCATACAACTTTGTACCTGTATTAAGTGTTTGTATACAAATATTAGCTCAATAGTATAAGCTGTTGATAGCAATGTCAAGGTCATGGGTTAGATTCTAATGGAGTGCATGAACTGATGAAATCTATAAACAGATGGCAATTATTACATGAATGTTCATGTATTTTTCAGTTCAGTGGAAGAAAAAGAGATACTATCTCCATCTATATTTAATCGTCATCTTTTTAGCCCTGCATTAACCAACATTTCACACTATAATTACAAAGGGCTTATAGCACTACCTTTAACCCTGGGTTATTAAGCTTTGTTACAAATCTTTCTCTCTTAAATATGAAAATAAAAGGGTTTACAAATGTATAGTATTTTAAAATCTGACAGCCCAGGATTAATTATGTTAATCCAGGCTTTAGAATGGCACTGGGTCAGCAATTTAAAGTGTGAAAAGCTCCCTTGTTTTCTTTATTATACATAAATGCTGCAAGGGTTCCTGGATTATATAGTCCTCAGAGAGTTTAGCTGGAGGTGAACAAGACGAAATTCATTACAGGTTCCGTGGTCATGGCTACTACAACATGATCAGGTTGATGGATTAGGAACAGTGCCACGATTTACGGAATTAAGAGCCCTCACCTTCTCTGACCTTATGGACTCAGTTTCAAAAACTTCCATTTAGGATAGTTACCCCAAAAATCAAACTTTGTCATTGTGTACTCAACCTCATGTTTTTCCAAACCGGTATGAATTTCTTTCTTGGGCTGAACACAAAAGAGGATATTGAAATATTTTACTAGTTCTGTTCTATAGTTTTATATTTTTGTTCTATATTTTACTATCTACAGGTGAATTTTACAGGCATATACTGCATCATGCTTGAAAGAAACATTCGCCCAATTGACATAGACTAACTTTTGCTGAGGAGCATGCTGTGTGGAGAGAGGAGAAATGGTCCAAAGTTCACTTTAGTGATGAGAGCAAGTTTAATTTATTTGGGTCTGATGGCAAACATCATGTTCGGCTTCAAACTGGGGAAAGACTGACCCCAAGCGAGTAAAGAAGTCAGTGAAAGGTGAAGGAGGAAGTGTCATGGTTTGGGGGACGTTCTCTACAGCAGGAATTGGGCCTCTTATACAGCTACCTGGCAAAGTGGATGCAAATGTTTAGCAAAACCTCCTTCAGCAACATGCGGTACCTTCCCTGCATTCATCGTCCAATCAGCCAGCAATTTTTTTAATGCATGTCATATTACCTACAGTCAGGGACGTAGGGCACAGGCTGATAGGCGGAAATCCCCCCATCTGAGTATGATTAAAAACCATGCTGTGTATTGTAAATAACAATGTTTTATACTTTACCTACTGTAAGATGAAATTTATGCCCCTGGGCCCACCTACTCTGATGAAAGGCCTCCCCGGTATATTATACAAATATAATATTTGTTTGATAATTTTCGTTTAATCTATTTTAACACAATTTTTATAACATCTAAAATAACTAACATAAATGAATGTGTTGAGCAATTAAGCTGCATCGAGGCTGTTTTGGGCATGTCTCACCTGTAAATTTGTGTGTGTTCCCCTATTTAGTTATAACATCTAAAATAACTAACATAAATAAAATGCCTGTAATTTGCAGTAGTGTGTTAAAAAAATTTATTAAATGAAAAAGAAAATTATAGGCTACAAATGACATTTTAAATTACTTCTGTTTCAGAATAATAAAGTCATAATTCATTTTCGTTTTAAGTGATACGCAGGTTTTGTGTGTGGACAGGTTTTAGCTGAAGTTCTCTTGTATGTCGATGTTGTATGACTTGAGTGACACTGATACGAGTTCACATCTGTTTTGTATTCGTATTAATTGAGCAGATGTGCATTAGTGACCTGGCATGAGACATTCTTTTTACACAGTTTCAAATTTTTTTAACCTACTGTAATCTTGAACAGTTTTTAGGGATTGGGGCTATTGTGAATCATTTTGGGTTATGTTGACAATGGGCATGTTGGTGACAGTGACGTGAGAGTTTTACTATGCGTGTCTTCCATTGTGTTCTGCAGGTTATTTTTTAATAGGATCAAAGAAAAGAAGATTGAAATGACCTGAATATTTAGTCCAACTCCGTCTGTTAGTTAGCCTACTAGTGCCCACTCACTTTTGCCCAGGCCTGCCAAAAAATACAATTCTGCCTACGCCACTGCCTACAGCTAATATTCCTTCAAATTTTCAGTGATGAAGATCAAGTATTTATGGATTGTTCTCCACTTTTGATCTCCACTGTGTGTGTGTGTGTGTGTGTGTGTGTGTATATATATATATATATAATGTATGTGTGTGTGTGTGTGGTCCTGGTAAACCCTACCGTTATGGGGATAAAATGCCCCCACAAAGATGTCAATATCTGAAATCATTGTTCTTGTTGGGACTTTTTTTGGGCCCCATGAGGAAATAAGCTTATAAATCATATTTTTTGAAAATCGAAAAATGCAGAAAGTTTCCTGTAAGGGGTTGGTTAAGGTGTATGGCAATAGAACATCCAGTTTGTACAGTATAAAAACCATAACACCTATGTAATGTCCCCATAAAACATGGAAACCCAACATGTGTGTATGTGTGTATGTGTGTATGCATGCGCGTGTGCATGTATGTGTGTGTGTTTTGCCCTGAAGTAATTGCTAGAGGTTCTAACAGATGGGAATTTTTATTGATCAAAATGAGCTTGACATAAGCTCTTGTCAATAAGTAATAGACTCGTATTGGCAATCAGGAGTGTCTTTTGTTGACAAGAACTCCTGCAGGGCTAAGAGTGTAATGAGGTCTGAGTTTAAAAATTGAAGAGACAGCAAACCACCATAGCAAAAGATTTGATTAGAATAAAGTCCTGTAAGAAACATTTTTGGGTGAATTGCTTTCATCTTGTTTTACTTAATGACTGGTTTTCTTTAAAAACCCACTTTGATCTTGTTTTACTTAATGACTGGTTTTCTTTAAAAATAAAGACATCAGAATAAACCTTTTCAAAATGTCTTATTTGGCCTTGTTCCATGTGTTTCCATCTTGGAAAAGGCAGTTTAGGAAGGGAAACCATCTTTGCAAACAATGCTGTCTCAAATCAGGAACCATTAACATCAGTGGCCAGAAGGACAAGAAAATGTCCTCAACATATAAGGTTTTCAAATCAGCGACCACTTTGTATAGTTACATTGCCATCAACCTCCTTGTGTATTTGTCCTATAAACAGCCACCATGAACACTGAATTTCATACACATGACTATGCTTAACACCTGCTACTATCAAGTTTTGACTGGCATGAGTCCCACTGGGAATGCACCGACTGATTCTTATCTCTATCTATTAGCGGTAATCAATAGAGAAAATGAAAGGGAGAGATAAGTTGAAGTGAAGACCTACTGATGCATATCTGGTTTCAGTTTCATTAGCAAATTTATAGGCTGTTTTTTAAAGGGCAGTCATCATGGTGTGGCTCACTCTCCATTCATCCTTTTCATTATTTCCCCATCATGTCTGCCCTCTGTGATCCTTTCTACCGTTCTTCTTTCTTCACCACCTCTATTTCCTACATTTTCCTCTTTAAAAGCCTGATCACAGTCAGAGGCTGCAGAGGTCACACCTGTTCTACACCAGCACAGACTGGTCTGACCCATGAACAGCTTCTCATTGAACCTGCCTCTTACCAGCTGGCTCACATTCAGATCCAGGACCTGCCGGACAGCCAAAGCACCTGTTTCTTTCTATACAGGATATGAGACCTTTGAATTACTAAGTTGAGATTTTAAAGGGATAGTTCACTCAAAATAAAAAATTCTGTCATCATTTACTCACCATAATCTGATTTTCTTTCATCTGAGGAACATAAGAGAATATATTTTAGTAAATGCCTTTGTTTTGTCGATATGAAAGTGAATGGTAAGCAAGACTGTAAGTTACCATCATTCTTAAAATCAAAATACCTTCTTTTGTGTTCTGCAGATGAAAGAAAGTCATGCAGGTTTAGAATGACAGTACGGATTCTTAAAATCAAAATACCTTCTTTTGTGTTCTGCAGATGAAAGAAAGTCATGCTAAGAAGTTAAATTCAATACTGTTATAAGAAGTTTTTTGAACTAAATTGATTTTTAATTAAACTTCCAAAATATATATATTTGTAATATATATTTTATTTTAATATATATTTTTATATAAACTACACATTTATACAGATATAAATTGCATTTCAAAATATATTAAAATATAATAGTGTAATAATATTTATTATAACAATTACATACTATTAATTATTTACTGTAATTTTGTATAAAATAACTGCATCCTTGCATAAAAAGCATAGAAAAACATTAGTGTATCAACAGTAGTGTGAAAATGAAGCTGTGTGAACACAAACTGTTCTACGGTTCCCATCTACCATTTGTATAAAGAATGACTGAGTAGTTAAAAGTGCTTTTTTCATTTGTACATATCCTATCACACCTAGAGCGCCATATGAGCCAAGACTGTCACTGCTGCCCTTCAAAAACTATGACACCCCTCAGTGTGATATATTCATATTTGTTGGCATTAATGCCATCATGTCAGCCAGGCAGTTCTAAAGTTAAATTATCTTTACTGGCTGCCGATCATTTTGAGAGCTTGAAATTTGCTATGCAGCATCTCTTCAGAGTGAACAGTGCTTAAATTCCCATTCTCAGGAGCTGGAAACATCCACTATTTGAAACAACAAAGGAGTCAAATGTTTGATTTCTTTCAACCCTGAAAACACACCAAATATGCATATTTCATTGTTCTCTAAAATGTTTTACAGGCACAGACACACCGTTACTGACTGTGATGCCTGCTGTCTTCTGAAGGCAAAACCAATGGGGCGGAGAGAAGTACATCCTTAATAGGGATGTATGGGCGATGGAGACAAAATGTAACCACTGTGTAGCTCATAATATATCCCTTTAAAACTCAAGATAAAGGACTCAGCCCATCAGTCTCACAGTCAGATGTGCTGAAAGAAGCAGGCTATTATATTTCATAATTAGCTAATTGCATGCTTGGCAGCTAATGATGATGGCCAGTGGTATCTTGTGTGGGTGCCATGGCCGTGCATGCTAAATAGATGTAAATGCTTGTGGTAATTGTTGTGGGAAATGCTGTAAAATAAGATAAGAAAGAAGATAAATGTCTTCATGATCATGAATTGCATTCTCACTGTAAATGAGAGCTCAGAATATCAGCTTTAACTGTGAATGGAAGTGTCTATGTATGTGTGTGTGTGTGTGTGTGTGTGTGTGTGTGTGTGTGTGTGTGTGTGTGTGTGTGTGTGTGTGTGTACTTGTTTATGATTTCCCCACAAGGATCGTAAAACCTGAAATGTTTGACATTGTGGGGACTGGCCTGCGGTGTGTGTGTGTGTGTGTGTATGTGGATACACCTGTGTGTACTACACTGACGAGGCTCTATCAGAACATGTCCACTCATGGATGAAAGCACCGCAGTGCATACTAGATCAACCAACACACAAACACACAAAGAAAGACTGTGTGTGTGTGTGTGTGTGTGTGTGTGTCAACAGGAGAAGAGTGTGTGTGTGTGTGTGTGTGTGTGTGACCACTTTTTTGGAGTACGAGTACGAGTACGAGTACTTGCATTTCAGTACTCGCCGATACCGATACCGATACCGAGTACTTAATAAAAAAAACATGATTTCAATTTACAGGTAACAGCTTAGTCATATAAATTTAAAAAAAAAAACAAGGGACTAGTTTGGAATTAAGAACATTTATTTAAAATGAAAAGCATGTTGTATGCAAAATATTACAGAATAAAATAATTAAAAAAAAAAAAAATTAAACAGTGACAGTGCAAACTCAAGTATTTTTTTCAGTTTGTTGTAAACTCTGCCGCTTTGGACAACACAAGGGGCATTAATAAACATCTTTGCTATTTAGTGCACAATATTTGAATAAAACTAACAACATCCACCAACATAGAACTGCGGCAGATAGTGCAACTGAGGTAGGTATTAACATCAAGTCTAAGACGACTCACTTAATGGAGCCTATTTAGAAAAAGTGAGTGGCAGGTTTTTTTTTAAGAAAAGTAGCTTTTCTGCATTATCAGCAGTCAGCCTGTTTTCTTTTTTTCATCTATAATGTGTGACACTGAGCTAAAAAGCCTTTCACTTTCCACACTGCTACATGGGCTGAGAGGTATTTCTGGGCCATTTTAGCCAAAGTGGGGAACCTAATTTTGTTGACCCCCCAGTACTTCAGAGGACTGTCTTCACGAGGGCTTGGGGCCTCTCCGAGGTATGTGTCGAGCTCAATGGCAGCACCTGCTGCCAGCGGCTGTGCTGCCTGGGGCTGCTCCTTAGCGATTTCTTCTAATACAGTGTCCAGACTGCTGCTAGTGCTGGCCTGGGCCTTGAGGAACAGTTTAGCAGGAGGTTCTGCAGCTTCTGCCCGACTCTCCTCTGCCTCAGCTCTGGACATCATCTGCAGCTCCTGCTTCAGGTGCAGCTTGGCCTCCGGAGCAGTGTTGTTGGAGAAGAAGCGATCTTTATACCTGAACAAAATTCATGAATGTATTAATATGTGGAAAAATAGGACAGATTTTAGTTTCCCCTAAACCACTGTCATAAATGCCAGCCATTTGGCTTTCTGGTAGTAATAAGGGAAATATATTTCATATTATATATATTGCATACATTTGTATTTTAGTTGTATTTTTTTTTTTTTTTGTGTATTTAGTACACAAAATATAATATAATATTTCAGATGGAAATTAATCTTACATTTAGTACTGTAGTTTATCATAATAGCACACAGACTTTACCTTGGGTCAAGTATGGTGGAGATGAAGTACAGTGGATTGGTCTCGACGTCACTGAAGCGCTTCTTGACAGCTTCCAGTAAGGTTGCTTTCATTGTCTTGACGCCGTGGTCCTCGTCTGTTTCTCTGTTTAGAAGTCTCACTAGCACAGTCACAGCTGGGATGACATCAGAGGCTAGTGTGTCGTAGCTGCTCACTTTTTTAGTTAGTTCCTCAAAGGGGGCGAGGATGGCAACAGTCTTCTCCATAAGAGCCCATTGGTGAGCGGTGAGATAGCCGGGGAGTTCATGCTCGGACACATACACCCCCAGCACTCGCTTTTGCTCAATGAGGGACTGGAGCATGTAATACGTGCTGTTCCAGCGTGTCTGTACGTCCTGCTGCAGTCTCTTTATTGGCTGGTTGAGCTGTCCCTGAATGTCCTCGAGGCGGGAGTAGGCTAAGGCGGAATGTTTAAAATGCCCAACTATTTTCCGCCCCACTGCTATAGCATCAGCTATGCTCCTCTGTGCTAATAAGCCCTCGTGAACAGCCAGTTGGAGCGTGTGCGCGACACACGGCAGACTTGGGAGCCCTGCGTCATTCATGGCTTTAATCATGTTTTTAGCATTGTCACGAAGCACAACATGTACTGATGTTTTAGGTATACCCCATGTCTGGAGCATTTCCTCAAACACATGCGCTATAGCCTGGCTGGTGTGCGAGCCGCGGAATTGTTTCGCATGTAATATGGCTCGTTGCGGCGTGGAAACTCTCGTCTATCCACTGGGAGGTTAGGCTAATTAGCGACACGGGGCTAACACTGCTTGTCCAAATATCCGTGGTGAAACTAAACGCAGAGGAGGCTTGCAGTAGGCTGTGGATATGTTTTTTCACGGAGTCGTGTAGTTTAGGCAGCTCTGTGTCAGTCATGTAGCGGCGGCTTGGGACATCATATCTGGGCTCCAAACATGGAGGAGACGCAGGAATCCCACATTTTCTACCTCCGAGAGTGGCTGGTCACTCAATGCAATGTACTCGATAATTGCCTGTGTTATTTTCACAGCACGTGGATTGTCTCTGGACATTTTCTCTCGTCTTGCAAGAGTTTGCTGCAGCGTGGGTTGTGTTGGTTTAGATGCGTGGGTTAAACTCTTTGTACTCATTGTCATGTTGGGATTTTAGGTGCTTGATTAAATTACTTGTGTTAAATGCGCTACCTTTTGAGCCTCCTCTGGACAATTTCGCTGAGCACAATTTGCAGTCCGCCTTTGTTTTGTCGTCTTCATTCACTTTGAAATAGTTCCACACGGCTGACATGTTGTCTCGCCTTGCCTTCTCCCCGCTCTGAGCTGCAGCGGGGGGCGGGGCCTGGGGGCGGGCACTCGGCGGCGTCGGCGCCTTTGATTAACCCCTTACACGCCGCTCAAACATAGACATTTCTCAGACCGTGGTATCGGTCCCCGGTATCGGGGGACTTTTTACGAGTACGAGTACTTTAGAAAATGTGGTATCGAGGCCGATACCAGATACCGGTATCGGTCGGGGGACTTTTCTACATGGTAGAAAAAGTGGAAGAAAGGTCATCATGTGAGACATGGTAGAAAAGTGGAAAGACAGACAGAGAACAAGAGGGTAAACAGAAAGGCTAAATAAAAAAAGAGAGAGTGAGAGAGAGAGAAAGAATGTCAGTTGATTTGTGAACCTCTAACTGACTTATGTTTACAGTGAAATAATGACAAAACTGGCTACTACATAACCTGCTCACAAAACAAAAAATAATGCATCATAGTCTTTTGAGGACAGCAAGCATGTGACCATCTATGGGTGGAGGGGGTTGGGGGGACGACGAAAATGAAGGAAAAAAGAAGGAAAACCTGTTTCTTTGTCAATTTAATATGACTATACAACAACAATTATGTGATATGTATGTGTGCTATGTAAGTGACCTTGGATAAAAGCACCTTCAAAATGCACAGTTGTTGACGTAAACAAAATGAAAACACACAGAGATTTCCTTCACTAGGAAACAAACAGTGGCCAGTTATCGGCTAGATCAGGTCGGAAAATATGAAATTCGTGTTGGAAAAATCAGGTTTTGAGAACATTTTAAGAAGCAATTAAATTCAGTGTCTCAATGAAATCAGATATGAGTTAAAATGCCAGATAGTGTAATTGTGGCATTTACCAGAAAGGTCAGTGTTTGACCCATTCTATGAATCTCTTCCCTATTGGGCAATGGCTTCAGAACAGGCACCCTGTCACCCAGTCATAATATTTCAGTATTTCTTTTTTGGCTAATTGTACACTTCTTGTTGTTTTGAAATCTTATGATTTCTAGGAGTGATCTGTGCAAAACCGTAAAAGTATTTATGGTTCTGTCTTATTGTTTTCCCCTTATTTTCACATATTACATAACTTAATTTGCTGCAGCAGTCTCAGAATAACTCAGCAGTGGATCTTGACTATATCTGCAGTAGGTAAATGATGTTCACAGTCATTTGGATCCCAGCAGGGAACATATCAGCGGTCAGAGCAGCTCGAGTTATCTGACCTCTTCACAGACTGATCTTAGTAAATAGAGTAAATACAGACTATTTATGCACGGTGACCTTCAGCAGCAGCAGAATCCTAAGCCTGTTGGACAGGAACAGCAAGCTCAAAACTAGACAGCCAACTACTAACAAAACAAGCAGCTGGCCGCTCAGCAGGCGACCGTACCGCAAGTGTGTGTGTGTGCCCTTGAAATTGAAAACCAATATTTATATCAAAAGCCTCAGTTTACACAGTGCAGTTCATTTTATGTTCACATTATCTATGCATAGTGGAAAATTTTAATTTCAATTTTTAATCATTCAGACATTTTTATATTTCACACAATACTTGTCAGACTACCAAGATTAAAAACAGAATATGTCTATACCGAATTAGTGTTGATTCAGTGGTATTAAACACAGAGTATCTCACACTACAGTGTTAAATTGATTAAGTTTTGAATTGTTTTCTTTGGGATAATTTTTATAGCTAATTATTTTTGTGCCTCATTATTCTTGTGGCAGTCTATAGGGTTATTGATCTGTTGCAGTCTTGATGGTCCAGCTAACAACAGGTGCTAGAACAGTCCTGAAGGCATATTACAATACTGATAAGCAATTTTCCTTGTAAATTTCAACACACAGGATCACTACGAGAGAAGTAAAGGATTAGTGAGTGGTGAGAATGATATGGTAGCGTGGAGAAAGGTTTCCTAAAATGTACCAGAAGAGAAAGGTTGAGATGAAGTCAGGAGCTGAGGGTGGTGAAATGACACCGATAATTGGAAAAAAAAAAGAAATGTGAGAGAGTCGGCGCTAAAAAGAAGACATAGGGTGTAAAAATTAAAGTGATGGAGAAAATAACAGAATGAGAGTGAGAGAGAAGGTGCCAAATTTAGAGGAGATAAAGCAGTCTCATCTCATTTTAATTTAGTCCTACTCAAAGAGCTCCAAACCTGATTACTCATCAAAACCTCAGCCATCAGTCCAGCTTCTAGATAATATTTCTTGAAGCTTAATAAGCCACTTTTTACACTGCTACTGACCGAATAAATAAAGACAATAAATATTCATTTGAATTGCAACAATTTTTTATGTGAGAAAAACACTGCAGAGTGATACAAGAAACATGAAGCTAACACAACTAGGAAAATCAGTTGTCTGGTAGAAAGTTAATTAGAGATACGCTAATATTAAAATTATTATTATAGCCAAAATTCTATATACTACTCTGTGTAAATACATTTGAAAAAAATAAAACATAATGTAATGTCCAGTATGAAAATGTAATAGTACATTTGAGATTTTTTTTAGATGTTTTTTTTGGGATAACATCAAATCGACAGGTGACTTAGCCTCCAACTCAGATTTGGCAGTCTGTGACCTCTGGCTTTTCCTAAAACTAAAATCACCTTTGAAGAGGACTGAAGCATGCTTCTTGTATCTTATATCTTCTTCGATAAATGTCTTTATTTTTCATATTACATGGATGGATTTTTCTTTTTGTGATTCAAAATCACAAAAAGTCACAATTAACCTATCAGAATCAAGTACTCCAGAGGGCCAAGTTATAATATCCATTAAATCTGGACTGTATTCACAGCATCTCACCCTGAATAACAGTAATTCAAGAGTGCTCTGGCTGATGAAGTGTATGGTCTTGTATTTCCCCTGTCTTGGCTCACAGGAGATCACTGATGGCCAAACTTTCAGACGGATATGAGCTCATCAATTAGCAGCTGCAGGGCAACTGACAGCTCTGAGATGTCAGAAGTTTACAGCCTTTGCTGTTTTCCTTGATTAATCTGCTATGAAAAGATAAAGGTGATGGCTTCCCAGTGCCCTTCAAATAAGCATACACTCTTAAAAATAAAGGTGCTTAAAAGGTTCTTCACAGCGATGCCATAGAAGAACCATTTTTGGTACCACAAAGAACCATTCCGTCAAAGAACCATCTCTTTCTAACCTTTTTATAATCTGAAGAACCCTCTATAGTGAAACAGAAAGGTTCTTTAGTTGTTAAAGGTTCTTCATGGATCCATTTAGACAAAAAGGTTCTTCTATGGAAGCACCTTTATTTTAAGAGTGTACACATTATTACTCTTTCTCTCTGTCTGTCTCCAAGCACTGCCTCCCCATCCCAATTTTTCAGCGCATGGACAAAAAGGGCAGGGTATCAAAAATGAAATGACTGGCTCAGTGACCTAACTCTGTAAATCAATCCCAAAACAGCAATCACAAAACTAGGCTTAACGTCATCCTCTCATTCAATCATTAATTTAATGCTAATCCCACTGACATTTTGAATAGTTTCAGGGAGAGCTAAAGGAGACAAGCTGTTGCTCTGTTTCCACATGAGTATTTCTGTCTTTGATTCAGTGATCATGTCATCTCTCCATTATGGACAATTGACAGGATTCATCTTCGTCAAAAGGCAGAATTCAGTAAGGAGACAGTTGTAGGGAAAAAGCTGTTCCTGAGTCTGCTAGTCCTTGTCCGGCGGCTCCTGAAGTGCCTCCCGGAGGCCAGGAGGTTAAAGAGTCTATGGTCAGGGTGAGAGGAGTCCTTAAGAATGCTGCGAGCTCAACGTTGACAACGTTTTCTCTGGATGTCCTCAATAGCAGGGAGTGGTGTCCCTGTGATGTGTTGGGTGGTTTTCACCACCCTCTGCAGTGCCTTGCGGTCAGCAACTGAGCAGTTCCCATACCAGACTGTGATACAGCTGATCAGGATGCTCTTGATCGCACACCAGTAAAAGTTAACCAGGATGGCTGAAGACAGCTGGTTCTTCTTCAGTGTCCTGAGTAAGAAGAGGCGCTGGTGAGCCTTCTTGACCAGACTGGAGGTGTTTGTGGTCCAGGACAGGTCCTCCAAGATGGTGGTTCCCAGGAACTTGAAGCTGGAGACACGTTCAACAACCATCCCGTTAATGTGGATGGAGTCGTGCGTGCTTCCCTTCTTCCTGAAGTCCACAATGAGCTCCTTTGTCTTGCATGAGCTCCTTTGCATGAGCTACTTATGTCCCATCCTTCTAAAGAAACTGCTTGACCAGACCCTAAACCCGATGATAAATGTGCTAACTTAGACTGAAGATCCCATGAACCTTCTGAGATGAGCTGGGAAAATGGAGTCCACAGGAACCTTCTGAGAAAAATCAGTCAAATGGGTTAAATGAAAACCTCTCATCTTTACAAATGGATTTTCTGCTTATGCACAAGTTATGTACAGTGGTGTTAAATGAATCTGACTAAAGGAAAATTATTTTTGCACTACAAAAATCACTAAACCTTTGACAATCACTACATTGTGCTGGTATCACTCCGGTATCTCTTTGTTCTCACATGATAATAATTCCAGCTAAAACAGTTCCATCTCAAATCTAAATGTCATGGTCATTTACAAATCCGGTCAAATGTTTAAAGTTGGTTTCTTTCCAAAAAATAAAAAATAAAAAAAATAAAATGTAAAAACAGCCCAACTGTAGTGTATACACTTATTTGGTGTGTAGCTTTGTGTCATGATCACACTGATGTTTATTTTATAACATTGTCCCTTACTTATATTCTTTCCTCCATGAATCTCTCAGATGACCAAATGAGACTACACAGAACTGCAGAGCTTCTTGTCCCTCAATAAATTAATCATGCACTGTTCCATTTTACCTCATTACACACACATCTCAGCAACTTTCATATACTGTACACTCACACACATATAGGTAGCCAGCCAAAAAAAAGCAGAACAGCACTCTGCCAAATGGAAACACACACTGCATCTGTTCAGAAAAGCCTCTAAGGTAACAGATGACACCTTAACACTCAAGACCAACAATGTACATGAGTAAAAACCAAGAATGCTGATACACAGGGAAGGATCTAATTACTGAGCCTAAATAATTAAACCTCACTGCTTCTAATTAACAATTGTATCAACACAACCTCTGGGAAGAATGAGGGGAGTGTGAATGAGAGTGGAAGAAACAAAAGGAAAGACAGAATTACATGTTCTAATATTGCTGATAAAAAGAATTCACTGATAAAAAAATATGTCCTGTTGTGAAGAAGACAATAAAACTCCTAAGAGATTTTATTGTCAGTGTGGTCTCATACAAAACAAATATAAAAAAAAGATTAAGACCAACGTTGAATGTTGTCTGCTCGCAACGGTGACATTTTTATCTCTGAACTTAACTGGCTGATATTAAAAATGATGTGTATGTCTGTTTGTGATGTTTATAATGCATTGTCCTTGAACAATGCTGTTATGACCTCAAAACACTTTTACCATGGTGTTTGTAAACAAATACATTTTAATGTTTGGCTATTAACACATTACTGTGTAATCGCTCCATAAACTTGCCCAGAAGTTCACCTGGTACATCACTGCACTTGCATTGCCAACCACTCTGGCATAAGTACCGTGAGACACAAATTACAATGTTCAACAGAAGTGCTCAAAGCCTTGTAGAAGCAAGCTGAAATGGCAAGGTTGCTTCAGCAAATATGTTTCATCTAATTTTTGCTTTTGCTCACATCAGTAAGTTTTAGGGTAGGATTTGGTGACATTTAATTTCCGAACTCTGCAATATGTGAAACAACTAATGTAATAAAATATTGCCACAGTCATATTCATCTGTTTCAGAGAAATATCAACACAATTTTAGCACTAACTAGAAATGTAACTTTAAAACTGCCTTGAAATGTTGGCTTGTCAAGGTGCAATGATGTTTCAAAAAGTCAAGCCCCATTCCATTTCTGTTTTCAGGAGAGCTTTTATGATTTAGAATGTACAAGAATAGGCACATTTTAGACCTAGCACTGGAGGTCCACTTTCCTGCAGAGTTTACCTCCAACCTTGATCAAACTCATCTGCCAGTGACTTTCTAGTAATCCTGAAAACACTGATCAGCTTGTTAAGGTGTTTTTGATTAGGGTTGGAGTGAAACTCCGCAGGAAAGTGGACCTCGAGGCCCAGAGCTGCGAACCCCTTTTTTTTAGACAGATGTTTATCCTGATAAAGTTTATTTACCACTATAAATGGGCCAATTCTATACTCTAATTTAATATATTCAGAAACATTGTTTATTTTACTTCCAAGAAAGTAAACATTAAATCTACAAACGAGATCTAAAAATACTCTTGAGCTCATTCAGAATCCAGCAGGGAAAGAGATGTCAGCCTCAGCTTTAAAACTCTGTCACTTCAGATCAACTTTCAAAACCTTTCCACGGAAGTGAGTCGTCTCTGTTCCTAAAAACCCCTCAGAGCTCTAGAGGCTTTTGAGTTCTGTGATTGAAAGCGCTGGAACTGCCGTCACTGTTGGACGGTTCCTGCAGCGCTGAGGCAGAGCCGCCCTGTGCCATGCTGAGCATCGTCAGCCAAACAGCCAGCGTGACATTAGCAGACAGTAGGAGGGTATACTTCACTCACACACACACACACACACACACACATGCATGGTTTGTGAAGTGGCATCTAACCATGGGCGATTTACCTTCCTATGGTCCCACATAGTTGTCTGCATGCTGAGTTACATGCTCAGAGTCACAGCTTGCTAGTGTCAAATGAAAATGTCCACAAGGGGACAATGGCTACAAGTTCTGAAGCCATAACATCACCTGAAATTACACTGCCATCTCTTCCATACCTCCCTTAGATCTTCCTCTTAATATTTCTTACATTTAATCTCTCCATTTCCCTCAAAGTTTTATAAACATAATCTTTTTTCTGTCCTTTAACATCTGGGCTCACTGTGGTAAAGGTCTGTGAACATCATGTTTCATTAAGATAAATAAAAGAATGCAAAAAAAGAACATCTGGTGGTGTGCCAGACAGCATCTGGTAGAGTGAAAATGTTATAAATGTGTATATAATAATCTAGAAGGGGTAATCTGACATATTCATTAAAAGAACCATATAAAGTAGCCTCAAATAAATATTCAGACAGTATTTAAAAAAAAAAAAAAAGTATTTATATCATATGTTCAATCAAAAGATATACTGAGTAAAAGTCTAACAGTAGTGGATCAAATAGGTAATGTGATAATCTACACCTGAGGTTATTCTGTGTGGATTTGTGAGGAACTGACTTCATACATCCAGTAAAAATAAGACTGGTACTAGCTAGTTTAAAGTCATTGCAAGAACGACTAAAAAAAGTAAAGTAGGTTCTTTGAAAAGCTCTAATGCCATTTGTTTGAAGATGCCACTTGTCTTCATATTATGTATGTAATGTAATCATGGTTTGAAATTAACTGCCAACCCACCAAATGTGGGTGAAAATCAACCATGGCGTGTAACGCTATGAACTAGCCAATTTGGAAGGTTATGATTATTATGTTTCATCACTATCAGAACCCCCAATATCAGCAAAACATGTCGGAGCCTATATCCTCATGGGCAGCGCTCCAGTGTATAGTGAAAAGTTTGAGACCAGGGTCGCAGTCCTTTCCTGGTCCTGTGCCCCTCTCTCTAACTCTTTGCTTCCTGTCCTTTCTCCAGCTATACTGTCTAAATAAAGGCCAAAAAATGGCAAAAATAAATCTTTAAAAAAATGAACAAACAAAAACCTTTAGCATAAACAAAAACACTGCATAACACTATAGTACACTGGCAAAAAGAGCATCTTTTAAACCCGTTCTCACTCCTTAAGTATCTGATAAATGTTTGCTGTTCAAGACTTTTACCTGTCTCTATGCAGATGCTAAAAGTGCCCTTTAGTGTCTTTATTTTATTTTTGGGTGTGATGTGTAAATCATTATCTGACTCCTTGGAGGTCTTGGAATTTTTTATTGCTTGTCAACGGAGGAGAGGCTTCAATAAGCGAGTTCGCCGGCTTTTGTGAGAAAACAGCTAATTATTTTATGAATTGACACCCTGTCCACTAATCCTCAACATGCTTTCTATTAAAACTTTTAATTTGAAGTGAGCAACATTTAGTATTTTTTTTTCTAAGAAAACAAATTATATTTTATCAGAGAAGTAACAGACAATTTTGTGATGGGTAGGATTTAGTTTAGGACACTACACTCATTTCTATTCTATCTGCAAACAAGACTGACTGTGATCAAATTATAATCAATTCAATAATTCATAAACAGAAATTATAATAAATATATTTAAATCTAAGACATGATGTGTGGCCTAAACTTAAAAACTGAGTAGCCAAACTGGCTGGTGAGTGAAAAAGTTGCAATGCCATGCATACATTTTTAAGCGTTCAAATTCTTTTTGGGGCCACAGCACGCACCTCTATAGTTTCTTCAGTGGTTTATGTGTTGCTGTTTAAGAGTTGTCAAAGAGATGTAGGTCCCCAATTCAAAATATATTTCTCTCAAGAGTGTCTGAGAGTGGTATCTAACATTAACAGCGTGTGGGAGAAATCTGACCTAAAAAAAAGCCTCCCCAGACATGCCTTCTCCCTTCTCCCCTTCTTTCTCTTTCTTCTCACATCTTCACATAGATTTCTTCCTCACACCTTTCACTCACACTCTTCTATGTTCTCTCATGTTCTCTCCATCTTTAGGCAGACGTTGCACATCACTTTTTAATCAGGTGACATGTATGTGAGAGACTGTCTCCCCTCAGATAATCAGAGATCGTCCCTCACTTTTACATTTGCCTCTCTTTTATCTTTTACCTCCTCATGTCCCTTCCACGTGACACTGACATCAGTCATCTAAAGAGATGAACCACCAATTTAGAAATAAAGGTACAAAAGCTGTCACTGGGGCAGTATTTTTTATTAAATTTTTTAAGGTACTAATACACAGACTTTAGGTACTAATATGTACCTTAAAGGTATTAATATGCACCCTTTGGGGTAAAAAAGGGTACCAAGGTGTACCATTTGAAAGGGTACCACCCCAGTGCTAATACACAGACTTTATTTAGTAATTTTATTTTATTGATTTTAATGATAAAATGATAATAAAAAAATAAATAAAGAGATATTTAGAAATTTAAAATAAAAACAGTGGTCGAAAAAAGTGGTTGATTGCACAGATATTATTTAAACTGAACTGAGCTGGATGATGACATCACTGAACTCAATGATGAACTGCCTTTAACTAAAAAATTAGTATTTACTATTGTCATTTTGCATTATTGACAGTATTTTCCTAATTAATGCTGTACAGTTGCTTTGACACAATCTGTATTGTTAAAAGCACTATATAAATAAAGGTGATTTGACTTCCCTTACCCAAAAGTAGTATACTTCAAGTTTATTTTATTAAGTATATTTAAGTAAAGTTCAAGTATATATTTAAGTATACTTTATGTAGCAAGCATACAAATATCAGTGTACTAGTAGTATACTTGTAAGTGTACTGTTTCAACACTCCGTGGGACTAAATTGGCCCACTTTCTAGTATATAAAAGTATGCTTTTAAGTATACTTTAAGTATAACAGTATCAAACTTTTACCTCTGTGTTTGAAGTTTGTATTGCAATTACACTAAAAGTGAACTTATAGGTATACTGGTAGTTTACTAATTATATACTTCGTACACTTTGAGGTATAGTCTCAGTAAACTACTAGTTTAGTTAAAATTTGTTGCAAGTATACTCATAAGTTTTCTTTAAGTGAATTTTACATCATACTTTAAGTATACTACTATGCCCCTATTTAGATATTGATTTGCATATGTTTTGTTATATGAATATCGGAATTTACAAAACATCAAAAGAAAGAACAGGGTATCTGCTTGTAATCAAAAACATTTTATTCTGGCTTCATGCATTCTTTTTAAACACTTTAATGTGGGTAAGTTTCATTAAAAAAAAAGAAAGAAATAACATTTTGATCAAAAAGCTGAAAAAAGACTATGAATTGTATTTAGAATGATAATCAAAATCTTTGGGGTGTTGAAATGAATTGTATTTAGAATGATAATCAAAATCTTTGGGGTGTTGATGGAGTCGATCAACACGATGCTGGTTTCATGTCAGATGACCGTGTTAGATTACATGTGTTAGTATCTGTTGTTTCTTTTTCTTCTTCACTTGTGTTTTTTTGGAAATTCTTTACAGAATATGTATACTAGCGCCCTCTACCATATAACAATGAAAACAGAGATTCTAGGAGCACAAGTATAGCTCAAATATATTTAGACTTTTTGTAAGTTAAGTTCAAGTATACTTAAAATTTTCTGAAGAGTACATGAAGCCCATTTCTGAGAAGTACATAAAAAGTAAACTAAAAGCATACTTTCCTATTTTTAGTTTAAAAGAAGTATACTAATAGCACACTTGAATAGACTTCTTTTTCGAAAGGGTTGACTTGACTATGTGGAAAAAGACATCCCACAGGCGATGTCAGAAACAAAAACTGTTTATTATTGATGTTAAAATTCAATTTTGAGCTACAAACAAACAAACATTTGGGTTTTTAGCTCCCCTACTAATTCCTGTCACGAAACTGGCACATCTTCAATAAATGCTCATTTAACCTTTGGATTTTGGGGTTTGACTAGAAAAAGTAATTTAATTGTCAATAGTTATTAAAGGAGGGGTTTTGTTCAGAATTAGTTTTATTCTACAATCCAGACAAACAAATACCTCTGGAAGGGTCTGTTTGTCATTAAAACCAGATATGGATAATACATGTACGATTAAGCTCTGTTTCTCCCTGAATCTCATTAGACTAATTGGTTTGAACTATGCCAGATACCACATTTAGAGGCTTTTAAGGTATGGTACCACCTGACAAAAGAAAAGAGTGCTGAACATTTTCATGATTTTATCACAACTGTAAACCTGAGTGCTTCCTGTTTCTTTCATAAACATAACATTCACCAACATTATTATGATTGTCACCACACATAACCTGCTGGTGACTCTCTTATCGCACGAATAGGTAGGCCTACTGTGTGACTAATGGCAGCGCTGCTTTTGACAAGTGATTTCATAACGTTAGCCTCTCTTAGCCTATCTCAATTTCCTCAATCCATCTATTTTAATTACCTCTTCTCCTCGCTCACTCCAGCCACCAATCCCGCAAGTCAAATAAGACATGTTTCCTGGCACACTTACGCTCTATATTAATAAAAAATGTGACCTGGTCTAGAAAAAGCTTGCCCAGTCTCAAATAAATAGTAGAGTAGCCTACGTTCATTTGCAAAATGTATTTCAACCCACTGCATGCTAACCTACCTCACTGGAAAAACCTATCTGTGGAGACATTTCCTGAAAAATTATATTACGTGCTTTTTGCACATTTCGCAACACTTTCAAACTGAAATGTGAAAACAAGTCTTTATTAATCAATAGTTTTCTGCATTAATCATAATTTGTGTGAACATGAATAAAATTTGTTGGTGTTTCACTATACCAGTAGTGGTCAATCCCGATAGAATTGCTGTAAATTGTAGTTATAGGCATGTTTTTGGAGCATTAATGACAAGCAAAGTTTCCTTTCCTGTATTTACATAGTTCCTGCTAAAATGACTTTGGTTACTCAATGTAATCTCAGTTCCCTGAACCCAAAAGTTGTCCCTATGTGGAAACTTATTTCATATCATTTATTACAAAATCCTGTTTGTGTGTTTGTGTGTGTATATATACACACATATATTGCAATAAATGTAACATATCGTTTCTAATCAACATCTTTAAATTAATATTTTTATATTTATCAATCATTTTAACTTTGATTGTTTCATACGTGATGCTGCATTGTAGTTTATTCCCTCATCAATGCTATTAAAGGGTTAGTTCACCCAAAAATGAAAATTCTGTCATTAATTACTCACCCTATGCAGGGTCAGACAACTCACAGATTCCATCAAATACATTTTAATTTGTGTTCCGAAGATGACCTAAGGTCTTACGGGTTTGAAACGACATGAGGGTGAGTAATTAATGACAGAATTTTCATTTTTGGGTGAACTATCCCTTTAAGTACACAGTCTTGTATCTTCATCTTTTTGTATGATTTTCAAATATATTCTCCTTTGTATCAAAGTTTGTAACATTGTGATTCACCTTGTAGCTGGTTGGGTTGGTTCATTGCTAAAGAAGACACTTAAGTAAAGACTGAATTGCATTTTAGAAATTATAAAATAGCACAAAGATGATTTACCAATGCCAGTGGCAATATTTTTCTAGGGGGCTTTTAAGAAACAGACTTATTTTTTTCTTCAACCTCTTGCCTTTTACATCACAAAAAGCACATAGATTTCCTAGGGTTGATGTAGTTCCTTCAAACCAAACTAGGGTCAGAAGGGCAATCACGCAGTATAATTGTTTATTAAAACTGAATGTCTCTCCCTGCCTGTTTGGGTGTGTTGGTTAAATCATTTTGTTTTGTTTTTGTGAATTGCTGGCAGTGTACTAGTAAGGACACGCAAAGGACAAAATATCTAGCAAAACTCGAAAATTTTCTGTGACTAATAAGGTATTCTGAGTAAGACATTTATAGGTATGATGCAAAGCAATTATTCCCTTATGACAATAAAATAAAAATAAAAAACACATGCGTGTGTGCACACGTTTGTTTCTATGAAATGTGGGGACTTTCCACAGACTTCTATTACGTTTATACTGACCAAACAATATTTTATATCCCCTAACCCAGTGGTTTTCAAACTGTTCCTGCAAGCACCCCCAGCACTGCAAGGTCGGTTCCCACAAAGTCAAAAATTTCAGGTTTTACTGTACTTGTGGGGACATTTGATCCCCAAAATGTAGCATAAACAAGTACACACACACACACACACAATTGTGTACACTTCTCCCCATTACAATCTATGCCATTTGAGAGGGATTTGCTACAAAGGAAACATCCATTTTGCTCACAACTACGTCCTGACCAGTGTTGCCAGTTGCGTAACGCAGGTTCAAATACGACTTCAGTTTGCGTTGGATTAGGCTACAGGAGAATAATCTGATCGAGAGACATTGGGATTGAGGGAATGGGTGACTGATATAGAGTCTGAGTGAAAGGATCAGCGCGCACATGGAAATAAAAAGTGGATTTGGATTCTCAAAATACCCCGTTTATGTGTGATTATGTTCTTAATTAACACTCATTCAACCAGTTCAGTGGTTAAACTACATTTCAAAGTGATTGCATAACAAAGCACGAGACCTATGACAAGATTTCCAAGATCCCAGCAGTCAGCACTTTAATATCTAATGCGCCTTTACGCATAGCGGTCACTCAAACTGCAATAATTAAATGAAGAGCCATCTGATGAACATTTTGGAGACGTAACTATGCAAACAGTATTATTTTTGGATTGTCGCTCAGTATAAAGTGAAGCGCTTACCGGTTGGTCTGCTCTGGAAACAGGTGGTCGCTCGCAGGGATCAGTGCGGTTTATCCGCCGATGTGTTGTTGTTTGTCGATGCTGTTAGTCGCTCATGTCAGGAATCTATTCCCCAGCGCGTCCGAGGCGAGGAGGTTTCCAGCCAGACAACTAGCTTTCTAGTATGCGGAGACCTGGTAGTCTAACCCAACTGAAACGCAAATAAACAACTTAATCACCTTAATAGCCTTGACAGAATTGAGACGGTCATTTCGCTGATGGTTGTGTGTTATGCGGTGCGCCTCAGACAAGTTGTGTAGCCTAACCTTAATGAATGAGTCACCATGCGCGCTTTACATACAGTACAGGCTAGGCTACTTATCCTTGGCTTTATATACTATATTCAAGAATTGCATATACAAGTTCTTTATTTTAATTGAATGCTACCATATAAACTGAAATCACTTGAAACAAAGTAATCAAGGTTAACATAGGCAGAAAAGCAGGCAATGTGGTGATGGGGGTTTACATGGTGGCGGTCTATATCAATATCATAGAAAAGCAGGGAATGTGGTGATGGGGGGGGGGGGTGGCGGGTATACAATAATGTAGTCTATATCATATGTAGCCTATATAATTTGTGATTGATATATACATTTCTAATTATATTTTAAAACTATAACTTTTGGCCTACTATAAAAACAAAATGACATACGAGATGATATTTTGGCGACTGCATTCCTGTTTGGCGACACTTCTTAGTGTAAGTACATTAGCACACGTTTAAATTATACATTAACTATATTTTATGCCCGTTCCTAGGAAAAAAAAAACGACTTTGGTATTATAACGTTAAGTAGAGTGGACTTTGGTTTTATAATTTTATTAGTTGTGTTTTTTAGTTTCATAATTTTAATCTCATTGTACTTTAGTATAATCATTTTAACCACACTGTACCGTTACATTTTCGCATTGTTTTTTTGTAAGTAATTCATTTTTTTTTCCATCAAAATTAAACAAATTGCCTTGGTTGCTTGGTAAGTTAAACATTTCCACAGTGTGCGCCTTTAGCATTTCTTCACTTCAGCATCAACTGACCTTCCAAATTTCAGCTCTCCGTTAGTTGAAATCTTTCCTCAGACGGACTTTTAGTGGTCTTCTCTGGCTCCTGCGATACAGGTTTCTCTCCGTTCGTTGCTCCTGTATTGACTAAATAAAATAGTCGCCCTCACTATATCTGTTTTCAATAAGCGGTCAGTTCCCGTTAGTAACTGGCTTGAGCTGTTAGTTCTCGCTTCCTCCTAAGACTCAGAAGCCCTGTGTGTCCTGCTCTGTTCAAGCTGATCTAGTGTCCACGTACGTCTCCTCCGTTGATGACCGTCATTGTAATGAATCTCTCTCGTGAGTGGTTGCTCTTGTCATCGCTCCTCTAAACGCTGCTGACTATAAATGAATGCTCTGCTCAAAGTTCAATGAAGAGAATACAGGATGAGCAGGGGACGGTGTGTCGCCGCTCAGGATGTGAGAGTCAGAATGAGCGTCCTCCTATCAGCATCAGCATCAGCTGCTGTGTCGAGGGTGGAGAGAGAGAGAGAGAGAGCCACATACATGACTTGGTCTACATCATTCGTAAAAACTGCTTAGGCTTGTGCCTTTCTACAGCAGATGTTAATGAGTAAAGCAATTAAAGGTGCAGTGTTCTTATTTTAAAATGAGAAAAGTTGTACACACAATGAACCTCTGTTCACCTGTGCAATAAAATTAATTAAAATCAAATGACCTCGATTACACTCCCATTAAATGCCACCAGTTATGCTAGTATTCTCTTTATTCTGCATGGAGCTGGTCGCCCTCTCATGGGTGCCGCCATGTTGACAGCACATGCTGTGCTAAAATTATAATAATAATAATAGGGACTTTTATATGACACTTTTAGTCACTTCTCTGTGCTCAGGGCGCTTACAAAGCAGAAACATATATAGACATATGAAGTACAAACTAAATGTGTTTGGCTATGTCTGACAAACATTAAAAAAAAAAAAAAAATTCAACTTCATGCATCCAGGCCAACAGGTGTCACTATAAAGGCAGAAACAGCTGTTACTATAAGGACAAATATTAATAAAACATAATAATAATAAAACGTGTACATCTCATTTTTTAATAGAGCCTTGTAAAAATGTGGTTATATTTGTTCTGCAGAGAGTCCAACCAGTCAATACCAGACTATTGCTCCAGTAATTGGAAGCGGTTATTTTGGCAGCAGTTAGCCTATTTATTCCAGTTTAAAGTAATCAGGTAATATGTCATTAATACAACAAAGCCCTTTCAGCCATGACTTCACGATACAGCAATATAATTCACACATTTTGTTTGTCGAAAGATTAATGGCAGGTCCCAAAACAGTTATTAGGACTAACACTCCCACCCTTCAGAGTGAGAAGGTATTGATTAGGCTGTGATGGATTGGCTTTTTAATTGTCAAGCATGATGCAAGTGTTCAGATTAATGGCTCACCTAGTGCTGCATATGCACAACACTCTCAGTGGCCATGGATTTGCTTGTTCAAGTGCAGATATTTACATGAGAATTAGTTAATAAGGGACGAGAAACACTAACGTATGAATGCACACACACATTCTTATTGCAAATTAAATATCGAGCCCTCTAAACTGATTCAGTCCTGCCATGCCAGTTCTTGGATCCAAATCACTGCACATCGCTTTAATGTCTAAAGCTGTGTGAACCCTATACACATCCATCTCCCTGAATGTTGTGTCATGTTTAAATTACGGTTTGCAGTATTCTTAGAATGAAACTATTCGGAACTACCCAGCCTTATCTCACCAATCTATAGCTGCATTTCTGTGCTGGTAGGAATTATCAAGTCCACATGAAGCCCCCGTTGCTTGGTGGTCCATATAATAGACTAGAAAGATGAGAGGAGGAAAAGATTGCCGGTGCCAAAAGCTGCCAGCAATCTCCATTCATCAGTGGTGTTTGTGATTACAGCCTGAACTCTATCACACAGAGGACACATATGGAGTGGCATGGCCACATTAAAGGGTACAGTAAAGGAGGAGAGATTGGAAAGAGGGTTGATAATGACAGAGGGACAGAAAAACAGGGGGAGAAAGAGAGAGGGCATAAAGGCCGAATGAGATCTGTTTTATGTCTCTTTTGAGTGCTAAGGCGGGGTGCCTGAGATCTAGTACAATTTGTAAAGGTTGTTAGTGAGGGCTCAGCTCTGAAGGCTTTGACTGACAGTCCAATCAGAGAGCTTCGCTTGACCAGTCGTGACTGTGGTCTGGAGCAAGGCAGGTTATATTCTTTGTATTTTTTAAAGTCATCTCTGTGTATCTGGATGGGGCCTAGAACATTTTACATAGCGCTGGATCTTCATCTTGTGCAGTCTTACAGCTGGGTGGGTCAGCTGCCATAGATGCCAGAAATATCCCAGTTAAAAGGTACCCTCCATAAGGGCGAGGCAGGGTGCGTATATATAACGTCTGATAATTACATGTGTCTAAAACAGGGAACCCTGAGAGCTTCGAGTTCAGCCACAGACTGCAGACACATCACAGAAAGAAACATGCGCCACCCTCACTATGCAGAACCACTTGTAAACCACAGCAGCCTAAGCCTGTAGTTACACTGGGTTAAAAATAAAAAAATAAGTATACATATACTGTTACATCTAAGACATCTTAAATATACAGAGAAGAATACGTTCAGGCCGTTGAACATGATGTTTGTGTGTGTGTGTGTGTGTGTGTGTGTGTGTGTGTGTGTGTTGGAAACAGAGATAAATTATTGAAGTCTGAGTGTTGTTATTTGTGCTTTAAACACTGTGTTTTTAATGTTTATCTGTTTGATTTAATTTACCCTGAATCCTATTGTTCTGAAGGATAATCTCTCTGTGGTTCAGCCACTGAGAGAAAAAAAATGTTAAAGGAGCCATTACAAACTATTATTACACGGCTCTGTGGAATATTTGATTCTGATTGGTCAGTCGTGACATTCCGAGGTATGTTATCCCTCGATAACAACCGGCTGATAACACAGGCTCATCCGGGTAACTAAAGTCAGCTCTGTACTCTTGCTAGGAACAGTTTTTTCTTGGTGGAAGCTTGGCGTTTGTTTAGCTAATAAAATATTAAAACTCGATTCAAAATGGTGTACAATTATTTCATTATGTCATTTTGGTATTGCGGAATCGCTCTCTCATTTCATACAAACACAGCTGCTGCCATTTTGCTATGATTGTTTTGTACGTTGTAATGGATTATAAGATAACTAACAAACTGGTAAGATTTTAAAACATCTTCGTCTTAAATCTTTTATTGCCTTAATTATTTATGTGGTGAAATGTTGTGTGGTTTCCCTTAAATGTCCATCTAGTTTGAACTTGCTGCTTGCTCGCAACTGCTGTGTTCACGGAAGCTTTGCGTTCAAATATTTCAACTCAAATCAATATTTTATGTCTAATTATTTACTCATGTGGCAAGTAGCCGTGTAATAAGTGGTATAATGTACATCCAGCCAGTTGTTATCGCAGAATAACCCCCTTCAGGGTGATACAAGACCCCTTTGACGTCCTGATCACCCTGTCGGGGGTTATATATTCTGTGATAACAACGGGCTGGATGTACATCATCACCTTAATTAAATTTTTTTTTTTTTTTTTTTTTTTTAAACAAATGCAAGAAAACTGGTCAATCAATGTTTAGGATAAAATAGAGATGTCAGATTGATTGACATTTGTCACATATTACTGATTTATTTATTTGAAACGTTTAAATGACTATTTTACATTAGACAGCTAAGCAGGCATTTTACATATTGTGGCCTGCAAGGCTACTTTATTTATTAAAATTGTTTATTTATTGTTTGGTTACATTTATTTATTAGTATTTAAACAAACCACTTACTTTCCGCTACGAAGTGTATTTCCTGGTGTAAATGTAAATTTACCTTCCATAATGGAACATTTGTTTGTTTATTTATTTAACAACTAATTAATAGCTGATATGTCGGGGAAAAGAAATCCTCTTTTTAGGTTGCGGAGCAGCAGACATGAAAACTGTAGTAATAGCGCCCTCAGGTGGTCATCATCAGTTTAACAACAACCGCGTCTCGTGTTCTAGAGAGTTCTAGGTGCATTGTGGGTACCTCACCCGGGACCGTCCTCTTCTAGCCTGCAAACATGATGGTGAGTCTGCATTCATGCCGGTTTTGCCTTCAAATCTATCATCATCTGAACTTTTGTCGCATTTCCTAGTACTGGGATATAAACGTCCAGGAGAATAAAGCACACAGGACATGTCTGTGAGATTATTTCTGGTTTAGATGCGATAATACGCAGAAAGTTTTACATTGATGCTAGTTAGCTTGGTGGCTAACGATCATTCTTCTGTAAAGTGACGGGCAGAATTACGACGCCATGTGCAGAAGTCGACTCTGTACGTCATGTGTACATATTGTTTTATATTTCACTCGGTAGTTTTAATCTGTGTGGTTGCTTAATAATGCCAGAGGCTTTAGTTTAGCATCATGAGCTAATGAACCGGTTACACCCTTCACAACTGTTCATCTCTTTAGTTGCTATGATAAACCTGTGACTTTATGAAACAATTTTTTATTTTTCCGAATAAAGACCCTTATTTTTAGCACGTAGAGACAGACACACATGGAGAGATATAAGGGTTATTCATGACATATCTTTTGTGCATGACAGCAAATGCAAAAACTAAGACGAGCGGATATTACTGTTATTTATAATAGCCTTATAATATGTTTATCTGTGTGTATATAAAGAGATAATGGACGTATGTATGCTTATGTTGTATAAGTAAATATTACAGCACATTATTTATTAACTTATATAACGTTAAATGGTCAATACACTGGCTGTGTAAGAACTGTCAAAAGTCTCCCATGGTCATGGAAAACCTTAAAATCAGTGCATTTAAAAAAAAAAAAAATGTGATTTACAGGCTTGGAAAGATCATGGAAATGAGCACATAATGGTGTGAATGTATCTGTTGCAAATAATGTTGTTGTTGTTTTCTAGTTTGAGCTGTTCTTAATTTTTTTTAAAAACTTTTAATTGAATTCAAAAGATGGTGTAGTTATGATATTATAGTGATTCCTAAACCTCTCTCCTCAGCCCACTCCAGTCATCCTCCTGAAGGAGGGCACGGACACCTCTCAGGGGATCCCACAGCTCATCAGTAACATCAATGCCTGCCAGGTTGTGGCAGAGGCTGTGCGGACCACCCTCGGCCCCCGTGGCATGGACAAGCTTGTGGTAGATAACAGAGGTGAGTTTGAAGTGTTGTTTGAAGACTCAGACTGGTATCATATTAACACGATGCTCTGATTTTTCATGCTGTGATTGACATGACGTTATCTTGCAGGCAAAGCCACTATTTCTAATGATGGAGCCACGATTCTGAAGCTTTTGGATGTTGTTCACCCTGCAGCCAAGACTCTGGTAGACATCGCCAGATCTCAGGATGCTGAGGTAAGTTTGACACTTTCTGTGGGTATATTTATACTGCTTTAAAAAGTAGTTAGTTAGGTAGATAATTTTAGTTTTCAGTGTTGATTAATTGAAAATATTATAGATACGCAATGAAACACCTGTTCAACTAATTATTGATTACAACACACATTTATTAAATGTTCTATTATAGTTTTAATCTCAGAATCTATATTTTGTAGCAGAAGGATAGCACTTTAAATGTTTTAATGACACATTTCCTTTTTTATTTACTTTTAAGAAAGCACTTTAAATGTTTTAATGATACATTTCTTACATTTTTAGCACTTAAAAAGACATACATTTTATTTTTAACCAGATGGGCTCAATTTGCATAATAATCTTATGGCTCTTTAAGTGTCCACCTCGGTGACTCTGCTTGCTGCTGAGTTTCTGAAGCAGTTAAAGCCATACGTAGAGGAGGGTCTTCACCCCCAGACCATCATCAGAGCATTCCGCACCGCCACACAGCTCGCTGTCAAAAAGATCAAAGAAATCGCTGTTACCATCAAAAAGGATGACAAGCAGTGAGTCCCAACCCTGTGTGCTGTTATGTATTATAGTCTTGTGTTATTATCGTATAAATGTCACAGAGGTGATCATTTGTCCTCTGTTGCTTCCTCAGTGAGCAGAGGGGGTTGTTGGAGAAGTGTGCTGCTACGGCTCTGAACTCCAAGCTGATTGCAGGACAGAAGGAATTCTTCTCCAAGATGGTGGTGGATGCAGTGATGATGCTGGATGATCTACTTCCTCTGAAGATGATTGGAGTGAAGAAGGTGCAGGGTGGCGCTCTGGAGGTGAGAGGAAGCAGGATTCTGGATTCCAGTTTTTTTTTTATTTTAAAGATTTTTGTTCACAATGTATTCATTGTTGATTGTTGTTTTTTAAGTTTTTAAAGGTTTTTTGTAGTGTATATTTTATTGTGTGTATACTTTATCTTTAGTAGTACACCTCACATCTTTTAAAATATATTTTAAAACATTATGCACCATACTTTTGCCTACTTTGTAAATGGAGAACAACTGGGGTTATTTGAAACGCAACAAACTTACACAAAATATAGTTGCTTGGAGATTTGTTAGAAATTGGCTTCGAGATGTTTAATAATTTATGACTAGATGGAATCTTTATCTGAAGCTAGAAAATCAGATTCTGTCCATCATACACTATATGTTTTCCGATTAAATGTCTAATCTTACTATTGAGAATATGCAGACTGGTTCTGACCTTCTCCAACTAGCATTGACTTACTCCAGATGGCAAATCAGGGGAAAAACCATTCCAGCCTTTACTCGATAAGACAAAACTGTTTTTTTTTGCCAGTCTGAACAAAGCCTTTACATTTAAGGACCATTGTTGTGGAATAGCTGAACACTGTGGATTTACCCAGAGATGCAGTATTGGCGAAAAAGGTCTCTCTATTGAATTGCAGCAAAAGAAACAGATGCAGATTTTAACATTTCAATCCTTTGTTTTTGTTTCTGTCTATCAGGACTCTCAGCTTGTAGCTGGTGTGGCATTCAAGAAGACCTTCTCCTATGCTGGCTTTGAGATGCAGCCCAAGCGCTATGTGAACCCAAAAATCGCACTGCTCAACATTGAGCTGGAGTTAAAGGCAGAGAAGGATAATGCAGAAGTCCGTGTCAACTCTGTGGAGGTCAGTACTGCTCTTAACCCTTTACCGTGCACGATCACACCGGTGTGATGAGAATGTTCAGTGCGTCACATGATCAACTGCTGAATTAAAATCTGCTTTCACGCTTTGGCTGGCACGGAACCAGAGAACCAGAGCTTGTAGGATAAATTAACGTGTTGTAAATCCCTCAGGTCGGATTCAGCACGAACTAACATGGTAGTGCCCGGTATAGATCAACTAACATGGTCATTACAAAAGTTTATAAACTACCAAATACATTCATTTGCACATATATGAGAATTAGAATATCAGATATTTTTTAATATAGTGAACACGTTTGTGAATATGTTTAATAAAAAGGAAAAACTAAATAAAAGTTATACATGTGTAATACTGTGCTATTGTGGCTGCGGTGTGTCACGTGACAAACATGACACCTGGCCGTGGAAACAATAAGGCAATACATTCTAAAAAACTCACACTGGGGGATCAGCTAGAATATTTTAAACACACGTGTGAAAGGGGTAACCATCACAGGTTATCTCTTGAAAAAAACTAGGCCATAAGCACGTCAGAAAACTGACTGTCAATAACCATTCCCAAAGTCTGCAAATTCTTTTTTTCAGAGATTCTCATGTCAATAACCCATCATGGCCAAACTCAGTTGTTTTTCTACGTTTCTGTGGCTGTTTGCAGGACTATCAGGCCATTGTTGATGCTGAATGGAACATCCTGTACGATAAGCTGGAGAAGATCTACAAATCTGGGGCTAAAGTGGTGCTGTCAAAGCTGCCCATTGGAGATGTTGCTACACAATTCTTTGCAGACAGAGATCTGTTCTGTGCAGGCCGTGTTGTGGAGGAAGATCTTAAGAGAACTATGATGGTGTGATGATATTCTGTGTTTATGCTGTCAGTTAGTTTTGGCTGTGTAAAGTACTTTTATGATTCGATTGTAGTCTGTTTTTTATATTGGGGTAAATATAGTCCAATTTTACTCAGCATTATAATTGTAAATGAATGCCATATATCATCTCTTATGCACACGTAATAATGTTTTGTGCGTGGTTGTGTTGTTGTTGACCGTGTAGCAGTTAAAGCATCTGTAATGTCTCCTCCAGGCCTGTGGTGGCTCTATTCAGACCAGTGTCGGTGCCCTGACTGATGATGTGCTTGGACAGTGTGAGCTCTTTGAAGAAGTGCAGGTTGGAGGAGAAAGGTATGTTTTTTTCTATGTATCTACAAAATGTAATTATGTCCATGAAACTAGAGATTTTTATAAGAGATTTCACGTAAATATTTTCCATAGTACACACAATGTAACTGTGTGCATTGCATTACAGATACAACTTCTTCAAAGGCTGCCCAAAGGCCAAGACCTGCACCATCATCCTGAGGGGTGGTGCAGAGCAGTTCATGGAGGAAACAGATCGCTCACTGCACGATGCCATCATGATTGTGCGCAGAGCAATCAAGGTGGGGAAAACTTCATCTCTTGCTACAAATGACTACGACTGCAGATTTATTTTATCTTTGATTTCCAGTATTTCTTGTGGGCAAAGACTGAAAGTTTGTGTTAACAATGTATAGTAAACTGAATGACACAGGACAGTAGTAATTTTGTCCTGAATAATCATGATGCACTGAAATGTGGAAGTGACCGTTGCATATTATTTGAACTTTGTTTCAGTACTTTACATAATAGACATCAGTTTACTGTCGAGGATTTGTCATGTTGCACCGCATCCAGTGTAGTCAGTTACACAGCATTACTGATTATAATTGGTTCTATTGTATTTAGTCGTGTCGCACCGCTCGCGTCCGGTGTAGACACAGTGAGAGCCACGCAGATGCACGTGAACACCGAATTGTGTTCATTTCTGCGTCTATTTGTGCCTGAAATACTGTGCTCTGCAAGTATCCTATTAAACACAGATGCTTATGGCTTAGGTGAAGGTAAACAAGTGAGAAAGGACATGGATGTGTAGCAGTGTATTGGTTCACAGGAGTTTAATGTTCCTGTTGCTTTCTGTCATGAATTTTAAACAACAAAACACAAAGAAAACTCACTTTTGTAGCTTTAACAGATTTATTAGATTTAATTTATAGGGAAAACTATGCAGTGTTATTTTACATTTGATTATCAAAATTTTTGAATTTTGTTATAATTATACTTGAATATTTTTAGAACTGCTTATTTCATTTGTATCTCTGTTCTGTTATCTAGGCTTGAATTTTGTTTATTTCCTGTTTACTCGCCTACAAAATCACCCCAATCACTGATTTATTTATTTTTTCAAATAGAGCTATTGAAGTCATCTGATTTTTTTTTTTTCTTTTTCATATCGCAATATATATTGCAGAAAAAAAATATTGCAATGTGAGTTTTTTTCCAATATTGTGCAGCCCTAAAAATGACATCAATAATTTTCTGAAGACAGTCGGATTCCTTCAGAAATACAGTGATATAAAAACACCCACACCGGTTTTTGATTTTGAAACTTGCAGCACTCTTGTTTATTCAACGAACTCAAAGCCTTTTGGAAAATCTATTTGTGGCGGTCAGTTTTGATATTGTGGCAGGCGCTGCAAATGAATGTATAAGAAACACAGTAGTCTCATAATTGAAGTGTAAATTCTGCAGATTACATCATTGTCCAGTATTGTACTTCCAGCAATTTATAAAAATGTTTTCATAATTGTAACATATTTACATAATTATTCAGATGCATGTGTAATAACTTGCGAAAACTTGATGCTACAGCAGCACTTTGTCGTCGTCTTGTCTGATGCTCTCAACCAAGCGTTCTAACCATGACCTCACCCCTCCCCACCCCCAACCATTCGAATTTCCGTAGGCGGGAATTATTTTAATGATATTCTAATGGGCCACTTTGTGACATCACAAAACCGGAAAACAACGCTATAGTCCAAACGAGCCGTTCGTTGTAGTTCTTAAAAAGGGTTGTTTTTTTTTTTTAACAAAATATCTTCCTTTCGAGTGGACTTGAAAAGTGAGATTTTAAACTTTGTGGATCTTTTTTATGGCCAAACATACAAACTACACACTGACTAAAATTCAAAAAGTGAAAAAGCATAATAGGACCCCTTTAAAAGTAAAACAAATATAGTCCTTGTTGAACACTACAAATATAGTCATGTACTGAACATGTATTTCCCCATGACAGAATGACTCTATTGTTGCTGGAGGTGGCGCTATTGAGATGGAGCTGTCGAAGTATCTGAGGGATTATTCTAGGACAATTCCAGGGAAGCAGCAGCTGCTGATCGGAGCCTATGCCAAAGCCCTGGAGATCATTCCCAGACAGCTGTGTGACAATGCAGGCTTTGATGCGACCAATATCCTAAACAAACTGAGGGCCAAGCATGCACAGGTATTTACACAAGTCATGCCTATTTATTTTTCATTAAATCATCTAAATTAAATGAGTGTTATAATTAATCCATTTGCATGATCTCTCTCTTCCTTAGGGTGGTATGTGGTACGGAGTGGACGTGAATAATGAAGATATAGCAGATAACTTCCAGGCGTGTGTATGGGAGCCCTCTATTGTGCGTATCAATGCCCTGACCGCTGCCTCTGAAGCTGCGTGTCTCATCCTCTCAGTGGATGAGACCATCAAGAACCCTCGCTCTACTGCTGACGGCCCGGCTGCACCTGCTGGCAGAGGAAGAGGTCGCGGTAGACCCTCACACGCCCACTAATTCACACCCATCCCCAGTAGTGTCTTGGGCAGAGCCTCTGGACTCAGAAGGTCAAAACAAATGCTATAGAGCCTTGATTTGTTTCATTGACCCATTTTGTTACTTTCTGGTCCCACTAAATCCAAGCATTTCCGTGTGTTTACAAAGGCTAAAGCAGAATAAAATGTCAATTTTGCTAACTGTTCCAGGGATTGAATCATATGTTGGATAGTTGGAGATTTGAATGTTGTTTTGTGGAAGTCTGAGAACACACACACAAAGTTTGTAGATCTGTATAAGCACTGATATGCAGGCACTCTGCTGACATATGTTGCTGTGTTGGTCATTCGGTGGAACTATTTATTGGACCATTAAAATCAGTACTTTTGCTTCTCAACATTTGTGTGAGATTTCTTTATTTGTGATTTAACCTTTTAGTCATGGTGGTAAGAGACTTCAGACATTAGAATTATCTTAAACATTATAACATTTAAAGGAAAATATATTTTATTTTCAGGCATTGTGATTAGTATACAAACAGCTTCATAGTATGTATTAAACTAAAGTCAAAATTGTAGGACTATATGCTAACAGTATGATGTGATTTAAGCCCTAGCTTAATTCTCATATGTCAGATTGATGTCCAGCGTACTTAATAGTAATATTACCAATATATTTGAAGCAGGCTTGTGTTAAAAATGACTGTTTTCTTTCCTCCTGGATGAGTAAAAAGCCATCAACATTGCTCATACGAGGCAGATGAAAGACTAAAAGTTCAAATGTCAATGATAAATGTCATAATCACTTTTAGTTTAGACCTGGAATAATTTAAAGTCTTAAGAGGTAGTGTTTCATAAGCTTTAGCTATTTTAATGGTGCCTGAAAAAAAAAAAAAAAAACAAACCTAAATGTCTCAAACAGGTTCTTCACAGAGCAAATAAACTACAATTACAATCAGGTAGAAAAAATGGTTACAAATTGCATTCCACAATGTAACTACCTCTTTTGTACCTCTGTAGGAAATAAGTCATTTTGAACTTAATTTCTTCGTCAACTATCCTCTCAACATCATTCTAGCTGATCACTTCCTCTTCTTACCTCCAGGTGGCGCAACTATAATTTAAAAACTTAGAGTGTCCTTATACAAGTTTTTAAATGATTAGTGTATAGTTCCATAGAATGATTACAAAAAAAATAAACACTTAAGTGGCATTATCTAATAATTAAAATACTAAGTGTCTGCTAACTTAGAAGGAATATAATGTCTACTTACTGCATGTGTGATGATCACCACAAGGAGTAACTGAACTAAAACTAGTTCCTCTGTGTTAATAAACTAATAGGAAACATAAAAATGTATGCTTACTTGATAATTCTAGTAAACGTGGTTCCCGTCCAAAGTTCTAGTTCATTTTTTGTCTGTAGCTCATGATGTAACTGAAAATTTCATTGCTTATAATTTAGAATCTTTCTTATCCAAAGCTTACAGTATGCTTAATTCAGAGACAGTCTTCATAACTAGTGCTTTGCACAATTACAGGGAATCCCAGTAATGTTCCAGTTTATAATTCAGCCTTCCAGTTTTCAGATCTGCAATCCTTGGATATCCAGATCTTCAACCTCAAAGCTATTATTTAATCTATTAATTGATGAGATTAGCTGTCATTTAATGTCCTTCACATTCGCATTCCAGTTCTCTCCAGTAATGGCACAATAGGATCAGTTGGACAGGAAGTCAATTGATGCCCGCACCAGTTGGCCGGTTGCCACATCAACAGCTGTGACTTTGATCTCAGTGTCTCCAAACTGCATCGTCGTGCGAATCTCCCTGCGTTCAAATGCTGATCCTTTATCGTTATCCCCAGCGCTAGCTGCCACTGCCCCTGACTCAAGCAGGTCTAGTGTGATGGCACCACACTTCCTCACCCCGGGCTCAGTAATGTAGGTTATGTCATCAGTGTCACTGCAGTAGATGTTGATGATGATCTTTCTTTGTCCCATTCTTGCTGGAGTGTAGCTCCGCCTCACCACCTCTCCCAAAGCCACTGATTGATCAACACTTACAAAGCGGTCCAGGATGTCAGTGCACCATTCTCGGCCATCTTTTATGAGAAGCTTATCACGAGGGTGTCGGCCTTCCACAAAGCGGTTCAAAACCCCAACACCGTAAGTTAATGGGCAACGGCGTACACGTACAACAGTGGGGTCTAGACCAAACAGGACTGCACCCTTGAGGATGGTTAGACCTACGTCATGTGGAATTATGATACGGCAGTTTCGCCCTAGTGCATTTTGTGCAGCGCGTTGAAGCATGGGCGACTCTGCAAATCCTCCAACCAAGAAGAGAAAATGCACACCCTTTACTTCCTCCTTCTGCACCAGGTTCTCTGTTAGGGTGAGAGAAAACAATAAGACTTTAGAGAATTGACCACCAATCTGCAGTTTGGTGTTTGTTTGAGAGATGGTGTGTCTTACCAATATGTTTTATGATGTTGTTGATGGTCGGCTGGAAAAGCTCATGCATGGCTTCCGCAGACAGCCTCAGCATCCCTTGAGATGACCACTTTATAAAATTCATACTGACAGAAACATCACGCTTTGTTAGAGACACACTCACATTTTCAAAGATATAATAAAGCTCTCAGTCAGTCAGACGTACTTGCTCTTGCGCAGGGCAGTCTCCACACTCTGCCCCCGGTGTCGCTTGTAGAAGTCAATGAAGGAAAAGGGCAAAGAGATGTTCAATGAGTTGGCACGGCCAGGAGCCACAGTGCGCTTGCGGGCTTCAAATGCAATGGTAAGGTCAACCCAGGCTGCTGGACGTTTAGCTTTAAAACTCTCAATGAAGTCAGCCCCAAAGATCTGGCACAACATGGCCTCGAAGGCAAGATCCACACCAACTGCTCCATAAGGACCCCCTGAAAGAGAGTACCATTGTACCATTTAGGATAGAACTACATGCCACTAGATTTTCATGCTCATCTCAGTGTATTTCAGGTCCTAAACTAAATCCTTTGGAATAAGTGACTGATGATCAGTCAGGATGTCCTTCACCTCCTGCAGTGAAATAACAGGGCATGGCTCTCATCATCACTGAAGACTTACCAGATTTCATTCTGACTATGGTAATCATGATTTTGCCTATTTGGATGTGCTCCTGGATCAACAGGTCTTGAAAAAACAAGTCTGAACACTGACATCTACTCTAACCATTAACTATCCCTTAAATCAAGAGGAAATGATAGACTAGAAAGAATATTGTTGAACCCTCAACCACAGAGCTCATAGCCTAACATTTATTTAGAGATTAGCTACAACACACCATCTTGGAAGTTTCTATTGATCCTGAAGATTTCGATTAGCTGGTCCAAGTGTGTTTAATTAGGGCTGGAGCCAAATTCTGCTGGAAGGTGACCTGCTTGGAGCAGGTTTGGACAACCCTGCCCTAAACCTGTAGAATCCACACGGTTGAAGTTTGTTTGTTTTGTTTGTTTGTGTTTTGTGTGTTTTTGGTTTCGTTTGTTTGTTTTGTGTGTGAAGTACTGTAGGGTGTAGGGTCCCACCAAACTTGAGATCTTAGGTTTCAGATGGGTGCTTATATGTGCCCTTGGTGTGTCTTTTTGCCAATCCCACACAAACACATCATAGCAAAAACTACCTGGCAGTCTATGTTGCATTACGTCACCTAAGTATGTGCTTGGAGGAGGAGTGACAGCTTGATGGCAGTTGATCCAGGAACATGTCCTACTTGGCAAAATCATTTAATGAATTGAACTTGGTTATTCATGACTGTTCACTTTAGCCATGAATCATTTCACTCTAGTCCTGAAGATCTGTGAGGTGAAAGTCTTATTGGAGGTTGTGTGTGTGTGTGTGTGTGTGTGTGTGTGTGTGTGTGTGTGTGTGTGTGTTTGTGTGTGTGTGTGAGTGTGTGTGTGTGTGTGTGTGTGTGTGTGTGTTTGTGTGTGTGTGTTTGTTTTTGTGACATATGGGACACAACTTTGTATAATGACATGGGTATGACACAGGTATTACAAGGAGAGGGTGACTTATGAGGACATAACCCATGTCCCCATTTTTCAAAACGCTTATAAACCATAGAGTATTAGTTTTTTTGAGAAAGTAAAAATGCACAAAGTTTCCTGTAAGGGGTAGGGTTAGGTGTAGGGTTGGTGTAGGGCGATAGAATATACAGTTCGTACAGTATAATAAAAACCATTACGCCTATGGGATGTGCCCACTTTTCACAAAAACAAACATGTGTGTTTGTGTGTGTGTGTGTGTGTGTGTGTGTGTGTAAAGGAGTCATATTTGGTTCTCAACTAACCTGAGGCTTTGTAAAGCTCCTTCAGAGTGCCCTGTGGCTGCTCAATCTGATGCACCGTCAGATCCACTGTCCCACCACCACAGTCTGCCACAATGTACCGGTCACCTTTGAGAATACACACAGTTAAACTTCTTCAGTCATCGGTTTCCTGCTTAGTAACTGTTACTAGACTGTAACAAGACTTGTTTAAATAACACCCTTGTTCCTCTCTCTCTCTGACCTGCTGCAGTCAGGAAGATCTTTTCCCAAACAGCATTCAGACATTTATGGTACAGTCTGAGATAAGAATGGCTTAGCTTGGCTCCTGCCAACTGACTTTACTCAACTACACAGGAGTAAAAAGAGAGGAAAGTGTGTTTCTTGTTTGTTTACAGTGGTGTAATAACTCCGTTTCACAGAAAATGGCCTCCTGTTTGTGTGTGGATACACATGTGTGCACCATTAAGAACTGCAAGACACTATGAGAAAGCAAAGGAGACCTGTATTTTGAATATTGTGTGAGTTAGATTGTAATACACTCGATCCCTCTCTCTCCAGGAAACATCTGGAGCTAAAGAAGATTATTTTGACCCTGCACCTTGTCATTGTGCCAGTCATGCAGAGAGCACCGCACGCACACACACTGCAGCCATTCACTCAGACTGTGCAGCCAGTAATAACATACCAATGATTGCTCCATAATGAGCGTCTCTTACACATATGCAAAGCAATTAGAGTCATATAAACAATATTATATACACATAAGGAACAAGAAAGTGTGATGGGTGTAATCATATTAGTTAAATGTGTATCTCCATCTCTCACCTGTCTGCATCTCAGACCATAATTCTCCAGTACCACTCTCCACCAGAAAAGTCCGGCTATGCCTGGCTCTGCGGAGCTGCTCGCGTGCTGAAAGACAGATTGTTTTCCTTTAATCTGTGAATCACTAACATATGGGTGGCATTAATCAAAACCTTATCACATTAGAGCCAATAAACTCGAAACTTGAGCGAAAGCGAGAGGGAGTGATTGCAGTTACCTGGATCAATAATAAAGCAGCCTGCTAAACAGACCCTGATTTAATGAACCTAAAGCCTGTGTTTATAAAACCTGATCTTTGAGATGTGAGCACAATTTACTTTAAGTTTTGCTCTTATACCTAATAAAACAGGCTTGTTTCATGGCTGTAGTTTTAAAGCGAGTGCTTTTAGTGAATAATGACCTGCTAAACTAAGAATGATCCCTGCTTCACTTTGGGGGTTACTAAGGCTATACTGGTTGCTATGTTTCCTGAAGAACTCTTTTTATGGACTGCATTACTTCTAATATTTCCTTTCAGGTACAGTCTGTGAATACTGGAGGACATGCTGCCTTACATTCCTGCACCAAACACACAGAGAAGAGAAAACTTAACCACACTTTTGGGACAATCTGGAACCCATTACAATATGAAACAGCATTTGAAACAATACAAAGGCAAAGAGAGAGAAAAAAAAAAGTAAAAACAAACCAGTTTAATCTTTAATTACTCTAAAACCCATGTGATTTGATACAGCAGAGACAGATAAATAATGTGCCCAGTCACAGTAAAACCCAACGTTTATAATAAAACATTTGTGGAAACCAATTACCTCAAGACATTTAAGTTAACTCAATAATTTTATTTTGTTCTACTTTACAATTAGTAGAACTTTACAATTGTATTTTGTTCTACACAAACATGTTAACTTCAGTTTAACTAGCTCATACAGATTGTTTGCATAAACATCATATTAATATAAACCTTTATGGTTAAATGAACATAGACTCAACTATTTGGCACATTTGTATTATTATAGTTTTAAGATCAGTACATAAAAAGCTGCAATGAAAAGGCATGGTAAAAAAAAAAAAATCTAAGGATTTTTTTTCCTCCATAGAAAAGGCTAAAGTGTAAAGAAGAAAGAAAAGAAAAGAAAAGAAAAGGAAAAAGAAAAGAAAAGGAAAGGGTGTGATTTGTGTAAGTTTATTTGTTTTTGTGTTAATTGTTTTCCTGTTGTAGTAAGTTTTATTTTGGAACGTACATAGGCTCACATACTTCTGAATAAGTAAGCAAGCAAAAATGCAAGAAAGAATGAAAGAACAAAAGAAATCATCCAGGAAAACTAATGTAAGCAGTCAAGAGGAGGGTGAGCTCATGGCCCGTGCACCTTGTTTCAATTATGATGTCAAATGTATGTGTATGAATGGAAGTATATTTAGTTTGAGTGTAAAAGCAGGAATGAATAAGTGTCTACAGTATTTTTTTTTTCTTTTTTTTTGTATATAAATGTGAAAAGAGTGTTTGTAAAAGAGTACCATTTTATCTTTTGTCAAGCCCTGATAAGAAAAACAGTGTCAATCCTTCAAAGAGGTTTTTTCAGCTCTGTGACCTTGGGGACACTCACACCTTCAAGAAAAAGTCATCTCTCTCTTTCTGTCTTAACCTAAACCACATGCTTTCATAAGACCCACTTGGTTCTGAGTCTTACCCTAATCTGGCAAACTCTGTGCATAAACCCACACATACCCACAGAAGAAAAAAAAAGTACTCTGTTTTCAAAGGATGAAAAACAATCCTGTGTTCCTTATGCTTTAAGCATGGTTCCCATTTAATTTTTATAGAGAAACGTTATACACTCAAACCAAGAGATTTGAACTCCTTCACGGGATCAATCTAAGAGCTAGTGATATTGTATAATGCTAATTGGTTGAGAATAAGAAAATACTTTTTTTTACCTTGCCTAAAACTGGAATCAAAAGGGCGGGACCCTTCCACATCTAATCCATTAGTTACTGGTCGTTGACTGAGGTCAATGACCTGGTGTAGACGGAGCTTCCTGCAGTAGATGGATGCAGCCTCTGGTTCGAGAGCTATGAGGAGCTGCTCAGGAGAATCTGGAGTCACCAAACCTGCCTATGATAAGATAAAAAACATGAGCCTTAAATAACAGTGTTTGAGTTAACATTGAATAACTTATTCTAAACACAAATTCAGTATCATGTGTTTCCAAGGGTGAGTTTAGTTCCTGAATGAATCAGTGTTTTGAATAAATGTGACCCTGGCTGTGAAACCCAGATAAAGTCTTTCTTTGCGTGTGCGTGTGCGTGTGTGTGTGTGTGTGTGTGTGTGTGTGTGTGTGTGTGTGTGTGTGTGTGTGTGTGTGTGTGTGTGTGTGTGTGTGTGTGTGTGTGTGTGTGTGTGTGTGTGTGTGTGTGATTTACTGTTTTCTACATAAAACTATCCTTCATAAGGTAAAGGGCATTCTGTGAAAATTTAACATTGCTATCTTTAATATTGACTGAGACCATGTCCAAGATTGAAATCATAGTGTAATTAACGGCTGAAATCAAACTTTGATGCTTGTTATCTCATATTAGGTTTTAAGATTTTAGCCTGGATTTCACAAAGAGGGTCACAAATCAGTTAACTGAATGATTTGATGATACAGTCACTTTTTTTATGTTCCTGAATGAATCAGTGTTTTCAATGAATTGGTTGAGTAAATAATTCACTGACTCACTCATATAGACAGTAATTGGTTTTGTTCCTGAACGAACCAGTGTTTTAAACAAATTGGTTGAGTGAGTTATTCAATGACTCACTCATATAGAGAGTCACATGTTTCTTTTTAGAATGAAAAGTGTTTTGAACAAATCAGGTACCTGAATGATTTAGTGAGTCACTCATAAAGACACTTATTGCCACCTACTGGTGTGATGATGTAACCTACACAAAGTGTTATTGAAAAATCCCCAGCACTAATACATCAGCTGAAGTTCATACCAGATAATGCAAGCACTATTGGGTTATTTTGACTTGGGACAGTTAAACACCATAGCAACGCCTTAGCAACCTCCCATAACAATCCAGCAACCAAGTAATATTTTGCTAAAAACACTCAGAACACCATGCAACTGCATAACAATATGCTGGCACCCACCCACTAGCACACAGCCACTCTGGCATCAACTGGCAATTTCTATGAGCAAGTACTGCTCACATTTTTATCAGAAAACTTGTAAGCAATGAGCACGACTGGTAGCAAGGTAACCGAAGTAACAGAAGAAAAGGTATCCACACATTGTGAAAGTATCAGTTAACTGCCCCAATTGGTCATGGAGTTATGATGGGAGATGGTGGGCTGCCTCATTCCCCCTCTCTTGCTTGGCTAGGACAGGCGTGGTTTCCTGTGTTTGTGTGCTGGTCTTTTGCGTTGTTTAACCTCTGTGACACTGCAAAGAGGAAATGAACCTGCCTTACCTCTAGTAAGGTATATAGAAATAAAGATCTGAGGCTACTAGAACAAAAACTGTTCTAACATGAGCCTGTTTAATATGTAGAGACCATGGGTATAAATTCAGGGAGATTTCAGTGGTCTTAGTGTTTGAGCAGCTGGTAGTGATCGAATGAACAGTATTTGTTCTTTTATGGCAATTCCTGCACTGTTGATTGTTGTATGGACTGAGATGCTCATATTGTGCCAAAAACAATCTCTGCGATTGATTTCTTAGTGTTTTGCTCATATGGAAATGTACAGCTCTGCAATATAGTATATTTCACACAGGCAAACACTGTAAAATGGATATCAGGTTATTGTTCCCTCTTGGCACACTATACCTCTCAAGCTCATATAAAAGTCTTTCAGTATTCCCATTTACTGTATGTGTACAGTGACCTTTGCATTCTTTTTCATATACGCACATTTCCTGAACTTCACTGGGGGGCTGCAGGATGCCATGTTCGATGTGGGAGTATGCAGTTGTGTATGTGTGCATGAGAGAAGAAAGAGAGAAAGAGAAAAAAAGAGAAAGAGCATGAAAGAGAAAGAAATTTGAATGTGTAATTTTTCAGTTTTCTCAGATCAGTTATCCTGCATTACCAAATATGCAGCTTCTCGCATGAACTGCTTGGCTGGTTGCCGCCACACCGCAGGAACAGTGATGACCCACCGTACTTCATTACCTTCCAGCACAGAGGAAGACTGGTCCTTCACCTCCTGAAAAACACACACACAAACATTACTACTTTTCCTACTCTTATCTAAACTACATTCCACAGATAACATTTTCGTATGTCTATTAGTTATTGATATCCTTATTTCCGTCCCACTTTAAAAAATACAGTGATGTGTGTACTCATGACCCCATGCATGGCCGGAGGTTTATGCAAAATCTCCATGTTAATGTTTTCCCACAAGCCTTCAGGGGCTCCAGGAAGAAAGAGGAAGAAGGTTTGGGTCCAGCCAAGACTGACCCCCAACCCCCACTCTTCACAGAGACTGGATGTGTTCTTGTATGAGTGAAGGAAAAGTGCATCCTGAAAGATCTGGACCAAAGCCACAGCACACTACTGCTCTACGTTATACTGGAGGTTCATGTTCAGTCCGGCCCTGGAGGGAAATTTAAGTTGCACAACTAAAATAGGCAACAAATGCCTAAATAAATAAAAGTATAACCAAGACAATAACAGCACTTTAAAAAAGTTTTACAAATGTTCAAATAATTCTTGAGTAAGTACAGTACAATTATAATATATATATATATATATATATATATATATATATATATATATATATATATATATATATATATATATATATATATATATATATATATATATATATATATATATATCTTTCTAATAAAATAAATGTTATACATATTGAAAATTCTGTATATTCTGTGTATGTTGTTGGTATATGCTGGAGTATATACCAGCTTGTTGAGCCAAAGTCTGTATTTTATATGGCAGTGGCTATTTGCACTAAATGTAAATAGTGATAGAGTCTATTTACTCTAAATGCAAATAGCGATGGATGCTATTTACACTAATTGCAAATATCATTGGATTCTATTTACACTAAGTGAAAATAGCAGGGTTTTTTAGCAATATGCTATTTACGAAAGTGCAAATAGGTTCTATTTACACTGTTAAAATAGCAGGATTTTGCTATTTATAGCCCACTACTTATTACAAATAGTGGCAATAATCTGCAATATTGTAGTACATTATAAAACAGTATGCAATAATAAGTGTAAATTATAATGTTAATTTAAATTATTAAATGGACTCCACCTTACTGGGACAATAAAGCCATCTCTATACCCTGACCCAACCCAATACTTTGTTTGCAACTGTCTGATTATTTCATTCATTTTTATTGAAAATAAATGCCTTTCCGATGTGATATGAGATTTGAAATGGGAGGGAAAACAGTTTGGAAAAAGGCAATATATAGATAGATAGATAGATAGATAGATAGATAGATAGATAGATAGATAGATAGATAGATAGATAGATAGATAGATAGATAGATAGATAGATAGATAGATAGATAGATATGGATTGGATTGCTGGATTGCTGTCCATGATCGATGGTTCAGCTTGAATTACTTAGTAAAAATAGTATACTGTATACTTTAAATTTAAAAGAATTAATAGAAAAAAAGTAAAGTTGTGGTGGTGGAGCAACAGTTTAGCCTACAATCTTACAAAAATATTACCTTTTGGGGTGCAACCACTTGCCACTGGGGCAGTACCCTCATAAAGCATTAATATGTACCCTTTAGATACTAATAGGTACTCTTTAGAGCCCTTAGTGTATTTGGCTCCTTTAGGGGTTGAACGTATCCTCCTGAGCTTTAGTTGAGAACTTGTTTAGTTGACTGTCTTTGTACTGCTTGTACTGCCTCTGTTTTGTGTGTTTATGTTCACCTTTAAAGCATGTTCTCTGAAGAACCTCAAGGCGTGAGCAAACACCTCAATAGCCCGGACTCTTCTTCCATTAACAGACTCCAGCTCGGTCTCCATAGTGAGATCCTATAGAAAGTAAGAGAGTCTGCTGCAGAAATTCTTACAAAGATGTGACATAAATAATACACTCCCCTTATGCTCTGCTTCAAACAAGTAGATGTATTTTTTGACAGTGGTGTGATACCTTATGACAAAAGCTTGATCCCCCTAAGCTGAGCAATTACTCTACCTGAACAAAAATTTACATCAAAAACATAGTCAAGATATGATAGATGTTCTGCTTACACTGGTGCTGTGGATTTTCATTTTGAATTTGTCAAAGTAGAGCCAATGCCTGGCTTCCTCGGGGTCAAGGTCATGATAGCTGTCTCGAGCTGCAAAGCCAAAGCTGTGGAACCGGAGGTCAGGCGTCAGCAGTAGGCAAGTTGGACTCTTCTGATTGGCTACACCAGGGTCGCCACCCTCCCACCGTCTGTTAAATAATAAAAAGGAGAAATGTAGGGTAAGAAGTGGATTGAGGCATTATAATAACTTCAGGTTAGACCGTGTTTTTGTGCTTATGTCATAATACCTCATCATGTGAATGGTCTCAGGATCTTCTGTGAAACTGAATGCATAGCCACTGGAGGTGGTGCCAAAATCTATAGCAACAACCACAGAAAACGGACGAGCCACACGCGGTCTAACCTCTGTCCGCTACAGAGGGAAAGGAAGAAAAACAAGGCAGACAGAAAGAAAATAAATCTATTGCCTTATCACTTTTTCAAAGGGGTTGAAACCTACCTTCTCCCTCTCTTCTCTTATCTCTAGATCATTTCCCTGACCTGAGTGTTACATTGGCCAAACACCTCAGAGGCGAGAGTTTAATGTATCATTTTCAGGTCATATGAGTATTTGTTAAGTCATGTAAAGCTGATTTATACTGATTTGTGATTAAAAATGCAGGGCAGTGTAATGAAGAAAAGAAATGCAAGATTCTTTTTTTTTCTTTTAGCACTTTTTAGAACACTGTGTCAAAGTAGCACAGTGGAACACAAAAAATAAGGTGACACTGGAATGGTAAAGAAAAGCAAGCAGAACACAATTTTAAATGCTTCTTTAACTTTAGCTTCATCACTTGTTTTACAAGACATTTCAAATGAAATAATGAAACAATGTGGGGGGGTGACTGAGATGGAAAATGGCATTCTGTGTGAATGGCTCCTAAGGGGTCGTCCACACAAATGCATTTGAAAAAGGGGGAAAAAAACAAGCTCTCTGGATACGTTTTTTAAAAGTTGAACTTCTTTTAACTTAACAGCCATGCATTCAGAATGCCATGTTATGCATGAGATGCTGCAAAGACATTAAAAACTATGGAAAAGCAGCACTTTGACAACAAAAAGATGTTCCATGTGGATAGCGACTGGGAAAGGGCTATTGGCCTTAACCAATGGCATGAGTTTGAATGTTGTGACCATGTGATGTCCAACCAATGGCAGACCATGTGAGTTTTTAAGAGACCTGTTTGAAATTATTTTTAAAATTCCTTTTGTGACACTAGCTGCACAGATATGACACACTTCACCTTCAGCATTACTTCCAAGCTTTCAAACAAAACAGTTTTGTGCTGCCTCAGATTGCAGTGCAGTTTGACTGGAGGATTAGCTAATGATAGTGCTCCTTTAAACCAAACGACTGAGTGCTAAGTAAAGAAGCATAATTGCATATTTCTGGTGGTACCACATCCTCTTTCAACATTACTGTAGTTTAAAGCATCTGATTTTGCCATTTAATCCAGTTCTGAGGACGATGTTTATCGTATAAAGCACTACAGAGGGTGCATGGTGGAGCACTGTGTCTGTTGAGATCTTACTGGAGAGGGGGATGGAGTAAGAGGAGTGATGCTGCATTCATTTCTGGAAGGAGATGGAGAACCAGATGGAGATGTAGAGGCTGATCTATCTTCACCTGAAAGAAAGTGAATGAGAGAAGAAGGAAGAAATTCTTTAAGTCTTTAACTTAGTAAGTTGCTCATGTATTGTACTGGAAAATGTAAGTTCGGAGCTCGTAATTGTGGCTGAGCAATTAAGAGAAATCAAGAATTTCTGGAAAATTCCATATTGGCTGGTTGGGCATTTAAGCCCAACTGGCATGTGTTTACCAGTTTCAGAATTTCCAATGGACAGTTTTCATTGGAAAAATACTGCACTGTGGATCACATTAGATTTTATAGAAGCTTATATGCTGATTGACCTAATACCTTTATAAAAGAAATGGAAATACATCTAGCTTACTTTTCAGAAGTATTTAAAGTCATGATAAAATGAGTAGAAGCAGCAACTTTTCCCCTCTTTTGTGATGTGCACAATGGCTTATCAAAAAGGTGCTTGGTTCTATTCATTGAATATTAATTAGATTTTGAGATATGGGTATTACATTTAACAATGGTGGCAGATCTGAATGCCAGCTTGTAGTTACTTGTGGAAGATCGAGTTATGACATTTTGATTAACACTGTGCCAACACTGACAAGGAAATTTAGGAGCAGACGTCCAAACATTCCATAATTCCTAATGTGGTAAAAAATTTACGTACATTTTCCAGAACAGAATGAATTCCATGGCAAATACTTTATTAACGTGTAGTGACCCCTCCATCAAGGTCGCTTTAATATGCCTGCGAATGAGCACATACTCAAACATGGGTGGAATTTACTCAAGGGTATGACAGGAATGTTATCGACGTGTACAGATATTCTCAAGAGTGCAGAGCATAGATAAGAGGGGGTCACACCCCTGTCCAGTATTGTTGATGGAATAGACAGGAATTACAGCAAAATTCCTGTGGAAATACATGTGGATGACCACAGGTTTCTATTCAGCTGTGCATTGTTCTACATGTCTTCTGTATATAAATTTTGGTTACATACTGTGCAAGTACTTAATATAATAGCTTATATAACCTACATGGTTCCTTAGGATATTCTACGGATATGATTTTCTCAAGTCTTAATTACAGTGTCAAATCCCAAAGAATAAGTTTACCTGGTACTTGTAGACTGTTGGTATTAAGCTGAAGGACATCTGCCATTGTAGAGGTCACAGGGCTTCTACAGCCTAGGAGGGAAAAAAATAACACTGACATGTAAAACTTAAATTGGTTACGATGGAAATAATGTTATTTAATGATGTCAAATAGTACAAACTCATTTTAAGATGTTTTTAAAAGAACCATAGGAAATCAGCATCTTAGATTGCATTTCTAAGAATGTGCTCATTTTGAATTAAATTTAAAAGACTTACAGAACAGAACAGAACAGAACAGACACATTACACATGGAGAATAAATACTATAACATATTTGACTACAAATCTCTATTTTTCATTTGTATTTATTTATTATTATTATTTTTTTAATGTATGTTTTCTCTTTCTCAAACATCATAATAGGTCATCCCAGCTGCAACAACAAAATCATGACATGATGCTGGTGGGTGTGTGTTAGTCATGCTGTCTCGCTTTGTTTCCCAAAGCTCTTGTTGCACTCTGTTTTCCTGACCAAATGATCTGAAACTGGAGAGAAACACAATAAACACTGAAATGTGTTAAGTAAATGTTGTTAAACTATAGTCTGATATAATACAAGTATTTTAATTCTGTGCTAAGTTACAAAATATTAGATTTACAGTTATTTCTTTTATCTGATGAACACAGAAGGGAAAATGTGGTACTTTCTGAAATTCAACCTCATGCCCCCTACCCCCCAAAGTGTTCCATTCCCCCCTATTTTCCCCATTTCTCTTGCCATAATCTTTTCTTTGGACTCTTTCCCATTTTCTTTTTCTTTCACTGTTCATTTCAAACCTTTTCAGTGCTTGTAGATGCAGGGTAAGAGGAAAGAAGCATTCCCTCGACAGTGTGTGTGTATGCTTGCATGTTGCTCAGAAGCGAAAAATGGTTTTGAAAAAGCAGAAAAGGTGGAGAGGGAGAGGTAAGGGGCCTCCCACAATGCTTGTTTAGTAAATGGATCTGACTGAAATAAACTCTCCAGATGCTATCTGCACTGTTCTTGCACTAATGCAACAAAGAAAATGGTACCACATTTTGAGCACTTCATTTTCTGCTACAAAGAATATTTAGTGGCTTTGGCAGAAAAGGTAGAAATATAAACACATTTGCAAGTTTAAAAAGTAAAAACTTTAAAATGATACAAGCCCATTGAACTTGATTGATTTCAGATGATATGGAATTATCACTGCCTCTCCATATGGTTTCAGACACACTTCATATAGATTACAAATGACATCAAAGAGGCTTTCTGGCACTGAGTCAGAGTCTTTTGAACAAAGAAACATAATATATACAATCCGTATCCCAATCACTGTAAAATGCTGTCTAGTCAAAGTTATTACCATTAACTAAAATTAAACAACATTACAAAAAAAGAAATACTTACAAAAAAAATTTAGTTTAAGTACTAAAACTAAAGTACAACTATAAATTAAAACTATATATAAATATTAAAAGCAACAAATTGCTAAAACATAAACATTCAAATGATAAAATATTTAAAAAGAAATTAATATGAAAATATTAACTAAAACTATAATAGAGTATCAGTGATATTAAAATAACGCTGTCTAGTAATGTACATCAGTCCCTCTTTATATTCCACCATCCATCAGCATCCGTGGCATTTCGTCGACTGCCACCAAAAATGATTTCACCTTGTACCTCAGTTTGTTGAACACAAACACACCTCCTGCTTCCTCAAAAAGCTTTCTAGGAAAATCTTCCTATTAATTTCCACCCTTGAGACACAGCGACACAGTAATATTTGCAGAAGCTGAGGTCAAGTATGACTCACCCCTTTCCTACTACATTATAATTATAGTCATATTAAAGGTGTGCAAAGCCATATTTAATGTCCGTCAGGTAAATACAGTCAAACTGTCCACTAAAATCCCATTTGTCTTTTTATGTCATACTAAAACATCCTCAAGTCAAATCTCTGGAAATCTCCCATCCATCCATCCCACTCCACTCCTGTCAGTCATCACAGCTCAGAATACAAAGCACTGCACCTGATGCTGGTCCCAATTATAGTTTTCACTCTGTTGTAGCATGTCAACTTTCTACTCACCCTTTTGTTTAGGATGTTCTATTGTACCCTGCCGGGGCTGTACTGTCCCCAAAGTCCAGAATCCCCAAAGAAATAGGATGTTTCAGTAGCAGAGTCCAAGTAATGGTGCTGTTTTCCAACAGACGATTCAGCTAAATACTTCAAAGAAGAAAAGCACTGAATATTTGGTCCAGATTAGTCTTAAAAAACTGCACAGATCCAAAGAATATTCCTGTGACTTTCTTGTTTCTTAGTCCCAGCAGTCAATCCCACATCTGCTGTGGAATGTCAGGGAGGACTGGTTGAGAGAGCCGCACGCACACACATGTACAGGGACTGGATATGAAGGTTGCCGTAATGCAGGGGGAAAGGGAGGGAGGGGGATCTGACTTCATACTGACACAGATTCAATCACTGTGTATCGGTGTGTGTTTGTTGGACTGAGAGAGAGAGAGGGAGAGAGAGAGAGGGTGGGGAGTATTTGGAGTGGCAGCGTGCACTGATTAAGTCATCCGACCCCCCTTCTCCTGTTCCCCCATTTTTCCTCCTGCCCACCCCCTGCATCCAACTCTTTCTTCTTCCTCAACTTCTCTTCCAGCTCAGTCCTTTTTCTTTCCTTTCTGTCTTCTCTTCACTCTCCGTTTCATTTCTTGCTGTACACCCTTTTCACTCTTTAAAAAACATTCATAAACTGGATCTCAGCCAGATTAAAAGATTACAATATAGTAAAAAACTTCATATGAATCCAGCTCATCTGTATTCCATTAGTCTGACCTTCTCATTGTAAATGTTCTTGAATGCACACTCAAGGCCACTATTCACTAAGAAATTCACACATGCATAAGCAGAACAGTAGGCCTTACTGCTCATGAAAAAGTCATGGTCACGACACAGGGTGCATTATGCTGTCGATTTAGGGAGCTAATAGGCAGTGTTGGGGGTAACGCATAACAAGTAATGCTAGTTACCTAATCAGATTACTTTTTTCAAGTAACTAGTAAAGTAACGCATTACTTTTTAATTTACAAGACAATATCTGAGTTACTTTTTCTAAAAAGCAACGCCAGTTACTTTGTTTTCCCATTTATTGACTGACAAGTCTTCTGTCCCCATATTGGGAGAAATCGAAAGTACAGAGGCGTTGTGTGCGGTGTGAACATGATGTTACTGTAGGTCTAGACTAAATGTGAATGTGCATTAATTCATCCAACTCGCAAAAAAGCAGATTTAGTATTCATTAAAATGAATTAAAACAGTGAAATGCAAACTCAGAATATGACGCAAACCTGCAATAATTAAATATGTTAAAAACACAAATGTATCTAATCCCATTTTATCAAACAGTGTCTTTGCTGCTGACCATTGATGATCCAGATCAACCATACTAATAAGCAAAAATGACTTAAGATAAACTAACAATTGTGCTTCATTGTTTTTTTATTGCTGAAGAGTGTTGAACCTTCTTCTCCTGCATTCTACTGTACAGACGTGAATTTACTTTTCCTTCAGCCCGAGGTTTATTCATTACACTTTTTGGTGTGAAAGGGCTTTTACATTTGCTATAAATAGAACTTTTTATAATAAAAACAATCAAGCCCTGCTCATATTTAAAAAGTAATGCGAAAGTTATGTAATTAGTTACTTTTTTAGGAAGTAACGCAAAAATTGTAATGCATTACTTTTAAAAGTAACTTTCCCCAACACTTTTAACAGGTGGTTCTCCTTTAGAAAAAACATGCAAGAGGTTATAACTCACAGATGTTTGATACTTTTAGTTAAGGGTTTGTTCAGATACCTAACCTACCTGGAATTGTAAAAAAAAAAATTATATATATATATATATATATATATATATATATATATATATATATATATATATATATGTTACACTGCTATAATATTTTATGTATTTGTATTAGAAATTATTGACAGAGACAGTGTTACAAACACCAAACACCATCAGGGTAACACACACGACACAAGTGTTCATACTGAGTAAACCTAAAACAATTAGAAATGTTTTTTGTTAATTGAAATAAAGCTGAAATCAACTTAAATATGAATATTAGATGAACTTGAAATTAAAGTGCCTTGGCAATTTAAATAAGTTGAAGTCTAAAACTAATAATAATAATAAAAAAAAATAATAATAACAATAATGGTTATAATAATAATAGTGAAATAATAATAAATTTAAAATAAAGCTAAAAAAACTAAAAAATGTGAAATAAATAAATAACTAAAAAAATAACAATAATAATAAACTTAACACTGCATGACACTAAGCTATAAAAAATAAAAAAATAACCTGAAATGTCACATAAAACATACCAGTGTACATACGTGAAAACTACAAAATAAGACACCAAAAAAAAACAGCTTTTGTACATAAAAATAAAAAATAAAAAAATCTAGAAGGAATGCCTCTTTCTTTATGTGATCAAGTATTTAACTTAAAAACATATTTTACTGTAAAGGTGTGTGTATTTCCTTGTTAAATATAAATTTTCACTTTAAATGTATGAAGCAATTTATACATTTATGGGATTATATTTATAATTCATAAATTCATACCATTTACTTGTAAAAGTAAAAGCAAGCACATTACTACCCTAGTAACAAAAAAAGTAATATATTTAAAATACATTTATTTCATACTATGTATAGTTTAAATCTATTAACATAATTACTGACATATTGCTCAAGATTTACTGATATAAAAATTATAATTACACTTTACTGGGATTACCTGTGCAAAATGCACATTTCTTACATTATTAAGCCTAAAATGTGTTTTAATGTCACTATTGATGAGAGCTGTATGATCCTGAATAATATCGGCCTTTAAATGCAGGATATTTAAAGTGTACCTGAAGTATACTTTCAATAGTTCCACTTTAGCACAATCAAATCTACTTTAGTATATCTTTAATTGGACTTCAGTATCTGCACAAATAAAGTACATTTAGTACAAAATGAGTTGTTCCAATTTAGCAGACTTTAAGTATACCAGTTTAGTACCAAAAGTACAATTGCAGGGTATTTTTATGAACCACATAAATATGTAAATGTATTTGTAGCATACTTAGCACAAAACATATGTATTTCAAATACATCTTAGTACATTTATTTTTCACTAGGGTAACATTAAGTCAAATACTCAATTAAAATTGTGCATGTAAGAAATTAAATGTTTCTGGTTATACTTATTAATTATACAGTGATTTCCGAAACAGATCTTCTACAAGCATACAAATAGCATACTACACCTTAAGCAAAATATAAAATTCCTGTTACCAATACTTTTATGAAATTAGTACATTTCAGTGGAGCTCATGTGGTAGTTGAATGGTGGTAGGCAGAATTGCTCAAATGTGCTCACAAATACTCTCTCTCTATCCATTTCTCTTCTGTAAAGCCATATTTTTCTGTTTTTATCAAATTTAATTTGCCTGAGTCTGGACCACATTACCAATGGCATTTGCCTCCCAAAGCCACCAGGACCAATCTCTCACAAAAGTGAGGGGCCAACAGACCTAGTTTTTCTCTTTCCTATTTTTTACCGACAGAGACACACATGTTCTCTGTTCCATAATTGACTGTAAGTTGGAGTATCCATTCATAACTATCAACTGACCCACTCCAGCATATTCTGGCCAGGCTATGTATAAACACTCCAGACCACACATTGCTTTCTTGGTCAGACAGGAAGCAACCAAGTGAGTGGAGAGGAAGTGAACAACCCCCGACTAAGCTAGTCGTGCTGCACACTGAACCAGGAAGTGCTTTGGCTCTGATCACGAACACACCCTAAAGCTTCCTCTTTTATACACCACCCTTCCGCTTTCGAAAGGGCTGCCCATAACCTTGCTAAGCGTCAACTTTTCTTTAGCAGTTAGAATGACTAAATGTCATTTTCTAGCGTATTTCACCTGTTGAAAGATTTCGATTAATTTTAGATATCAGCTCTGCCGCTCAAGAATTTTATTATTTATCATCAGACCTACCGTGATATTGGCATGCATGCATAAATGCCATGTGTGTAAGTACTATGTACACATGAGTATATGCCTTCCACCCTCGCCTTTCCTGTGACTGTTGTCTGTACTTAAGGAAAAGGTGGGTCCACTCCTCTGACCTCAGTCACACACACACACACACACACTGCTATTTTCAGTGAGACTCCCATGTTAACTCTATTGTAATGCCAGATTTTACTAGATGACTACAGCCACACTATCAAAATCCACCCACCCATATGAGACTGTATAGACCAGACTGGAGGACCTTGGGATATGGAAACCCAGTGTTAGGGTGGTTTTCATAAATAATGACACTCTGATACTGTCAGGAAATAAGTAGTACAATAGGAACAAATCACTGGGAGAAGCAGCATTTGATGAACATACTGCTTTTTGGGCTGTTGAGAGTTTTGGAGAACAAAATAAATCAGAGAAGTTTGTTTGTACAATGAGAATCTTGTCTAACTGTAAGGACTGACAACTGCAGAACTGCGAATAAAACCTCCATTAAATGACTAAGCTATGTAAACTTTATGGCCTTCTTCCAACAAATCAGCATTGAGCAGTGGTGCTTTGAAACATACAACGGGATCCAGAGAGTTTTGTTGGTTTAAGCAGGTCCAGCAATCTCAGTAATGATGAAATATTGAGAAAGCACTGGAAGTAATGAAGACAACTGCTTCAAATGATGTGTTGTCAGCAAGTCTCACTTCTAATACACAACAAACCTAAAATGCAGCTACTGTATGTACTAGGCTTGTAAAAGTGTCCACTAAGGACTGCTCATCATAAAGAGTCATTAAGTGTAGCTGAGGCATCTAAGCCCCATATTTTGTCTCTGGTAAGGTTAAAAGTGATATATTACCAGAATCATGCAATTTTAAATGTATGATCGTAGAAAAAACGGTCCTGTATGTTACTAGTGTAACATAAAGCATTAATGCAACTACCAGCCTTTCCCCCAGTTAAGTTATACTTGTGTTAAAAGTGTTAATACAAGACAGAGGAGTATGATCATAAACAGCTTCATTTCGCCACCTGCTGGACACCAAAGTAACCACGTGAGCTATGAAATCTTGGTCAAGTTGTACATCTTACACACCAAAAAAAAAGAAAAATAACATTAATAAAAAAAAATAAAAAAAATAAAACAATCACAACAAATGCTGTCGAAAAAAACCGTAACACTTCACGAAAGAAGAGCAACATTAAAGAAAGTTAAAAAAAATCCACTGGCTCAGCAAATTAAGCTGTAAAATGTTCTTACAGTTAATAAATGGTGCCTGATCATTGTTATGCTGAAAAGTCCACGTCCATTTTGCAAACAACGTTACTTATAAAAATGCAAAGTTATAAAAAGCAACAAAACGCAAACATCTCCAATCAATGAGTTGTGAGTGTGATCAGCTGCGGTCACGTGACGAGCACATTTGGTGATTTACGCAGCAGCACACTGAAAACATCAAGACAAAGCGCCACGGTTCCTCTGTCAGGACTTTTCTACTGTGTCCTCACATTTTCACAAGTCAGTATCCGACCAAAGACTGGCCCGCGTCCTGGCTCTCTTTTCTACAGAAATATTGCCTCAGGTCTGTTTGTTTGATGTAGTTATTACCATCGGTCATCGGAGGATTTGAAAGTAAGTAGAGAATAATAACAGTTGTTGAAACATTACACAATCAGATATAGGAATATGGGGCAGTATAAACCACATTATAAAACAGTTTTGTGTTAGAATACTCTGTTTTATAGTGGAATTTGCATATGACAATTGATGAGAATGGGGAATGCCAGTTTTCCTTGCTTAGCTTCCTATTGACATTTTGGAAAATACATAAATCTGTCATTTGCATGCACAAACGATTCGTTTTCCTGCATCAACTTGTTTCAAGCAGTTCTTTATTTTTAAACAATGCCATGCCATAAGCTTTTCCAGAAAACATATGCATATTTCATAAATATAAGAAGAAAAAGAAAGAAAAAAAAAAAAACACAGACGCACAGTTGAATACAATGAAAAATATTTGAATATGTGTGTTTGTGTGTGAAAGAAACGGAGAGGACGCTCGATGAATGTTTTCGATGTCCCTTAAATAAATGAATCTTTCTGCTGGTTCGAATCTTTTCGATGGACTTCACAAAACGATTCATTCGTGATTCATAATGAGCCGAAGCATCTTTTGATGTGAAGATATTTGTACGATTTGATTATATCGTTTGTTCACTACGAGTTAATATCGATATGGTCTAAGATGAAAAAAAAAAAGATTTGCTATTGTAAATGGGTTTTTTTGTGTGCGGTGGGGGGGGGGCACATGACACCCTAAAATTACTTTTTAATACGGCATAACTTAGGCTAATAACAGCAACAATAATAATAATAATAATAATAATAAAAGTGATAAAACCACAGTACATGCCTGTACATGTATCCCAGGCTGGGGTGTCAGAAGTCAGGTTATGACGCCATTACGTAACTACGTATAGCTGAATTGTTTTCTTTTTAACCAGCTCTTTGAAAACAAACTACTCGAAGGAACCGATTCGCTGGAATGATTCTTGCTTACTATTAGTACTTTATCAAGCATTTGTTTTCCTGCATCTTAATCAAATAAACTAAATATTATTTAATAAGCGCGTTTCACACATTGTTCTGAGAAGTAAGTTAGCTTGTGAATTTTACTGAATAGGTCCGTGTTGTTGTTTTGTTTCTAAACAAATAAGCATGTTTTTTTAAAATATGTTCCAGACACTATTCGTGCATAAATCCTGTAGTCATAAATATACCGAATGATCAAACGATCGGTTACATAGTAACTGTTAACTGCATTTTTTTTTTTGTTTTAATTTATGCGTTTGTGATTGAAAGCCACAAACACAGAGGGAGGAGGGCTGATGCGTGTTTGTTTAAGCAGGAACCACATGACCATCTTGTTCGTAATGTGTTGTGTTTCTCTAATGGCAGTCAGCCATCTCAGCTCAGCTCAGCTACCTTGCAAATTAGGGATTAATCATTCCGTACCGTGTTAACTGAAGCTTTCCGCGAGATCTGACGGACATTATAAGCGCCAGCAATGCCAGGTACGATATTTGCACGGTTATCGATCGGTCTTTAGCTTGCACTGTTTTCCTCTCGGAGTGTGTGTGTGTATTTGCACGTCTCGACCTGACTTCTGCGTCTCTGTGTCTCCGTCATTGACTGCACGCTGTCTTAATGTCTAAAAAAAGGGGTTTCTGACGGCATATATGGCCGTGTAAACTGGTTCTTGTTTGGTTGTACGTGAATTCGGATTGCTTTACTCCTACATGTTTCACATTGCGTTATTTTGCGACTTTGTGTATGAAGTTCTTGTAGATACACACACATAACTCTAATGTCATGTCAGGGGGTTGTTGTTGTGCCCCTCTTGGGCTGTCATTGCATTTCTCAACACGACCTTCTTGTCAGTCAGCTCTCATTGTTACGTGCTTTGGCCTGCCATGAAGGAAGAGCTATTTGTTTGTCCTCTAAATTATCCCGCTTTTCTCGGTGTAATACTGCAAAAGTGGATTACATAATTGGCTTGAGAGTGTTTATAAAGCGCGTGCAGGAAACGGTGTAACGGATAGTTAGCTAATATGGTTGTGTTTCAGGGAACTGTATGTATGTGTGTGTGTTTACTTTTCCTGTTTATCAGCCAGCGCCTCAATATCAGATTGCTTGTCTAGAAGAACGAAGGTTAACTGTGTCTAGTCTTTTGTTTTGATATTTCTGACAGTGGTGTCTATAAACGCATGCAGTAGCGTGTTGTTGCATAAACTTATTTGGATTTTACTAAATTAATTCTTTAAATTACAATGAGCATTCTTTTTTGCTGAGTTTATTAGTAACTGTATATGTATGTTATGGATTGAAACGGTTTGTTCATGCTAACATGTTTCCTTGTGCTTGTTCAAACATTAGAGATTACAGAATTGATTTGTTTTGCCCTGGTACACTATGCGAAGCAATGCATGCATTTGTAAATACTCAGTACAGCCATGATCACTAGATCTGCCAACTAGTGTATAGGCCTACTTGTCTGTCTGAACCAGTGATTGGAAAGGTGGCAGATTGTGATATGTATTATATTTCTTTTTAACCAAGGATTTAGGCTGCAAAATGTTAATGGATTTTACCCAAAAAGTCATTTTTCAAGTTACAGAATAACAAATAACAGTCGGTTCGGCATTGCAGATGAATGTTTTGTCAGAAACCTCATATGTGCTTAAGTTATGATTTCTGTTAGCTGTTACCTGTCGTGTGTGAGAGAGAGAGAGAGAGTTTAAAGCCCCTGTAGATCTCTCAGTAGCTCATCCTCTCATGTCATCACTCACAGATGAGCTCATTTCCTCCAGTGATGCCACTGCTATTATTAAGGCTTTAATCTCTGATCTCTCATACATCAACTTAACACGCATTAGCCAGACAGCCACAAATGTTCAGAGAGTCTGTGATTGTTGCAAATGAAAGTGCTACGAACTGTGTACACTGCATATTGCCTGCTCAATTTTAATGGTAGACATTATCTCACAAATTGAACTGTAGTATTCTATGTATACTAGTTTCGGCACGATTACATGTATGTTTAATTCAGCGAAGTCCATCTTGGTATTTACTTATCATAACACTTATCATTTTGGTAAAAACAGCTATTTTAAAGTAAAATTTGGCAGTATAATAAAATTATCAGTCCGAAAAAGAGATTTTTAGAATCATGACTGATTTTATTTGTGGTTCATTCATCACGTTGAGCATATTGTATGTATGTATTGTGCACACATGCTGCAGCAATAGTAAGAATGCGGCTAAGTTGATGACAATTTATGCAAATATTAAATTCGGACTTGCTTTAATGCCTTTCTCTCCATATGTGAGAGGCAGCATTCAGCTTCAGCATTTTTGCCATAGAGAAGGCTAGTGTATACCTATTGCACATGAATAAAACATAACCAAGTAATCTTTTTAAGTATTATATGAAATTAAAAGTTTAATCTGTTGTTCTAAAGCATCAGGGTCACTTTTTCTTCTAGTGTTTACAGCAGGTATTACTGTAAATATGTTTTGAGTTATGTGTTTGGTTGTTCAGAATTTTATTTATTTATTTTTTTGGGCAGGGTACATGGGTTTAAATCATCTAGTTTATTGCCAAAATATCAACTCCAAATCAGAGGAATTCATACCAAAAACAACTATTAGTGTATATACTTGGAAATGTGCATTACATGTATTGTTAGTGGTGTGTTTTGTTTAATCTCTTATTAATTTAGTCTTAGATGATCATCTATTGGATGTGTTCGGCCATGTTGCATCATTATGGAGCATGATCTTGTACATGCACCAGTAGTTCTTGTACACAGTGAGTAGGTGTAGGTGTGGTTGTGTTTAAGTGTTATGACATGCTCAATGCTATTGTCTTAAGCGTTACAGTATATAAACAGCTGCACACATTGTGACTCTTTCAGCAGCCATGTTTTTTTTTTCTGTCATAACTGGTTTCTCAGCTCAATTCTAATCATAACAAAATTATTGCAAAACACTCCTTCACTCCTTCATGAAGCAAACTCCTGTTCTTCATTTTTATATTTACCATTTATTCACATCACTGGAATAAATAGCAATAGTGAACAGATAGCAAAATAAAAATATTGTGACAGTGTTTCATAATATTACTGATGTTACTGTATTTTGATCAAATAAATGCAGCAATGTTGCATATATAAGACTTTTAATGTTCAAAAGCATGACTTGTTTTTTTTTTTCTTATCTCAAATCATTAAAGAGTAGTGTGGATGTGTATGACTTAACTGTACTCAATATGTGTTCACATTGCATCATATATAGGTGTTGTCCACTTTTTAGTGTGTGTCTTTAGTAAAAGCTTATTAGACCGGTTGTATAGTTCACAGTTTGCTGACTTTGTACCCTAGATTTCAAAAGTACCTTTTTGTTGTTGTTGTTTGTTTTATTTTAGTATGTTTTGATGTCCAAAATTATTTACAGAATTCTAATGTTGCTCTCATTGGTCATCCAAAAAAAAAAATATATATATATATATATGTGTGTGTGTGTATATATAATTTAGAATTTATTGCTATCAATATCAGACATGATTTCTATATTATACACCCCTAAAATATGTGTCTATCTTTTTAGAGCCAGCAGAAATGAACGGGGCTGACATAGGAAAGATGCCGGGCAGCGGAGTTCCAGGGAGTGAGGGAAAAGACCCAGTAGCCAATGGGCATGCAGAGAATGAGTCCAACCCCTTTGCAGAGTACATGTGGATGGAGAACGAGGAGGAATACAATCGGCAGGTCTGTACACACACCAACCCACTTACAGCCCTTTCAGGCCCACACCATTAAAACACAAACTCAGCAGTTGATCAGGATGGGTTTTATACTCTCAGCTGAGGTGTGTGTTAGTGTTCAGCACAGTTAAGTTCATAGTTTTGTTTTACGACCATTTTTGGATATCACTCTGTGGCTCTTGAGATGTTAAATTGTAGAACATATTGTTTTACATGTTATCTATTTGCTGGACAGGAACTTTTGTCTTATTTGTTTATATCCTAGGTGGAGGAGGAATTGCTTGAGCAGGAGTTCTTGGAGCGCTGTTTCCAAGAGATGTTGGATGAGGAGGATCAGGATTGGTTCATTCCAGAGAGGGACCTCCCATCAGTCGGACAGATACAGCAGCAGCTCAATGGACTTTCTGTCAGTGAGGGCAATGCAGAGGAAATCTTGGTAAGCTTTAAGTCCTCATAGACATTCAGTATATCAACTAGAAAAAATCAACTTTTCACCCAAAACTGAAAACTGTTATCATTTACTCATCCTCACATCACGCTAAACCTGTAAGACCTTTTGTTCTGTGAAACACATAAGTAGATATTTTGACTGTTTCGTCTGTCTTTGTTTAAACAATGAAAGTCATAGAGTGCAACAGATGTGTTACAGAAGTATAAAGTTCATTCATTTGTTCAACTAATTTTTAGCAATGACATGCAAACCCTTATAAAAAGACCTACTATAAGCTACAAAATTGGTAATGGATGTTACCTGCTTTTGCTGAAACCATCTGCCTGCATTATTTAAACATTTTAAAATCATATTTAACAGTAGAAATGCCTGGTTAAAAACCACATTACCCATGATTTTGAAAAGGATTCTCCACCAATCAGAGAACCACAACCAGTAGATCAAAGGAGCTGTGTAGCCCCGCCCACTCCCATGAAAGCCATTCTTTAGTAGAAATGCATGGTTTAGATCAAAATATTATATATATATATATATATATATTATATATATTATATATATAATTACTCAATTTTTTTTTTTTTACTTTTTGCTTGAAATAAGTTTGTAGTGTTGCATTTCACCTTGTAGTTGGATGGTTTAATTCATGGATTATAAACAAGGATTTTTTTTCTTGTTTACGATCTTTATTGACTTTCATTGTATGGACAAAAAAAATTTTATATAATATTTTTTTTTTTTTTTATTTTAGTTTGTTGTTATTTTTATGACAGATGTGTTTTAAATGATTTTTACTTCTATTTTTTTTTCCCCAGGGAAAGAGCATCTTAAACCCTGAGGCCAAGGAGTTTGTGCCAGGGGTGAAATACTAGGGTTCATCACTGCCCTCCTCGCTCTCAAACACACATCTGATCATATATGCAGAAACTCTTGTGTCCATGTTTAGGATGGTCACATAAATGCACTCTTCGCCACATTTTTGAAGGGGCATGAATACGTTTTGTTTTTTTTTTAATGGGAGGGAGGTGGGGGTGATTGTCTATAAGCTTTATATTTCTGTTGTGTATAAACCAAGGGTATTAAGTTGAAACATGACCTCTAGGAGGTGCGGTGACTAGATAATATCATACTCATTACCAGGCTGTTTTATTTTCCTCTACCCTTGTTGAAAGGGCTGTTCTTGTCAGCTTTCATTTTCACAGTTTGTGCCTGATCAGGTCTTTGCTTCTCCTCCCGTTGTTGTTGTTGTTGTTGTTGTTTTTTTTCTTCTTTTATTTTTGTTATTGTTCTTTTCGATGCATCAGTTCACATTCCTGAGTTTCAAGGGGTGTGGCCATAAATGACAGAGGGTGTGGCTGGTGGTGGGCGGAGCCCCTTTGATTTGTGTTGAATGCTGAGGAAAGTGTGTTGGGGAATTCATGTGAATTCAACTTTTGATTTTGAATTCAATTCGTTACATGCAGGACTGATTTTCATTTAAAAAAAATATGGAAGAATGGCAAAATAAAGAAGAAAAGTTTGTACTAAATGGACCATTTCTTGTGTATGGCTGTATCTTAAATCTATTAAATCTCTAATTTCACAGCAGTACAGTTAAAAATTAACCATTTAACATGCATATGGATGAATCGATTAACATATTATGTATATTTTATGTGGATGAGAACTGAACTACTCAGCCTCTTCAGTAATCAGCCAGTCATGTAACCTCATCCATTATTATTTGCAGGAGATTAACTTGGAAATATCGGGTTCTTGATTTCCTTTTAACTGCTATAGGGAATGGAAAGACCATAATTACTTTTTAATGCTCATGAAAGTGATTCAGCTGTTTTAATGTAGGGTGTTTAGTCCTACAACCAGCATTGCATCTATTTACTGTATTTATAAATTCTACTTTATTCCTTCATATCAATCTTCAATCTGGCATTCAGATTTTATTATCATGTTAAGTTATAAGGCAGACAGTGCCTGACAGACACAAATGGTATTGAGAAATAACTGCTTGCTGGTAGCAGCACTAAACATTCAGCAATTACAATATTTGCATTTTTTCTTAACTTTTTTTTTTTTTAAAGTAACACTTTACAATACGGTTTTATTTGTTAATGCACTGTCAACTAATGTTATAAAAATAAATTGTTCAATGTTAGTTAACTAGTTAGTTAACTAGTTATGCATTAACTAATATTAACAAATGAGTCCTTATTGTAAGGCACTGAATCCCAATCAGTATATGTGATTAATAAATAAATAAATGAATAACATAAAAAATATTAGATGGACCTATGTAAAATACTTCTCTAAATAAGTCTCATAACATTTAGCACAATCTTGCTGTCAGTCCTCCTGTAATGAGGACAAATAAAGGTGGGTCTTTTATAATTGTTCACACACATGATGTGGTGAGAAGGAAAAGAACAAAGGGGGATGTTTTAAGCTATTTAAATAATCTTTCTTCATCCAAAAGACTAACAGAACACAAACTATGAAATGTCACTGCTACACCAAAATTATAAACAATTTTATTTTCAAGAGTATCTATATCAAAACTATTATTAATGACATTTTAAAATGAGTTTTGCGATGTTTATCAAAAAAAGTCACATGACATTAAAACTTTACCAAAATTTACAAAAAACTTTTTTTTTCCCAATTCTACTTAATTTTTTTGTTTTGTTTTGTTTAATATGATATGGGTGTTTGAGAAACAGCCCCAACAAGAGGAAAATCTGGAAACACATTTCTCTATCAGTTTTAGAACAGTATGTTCCCAATTCAGTTCTTCAGCCGCATCTCAAAGGTCTGTTTCTTCCGGATCACTGATTGAAGGTATGGCTGAAAAACATGTTGACATTAGCCGAGTAGTCCAGAGGGAGGCTGGCTCCTGCGTTCTGTGCCCCCATTTTGGCGCCACCCAGAGCGGAGGACTGACGAAGAGTAAGCAGACTGTACTTCTGGAAGTGACTGTAACCATGAGCCTGAGCCTCTGAGAGGACCTGAGTGAAACCTGCAGCACAAAATACCACATCCACATCACAATGTTTAGTTAAAGTGAATTAGGGCTGGGCGATTAATAAAAAAGCTATTTGCAATTAAGATCTTGGCTTCCAGCGATTATGAATACAAGATAAATATGATTGTGCCTCATTCGGTTTCACAGTGATGCTCTCATTTTGTCTTTTGTTATAATTCCAGCGCACCCCTTTCTCAGCTTCCACTCTTGCCTGGTTTAGTAGTTTTTCAGTGTGTTTGGAAGTGCGCTGCAACAACATACTTGATCTTATTTAATATTTATCTTGATGTATTTGATTTACCATATTTTTGTTAATTGTTTTTATATTATTTATGTTTTATTTATATAATTTATGTTTACATTTATCACTTTGTTTTTCGTCTGAATTATATTTAAAGTTCTGTCTAATAAGCAACTGTATTACATAATCGTTATCCCAATATTGACATAAATAACCGAGAATGACGTTTGCATTTCCCAAGGTAATATCAGAAACCGATATGTTCCCCCATATATTGTGCATTATATTCATATATATATATATTTTTTGTATGTATTATTAAAATTGTTGTTTGATACTGTTTTTTTCATATAAGTTTTTCAAACAGTGTAAGTTTCAAAGTTATCCATCTTTTCAACTGTACATTATAATGTTTTGATTCCTAAACAAAACAGCACTGTAAAAAATAAATAAATAAAGATTGGCACTTTCATGTAGACATTTGTTTTATACTGGCAAAATAATAAAAATGTACAATATAATACTGGAAATCATACTGACTAAAGGCCATAAAAAAGAAATTACCAGCTCTTTTTTTTCTGTATCACTACATAATTTCTACATCACTAATTTAAACAGTCTCATCTGAAATTAATTATGGGAAGCTGAAAAGCTCTATAAAGACGTTACGCACCAGATTTCATCAGTTCCCAGCTGCGCCACACAGAACCGACACAAAGAACAGGCAAGCCAAGCTCACCAGAAAACAGATCCTAAATGAACAAGAGATGAAAATGATTAAATAAGAAAAAGAGATAGAGTGAGTGTGGCGGTGTTGCTGTAAGTTTTTTTACCTGATGTACTTTAGGAAGGACTGCTACGATGTGGCGTCCAAGCGTTCTTCCAGCTTCTGTGAACACGTGCTGACACAAAGCATCACCAGCATCGCCACCTGATGCACAATCACAAAGAGTCATAATGTGTGGCATATGTACACACAACCTCACACCACACACCAGCAGCATACCTTCAGCTAGTTTCCTACAGAACCCTGCAAAATGTGACTTCTGAAAGTTTCTGTACAAATGAGGAAGCATTCCCATCAAGTCCGACACCTGGGGATGTACAGAACAACAAGTGCGTGCCATCACTTCTATTCAAGTATCAAATTAAGCACAAGATTAAATCAAAAGAACAAAAGAAAAGTCCTAACCTGGAAATATTCTTCCATGGCCTTCTTAACATAGGTGATATCATGAGGGGATGTGACGAGGTTATCTCTGGCATCAAAAACTGTTTTAATAGCCAAGTGAGAAATCCAATATGCTACATGAAGATAAGGACAGAGAGAAAGAAAAAGCTTAGGCCCCATTCACATCTAGTAATAACACCTATCTCGGGTGATCTGATTAGAAATGGCCAATACAGACTACCGTTTACACCTGGTTTGACATTAGATGAAGAATCCTGTAAAAAAAATTAATTTTTACGCAAAAATATTAAGCAGCAGAACTGTTTTCAATACTTATAATAAGAAATGTTTCTTTAGCACCAAATCAGCATTTTAGAAGGATTTCTGACGGATCACGTGACAGAATAAATAACATTTTAGGGGGAAAAAAACATTTTTTAAATTTTAATAATATTTCACAAATTACACTTTTTACATTATTACCGATCACATAAAAGCAGATAATTCTTTCAAAAACAGACCCCAAACTTTTTATTTTATTTTATTTTATTTTTTTACTTTTTACACATTACGCGAGTAGGCCATGCTTAACACAGGCTGAGTTTGAGTCTGGCCAGGTACACATGTATATATCTGCTCTGCTGTTGTTCATAAATACTAGTACCAATGTTGTACAAGGAGGAACCTTTCATGTTACATCAATTATCCAATGTTTAGTGAGCCAGGGTTATTACCAACACCCGAATATTTTGGTTACAAAATAATGATTTACGACTTGTTGGTGGGGAATCGGAGCTTTTGCAAGGAATTCATTTGTTAGATAAGATAACATCTTTGTAAGATAAGACTGGGTGTGTGTGATCACAATGCTGTTATGTCAATGGTTTTCTCTTTCCATATGGTTACCTGAGCCCTCGTCTCCCATCATGTGACCCCAGCCCCCACAGCCAACCTGTGTGCCATCTGGATTGACCAGCTTACAGTTCGAACCAGTGCCTGATATCACCACTATACCTCCTATGACAAAAAGACAGACAGAAAGGCTTACGATGACAGTTATGTCCTGAAATCCATTAGCTACTACTGCCAGTTGCAAAAACACTGCACAAACCATAGTCACTGGCAGTGGCCATAGCGCCAATGGCATCGGTGGTAATAAAATAACTTTGGCTCAGCTTGGGGTATCGCTCCCTCATGTCATCAATCAGCTTCTGGATAGCAGCTTTCTGCTCTCCACCACTCAAAGACATTCCCTTTCAACACACAATGTATACAACTTTAAAGCAACACGATGAAGGTGAATGTGTTGAGGATGATTGACTGATGCATCGCCTCACCAATGAACAAACTGGTGTGTCCGGGTCCAGCCCTGCCTTGATTTTAGCCCTCTGGACCATGTCATTGATACCATTAATACAATTATCAACACCAACCAACTATAAATGAATAGAAAAAAAAGTGACATATATACACATACACACTGAAGTACACACAAGCTGACTTAAATACATATAAAAGCACGTTCTTCTCTGATCTCACCCAGTGATTGGTACATGGTCCATCTGTCTCAGCGAGGATGTGTCCCTCAGCAGAAACCAGTACTGCTTTAGAGTGTGTCCCACCGCTGTCAAAGTAGAGAATATTGTGTCTCATTCATCTGAAGCCACTGACACTTTCTCTCAAACAACTGGCATGAGGCACGCGCTTAGAGCGAAGCTTTTAAGCATGGATTTTAATAACCGTGTATATGTTAAAATGCCATGAAATTATGGATTATATTTGGTTTAATAATAATGTTTTTTTTGTCATAAACTCACCCTTCCACTCCTCCGTACACTGCGCCCATCTCGACTGCTTCCTCTTTAGTCACATGACCACTCAGTCAGCTGCTTCGAGTCAACTTTCAGTGAATAACACTCGGACTTTGACACAGTCATTTTTACTATCTAAATCCACATAAAATCTCGATTCACACCCATTTTTATAATCTCTTTATATTTGAAAGAAGATATGATAATGTGATTCGTTTTTTCCCCGATTTTCTTTTGACGATACTTCATACTTCCTCCCCTCCCCCCACCATAATTCTTACAATAATTGTTTGTTTGGAGTAAAGCAAATAATTAGAAACATATTTAAACAACAAATTATAAATAAAATATATAAAAAATAAAATGAAAACATGCGTAGATTACACACTCTGACCAACAGATGGAAGCATGACTGAACGAATTGTACTGTCCCCAGCATCACGTGACGTTAGATCGTTCAATTCAATACTTTTCTTTTCTCCATTGACTTTTTTTTTTTTTTTTTTTTGTAAACTTACAAATGCATCCTTGGTGCTGATTGATAAAAGAAAACAACAAAATACAAATACAGTTACATAATATAATGAATTATTTTTAAAAGTAGATAATTAAAATAATAATAATAATAATAATAATAATAATAATAATAATAATAATAATAATAAAAACTACAAATTACAGTTTAAATGAGGAAAGTCTAATGTGAAAGTCAAGTTGGCATTAGGCCTATGTGTCATTGTGAGCAGTGTTACTTCATGCCTCCCTCTGCATTTGTGACTGCTGACCCACATGCTCTCACTACTAATGAAGATGAAATAATATTTTACAATGAAAACGCAAAAGTTGCTGACATGCGCTTGTGTAAAGCATTACAGAAATCTCTGAATCACAGAGAAAACTTTACTGTAGTAATGCAGATGCTTTTGATTCTCTTCTTCACTCTTAGAATTATCCAGGTATTGACAGCATTTGATTTCATTTGACTTGTTTATTCTACTTTCTGGGTTAATAACTTTATAAGAGCTATACATCATAAAAATGGTTTTGCTGATGTTTTCAGCCTCACGTTACTGCTTCAACCCATTATACATACTCCCATAACTATCACAATTTTACCACAGTGACATTAACACCTCAATTTGCATGTGGTGCTATGCAATGCAATGTTTAATTCAGAACACAAAACCTAATTTTCATGTTTGCATGACATGTACAGTACAAGATTGAGAATTAAAGAAAAGAAAAAAAAAAAAGAAAAAACAGTATGCAAACGTGTGAGCAAACTATGAGAAGCAGCCCAATGAAGGACATGGATCAAAGGCTTAGACCAAACAGCCCTCTAAAAATAAAAGTACTAATCATGGAAGTCAGCAGGACACCCTGCATTTGCCGATAACAGAACCATACTTATTGCAATGCTAAATTAATGCTAATGGTTGATGCAATTACAGAATTAATTCATGGATGTAAATACAGTAACTTCGCCTGTCTTGTGATTTCTCACTGACAACATTATAACAGGAATGACAACATAGATTTTGAAAAATTTTTATAATTTCAAGTGAAAAGGTTTCAGGCGTCATGCTTTGCCTGTGTTTGGGCTGAGGAGTAGGTGGGAGGAAAAGCTGTGGGCGCGCGCTTCCTCTATCGCGAGGAGAGAGAGAGATTGAGAGAGAGAGAGAGAGAGAGAGAGAGAGAGAGAGATCGGCAGCAGAACAGCGTCTCAAAATCCAGGAGCAGCGGCATGAAAACATTTTGTTTTAACATTTAGATTTTCCCCATCCAAACATTAATTTAACTTCTAGAATAATTTAAATGAATTCCCGTCGAAACACCCCTGAAGTAAAAGTTTGCCAAGCGGAAGTTCGCGCGGTAGGACATCGGAAAAAGTCGAAAGAGTGAGAAATATATAATAATCGTTTATCTTGCTGTGCAGCGAGAGAGTATTTTGAAAATGGACACTCACGTTAAGGAGGGACAACTGTACGTCCAGCACCAGAAGTTTGGAAAGGTAAGAGCTTGTCGCATAGAGTTTGATTGAAGAGGCAATGACAGATGAAGATGTCTGACATGATAAACCGGAGAATCTTACTAAACACTAGTTTAAACACATGTGCCAAGTTCTTAGATGTGTAATCTTTGTATTCATGTTTGAAAAACGTTCTATACTTTTTTCACTTATTTAATTTAGTGACTCATAATGTCATATTGTGTAACCATTAAGTAAAATAAATAAATAAAATATGACACTTTTCTTGCACCTTTAATAGGCACGTCAGTATGCAAAGCTGCAACGCAAATGTCTTTTTTTCCAACAAATTTAAGAGTTTTATTTATTTTTTTAAATCTGTTAATATGTCTGAAACATCACTATCAAGATGATTTTTAGTTTTTTATGATTAGTATGATTAGACTTCTTTTATGAAAGGTCAAAATATGTGGCAAAGAAAATAAATAAAAACCTTGACATCCATTTATCAGGGTCTAATGATCTCAGTGTTTTAAGCTTTTCTTGTCACATGACATCAAAACAAATATCAATATTTTTAACTGCATGACTGTTTATTTTTTAAAATTAGAAATACAATGAAAAAGTATGCCAAATTACATGAGGTAACATTTCTCTCCCACTTTCCCCCCAAAATTCCACATCTTAAATTAAGATAAATGATTTATATATATATATATATATATATAAAATTAGGTTTTCTTATTTTTTATGATTTTTAATTAAGAACATGAAGACATCATAGCGAAGAGTGAACTAAATGTTTTAAATGCATTTTAAGTAACTTTATAGGCCCAGACAAAAATGAGCACCACGTCACTGAGCCGTAAACTTATGTTTTTACATTTACAAATTCAAATTTATCCAATCCTATAGAGAGTGGCAGAAAGAGGACCTACAACATCTACCAGAAAAGACCGCAATTTTATATTTTAATGTTTCTAAATATAAACTTAACATTAAAGACAACTGAAATAGTGACTATTCCTCTTGTCCAGCTTGAGATGGTCACATGAAGGAGTAAATTCAGATTTCAGCTCTCAGCATGCATATTCTGTGTTTTTTGCGCCACTAACTAAATAAGATTTAACACAGAATTAAGGCTGGACAAACAACCTTTTCTTTCTCGTGAGTGATATCTAACCACTAACCAAGAGTACACATACACACGGCCAGCTGTGTCTAAATAATTTCCACTCTCTTGACTGTCCATGTGCAGTGGAAAATGCTACATCACAGACGCATGACCACGAAAGGTTCTGTTTGTTTTCTCTCTGAATGAATATGTGAGGCATGTTTTTTTGTCATTCTTTAGACATTGATATGAGTCACATGTCTTCAGTCAGACCTGTGCTGGATCAAAAACATTTGCTGGAGCAATGGCTTGTCATAAATTTATTATTCGCTTCCTCTGTCTAAAACTTCTTTGTTATGTGGAAGTAAGCAAATTATGAGTTCAGCTACATATCTTTACCCTCAGGCAACAGCAGAAATTCAAATTGAGCACTGATGGACTTTAATGCTGCCATTCATTCATCAGGAGCACAGTAAGCTTGTATGAAGGTTTTAGCATAGTTTAATAGCAAGTACAAAATATCTTGTCAACAATAACACATTACTAAAAAAAATCTTGTGTGCATGGTGATGCTTCTTTAGAGGCTCAGAAGGTGATGATAGATTCATAGTGTGATGGCTAAATCACACTGGATCATACTGCTGTGAGAATTGATATGCTGAAGGTCTAAAAGAAAAATGGTGACATCTATACATGCAGCTGAAACCGATAAAAGTACGACCAACATAACAAACACAACAGAGTGAATAAGAGATGTAGGAGAAGAGATGTTATATTGTGCACAAGCATGCAAGTGTCAGTCCCTGGCATCATGAAATCAAAACCTCATGCCCTTCATTGTTGATGTTGTGTTTTCGTTTGGTAATGAAAGTCAAGTTTGGATAGATTTGTTGGAGGTTGGAACAAGCATGTCACTTTTACAGCTGTAGGTTCGTGACTCACACTGTCAAAACAGTTGAGAAGTTGGAAGGACAAGGATGAACAGGAAAAAATAACATGAAAATGTTGTTTAATGTAAAACATGAATAAACGTTTTCTCTTTTTACTTTATCCAGAGGAGTCCTGTTTCAGTATTTCACGTTAAACCCTGCATAAAAGGTTTTTATTTTCATATTCCATTGCCATGTAACCTGTTTCAATAACTGCTTGTCCATATATGGAAATGCTACAGCATAGATCTGTTAAGTAGATGAGTCATAGATAAGTCTTCTTAACATAGTGTTACTTTTTCACTTTGTGTAACACATTTTCAAATTTTTTTTTTTTTTTTCACATTTTTCAGTTTTTAATGGGTTGCTTGTTGCTAAACAGCTTTCTGTAACATTTTAATGCTGCATTGTTTCATACCTTACACCTTAAGCACTGCGTGTTAAAAGGTGTAAAATTACCAAAAAAAGGTGTGAGCCGTTTCATAACCCAAAAGTTAAAACCGGAAACTAAATTAAATTGAGTATTAACCTTTTTGGACACATTCACATAGCTCTGGAGATAAACAGTAGGCTATCACTGCATGTTTGAAACATCGGCTCTGCCGCATGGCGTCATTACATGAGACATATCGTGACAAACCCTGTCCCAGTCCTTAGACTTGTTTGTGTATAGAGAAGACGGCTGATATAAGCTTTGACCTTTGCTCTTACGTTTTCCTACAGCTCAAGGAGATTTAGTAACTGAGTACTCTGTTCAATCCAAGACATACTTTACAAGAAATGTCAAGCACTAATGAATGCATTAATGGAAGCACCTTACACATTTCTGATCTTTCATAAACAGGGCAAACTGTAGTTACTTCTAGACTTTGATTTTTGTGAAATGTGTCTTGCATGCTGCTCTATTGTATAATGCAGGGTTTCAGAGTGGAAATTGTTTTTGCATAATTTTCAGCATATAGTTTTAAAAGTATTGTTGTTACTTGCCTTATGAAAGATGCTGCATGTACACAGGTATATGTACTGATTTTATTAGCAACAATGATATGCTTGAAATGAAGGCTGTGCAAAGTTTTTAGAGGTGCAGCGTCTTTACATCCACTGACAGAACACAACTCTAGTTTGACAATCTAACTCGACATCTTTATCTAACAGCAGTATTGCTCTTGTGATTGATGGACAGACATTTATTGTTCAGAATGCACCCCAATGAGTGTGGCATGTATTTGGGAACACAATGTGCACCAGGTCTGCTTTATTTACGTTCACATTTACGTTTTTGCATTTCACCAATATTCTGCCAAAATAAAAACTCAAGGATTTGATGTGTTAAATGCATGAGCGAACGTTTGGAACTGGAGAATATAAGAAATAAATATTTCAATTGTAACTTGTAGTGGTAGTTGGCTCTTGCAAATAAGAGTGTAACTGTTGCAGTGCATGTTAAATTGTTGAAATGTTAACTTATTTCAAGTAAATATTTCTAAGTCTACGGGTATTCACTATTTTTCCAAGTTGCTTTTGTAAGACACACTTGTCTTTCTAAGACATACTCAAATACAAAAAATTTAAAAGTTTTTAACTTGCACCTGTCAAGCCACCAAACACTTTGTTTTTGGACAACAATGGAAGTATGATGTTTTGTCCATGTTCATTTCCGATTTCATGAACAGAAGTGTCAGAATACCTTTTTGGTATTGGCTAAATGTTTGCTGAAGGGATCATTCATTTTGGTGCCAGTGTTGGGGATCAAGTATGAAAATAAATATATTAAAGAATGAACTGCAAAGTTACTGAATCATTCACATTTATTGTGACATTGGCTACATATTAACAGGATAGTCGTATTTTTAACATTTACTGTTTTACATGTGTATGCTTTGCAAGAAGTAGACTGTTACCAACAAGAAACTGTTTTTTAATTGCTAGTGTTTTCAGGTTAAAGGTACTTTACTGCTAGAATGTTTTCATATAAGCTGTATATTATATAATTTACATAATTATGAAGCCTCTTAAAAAGTGCAGCAGAAGCAGACTCACACATTTCATCAGATTACGTTTGGATGCAGATTTGAGGAAGTTTTCAGTCACTCTCTTTCTGATCATTTGCATAATTTCCATCCTGCACAGTATATTCCTCAAGTGTTGCCTTATATGGCTATACAAGGTGCTCTGTAATTAAATAACACAGCCCTATTTTATTATTGATTCATTTCATTTTGTCATTGATTTAAGGATCTAATGTGATTTATTTTATGTAGTGTTTAGTTAAACCAAGGTTTGTATTTGTATCCATTGATGTCTGTTTAGTCTTGTTGGTACAGTCCTCACTGAATGCACAAGTTAGATAAAAGGGGCAGTTTTTAAAAGGAACATAGAAACACAAACACCTGCAGTGTGTGGAGGAAACAGCACATGCTGGGTAATCTCATGCATCTTCTATACCACATTGACATCTGCTGTCTCTACAGTAGCTTTTGGTATTGTGTAATGGTCAGGTGTTAGATTCTGTCTAAATTGTAGACATTTGAGATTTATTGTATTGTGTTATCTTAAGCTTCTTGTTTGGAATTGGTAATTGGCCGAACATTAACCCTTCACTTGATGGGTGAACTCTTATGACTGTCTTGTGTACAAGGGGTTGACTAAGGCAGATGGATGCTTGAATGACCCAACAAGACTCCTATTCAGTATGCTGAAAGTTACTACAGATGAATGTAGACTTGTGAATAGAATTGTGATGAGGTAGGATTGCCATTAAAGTGAAAGTATAACAGAGTTTCATAGCAAATGGCTTACTGTAAACTCATGTTCTTCAGATTACAGATTAAAGTCCATTCCACTTAAACTTTGATGCTCATAAAATGAATCTAGCAGTTTTATCCAACTTCTCTGAAGTGGCGTGATTACTTTATATGATATGAGGATAAGTAAATGCTGATTTTCATATTTTTTTGGGGGTGAACTAAACCTTCAGATTGAGAATTGAGAAATCTTCATTGATCTTTTGAAATATTAGAAAGTCATTGCACTATTAAACTTCCTTGTTAGTCCAAAAACATTTTTTACTGAAACCAAGCTGCCAACAACAACTTGGAATAAAAAATTGATATAGACGCTAAGTTATCCAAATGTGCAGTTTTTAGTTGTGGAATATAATAACTATATTGCCATAACATGTCAGTAACCATGTTAAATCTAAAGCCTGATCTGTGGTAAATGATTGTTTTTATATTTAAGGAATCATCTAGTCTGCTGTTCTATTGCACAATCATTTATTTCTGTTATGTGTCAGTTAATGAAGTCATCGTCTGAACGGTCAACTTCATATTGTTCCTTTTAGAATGAAAAACATTCATAATGTTATTTGAATTAAAAACAGAAAAGTGATCAAAGAATGCTCCCTTTAAACACATGAGCTATTGATAATTTTAGCTCAGTGCAAGTTCTGCTCTTTTGCCAAAAAGTTATTGTCGAATCTGTCTACACAACATGCTGGATCTCATATTTACAGTACATTTTGCTTATACTTTTGGTTATGATGAAAGCAACTTGTGTTGAACAAAACTCAGGCAATTACATTCATGTGTTCAACACTGGCTACAGTGTTCAGTATTCATACTGTAATGCACACTTTTCACAATAAGTTAATCATTGCAACTGTAATCACAACTACATTTCAATAGTTTAACTTGAATAATTCTTATTTTATACGTGAAGATGTTTCTCAATGATAGCAGAAAGGAGAGAAACCCTTTAAACAGTTCAATTATGACTGCTTTTGATGTAAAAATTCTACTGATATTACACATGGATCTCACATAAAATAAAATGAAAAACATTCAAATTGTTATTCGAAGTAAAAACAGAAAGTGATCAAATGCTCCCTTTGAACACTTGAGCGGTCAATCAGTTTAGTCAATCATACATACAGTGCCTTGCAAAAGTATTCATACCCCTTCATTTTTTTATGTTGCTGCCTTATAATAAACTTCTTCAAATTACTTTTGTCCACATCAATCTACACTTCATACACCATAATTGACAAAGCAAAAACAAAACTTTCTTAACTTCTTAAATTTATTTAATATAAAAAAACAGACATAAGTACATTGCATAAGTATTCATACCCTTAACTAAATATTTAGCTGAAGCACCTTTACAGTCTCAAGTCTTTTTTGTTTGATGCGACAAGCTTTGCTCATCAGCATTTGGCAATTATCTGCCATTCTTCTCCTCATCTCTACCTTCTCATCTCAAGATCTGTCAGGTTGGATGGGGGCAGATGCACATTTTCAGGTTTCTCCAGAAATATTTCATTGGGTTCAAGCTCAGGCTCTGGCTGGGCCACTCAAGGACATTCACAGAGTTGTCTAGAATTGACTTTTGCTGTGTGCTTAGGGTCACTGTCCTGTTGGAAGGTGAGCCTTCTGCCCAGTCTTAGGTTCTGAATGCTCTGGACTAGGTTTTCATTAAGGCTATCTCAATATTTTGGTGCATTTAGCTTTTCTTCTACTCTGACGAGTCCCTCAGTCCCTGTTGCTGAAAAACAGCCCCACAGCATGAGGCTGCTGCCAGCACACTTTACTTTTGGGATGGTACTCTGTAGGTGATGAGCAGAGCTGATTTCCTTCAAACATGATGCTTGGAATTGAGGTTCATCAGACCAGAGAATCTTGTTTCTCACAGTCTGAGGTTCCTTTAGGTGCTTTTTTGCAAATTCCAAGTGTATCTTACCTGAAGAGAGGACTGAGTCTGGTCACACCGCCATGAAGCCCAGATCGGTGGAGTGTTGCAGTGATGTTTGTCCTTCTGTAGATTTCTCCCATCTGCATATATGATCATGGAGCTAAACTAGAGTGACCATCAGGTTCTTGGTCACCACACTAACCAAAGCCCTTCTCCATCAGTTGCTCAGTTTGAACAGATGAAAGAGCTCTAGGAAGAGTCCTGGTTGTTTCAGTCTTCTTCCATTAAACCTGTTTTATGCTTTACCATTATGGTGTATGGAGTGTAGACTGATGTGGGAAAAATGTTATTTCTAGCATTTCAACATAAGGCAGGAACATAACAAAATGTGAAAAAAGGAGGAGTTTTCGCAAGGCACTGTGTGTGTGTGTGTGTGTGTGTGTGTATATATATATATATATATATATATATATATATATATATATATATATATATATATATATATAATATGACCCATTTATGATGTCACAATGCTTTATTCCTTTTCATGTATTAGCCTGGCTTTGGTAGTGTGTCCACAGTAGGGCTGTGTGTCACCAGCAAAGTCACCATACGATATGTATCATGATACGGGACTGCACTGAATTTCACCTCAGCAGAATTTATCAAAACAGCTATTTATTAAACACTTCATACTATAGGGCCATTTCTAACTATTGGCAGAACAGGCAGTTTACCTCTGCATTATGAAGGGCCTCCATAACTGCACCACAGTACAATATAGGTAATGGCATATGTTTAATTTTTACATTGGGCACTCCCCACCAGGTACAATATTCTGATTGTTTGCATCTTGTTTTTAAGCCCATAAATAATAATGTACTCGTTCTAATAAATTTACTCATAAATGTGCTCATACTAATATATATATATATATATATATATATATATATATATATATATATATATATATATATATATATATATATATATATATATATATATATATCATCTTAACATTGCTGGTAGATTATCATTGCACAAATTAACACACTTTTTACATTAAAAATTACATTACCTTTCTCAACAAGGAGCTGGTAACATCAATGTTTTGTTTCTAAAGGAATGAAAGTCACAGCTTCACTGTTAAAGGGTTACTCCACCCCAAAATGAAAATTTTGTCATTAATCATTTTGTCATATGCTCTTCTGTGTCAGCCGTGACACAAGGCTATGTTTTCTATGTGTATTTACGCTTCATTTGAACGAAAACCACGCATTCGTGCAGCGCAGCTGACACAGAAGAGTGTGCGCTTCTTGCGTTCAGTGTATGTTCTCCAAAATAGCGCTACGGTGATGCAGAGAGACACAGAGGAGACAAATTGTTGAATAAAGTCGTTATTTATGTATTATCGTCGCTTCATAAAATTCAGATTGAACCACTGATGGCAGATGGACTGTTCTGACAATGTCTTTCATACTTTTTTGGACCTTGACAGTGCTATTTACTTGGCAGTCAATGGGACAAGTCTTAAGCCTCCTGTTTTCATCCAAAATATCTTAAATTGTGTTCCGAAGACAAACGAAGCTTTTAGGGGTTTGGAATGACATGGGGGTAAGTAATTAATGACAAAATTTTTATTTTGGGGTGGAGTATACCTTTGATAAAGAAACACGGCAAAACTGTGGTAATTCATACATACACAGCCTCTCTTTCTCTCTCCCGTAAATAAACACTTGATGAATTACACTTTTCTGAGAATAGAATATTAAAGTGGAGAGAGAGCGCACGTGAAAATGGTTGCCAGGTTGACAAAGATAAGTAACACATTTAGCAGATATTTCTGTATTGCTAAATTGGGAGGCTCTGTTTCAGGGATTATGTCTCTTTATATCAGGCAACCCAGGTTTGTGTTCCTCTGCAGCCAGATTAAACCTGGTTGTAGCCAGTGTTGGGGAAAGTTACTTTTAAAAGTAATGGATTACAATATTGCGTAACTCCCTAAAAAATAACTAATTACATTACTTAGTTTCTTTTTATGGAAAGTAATTGCGTTACATTACTTTTGTGTTACTTTTGCATTACTTTTTAAATGTGGGCTGGGCTTGCTTGTTTGTTTTTAATATAAAAAGTTCTATTTTTAGCAAATGTAAAAGCCCTTTCACACCAAAAAGTGAAAGGAAAAAGCAGCAGAGTACAGTAGAACGCAGGAAAAGAAGGTTCAACACTCTAGCAATAAAAAAACAACAACAAAAAGAAAGAAGCACAAATGTTAGTTTATCTAAAGTCATTTTTGCTTATTAGTATGGTTGAACTAAATCATCAAAGGTCAGCAGCAAAGACATTGGTTAATAAAATGGGATTAAATACATAAAGGATATTCGTGTTATTTACCATTTAATTATTGCAGGTTTGCAACATATTCTGAGTTTGCATTTGACGGTTTAAATTCATTTTGATGACTATTGAATCTGTTGTCAATAAATGGGAAAACAAAGTAGCTGGTGTTAGTTATTTGAAAAAGTAACTGATATTTTCTTGTAAATTAAAAAGTAATGCATTATTTTACTAGTTACTTGAAAAAAGTCATCTGATTACGTAACTCACGTTATTTGTAATGCGTTACCCCAACACTGCTTGTAGCCTATATATTATGCTCTATTTATAATTTTTTTAGAAACCTCACACTTTTCTACTCCATTTTAAACGGTGTTCTTGCATTCAAATTAAGCGCGGTCCACTGCTGCACATGTGCCATGATATCGATACAGAGACAGCTGTAATGATACTCGTATCGCCGTATCGATGTATCGAACACAAAACTAGTACACGGCATTAGTAAATACAACAACAATCTGCATCACAATAGTAAATAGTCGCAATAGTCAGCTTGAAATATTTTTAAGGTCATTATTTTTTCTTGTTACGTTACAAACAATGTGAGGAACTGACCCAAACTCCTCCTCTCTCACACACACACACCCATAGACACAGATGTCTTTTGTTTGCTGCAGAATTCGCTTTTCGCTGTCCATCTGGAGGAAGGGGCTTGAAAGTCATTGTTAAGTTCCTCTAGTTGACCTCAGCATTATGATCCAGATGCTAAATAAAGAAAGTGACATAAATTTGGGACTCATCTTGCATGAAAATTTTATGACCTTGATTAAGGGGTGTTGACGTCAACAATAATTTGCAACTACCTGGAAGCTGATCATTTTTAAAGTCACAATCTAACAAGTTTTCTTCCATATTGTGACATACAGTATATCAAAGAGAAATGAATTATTGAAAAAGAAAATAAAAATAGAGTGGGGATTTGGTTCTGTCCTTTGGTTGTTTATTTGGATGGCAGATTTGAAAGTGATCATGAAATCGATTTTAAGATAACCAGTTGGAGAAGTCCAACAAAGATTAGCAGTGAGAAGTCTGAATGCAGGCTCAAAAACATGAAAAAGAAAATTGATGGAGTGATTTTTCAATTCATGAAGACTTTAATATGATTAGCAACCTGAGGCAACATGACTTGACATAGCCTATATTCTGTGTATGTTTCTGTTAAGATTCAAACTAACAGAAATAGTTCTGTGTGCATGTATTTTCAGATATTTTTAGACCCATAAGTGAATAATACTTGAATTCCCCCAAGACACTGCTGGTTCTTCATCGAAGGATAAAAACTTCCTCTTATCCCTCTCTCCTTTTTAGAAATGGAAGAAGAACTGGTTTGTACTCTACCCAGCGAGTCAAAACGGCATTGCACGGCTTGAGTTTTATGATTGCTCGGGCAGCTCTAATGATAAACCTAGCACTAAGAAAATGGACAAGAAGATCATTCGTCTGTCAGAATGCATCAGCATACTTCCTGCTGTCACTGAAACCTGCCCCAAAGAAAACATGGCCGCCTTCTGTGTGGAGACCAATGACAAGACGTACGTCTTTGCAGCTGAGAAATATATTACCAACGAGTGGGTGGAGAAGATGTGCGAGATTGCTTTTCAGGTGAGATAACATCATGGAGACCTTTTAATGGTTCAAGGTTCAATGTGGTCAACACTTCAGACTGAGAAGAATGAGAGACATGTGACACTTTTTTCAAAGAATTTATATTAGTATTCGCTCCTAACAGTATTTGCTCATTTTAATAGAATAAATAAATAAATAAAAATACATAATGGGAATAAAATTTTCTAGCAGTGATAATTTTGAAGGTATAATGGAAGACAATAAATAAATAAATATTACTGTTTAATAAAAATACTGTATGAATAATTCTAATAATGGCCTTTTAATTATTGTTTTATATGCTCAGGACATTTCTTCTTGTGATTCAACCTTTAAGACTTTTATATCCCCTGAAAACTCAGAAGCTTTATTATTTATAGCTAGAAAAAAACAAAAACAAAACTATAAATCAGTGATTGACAGTTTGTCGTTTTACAGGCTTAACCATGGATGAATTCTATTCAACTATTTGACAATGAAACATTTTAACCATGTCTTAAGGTGCTCTTAAACACAGAAATCCATTCCAGACATGTTGATCATTTCCAAAGGCAAGGACACGGCTGCCTATATACTAACTTTGCATCTTTCTCTTTCGATCTCACTTTCTTTCTCTGTCTCTATCGTTTTAAGGGAGGAAGTGGTTCTCCTGGTAGTATTGACTCAAATGGACAGCAAAAGCTTCAAATGGCAGAGAATCTCATTTATTTCTCCAGAGAGGAAGGTAAGAGGCAACATGTGACATTATTAATTTACTCAACTGGTTTAAATTATGTAAGCCAGCTGTTTCTTTCATTTGAGCTCCAAGTGCACATTTCATAATATACAGTGAGTTTCTCAAAGCGTAGGACTTGACGTCACATCCACTATCAGTTCTGTTTCTTTTTGGTTGCTAGACTGAATTTATATGCACAACTAGACCAGCAAACTGCTCTCAGTGAATAGACAGAAATGTTCTGTTAGATGCAAATGGACTGCATGCAAATTCCCTACTCATGTTAGACACAATGCCTGAAATATTAGACCTCTTTAATGTGGTTATACTTAGCTGTTTCCAGAAAGACGTAGCTGGCTGTGTCACACTCATTTTATTTGAATAGTCCCTGAGTAAAAGACGCAAAGGGCTAACAAATGAAATGGAGGAGGACAGAAAGTGGAGCAAAATCTCAGGCATTTCCCCTGCCCCCTCCTTCAAGGCTGGCACTCACTTCATCCAGTGCTATGCTTGGTAAACAGTCAAGGAGTCACTGTTAAGTCCACTCAGTTCACAAACTACCTCCTGCTCCTGCTGTGCATTCTCCAGTGTTTCTAGGGAAATAGTTTGCGATCACTTCTGTTTTTAGTAAGGGCAACACTGACTTCCTCAAAGAGTGTGGGAGCTGACATTTAAAGGGCTTGCAACGATACAGTCTTGGCACTCAATTATCTCCTTTGCATAGACATTTTCTGGCATGACAGTATAACGCATGGGTAATGGCTGTTGGTGCCCTGTCCAGTGTCTGTTGGTATTTTGTTTAAAAGCCAATCCAGAGGTAGACAAGAGCAACTGTAGAGTGGAGCAACTGATTTGGTATGTTATCAGTTTGCAAGGCAGAGGAAAGTAGAGTAATCGGCACTCATAGCCTGTGGTCTCTGATAAGCAGAAGCATATCTGAACTTGCTGAACTTAGCAGGGAAATAGCATACGGGACCCATCAAATGAAAAACATCCTGGCTGTACTTTTTTTTTTTTTTTACATTGTGGATTGTTCCTATGTGATTTGAAAAAGACCAATGTTGGCTAATTTCCTGAGATTCAAAGAACTTTCAGTTTTACTTACAAGCCACACGCAAAATTGCTATAAATTGTAAAGAACAAATTTTGCCAGCTTGTTTATATTGTTTATATAAACTGCTAAATGTGGACAATGATGAAACTCTACAAAGCTGCTTTGAAATTGTGTGTATTGTGAAAACCGGTATACAAATACAGAGTTTGACTTACTTGAAGTAATACTTACCTGGGGGAAAATATATCTGCATATAAATTGACTCTATTTTTAGTTACTGATAAACCTATTGGTATCAATAAAAGGCAGTGACATAATGATTCGAATACACTACTTAATGATTACAGAAAAGCCTCATTAAAATAATAAAAGAAAAGGCTTTTTAAAATAGTTTGGCATTGTTTCTTTCATCTTTATTAATATACTTATTTTGACCAAATACTTTATTAATATTTGATAAACTTTTGTACACCAAATCAAAGTCATGTGGGGCAACCAACATGCAGAAACAAACATAAAACATGTCAATTATATCATAGAGAGGACTGTGACAAGGTCAGTAAGTCTCTGGAATTATCAGATTTGACCTTTTAATAAAACCATAAAATTAGTTCAGATGTGATGCAACTCCCCAAAAGTGAAATCATGATTATTTAAAAAAAATCTTTTCCTTGAAATATATATATTTTTTAATAATGATTATGTGTATACTCACATGGATTGAAGGTCTAAGGAACATATATTTGCTTTTTATTTAATGGATACACCTCATCACATTTTCAGAATAATTAAATCTAGTCTGTTCTTTCTACCACAAAGTTTTTGTTTTTACATGCATAACCCAAAATATATGTCCAAAGTGTATATAAAGTATTTATAAGAAGAAGATTATCAAGAATATGTATAGTTAGATTACTTCTATTAGTAGGTTAGCCATGTGTATGTTCATACTTGTTTGTTTATTTTTACTTTCATGGTTTAGATGTCTATATTTATTTTTAAATACTGTATGTACTGTACCGTAGTCAGGGGCGTCACTAGTGGGGGGAAAAGGGTGACAGAGTGCAGAGGGCCCAGAGGTCGGGGGAGCCTGTGATCGCCTACTGGCCATCAGGAGCACCGGAACATTCTAATTCGAGTAGTGGGCCGATCGTTGAAACAAGGGAGACCTCCCTGATATTAGGTGCTGTTTTTAAATGACGGCGCATGCAAAACCGCAAAGTACCGCTACCAGAAGCATCCACCAGCCACACCTCAAAGCAGAGCAGGATCAGTCTCCCACTTCTGCCACGATTTATAAGAAGAGATAAACAGTGCGAGTTGCTTGATCTATTCAGATGTGACACAGAATTGTTATACAGTCGTGTGATATGAGAACATTAAAGGTTCTGTAGTGATGCTGGCTGAAAACAGCCACAATGAGGTATACTGGAAAATGGCACTAGGCTTATCAATTCAGCACCATAGTAATTTAACAATGTTAACAATTAACAATAATACAAATAAAACAATTTATTATAAATATTACTGTTATTACATATTGGGGAATATTTAAATTTTATAGAACGTGTTTTGTAGTTTCTTTGTGTTTAGTTAACTACAAATTTTATAGTTCATTATTACTTATTATTTATTTTAAAAACCATAATGAGGACCATGGTTTTACTTCTTGTTACCACCATCCTACTAATAGTAGTCAGCTAAACTCTGGATTCTAAGCAAGAACTTCTTTCTTTTGAGATGTTGAATCTTAGATGTTGAATAAATTAATTTTAATTGAAGTAAGAACATCAGTTGGTCAGAACAAAATTGGCAGACATGTTACTTTTTAAATTCTTATTTGGATCATACTTTCAAGACCTAGAATCTGTGACTCTGAAGTACAGTGAATATCCAAACTGGTGCGGTGACTGACAGCCACACATACTCCTCAAAACATTAGATTCATCCACGCTGAGGATTCATGCTGACGCACAACCCACGTAAAGATGACAATTCTGCAAATAACTGCAATTGGAGGTTTCAAATAGAGACGGCAACAAATAGGCAAGACTTACGGACTGCAGCTGTAAAGTTGATTTTATAAAGAGATTTACTTTTCTTTATCATGGTTTTTCTTTTTGTCATTGAGTCACATAATAATTTTATCTGACCTGTTGTATTACTGTAAACTTGAACCAGATTCAGAACAAGGAATTTCATATACACACTTTAAGTTGAATCTGTTCTGTTTTGCAGTTAATGAGTTTTGGGTGAGTGTCCAAAGGACAGAAGCATCAGAGCGCTGTGGTCTCTCTGGTAATTACTGGCTTAGGGCTAACGTGGACAACCTTATCCTGAAGGACCCCAAGACTAAAAAGGATTTACTCGTATGGCCCTACAAGCTTCTCAGGCGCTATGGAAGAGACAGGGTGAGTTTTAGTCACTTCTAAATTTTTGAAATGTCCTCAATTAAAGCCTACTGAGGTTTCAAACCAATAAAAATCAGTGTGAATTGCTAACAACGATCAACTGCATGACATTTAATACCCCTGAATCTCTTCTGTGGGATGGTAACAGGTGATGGATGACCTTCAACACTGACTGCATTCAGTCTTAGCCTTGACTTTGTAAATACGTAGCTCACAGACACTCACTCCTTATAATGTAGACTGCTCACGGTGTGTCTAAATTAATCTAAAGGCTGTTTGCATTAACCCAACATAGTTGCAAACAGCTGGCCTCATACTACAGTTGACATATAAAACAGGAACTTAAGCCACTGTTGTTTCCAACTCTGCTTCCTGTCATTACTATAGAAACTGCCTTGGTACAGGAAGATGGCCTTCCTCTCTCCTTTATGAGTGGGTGGAAGGCAGCGCTAATGTGGTGAATAACTACTGAATGCAGGTCATGATGGTTTAAAAAGACTGTAACACTTAAGTTGAGGGACCAATTTTCACTATTAACTAGTTGCTTATTAGCATGCATATTACTAGCATAATGGCTAGGGGTGCTCTGATTGATCGGCTTCTGATCACTATCAGCCGATAATCGCTTTGGGATGTTTGATCGGCGGTCTCTATAAAGGTCAATCTCAAAAAACCGATCTCAAGCTGATGACATGCCTGCCGTGAGAGGTTTGGCATAACATGCTGCGGCACCGTCTCAATCTCTGTCCGGCGAGGGTAAAATAATTATAATGCTGAAGGTGAGGTGCAATTCATATTTCTTCATTAAGTAACTTATAAAGTAATCTGAAAACTTTCTGTGAGACATAATTTCACAAACAGTATGAGTGAATCACCACACATGCTCTCTCTTTCTCTCTTAAATGCGCAAATGGCTTCAAATCACATCGCGTCTGCACTATAAGCGAGCTGCACGCTGCACAGTTGACACAAGAATTGTCACTTACTCAATCGAGGCAGTGTTGCATCGTTACTAAAGTTTATAAATAGCATTTCTTTTTAATTCTTACCAGTGTTTAAACCATTCAGCGCTCGGGCACTCGCAGGCCAGGTTCACATTACTCCGTTTGCAGTGCGTATGCTGTGCTTATTGTTCCGCGTTCATGATAACGGAATAAAGCGTTCACATTGCAAACGGTTACGGTCCAGCAGTGTGTTCCAGGAGCAGTCTGCAGCAGTGCAGAGATCATTTCTGCACAGAGTCTATTTTTTTGCTGTGCTGCATGCGCTGAATTAAAGTAACAGTGCATTGTTTGTGGTAAATATGAACATGGATTGAGACGAAAATGTAGTAATTACACAATAAATTCTTATAATTAAAGTCTACTGTGTTTCACAGTCAACACGTAGGCTATGGCTCTTTTGCTAGCTTTAAAGGAAAAGAGCAGAGAACTTTTAGATAAACAAGGCAATTATAGATAGCACTCATGTAGGTAGTAAAACAAAGTTCTTTTTGAAGCGCAGTATTGCATGTAATAAAAAATTAAATGCAAAAGAAAACGCAGTAGAGCTGACTTTCTGTCAATGGTAAGTTTTATTTTGGATTTGTGTGATAATGTAAGAAAACTAGTTTAAATGTTTTGCCACTTGCTTGAGCAACTTAATATGTCAATCTAGAAGTAGGCCTAAATGCAAAAGTAAAAAGCATGAATAATTTGTTTCTTATATTTATTGCGTTTAAATGCGTCTATGAAAGATTGTATTAGTGTACTGTGTAAAAAAAGAATCACAATGTTTTTGGATCAAAATAATGGATAAATGTTGTGTTGTTAAACAGCCTTGGATCAGTTGCATACTCCTGTGTGAAAGCACAGTGAGCACCTGCTGCTTCTGCACTGTTTATGTACCACACATGGATTGCATACGCACTGCAAACAGAGTATGTGTTAACCTGGTGTACATACAGGTCATACAGCTCACAAAATCAGGCTCGTGCTACGTGTAAGCTATTGTGCCACAATTGCATGGTTGTCAAAACAAAAATGCAGTGCATGATCAAACATTTAGGTGAGATAATTATATATTTTTGAAAAATGTCTAAAAAATCCCCCCCTCCAATTAAAAAAATACCCTCTCACAAGAGTCATCTAAGAGGGGAATTCATTTTTAAAAATGAAATTCAGGCCCTGAATAAATGTATAAAAATCTTGATTGAATCATCACTATAAATAATTCTACATGAAAAAAAGAAGGCTTTAAAAAGATCTGTATTGGTAATCGGATCGGCAAATACTGCTTTCTGGGCCTCAAAAATCCTGATTGGAGCACTCCTAATAATGGCTGATTATTAGTACTTAAAAAAGCATATATTAATTCCTTATTCTGCATGGCCATATTTTAGATCCCTTAATACTACCCCATACCTAAATGTAACTACCTTACTGACTATTAATAAGTAGAAAATTAAGAGTTTGAGGCAAAAGTTGTAGTTAATAGTTATTTAATAGTGAGAATTTGTCCCCAAAAATAAAATGTGACTGGAAAGATTAATGAGCCCAGTGTGCTGGGTCCCTTTTTCCCCCAATTGTTAAAAATATGTTTTAACAAATAAAAACTTAAATTTTGGAAAATAAATAAATAAAACAAAAACACTTAATAAAACTACTAAAATTAATATAAAAACTGTATATAAATATAATAAAACAATCTATATAATTAAATCTATAATAGTATATAAATAATACTAAAATAATATTGATAACATGATGACATTTATTTAAAGAAGGTTCATTCAAAAAGCAAGTTTAATGTCTATGTGCATAAGTGAATAAAACGAAAGTAACTAAATATCCCAAACACTTTGTCACATTCTCTGCAGGTTATGTTCTCTTTTGAAGCCGGACGAAGATGTGACTCTGGGCCAGGGAACTTCACCTTTGAGACAAAGCAGGGAAATGAAATATTCCACATTGTTGAGGAATCCATTAGGGAGCAGAAAGCCCAAGCTGAAGAACGACACCAAAGTTATTCATTAGACTCTGACTGCCCAGCTCTCCAGCAGATCCGTGCTGCCATCTCAGAAGCAAACAGTCGTGAACCAGATGGAGATTCTGGTGGTAGCAAGCCTGGGTCTGCGGACGGTGTCTTTGGTAGAAAGGAGAATGATGGGAAAAATTTAAAGGGCCGAAGCCTTCCAGAGCCACCACCTCCCGTTGGTGGGACCCCGCCGCGATCTCCCATGCCACGTGGGTCCAAAAATCTGTTAGAGGACCAAGGGAGTCTATACTCGGAGCCTGCTGACTCGGTCCGTCCACCGCCTAGTCCAGGAGACTGTTTGTACTCGGACCCGGTGGACAGTATCAAAGTCATGCCCACTCCTAACCCACGTCTCAGGCCGACTGGTGATGATGGAGGTAGCCGCCACCCAGGCATCAAGCCTGATCCATTCTATACAGACATCTATGATCAGATAAGTGTGGACTTGGTACAGAGAACAGTGGGACTGGGACTCGATGGGCGAAGCAGGCACCCTGCAGATGGAAGTCCAACAGAGCACATCTACGATGAGCCAGAGGGACGTGCCACATCTGCACAGCCTATCATCACGCTTTATGACGAAGCACGGTTGGAAATGCATCCCTGGAGAACCAGGGGAACGGAGGAGCCTCAAGGTCACGAGGCGGCTCAACAACCACTGCCAGTGCCCAGACCAAAAGGCCCCAAACCTGTCACAGCACCCAAACCAGGCAAAGTAGCACTGCCCAAGAAAGACCCTCCTCCGCTGCCTCAACTTAAAGGCAGTGCTAACCTGAACAACAATAACAGTAGAAACAACCATAACAGCACGGAAGGTGGCATAAGAGGTGCTGGTGCAGGAAACAATCCGGAGCTTTACAGTAAAGTATCTAGACATCAGCCGCCTCCAAATGCGTGGCATCCTACCATGCAGTCTCCAGACATCATATATGACAACTTGGGTGACATTTGACCTAACCTTTCAATTTAGGCAGTCTGGTCTCCTTTTCCTTAACGCTTAGATGTTTAATTGAAAGAAATGCATTTATGGTTAACAAGGGAGTGCTCAGCGTCCGTGCTCAGATTGAAACCTCAGTCATGAAGTCACTGACTGTCAAAATGATTGAGAGCTAAGACTGTACAAAACTTTTACAATGTCCTCTGAAAGGGCTTGTACTGGCACATGCCAGATTTTTGCACTTCTTGGGCAAAGTAATCCTGTTTTGCAAATTTGAGTCTGTGACTTTTGTATCGGAAGAGATTATAAAGCACTTGTCATAACACTCGGCTCCCTGGAGAATTTGAGTGTTGTTGTGTGAACGTTATCTGCCAGATCCAATTTAATGGTTAAAGTGCAAAGACAGAAAGGTCAGTTTTTGCACGTACAAACCTTGAATTATTTTGCATGGGGATTGTAGCAAAAGGATACTAATCCACTGCTCTGAGTGTGTGTGTGTGTGTGTGTGTTTTATTAGTATGTGCGTATGTGAATGAGTCAGCAGCTGTGCTGTTGTTTAACATGATGATGATGATGATAAAAATTATAGTACAAGAGAATTCTCTAGTTATTCTTACTTTTCCATTTCCAAAAATGTACAAGTACATATCGAAGGAAAAATCTGGACTTGGTTTGTTGAGAGGGCATGAAATCACCCTGAATACCCGAGCCTTCACTCTCAGTCCCTTATTCATCTAGTCCTCTGTTGTCCTGAACAGTGTCTGACATCTGAGGGATAATCCTGATGCAAAGTGAATATTAACTATCTGTGTAAAATAGGGGCCTTACTTCAAATGAGAGTTAAATGTTGGCTGAGTTAATGTGTCTGCCTGGCAGTGTGTGAAGGTACAGACTGTTCCCTCTCCTGTTTTCTTTCTCGTTCGCCCTCTCACTCATTTCCTTTTGTCCTCTCTCCAGTCTCCCCAAGTCTTTTCTTTCAGTTTTTTTTCTTTTGAGCGGACCGCCAAAATCTGATCTATTCATCACATTCTGCTCTATTTTCTTAACGCTTAGTGCTCTTAAGCAGAAAAGCAGTGAATGTGTTGACAGAGCAGAGTCCTTCATCTCAAAAGAATGCATTCATTTGGTCCAAGGTCTGACTTGTTTAAAAAGGATAGTTTACCATCATACTGGGTTGCAGTGTTTAATTTTAAGAGCGGATTACTCATAGGTATTAAAAAAGAAAGTGGACTGACAACACCTATTTTGCCCTCTTTTCTTATCATCGTCATTTGCAGTTGGTATAGTTTTTAATTTCGTTTGACAGTTATTTGTTTATTTAGTTTCTTGTTGTTGGATATGATACAAACATACTGAATAAATGTTTGAGACAAGCAAAAATCTTTGTAAAATTGGTTCATCATGCTAAACAGATGCTTCCTATTTAGAGACCTATGTTTCCACTCAAGCTTTAAATAGTGTATGTGTTTTAAGGAGGTCAAGTTATCAGTTTCAGTTTTGGCATCATGTGAATAAAAAAAGGTATACATTGGTTCAGTTTGGATGCACTTCTCATGTTGTACTAGTTCCTGTTTTCTTGAATGTTCCGTTTATGTTTTCGTTCCGCTGGCCCCTTGATGCTTGGATAACCAAACGGAAAACAGAACTGAGCTGTTGTATTCTGAAGTTTGAAGCAAATGATGGGGAAGTGCATTCGTTACATCTTTCAACTAAAATTGAAATACAAGAATCTCATCGGTTAAAATAAAATCTGTACTATACCTGAAGTACACATCATTGAACATCATTTTTGCATTAATCACCTATGTGTATTATTAAACACATAAAATGAATTTTTAACAAAAAGGTTGTAGTATGCACATAATTAACAAATATTTAATATTTAATTGAAATTTTTTTTTGACGACCCTTATTACTGATTCTTGGTGTAATTCATAATATGATTGATATAGACCAGGGATCTCCAACCCTGCTCCTGGAGAGCTACCATCCTGCAGACTTCAGTTGCAACCCTGCTCCAACACACCTGTCTGTAATTATCAAGTATCCCTGAACATCTTGATTAGCTGCTTCAGGTGTGTTTGATTGGGGTTGGAGCTGAAGTCTGCAGGAGAGTAGCTCTCCAGGACCAGGGTTGGAGACCCCTGATATAGACAGTATTAAGGTATAGTAAATATAAATTATACTGTTAATCTACTGTATGGGTCATGTAGTTATATATTGATTTTGAAAAACTGAGATTGCTACCGTCGTTCCTTTAAAAAATATATAATGCAGTCAAATTTTAATTTCAATTTTTCCCCATCCAGTTTTTATAACTTTTAGGCTTGCCTGTTTGATTTCAATCTCATTTAAAATGTCAGTTTTTAAGGTGTTTTATTTTTTAAAAAGGTAACAGCAAAACATTAAACAACATCGATTTATAATTTTAAAACCATTTATAATATAGTGTTAATAAAAATACATAAGTAATACATAAATAAAAAGTGTTTACAAAGATTAACAAGACTAAAAAAAGAACACAATGAATATTCAGAACGCAGGCTTAAAACATCAGTTAACCAGAAGTAGAGAGACATTTGGAAAACAATTTAAAAATAAGAGAAAAACTCCCTGCTGAATCTCTTTTGTAACAGCTGAAACAGTTAGGAAATCGTGAACGTAAAATATGAAAAAGGAGGGGGAAATGACGTGAGATCCTCTCTCTATGTCTGCTTTTTGTGCCGTTTGCACAATGCCAAACCTCAGCATGATGTCATAAAGACAAGTCGTAGGTGGAGCCAGGTGGGTGGAATGGCGGAAAACTTAATGAGGCAATACTGATGGGGTCTAGTAAGAGAGGCCCATTGAGTAATATTAGAGCTCTGACCTCAGTCTGCATTCAGAATCACGTCCCACAGCTCTCACAACTCTAAACCAGCGCCTCCAAAGCAGAACCTTGTTCTCAGAGGTCACGGGGCTACACAGAGCGACCTCTTCTTTCTTTTCCCCTATCTTCGCTTTCTGTAACTCATTGAAGGCCTTGAATTCCTGCTCAGCTGAGTACAGTGTGTCTCCCTTGGGGCTGCACTGGAGGCTTCCATAAAGGAAGACAATGGCTCTACTTTTCCACTATGGCCTTCTTCCTCCTCAACTCTCTACAGAGCCTTCTAGCCACAGCATTTAAACTGAGAAGGCAGTTCTCTCTCTTTAAACAGCCTTTCTTCTTGTCCTTTTACAATTCTGTGGTTTTGTATTTGATTTCTTTTAGCAGCCTCAGCAGTTCACAATTAGATTTTTTTCCCAGTTGCGGTGCAGGCTTTGTTAAACCATATGGAACGACAGTTAGTTTAATTACGTCTCCAAGAGTGAAATCATGCTAGTTACTATGAGGACTGGTTTAATTGCAAACATCAGGGTAACAAAACAGCTTGTTTTTTGCGTATTGAGTGTCTGAAATATGAGGGTTGATTTTGCAGTGTCAGTCTCAAAGTTGCTGAAGTTTTTATTTGGAGAAGTAATGAGGTTATTTAATCTGTGCTGTAATGTTTTTCAGATTTAAGAAGATAAATCGAGCTGTGATGTTGCACTACTTAACTGTATTCTGAAAACCCGAACAATTAACTTAACCTAGCCAGCCCTCGTCTTGTTAGAAATAAGAAATGGTCTGTATAGCTAGCTTAAGGTGTATATTGAGTGTGTAATATTTGCTCTGCGTTAGATGAGAGAATCTAAATGCAGTACTGTTCTCCATTGCACAGTACAGTGTTCTCTGAATAGAAAACCAAATATGTATAGCAAATATATTTTTCAAATTAGCTGTACATATAATAAGTGTATATCTGGTCATGTGCAAGAAAGTAACATCCTGTCTGTGGGAGTTTAGAAACTGTTTCTTTCAGTCAGTGTGAGTGTGAATGTGAATGTGCAATTTCCTCTTATAGTGAAAGTTTTATGCTTTTTCTCTTTCTCCTTACTGGATCATCAAAGGGTCTTCCTCTTCATAGTTGTCCTGGAAAAAGAGGGCAGGGGCACAGGGTCGCGAGTGGCTGAGGGTTACTAAACGGCGAGGCATCTTGTTTAAAGGTATGGAAGGCAGCGGGGCCACTGTGGCTCGCACGCGACTCTGAGTCTGCCGACCCTGCCAATTAAAAATGACAAGAGAAAAGTGAGAGAGTAAGGAACAGCAAAACAAAAAACAAACAAAAACTCTATTACAGGATTTGCTTGGTGCGCTTTGTTTTTGACTGTAACCAAAGACTTGAATGACTTGAATGTCTGTTTAGCTCCTCCTCCGAGCCTAACTGTAAGTGTCATTGTGTATGCAGCTTTAGCCCTTTTAGACAAAATTTCCTAAAATTGGTTAAAATCTAATTTTGAAACAAAACAATATGATGTAAAAACAAATAATAAATGTTCATAAGAGAATTTTTAAGTCACTATTTCTAGGTCACTAATCAAATGAGTAAATTTACACGTGATCATGTGACACTTTGTACTGATGATCAGATGTTCCATTTCCACTGGAGCTCAGGATGCTCTTTGAATCATCTCAAATCATGCTGGAGAACAGGTTTGACAAACTCCTTATCAACTGGTGGAACTTGCATGCTTTGAATAAAATATAAATACCTCCTGTCACATTTGTTCCTCAGTGCACTAGCATAATCACTATCAATATTTTTTGCAGCGTTCTATCGATCATAAATATATTTATGATGATAGTGTGACATCAGAAAGTGCTTGTGGCTGGAAAATCGGTCATGTTGAGTCTGACTGTGTAGAGTTCCAAAATAGGGACCCGTTTATTTTAACTGCTCTTTATCATTTTCATTCTCCCTTTCACTCTTTTTGTCTTCCCCTTCTTGCGTGGGTGTTTCAATATTAGGCCATTGCTTGGTTTCGTTTTTGCTCTCTGGGGCAATAATTTCCCCCTTTCAACATCACACACAGACACATTTCCTCTCTATTTATTTGCAGTTTAGTTTTTTTCTAAAATATCTATTCAGATTTAGAGCCCAACTAAAATGGCACAATGTAGAGAGAGTAGTGTTTGAAAGGTCCTAAAGCTTGACACCTCACCTGATTACATCTAATCTATTTAGGTCAACTTACTTTCAACAGCACTGACACCGTATCAGAGAGGTTTATCATATCTCAGTTTTTTATAATGAAGGTATGATAATACCTTTCCCATAGAGCATTAAGAAGTTAATCAAAAGTCATTATAATACCAATAATTCTACAGCTATCAACTCCAAATTACTGTCCAAAACTCCAATTATAGCAAACTTCAGCTTAAATACTAGTCAACACAGATCTTCTGGTCTATTCTACTATCTTAGACATTTTGTTCCATTCTACTCCTCTAACCTGACGCTGTGTGGAGCCCTCTTGTGGCCGACTGGCGCCCCTGCGATGGCCTCGGCCCTGGCCATGTGCTCCAAATGGTTGCGATGAGCGGGTGAGCAAACCTTTAATTCTAAGGTGCGAGTAAAGGTTGGAGTCCAGACCGAGAGGGTTAAAGACAGGGTCTTTCTCAAGCTGATCCAAGGAGCTCTGGAAACAGTGATCACATGATCATCACAGAGGTGTAATATCAAAGAAGATTATGATCAGTTTGTAAAGTTTGTGATCTTATTTACTTCATTTCCCCTCAAGTCGTTCCAAACCTGTATGACTAACTTTCTTCGATAGAACATATTATATATAATTCAGGAAAATGTCAACTAAAGTTACTGGACCTTAAACTTCTTCAACATTCTTCATTTGAAGAAAAACAAATCATACAGGTTTAAAGGCCTGTTGACACCAAGCACTATAACTATAAAGATAACCATAAAGATATAGTTCTAAAAATCATTCTCAATATTAAAGAATAGGAGAATCCACACCACAGCTATAACGATAAAGGCACAGAGAAACGATATCGTTTTAACCACTTTCAGAATGATTTTTTTTTTCAGCTGATGAATGATAAAAACATTGACAGCTAATCCGAATCCATACTGATTTAATGAGATCAATAATTTAAAGACGAGCATGCGCTTACAGATGACATAGTTTGATGACTTTATAGTTATCATTCTTGGAATGAACGGGTCTTAGAGTGACATGAGGATTAGTAAATGATGTCAGAATTGTCATTAAAGGGATAGTTCATCCTTAAATAAAACATTATTCTCATTACAGAGATCCAGTTGTTGATGCTAAATATTAGAATTGAGTTTTCTTTGAGCCATTCAGTGAATTTTACACCAAGTTTGTATGTCAGAGCCATGCATTACTAGTCTATAATATCTTTCTATAATGTAATGGTACCTCCACAGAGGCGAGTGCAGGAAGTGGTGGGTCCTCCAATGAGACAGGCAGGCAGCAGGGTAACGTAAGTTCTCGTGTCAGCACAGGTTTCAAAAGCAGAGAGAGTGAACCAGAGGACTGAAGTATATAGTAGGAGAACACAGCTGAACCTGAACCTGACCCAGACTCTGAGCGCACCAAAAGGAACCAGTCACGGTTCTAAGTAAACAAAAATATTCAGGTTTTTAACAACATTTTCAGATCCCTTACATAACAGATTATCACACAGCTGTTCTCTATGAAGACACACAAACAAACACACACATGCAGTCAGACACTGACTTTTAGTATGTGGCAGAGAGCATGAAATGTCTGTTGGTTTGTTTCCATTTCATCCCAGTCCAGCTGCCAGCATGAGGTTGGTCTGATGATGAGTGGTAGTCCATACAGCACAGACTGACACACACCACCGGCATGAAGAACTCTACATCACACACACACACACACACACACACACACACACACAATCGCAGCTAGATCTGAATGTTTACTTTTATTGAATTAAACTATTATTACTATTAATTCTAAAATAAAATAATTGTTTTCTATTTTACTATATTTAAAAATTTATTTTCAAAAGACTACTCCAGTCTTCAGTCACATCATCCTTCAGAAATCATTCTAATATGCTGATTTGGTACAATAAGAAAGTAACATTTCTTATTATCATCAACATTGAAAACAGTTATGCTGCTTAATATTTTTGTGGAAGCCACGATACATAAATATCAGGATTATTTGATAAATTGAATGTTTGAAAAAGAACAGTATGTAATCAAATCCAAAATCATTTTAACGTCTGCCACTTTTGATCAATAGAATGCACCCTTGTTGAATAAAAGCATTAATTTCTTAAAAGAGGTAAACGTCTCACAAACCCTGAGTAAAACTGACAAAAAGATGCACGTGTGTGAAAGGGTATTATGGCAAGTATATGTCATATTGGCCCATAATGACTATAGGTGGGGACAAGTAGTATGACTGTATCACAGCGCCCGGAAGAAATGACCTCATGTGCATGAAAATCATATGCAAAACTCTCAAGGGGAATACAATGTATGACTTTGTGTGGGAAACAGAAGACTCAAACAGAGCTGTCTGTTTGATAAAAACCTTACTCTATCATATTGACTTTTGCATAGTCTTTTTTTTTCTTCTCCCCTTCACACTCACAAAGCATACTTGTACATTAACTATATTCCAGAGGCCACACTTAAACTGAGTTACAAAGTGCATATAGCTATAGATTATATTTACACTATGTTAAAATAGCAGGATTTTCTGATATTTATACTATTTATTGCAAATAGTGGCAATTATCTTCACCTCAGTATTGAAGTACATAAATCAGTATGCAATAATAACTTGTTGAGTGTAAATTTGTATTTTAATTCAAATCATTAAATGGATGCGACCTTATTGGGACAATAAAACCCTCCATAAACCTACCATAACCCTACCCAATAGTTTATTTTTAACTTTTTGATTATTTCCTTAATTTTCATTGAAAATAAATGCTTTTCTGGTGTGATTTGAAATTTGAAAAGGGAGGAAAAAGGTTCGCCAAAAGGCAGATTCGAACCCGGGTCGATCGCATCAAAATGAGTACAACACACGTTTTACCATCTGCGCCACTGGAGCTGACAACTGTCGACTGTCTTTTGTTGACAAGCCGAATCACATGTTTGTGGGTGGAGTTAGTCTAAATAGCCTCTGCCAACAAAGCAAGCTATTTGCACTTAGTGTAAATAGACACTCCGTAAAAAAATATATAACATCACAGCAGTCTGGGAACTCTGTGAGTAAACCTTATTCACAAAATATAGGCTAATCTACTGTTATTTGCTTGAACAAAATATAACTACAGATATGACTGTACTTGACAACTCGCAGACTCTGTGGCGAGGGGTTCTGATTGGCCAGACTCTTGTTTGGGGGCTGGAAATCTTGCATGCTCTCAGTCTTCACTCCAAGGTCAGGCGTGCTGGGAAGTAGGGCTGGGCTGAGAAGTCGCTCCTGCATGTCACACTTCAAACAGACTGCAGAGGGGGACATGAGCATAAGCAAATTCACCTACCCATCCATTATAAGCAGACACGCAAAACACAACACAAGCTTAACTAAAATATTAATTTTTGGAGCTGTGTACAGCAAGAAAGTGATTTCCGAATGAATATTTTAGTGGGTGCTCGTGCAGAATCCATGTGTGTGTTTCTACCTGGGCTTGGCCTGTTGTTGGCAGGGTGTTGTGTAGAACCCTGTAATGTGAGAGAAGGGGGTAACAACAAGTGCAGGTGTTCTCTGTCTCCGCCCTGGTCATGCAGCCACATTTTCAGAGAGTTCTCCAAGGCCACAACTGTGCCTTCCACCAGCTGCAGATCCATCTCTGTACCCAGCATCAAGCTCTCTGCAGGAGGAAGAGAAAGAAAATTTATTTGGATAAATATCACATTCCTGTTTCCTGGCAGCATTTTTCTTCATCGGTTCATAATAAAAAGGCAGTTTAAATCCAGGCAGTGTTAAACCTTGACCTTCCTCCTGTTTCTTTATTATTATGGCCATTTTGTGATGTTTAACCTCTGAACTCCTGTCAGACGAATGTCCTGTCAGACGAAGGTTGTGGTACTCAAAACAACCAGTAGAGGATGCTGTCAAATCAATTCTGTATCTCATCAAGGTTAACCATTTCCAAAAAAAGCTAGAAATCTCAAAATGTGCTTGTGCTTATGTGACGTATGTTTGCTAATATTTTGCTGTTGTTTTAGGCTCAGTAATCTAAATTTGTGATGTTTGTTAACCAGAATCCAGTTTCACTGTACTGTATATGGTGGTCTAACTAAAATGAAAGTAAAATTATGACAGTAAATTATGAATGATTATTTTAATGTCTCATAATACAAATCTTTATATTTCTGACATTAGCATAAATGTAATTTAATGCTTTAAATGTCTTTCATAATATTATGGCATTACACATTCACGCTTCTCAACTTTCTTCAGTGAAATATGAAGGGAGAAATTTTGAAGACTGTGCTGTTTGCTATTTTCCATCCACTGACAAAGAACAGAAACCAAAGCTTTCAAGCATCAAAAGGATGCAAAGTATAGTGTATCATAAAAGTGTTGTATACTGATTAGCCACAACATTAAAACAACCTGCCTAATATCGAGTAAGTCCCCCTAATGCTGCCAAAACATCCCTAATGCATCAAAGCACTGAATCCACAAGACCTCTGAACGTGTACTGTGGTATCTGGCTCCCAGACATTAGCAACAGGTCATGTAAGTCCTGCACATTGTGAGGCGGGGCCTTCATGGAAAAGATTTGTTGGTCCAGTACATCCCAAAAATTCTAAATCGGATTGAGATCTGGGCAATCTGGATGTCAAGGCAATGCCTTGAACTTTTTGTCATGTTCCTCAAACCATTCCTGAACATGTCAAAGTAACATAAATGCTAGCACCCAAGGTTTCCCAGGAGAACACTGTGTAGAGCATAACACTTCCTGCTGCTATCTCTTTCCCAGGTAAATGATGCACACCAAACCATCCACTTGATCTAAAAGAAAATTCACCAGACCAGGCAACCTTCTTCCACTGCTCCTTGGTCCAGTTCTGATTCTCATGTACCCACTGTAGGAAGGGCACTCTGAGTGGTCAGTGGCTATGTAGCCCCATATACAGCAAACTGTGATGCAATGTGCGATCTAACACCTTTCTATCATGGCCAGCATTACATTTTTCAGCAATTTGAGCTACAGCACCTCTTCTGTGTGATCGGACAAGATGGGCTAGACTTCCCTTCCCATGAGTATCCATAAACCTTGGCTGCCCATGACCTTTCCTTGAACCACTTTTGGTAGGTACCGTAATAACCACTGCATAATGGGAACACCCCACAAAACTTGCCTTTATGGAGGTGCTCGGACTATCCTCTAGCCATCACTATTTGTCTCGTCAAAGGCACTCAGATCTTTTCACATGCACATTTTTCCTGCTTCCAACCCATGAATCTCCATAACTTACTGACCACTTGCTGCCTAATATATCCAAAGCCTTGACAGGTGCCATTTTATAACAATATAATCAATGTTATTCACTTTACCTGTCGGTTTTAATGTTGTGGCTGATCAGTGCTGATGAACAGACCAAGATGTAAACATTTATTCCTTTTATCAAATCATTCAGACAAATAGTCCTTAAAGTCATGATGAAACAGAAGTGCAGATCTTTTCTTCTGTACTGTGGCATGCATCTGACTGTAATAGATTATCGGAAATGAAAAAAAATGTAGGGGATGGGATTCTATACATCAGTTATTGATTAGATTTTGAAATGTGGGTGATGAATTTGTCTTGTCATGAGGTAAAAAAAAAAAAGGATTTAAAATATGCATTTAGAATATAAGGTGAACTTTTACAGTGAAAACTTGAATTGTTAATGTATGTTAACAATCATTGCCACTCTCTCTGGACTCTTGAGTCCCTCTAAATTATTCATGTGCTCTCAGCACTATGGGGCCTTAAGTGGGCAATGGGGTTTCACAGTACATCGTTAATCTTTCATTCCCAAAAAAACTCTAACTGGCATAATAGCTGGAGTAAGAGAATGAGAACAATCACAAATGTGACAATTGCTGTCATGGGAATTTAAGATGAAAAGAAAATCTTGTGCATTTTCAGACCAAAAAAACAATGATGCAGTTCACGATAATTGCTTTTTGGGGTTTTTAAATTAGTGGAGAACACTATCTCCTGTATGCCATCTTCAGGTCAAATAAACCTAGCAACACCTGCATGTTTTTGGTGAACACATTCTAAACAGAAGGTTAGACTTAAACTCTCAGGGTCAAATAGCTGCATTTAAATCAATTAGATACAATTTATTAACAGTAATTGCTTATTCCTAATTTCCTATGCCTCCAAACAAACTGTCAGCATATACTGGAATCAATTTCTGCTGTATCATTCAGTCAAATGTGCACTAACGAGGTGCAGAACAGTTTAGGTCAGCAGTCCTTAAATTTGAGTTCTGAATAAATACAGCCGATATGTGCATCTCAGCGCTCTGTTCCTCATATCCAGTAGATCTGGCCCAGATGGCAAGGGTGAGAAAAATGCAAGTGTGAATGGAGAGTGTAAATGGCTTAGAGTAGAAGGCAAATGACACACATCCCCCGTATCACTTCCATTTGTCACATATCTTGCATCTAGTGATGTCACCTCTGTCGTTATTTTCAATCCTTTTTCATATCAAATGATTCAAATATCGATGATTCATCAAGGTACCAATGCAACATTGCCCTTTTCAGTTGTATTACAGTCCCATTGAAATGTGCTTGTTGCATTACTATTTAAAAGCCACTTCATTCTTACCTCTTTCAGTAATTCCTTCCTTGTATGCTATTGTTATTATTATTATTATTATGCAAAGATAAAGTAGACGATTAAAATTAAAACAGCCCATAGTACAATCCGTGCTGTTTAGCCTGAGCTCGGGCCAAAAACATATTTGCTCATGTGAAGAGGATGATTTTTCATGGGAAGAAGACTATGATTTTTATTGTATTTTTTTTTATAGCTGGTTAAGTACAAAGCCTGGTTTAGATATAATTATTATTATTATTACAATTATTATATTATTGTTGCTTTAGTTAAAATAATCAAAAGATGGTCACAAGATAAATATTCCAAATTTTCCCCCAATAGTCTGTTTTATTCAAACATATATGAACATTTTTGCATTTAGATACAGAAGAACTTTGCCTGTTGAATATGAAAAACAAATGAACAAAAAATCTGGATCTCCATGTCTGCCATACAAATCAACTGTTCCTGCTCATCTCCAAACTTTAACACCATGTGTCCCAACCCAGATGTGACGCAACACAATAAAAAGTATCTTTTCCATGTAGTTTTTGACCTAACCACCCACGACAGCGACACGTGACAATAAGCAACACGGAATTCTATTTTAGAAATGTTTTTTATTTCCCGCAACGTCGCGGCAGGAACAACATACAAAGAACAACAGTGATAATCTCAGGTAATGATTATATGCTTTATTCAATGTTAAAAGTGTCTAATGCGAGTTTGAATATTAATTTGCATGATCTTTATAGCCATAGTGAAAGCAACAATAGATATTTTACCTCAGATCTTGGAAATAAATTAGGGTAAAGCAAACTTACGTTAAAACTGTGAACTCAATGCGAACCAACATCCATTACAAAGATGGTATTACTCACTCACTCACTCAAAACTGTTCAGTCCATTCACATTTGAGTCATTTATTTTCAGTGTCCACTCTTCTTTACTTCACACTTGCCATGTTTTTGCTGTCGCATCATATCTACACTGGACCCTACAATGCATTGCAAATCATTTGAAGTGTGTGTCAGCACGTCATAAATAGAACGAGTCAGCAGTTTTCTGTCGGGAATTTGTCGCCCTGCGCTGTGCCATATCCAGTGTGGACAGCATCACTGAGTATAATAATTTCTATTGTATTTTGTTGCGCCACGCAACGCCACGCCACGCTGCGCAGCTCGCATCCGGTGTAGACACAATGCAAGTTAATGTCGCTTTCTGATGCTGATTTGAATTTTCATGCCACATTATTTGAAATTAGCGTGGGCCAAACATTTTTCTTGGATGTGGCCGCCTATTAAGGAACCTGCCCTAAACCATGTCATTGGCCTAGCAACCCCTTGTTTTTGCTTGGTAAATGAGAAATTTTAATGCAAAAATATTTTTTTTTTTTCAGTTTAGGGTATATTTAGGAAACTGATTTTTCAATCAGTAAAGGCAATGTTCCCTTGTGTGTGTAACAGATAAATCATCTCCAATCTATTTACACAAACTGTGCAACTTCCATACACATACAGTCATGGCCAAAAATATCGGCACCCTTGGTAAATATGATCAAAGAAGGCTGTGAAAATTAATCTGCATTGTTAATCCTTTTGATCTTTTATTTTAAAAAATTCACAAAAATCTAACCTTTCATTGGATAATAAGTGGATAATCATTGGATAAATAAATTTAAAATGGGGGAAATATCATTCTGTAATAAATGTTTTTCTCAAATACACGTTGGACACAATTATTGGCACCCCTAGAAATTCTTATGAGTAAAATATGAGTAAGTATATTCCCATTCATATTCACAATTTTGAGCACTCCAGGGTGATTATGAACATGAAATGATCCAGCCATGGCTTCCTGATTCACAAAAATATAAACAGTAGGGAAAACAAAGACCTAATTCCCTTAATCATCCATCACAATGAGAAAAACCAAAGAATATATTTCTGATGTGCTGGAAAAGATAACTGAGCTTCACAAATTAGTGAAGTGGCTTTAAGAAAAGAGCTAGAGCAGTGAAAATTCCCATTACCACCATCAGGGCAATAATTAAGAATTACCAATCAACATAAAATGTTACGAAACTGCCTGGAAGAGGACGTGTGTCTATATTGTCATAATGCACGCTGAGTAGGAGAGTTTAAGTGGCTAAAGACTCTCCAAGGACCACAGCTGGAGAATTGCAGAAAATAGTTGAGTCTCAGGGTCAGAAAACCTTAAAAACAGCACCTACATCACCACATATTGTTTGGGAGGGTTTCAAGAAAAGTTCTCCTAGCTCATCCAAAAACAAACTCCAGCATATTCAGTTATCAGGCACGACTGGAATTTCAAATGGGACTGGCTATGGTCAGATGTACCAAAAAAATTAGCTTTTTAGCAGCAAACACTCAAGATGGGTTTGGTGAACACAGGGATAAAAAGTACCCCATGTGTACAATGAAATATACTGCTGTATTTTTGATGTTGTGGGCCTATATTTCTGACACATGGCATCTTTGATTCTATCAAATACCAACAGATAAAAAATCGATAAATGACTGACTCTGTTAGAAATCTTATAATGGGCCATTTTTTGGATCTTCCAACCGTACAATAATCCAAACTCAAACCTCAAAAACAACACAAAACCAAGCTTCTGCTATGGCCATTCCAGTCCTCTGACCTGAACCCTATAGAAAATGAGTGTGGTGAACTGAAGAGGATAAGCAGTTTTACTGATTTTCAGAAATCAGAATTTGATCATCTGGGTTAAACAAATCAGTTCTACAGTATGTTGGCATAAACTGCCTGCTCAGGGTAAGCATGGTATTAACTGTACCAAATTTAACAAAGATGTCTCTTTGTTGTGTAACAATTTCATCAATTGTCATTTACATTACAGGTACAGACACATCAAACAAAAAGAGTCAACAAGCAGAGCCAGGCATAAACCCCCTCATTCTTTAAGTGCTGCATTAAACAGGTAAGGCGCAAAATGAAAGACTGCACATTGAAAATAGCTCTCCTGTTTTTAAGAGAGAGAGTCAAAGACAGGCCGAGATCAAAAGCAAAGAGAGGGAGAGAGAACATTTTACTTTTAAATCCTCTACAAACAGAATCATCACCATAGTCGCATTCTCATGGGAAACGCACACTAAGTGATGAAACTGAGTGTGAGGACAGACCACCGTGCCAGCCAGACGCTCCCATACACACACACACCCACGCACTCCTACACCCATCATCTCATTTCAAAGAGCTACATTTTCTGCATTTTGGAAAGGGACAAAAACAGACGTAGCGAGACATAACAAAATATCTGTGATGCTTCTTTTTCTGTGCAAAAATACTAAAATGAGAGTGTCATATCCTTGCATCACACAAGCGAAAAATTAGATTTTAGATCCTTCAAATGTTACTAGCACAAAATAAAACAACATGTAAGAGAAAACCCCAATTAGTTTTGAGGGCATGAGTCTTTTTAATCTGTCTCTCAGGGCAAGCAAACAAATAACTCCATCCTTTGACCACCAATGTTTTACAGGCATGCTTGTAGTGAGTTTTATATAGAATGTCCTTCTGATGCTTTGGCATGTGGGCAGAGGACAAAGATTCTGCATGATCCAAGAAAAGAGCCAACTGAATGTGTACATCCTCAAAAAAGGCTCCTACTGATGAGTCACAGTTAATCTGTCATGGATGAATGGGAGTTTATGGTTAGTCTTTGTTCTGCACATTCGCTTCAGGCAAAAGATGTTTTTGACATCATCTTCCTTACCACATTCTGTATCCTTTTATTGCAGGCTTAAGTTAGTCACTGTCCTTCATGCTTACACTTTGCCTCTCATTTTTCTGCCAGACATCTTTCTTTATTCCTACCAATCCTACATCTTGTAATTCTCTTATTGTGCACCTTACGGTATTTTCACCCTTACATCTATTAACACCCGTTCTTCCTCCAGTTCCCCTTCTCCAAGTTTCACCTACTCTCCTTTATCTCCACTTTCTCCATGGTTTCTTTCTCGCCTTATACGTCTTTCTGCCCTATACGTCTTTCTGCTCTATGAATTTTGACCCCTAATAATCTGATTTGTCCCACCTATTAATCCAACATTAAACTTTATGTGTTTTTTATGTGATTCTTATATTTTTTTTTTGATAAGTTATTTATTTGCATTCTCTGGGAGCCCTTGACCCCTTATCTGTGCCCTTGACTGTCCACTTGATGGCACTCTCCTTTCCATTGTTACATGCCATGAACTGTTTCCCATAGTCCTTTGCCCTGTCTTTTCTGTTCTGATTATCATCAGCTGTAGGTCATTTACTCATAAGTTCATCACTATTTATACCATGCTCACTTAGTCTTTTGTTGCTGCAGTATTGGAACAGTTACATTGTGTTTTTGCTACCCTGTCATTATGGATTACTTTGTTTTTGGTGTTTTTTTTTTTTTTGTTTTTTTTTTTGAAACTTTTTTTTTAATGTGCTTTTGTATATTTTTTTTTCTCGGGGTGTTTCTGTGACAGAATACTGCAACCACTTCTAGATGCAGCAGTTGTTTTTTTTTCTTCATTTGGACTATGGACCTTCGGATTACCCCTCCTGCACAAGGAAGGAGCGAATGGCTCGACATCTGGCTCTTATAGCTTTGTGTCAGCAGGGAATGGAATACAATGATGGGGCACTCAAGGATTTTTTTAATGCATGCCTGGACAATCCCCTGTCCCACTGGGAGATGGAGGAACTTGGGATCCTTGACTTTTATGGCTTTGACAGGTATCTTCATCGGCAAAGTCAGAAGGCTAAACCAGGCCAAACAGGGATCCCTTCCACAGGGATTTTCCTACCAGCCCTGGCCTGGAATCCGCTCCAGTCCAGGTGCCCTCAGAGTCCACTCAAGAGCCATCTTCAGTCCAGAAGCCTTCAGAGTCCACTCAAAAGCCAGCTCCAGTCCGGGAGCCGCCAGAGTCCACTCCAAAATCAGCTCCAGTCAGGGAGCATTCAGAGTCCACTCAAAAGCCCGCTCCAGTCCGGGAGCCCTCAGAGTCCACTCAAGAGCCCGCTCCAGTCTGGGAGCCTTCCGAGTTCACTCCAGAGCCTGCTCCAGTCCAGGAGCATTTAGAGTCCACTCCAGAATCCGCTCCAGTGCAGGAGTCCTCAGAGTCCACTCAAGACCCATCTTCAGTCCAGAAGCCCTCAGAGTCCACTCAAAAGCCCGCTCCAGTCTGAGAGCCGTCAGAGTCCACTCCAAAGTCTGCTCCAGTCCGGAAGACCTTAGAGTCTACTCATGAACCCACTCCAGTCCGGAAGCCCTCAGAGTCCACTCAAGAGCCCACTCCAGTCCGGGAGCCGTCAGAGTCAGGCTTCTTGGCCTGCCGGATTTGTTAGCTTTATTCTTGTCTTCAACTCCACCCTGGAGGGCTTACGTTCTGCCCTGGCCACCCACCCTGCCGGCACCACCCTGGCACCCTTGTCTACCACTGCCTCCAGGTCCTCTTCCACTACATGGGCCTGGCCCACCATTCCTCCCCCTGATCCGCCTCCTTTCCACCTCCCTCCTGAACTGTTATGTTTTCTGGTGGAGCGTCTGGTATCTGCTTCTTTAAGGGGGTAAAGTCACAGTGTCTAGTTCTTGTACCCTTGACTGTCCACTTGATGGCACTCTCCTTTCCACTGTTACATGCCATGAACTCTGTTTCCCATAGTCCTTTGCCCTGTCTTTTCTGTTCTGATTATCATCACCTGTAGGTCATTTACTCATTGGTTCATCACTATTTATACCATGCTCACTTAGTCTTTTGCTGCTGCAGTATTGGAACTGTTACATTGTGTTTTTGCTACCCTGTCATTATGGATTACTTTTTATGTTTTTGCCTGTTGCTTTGTTTTGTATTATTGTTTGAACCACTTTTATTAAACTACACTTGGATCTATTTTGTTCTCCCGGAGTCATTCCGTGACCGAGTCAAACACTTGACCTTGGAGTTGAGCTCAAGAAACAAGGGAACATATTTTGTTCATTAGTTTGCACAAACTAAATAAGATATTAAGTACACCTTTAAAGCCAAGATTTACGAGGAAAGGCTCAGATTAAGAAACTATGAATGGTTACAACAATGTTAACCTCGACCAATGGATGATTCAAAACTGCTGTTTCAAATAAGCAAAACAGACATTACTGAGAACTACATGAAACTAACCACTAATGAGGCCAGATGAAGATATCGCTAACAAGTATATCTGAGACCAGTCCTGACAGAGCAATGAAAACATTCAATCCTTGTGGATTGATGAAATTATACTTGATTGATGAAACGTGTGTTTCCAGAACTTCAATGAAGTGTTTACATGGCCTATAAAAGATTTCAAGGCCGTCTTCATTATTCGGCACAGATAGCAAGTTGCATCAGGAGTCTTTGTGCATGTGTGCGTTAAAGACAATATGTATGGGAGAGACCATATAAGGTTTTTGACAGAAGCTCAATAAGGACATACTCAAACTATAGGCACAACTGTCTAGTACTGAGCCCAAGTGCGATAGTCTCCCCCACCAACTTTTTGAATTTAAGAAAACAGGAAGAAAAGTGCTTTCGCTAATAGACTGTGTAATAGTGTTATCACTTACGTCCTGCAAAGATTTTCATTTTAATTGTGCTGCAAGTATCAGAACATTACTATGGAGGCACATGGCTGCTCATCAATAAGGTAAGAACCATATCCATTATAAACTTACATATACTCAGATTAATTGAAAAGTGTACTATCCAAATAATAATAATAAGATGCTTGTTGTAGCTGATTACAGTAAAATAGTTAAAAAAATACAATAAAAACAATAATATTATGAAGTAAATTTATAAAGATTGTTTTCTATATTAATGTATTGGGAAGTGTAATCTATTCATGTAGCTTTTATATTTACTACAGTATTCAATGTTGCATGACCCTTTAGATCATAGTAATATGCTGATATGGTGCTCAATAAATCAATAGTAATTGTACTGCTTAATATTTTTTTGGATGTTTCAGGATTATTATTTTAAGATAAAGAACAGCATTTATTTTAAACAGATTTTTAAAAAACAAAAATCATTTTGTATCTTTTGTAACATAAATGGCTGTGTTTACACTTGTATCTGGATGTTGTCCACATACACATTGAAAAGACAAGTGTAAACGCACTTCCGATCAGCATGTCCTGGTCCAGAGGTAGTCGTGGATGCATTGTGATCGGATCTCAGTTTAACGTAAACGCAATCCATCCATCGCGTCTGCATTCGCAGGTCGACATCATGCAAAACCCCGCCCCCTCTCTTGTGAATGGTCAGAAGAAAGATGGACAACACCAGGCTGTGGAACGCTTGTGAGAATTATACACTTATATCTTTGATTTGTAAAATGTCCTGCGACTGAAAATGCTTTTCAAAAGAAATCCCACCATTTCAGGTCGACTTTGCACTAGGGCCCTTCTCTGCAGACTTATTTAAATATTGCGTGTGAAAGACAGATCCAAAAAGTTATCCAGATAACGTTGCCAAGTGTAAACGCGCCGTGTCCTGATTGACTCATGATCCAATCTGCTTGATCGAATCACGGTGATCACATGTTAAATGTGTAAATGCAGACAATGTCTTCACTTTCACTTTTGATCAATTTAATGTACCCTTACTGCATGAAGTATTCATTTCTTTTGAATGATAGTGTATATAGACAAATATGTATTAATATGCACTACAGTATATCATAGGATGACCAGACGTCCCTGTTTTCTCAAGTAGGCATAACTGCAGACCGGAGATCTCCAAGAAGGGGTGTGAACTCCAAAAGCGAGCAGAACCTCCAAAATGGGGTGGGGTCTCTTCACGCAAAAGACTTTCACCATTGGCTCTGGCTTCAGCCAACTGTTACTGACTGAAATTTCTAAATAAAACTTTATAAATTAAACATTGTTTCTAATTGATCTAAAATAAAATATGCAATATGCTGTGAGAGCAGAGCCCAAAGCTCGTGGCCAGTGTTGTTCAGACAGGAGTTTGAATCTCTGCTTAATAAATGGGAATCACCCACGAGCTCTCCCGTGAGCCCGTGAGATTTTACTCTATCCCTTCTTTTTAACCAACGGGAGCATCCCGGGGCTCAAGATTCACAGGGAAGGAGGGAGTAGTGACGCTGATTGCATAAAGGTTGCATAACTAAAAAGGTTACATAAGGTTAAATAAATGGTTGGTAGGCTTAGGGTTTAGCATTTATTGTAGCATAGTGTAGGTAATCAACACTGTGATTGACAAACCCATAAAATCTTTTAGAATCAGCTGTGGGGCAGAGTTTCCACTGAACTGGTTTGGGAGAAAAAATTGCGCATGCGTGTCATTGGGAGGAAGCCACGCCCTATCTTGGAGCTCCCACCCCATTTCGGAGTTCCCTCCCACATTTGAAGATCTCCAGGCTACAGTTGTACCCTTCTCTTTTTTCTGGGTACAGTCCCGGTTTTTGGTGTCCTGTCCCCGGAAATGTCCCCGCTTTACAGCACATTCAAAACAACCCGCAAATACACTGTAAAAGCCCAACCAATAGCCAGCTGGTAATCGTACAATTGTGATTATTTTCACCAGCAGAGGGCGCTGCGAGTTAACTGATTACTGCCTTTATCATTTAAAGAGATTGGTTTAAAGGTAGTCATAATAACTACGTTAAAACAAAGTAATACTGTTTGTGTGCACTGTATAACAAGGCATGACAAGGTTGCAGGATTATTTTGCACACAATATTAAACATGAAACTTCTGCCGTCGGCACATACTTTGGTCAAAATTAACCTAAAATGTAAAATAATAAGCCAGATTAGGGATAGAAAAGATCCATTTCCAAAAGCATAAACAAAATTTTAAAAGTTATTAATTCAAAAGTTAGAAAATATTTAAAAAAATTTGAATAGTTTTATTTATGATATGTTCTCACATTTATTGTTTTATTTTTGTATTGTATTTAGTTTTTGTAAAGCCGTAATTTTGTAATAATATTGTTTTGATATGTTTTATGTATTTGCAATATTTACTGTTTACTATTTTTTTATATTGATATAGGGGACCCGCAAAAAATAAAAAGAAAAAACATACAAAAATTTGTTAGCCCCATTTTTTAATTTGTAGATTACACAAACAAGACTTCAGTGATATTATGACCGCTGAACTAGAAAATGTTGGTTTTCATTTCAGAAATCTGGTCACCTTAAACCATACTCAAGATATGGAGATGTTAAATGTTTGTAAGTTATAATTCAGGAGTCTCTGTGTCTGTGTTTGTTTAAGCACCCAGGAGAACAATCTCAGAGCACAGGGTACAAAATCAGTTTAGTGAAAATTCACTTTCACTGCTCTGTGCTGGTGGAATGATCTTGAGTCACTTACAATTTCAAGAAACATCTACAAACTCATCTTTTCTAAGAGCAACTTATTGAATTCTTACAATGCACTAAAGTACTAACTCTCTTTCTTTCTTTCATCTCTATTCTGTATTCCAACTAACAATCCTGGAACATTATATATCACAGCACCTCTCATATTACTGCTTCCTTAAGATGAATCACTTTGTTGTATTGCTCATTTGAAGTGACTTTGGATAAAAGCATCTGCTAAATGAATAAATGTAAGAAAAGAGATTATGAATTGTAAGGCTATGAATTTTTGGCAGCAGTGTGGTGAATGAGTTAGAGTAATTGAAAACGTACAAGATGAAATTGACAAAGAGAAAACTTGCAATGGCAACAGATGGTTTGTGCACACAGAGCTAAGCTTTTCACGATTAACAAATTGAAAAAATGGTTAATTCTGTCTGTTGTCGAGTCCAGCGACTAATCTACAGACCTATTTTACTGTAAGCTTCCTAACAACTGGCAATATATCCCAAAAAAATTCCACACACTCACACCCACTCACACTTTATCTTACAAAACAATAGGCTTAGTGACATCAACATAGGTCCTGCTTTTCACATCAGCATGTTATCCTAATCATGCCATGAAATTACCATGGCAACACTACAGACCCAGAGGAGGGGTGAGTTGGAGAGAGAGAGATGGGCATGGGTGGTACGATAGGACCCATTTGCTCCCATGACTCTCCCAAACCACCACTCTAAATCTGTCACTTCTTAAATGGATAAAAATAAGGGCTTGCAGACAGGGAGGGGGAGAAAAAGAGGCATGGAATATATGAGTAACTGAGATTTAGGGGGAGATGGACAGATGAAGCTTAGGAGGAGATGGAGAGACAGACAGCGAGACTGTCTAGATCTGCTGGTGTCTTCTAGTTAGCCAATGGTGAAACCATGACTTCAACCAAGTGAAAGACATCATCTTTTTTTATATGTGAAAAGAGATGTACAATAGTCAATGTTTTATGATACACCTGGTATTTTGGGATAGGGTTATGTAGTAAACAATACTGAAAAATACTGCAGTATCAAAAATTTCAATGTAAATACCAGAATTGCACAAATTCTGGTAACTAAAGACTAGTTCAATGGTTTAGGCAGTATGACATGCAGTGACAGAAATGGCAGAAAACACAAACAATATCTCTTGCCTTCAACTCACTGACAATATCACATTACATGGTCAGAAGAGAAAGGGGTTGCATTAACCCTCATGTTGTGTTCTGGTTATTTTGACCAGAACAGTATTTTTCGTTATACTGAAAATACTAGTCAATGTTATTATGTTGGACTAAAACTAGTTAGAAAGGTTATAAAGGAAGAGGGGAATGAGCGACCAGTGAGTAAGAAATAGCTTGTAATCTGTGCACCCCTGCTGGAAGATCAGCGCTGATTGCCCAGGTCACGAGCTGCCGAAAGTGAGGCACCCTGAACCGTGACACATATACTTGACAATGATATATACTGTGATCCAGGATCCTCTGTTTATATCTGGACAATATACAACAAAAACGATACCTACGGTATCTGCTGAAGATGAATATGGCAGCTCTCCCATAACAAAATATTTGCACAAGAACCATCCTAATGTTTTCATTTCAGAGAAACTGTAAAAGCCATTCGAGTAAAAGGCACTGGGGATGCCGGACATGAAGACTTTAACCCAGGACTCCAAGACTCAAATTTTCAAACACATCCAGAGCATGCACACAGTCTACTACACCACAGCTTTGAGAGAAAGGCTTGGTGATTTAAAAATATGTTTCTAAGATTTCCTGATCAATTTTGTTTCTTTGTAAAACTGGAAAAAGATAGCAATGCACAAGCCACACTGCAAGAAGCATATTTATTATGCATTAAATGTGCATTCCTCTTTTTGCACATTATTCACTTAATCTGCTGTACAAGCAATCAGAGGTCAAGTATCAACTGGCTCCAGCAGTCTCAGAGTGTGTTCATTGAATATACATAAACTTTAATGTTATGGTAATGTAGTCACTTGAGTGAACAACTGAAATCTCTTCAGCTCAACAGTTTAACCACATACTGCAAAAAGACTCCAGAGCCTGGTTATCAGAGGACTCTTCATAACAGCAACAATAGGTGGAGTAGGCATGGGCCGGTATGAGATTTTGAAGGTATGATAACCTTAAGCAAAAATATCACGGTTTCACGGTATTGTTGTTACAGCTTATTTTTAAATGACTGGGTTAAAAAAAATTTTTTTTTTTTTAAATAGTTTTTTTTTTCCACTGGACACAATACATTTTGTTTTTGAGCAACATACTGAATATTAGAAACAGTACAATTAGTTTATTTTTTCTTTGATTTGTTTCCTAAAAAGAAAAAAATATTTGATTTGTTCTTTATTTAACCTAAATCTGTAATTACAGTTATTTAATTTTATTTATATAATTCATATACATATCATTTTATATAATTTAGTTATATAATAATAATCATACACATAATTTGATTTAATAATAACCAAATTTGAAGCAAAAACAGAATGTTCTGACAAGTTTTGTGAAATTATACTACATGCCTGAACGAAACAAACAGCAGAAGCTCTGAATGAGATGAGATGCATATTCACTCTATAGACCAGATACAGTGTTTCCTTGGTTACTGCTGTAAACAAAGCTGCACTTCTTTAATATGAACTATACAGAGACAAGCTGAAAAGAAAATACCATGTAAACTTTTCAGAAGAAAGTCAGTTCCCCTCAGAAACACATTCATATCACGTAAAGGCCAAAATATACCTCGGCCGTCTGCACACCATCAGCATTACGTTATGTTCCTCATCAAGAGGGCTAACAGCAGCCACGCACCCCGTGGTACTGCGCATGTGTCGCGATCATCCGGCTGTGCGTGAGACTGAAAGGAACTCTGAATGTGAAGTGTACCTCCTTAAGTTAGGCCATTCTACACACACACGTGACTGACCACTCGCTCGCACCGACAGGAGGAGGAGGGGTCAGTGTTACTCTCTATACTGCACTCAGCCTGAGGGATTCCTACTCTTTCAGTCATTAAGGAGACATGGAAAACAGCGCATACCGCAGGAACGGTATAATGGAAAATATTAGTGGTTTTGAAACCGTGAAATTGTCAAATCGTGGTATACCTTGAAACTGGTAATCGGCCCATGCCTAAGGTGGAGTTATCCAGCAAATTTGTCATCAGAAAAAATATTGTATTGTCATCCAAACTTCCAGAGTACTCTTCTTTTCTGAGCCATTTTAGTAAATTTACACAATTAAAATTAACAAGACTTTCTCTTGTGAATGGAGATGAGTACTTCGGCATGCCCAAACTCTAGGTAATGTTATCACTGAAAACTATGCTCATCAGGATATTTCATGGGACCTAAAGGAGTATGTTCATTCTACAGCACATATACATAAATTAATAAAGAGAGTATACAATCGTGCTTTTGTAACATTTTCACACTGTTGCAAAAATGTGATATTGCCGGCACAACAATGCTTTACTGTATGTAGCTGTTATTATGATGTTCTACATGTTAGCCTTGTCGTAGCTGGTTTTGCAAGAGCAAAGGAAAGGGTTACAGTAAATATCTTGCTGTTAGACCCCTTTTGCATACTGACTGGCAAACTAAGGCAGGGTTGTCATATGAATTTTACACAGGAGCGGCCTTCATTTAACCACTCTACCACTGAGATTTAGTTGATGGAGTGCTGCACAGATGGTTTTTCATCCCACAAATGTTCCCATCTACATATTGGAACTCATTTAAAGTCACTGCTCACCCCAAAATGAAAAATTCTGTCATAATTTATTCACCCTCATGTTGTTCCAAACCCGTAAAGACATGCTGGGCAGAATGTTCATGATACTCTCACCAATGTAATGAAAGTGAATTGTTAAAGGAGCTGCTCTTATTTTGATCTATACCTTCACCCATAATTCACTATGGAAATGGTTGCAGAGAATTTTAAGCTTGTAACTTTTACATCATATTGAACATAAATTAAGCATGACAAACAACTATGCAGGGGTGCAAATTCATCATGGTTGAAAAAGGTGACAAAAACAAGCAAATCCCCCCAATTAATTTGCCCCCAAAAAATTTCATATCATAACGCATAACACCCTGTGAGGATAATAATAGGTTATTAGCTTAGTCCTCACTGATTTTTTATTATTTTATACAAGTCATTCAAAATGAATTAAAGGTCTAAAATTATTAAAACTGTTGTCATCAATTAAATTTAAGAGCAGCTTTATTTTCATGCAACGATTTAGCTCTGTTAATGCAGCGTTAAGCTCTGTCAGATTTATTTACTTTCACTTTCTCTATAGTGAACTGACTGAGGTTAAGACGTTCACCGGTGTAACTCTTACGCAAAGTTTGCACGTTGCTTGTGTGATATCCATTGGCTCGCCTTCATGGTTTAAAACAGAAATATTTGCAATATTACAACACAGTACATCGTGTATGCTTTCTTTTCATTTTATTATAATAGATAATAATAATTTACTGGTTCCCCATTAATGATCTATGTGGTTCCACTATGCAGTGAATAGCAAATGCATGAACCATTGAGAGATTTTGAAAATGTTTCTTTTCATCTGAACAATACAGGAGTTAAATACTTTAAGAATAATTATTTATTTTAAACTAAAAATAATACAATAAATAATAATTTTTTTAAAAACTTTCAAAAAACCCAAACATTTCAGTTTTTTTATTCTTAAAGACACCATGAAATCAGAATTGACAGTTATTATTTTTAATGTATATATATATATTTTGTTTTTCTGTGTTTATTATTAAATGATTGATCCATTTACATTATTAATTTTTTATATTTCACGTGCCCTTGTGATCTGTAATCAAATACTCTGTGCTCCCTCCCCCTTGCAATGACTCTCTTCCTTGATGACATGTACACCGTCTGGGCAATAATCCCTCCCATACAGCAATCTGTCACAATCAGATCTGCCTTAATCTTTTGACATAGAAGTTGTCTTTGTACAAATAAAACATCCTGCAAGTTTTATAGCTTAAAATGTCTTCTTCATTACAAAAAAGCATTTATGTAACCAAGCTCCAAAAATGTCTCATTTAAATGCTGTGGGAATTGTGACAAAATACATTTGCATACGACTGCCTCTAGAGCAAGACATATTTACATACTTTGATATTATCACACTACAGGCCCTGGCCACTGGCATACAATCCTTAGTGGCTGACACCTGTGTATAATTGACGTCGATTGCGTTAAAAGCAAATAGAAACCATTATAATAACTGATTCTAATAATAATTTAATTCATCACATTTGATGATCAACTCAAACTGAGTATTTAATTTGCACATTAGGTAGTTTTATGTCAACTTTTTATAACCCCAATTTCAGAAAAGTTAGGATGTATTGTAAAATGCAATAAAATCAAGAATCTTTGGTTTGTTAACTGTCTTTAACATTCATTTAATTTTCAAAGGTACAAGTAAAATATTTCCAATGTTTTCACTGACCAATATAAATGTAAAAGTGTAAATATAAACCATTTTTAATTTTGATGGCTGCAACGCACTCTACAAAAGTTAGGACAGAGGCATAACAAAAGAAAAAAAAAAGGTTATAAAATATCCAAGTTAAACTGTTTTGAAACAGTTCACAGTAAGCAGGTGAACTGGTAATAGCAGGGTATCATGACTGGGTTTATACAGAGCATCCTGTCTTTGCCAGCAAAGCTGGATCATGGCTCACCACTTTGTGGCAAATTTTGTGAAAGAATTTCAGACTAATCAAAAATTACATTTCTCAATGCAAAATTGCAAAGAATATTAAGTTTTTCTCCAACTACCACACATAATTTTGTGAAAAGATTCAGGAAATCCAGAGAAGTCTCAGTCTGTCTAGGGCAAAGCAGGACAACTCAGTTGAATGGGTGTGACCTTTAAGCCCTCATATGGCATTGTAGGAGAAACTGTAAGGAGAAACTGTAATGCTATTGTGAAATATAGCCACATGGGCACAGGAGTACTATGGAAAACTGCTTTCACTTAACACAGTATGCAGCTGCATCAAGAAATGCATCTTCAATCTCTGTTACGCAAGAAGAAATATATACATCAATTCTAGGCAGAGACGCCAGTGAGTCCTCACCGTCACAACCCTACCTCCCACCCACACTGGACCCACACCAATTTGCCTTCCATAGCAATAGGAGCACAGAGAATGCAGTATGCATAGTGCTGCACTTGTACTCACACACTTGGACAGTAACAACACATATGTACAGATGTTGTTTGTTGACTTTAGCTCAGCATTTAACACTGTCATTCCCTTCAAGCTGACCACAAAACTTGGAGACCTGGACATTAACACCTCCCTCTGCAACTGGATTAAGGACTTTCTGACCAACAGACCTCAGCATGTTAGGTCAGACCACACCTGCTCCACCACCATCACACTCAACACCGGCGTACTACAGGGCTGTGTGCTGAGCCCATTCCTCTAATCCCTCTACACCCTAAACTGCAAACCTGTGCATGGATCCAACTCCATCATTACGTTTGCATATATCACCACAGTGATTGGGCTCATCAGAGACAACTATGAGACTGCCTACAGGGAGAAGGTACAGCACCTGGAAGCATGGTGCGCTGACAACAACCTGCTCCTTAACACCAATAAGACAAAGGAGCTCATTGTGGACTTCAGGAAGAAGAAAGCTAGCACGCATGACCCTATCCACATTAACAGGATGGTTGTTGAATGTGTCACCAGCTTCAAGTTCCTGGGATCCACCATCTCAGAGGACCTGTCCTGGACCACAAACACCTCCAGCCTGGTCAAGAAGGCTCACAAGCGCCTCTTCTTCCTTAGGACACTGAAGAAGAACCAGCTGTCTTCAGCCATCCTGGTGAACTTTTAACGGTGTGCGATCTAGAGCATCCTGACCAGTTGTATCACAGTCTGGTATTGGAACTGCTCAGTTCACATGCCACTGGGACTGATGCAAATTTAGTAGTGGATCAAAAAAGTTCATCAAAGTTGTCCTAAGACAAGAACTCATTTTGGTTTTAGGTTTTAGGACAACTTTGATGAAAGGTTTTGATCCACTTCAAATGTTGACTAGTGTATACAGTTTACAGATTAATTTAGAACTGCATAGATTAAAAGACTGATCTTGAGACTTTAGAATCCACATTGATTAAAAACAAGAAATTAATACTGTTAATCCATACAGCTGAGATTTGTAGTCCTACTGTTATAGTTTATCCAATTTGTTTACACGAAAAAGTCTTGACTTCAGTGCATTACTATTTTTAATAGTTCCAGATCATGTCAGAGGACTATACAGGTCCTTCTCAAAAAATTAGCATATTGTGAAAAAGTTCAGTATTTTCCATAATGTAATGATAAAAATTAAACTTTCATATATTTTAGATTCATTGCACACCAACTGAAATATTTCAGGTCTTTTATTGTTTTAATACTGATGATTTTGGCATACAGCTCATGAAAACCCAAAATTCCTATCTCAAAAAATTAGCATATTTCATCCGACCAATAAAAGAAAAGTGTTTTTAATACAAAAAAAGTCAACCTTCAAATAATTATGTTCAGTTATGCACTCAATACTTGGTCGGGAATCGTGTTGCAGAAATGACTGCTTCAATGCGGCGTGGCATGGAGGCAATCAGCCTGTGGCACTGCTGAGGTGTTATGGAGGCCCAGGATGCTTTGATAGCGGCCTTAAGCTCATCCAGAGTGTTGGGTCTTGCGTCTCTCAACTTTCTCTTCACAATATCCCACAGATTCTTTATGGGGTTCAGGTCAGGAGAGTTGGCAGGCTAATTGAGCACAGTAATACCATGGTCAGTAAACCATTTACCAGTGGTTTTGGCACTGTAATCAGGTGCCAGGTCGTGCTGAAAAACGAAATCTTCATCTCCATAAAGCTTTTCAGCAGACTGGAAGCATGAAGTGCTCCAAAATCTCCTGATAGCTAGCTGCATTGACCCTGCCCTTGATAAAACACAGTGGACCAACACCAGCAGCTGACATGGCACCCCAGACCATCACTGACTGTGGGGTACTTGACACTGGACTTCAGGCATTTTGGCATTTCCTTCTCCCCAGTCTTCCTCCAGACTCTGGTACCTTGATTTCCGAATGACATGCAAAATTTGCTTTCATCCGAAAAAAGTACTTTGGACCACTGAGCAACAGTCCAGTGCTGCTTCTCTGTAGCCCAGGTCAGGCGCTTTCTGCCGCTGTTTCTGGTTCAAAAGAACACGCCTGTGCACGGTGGCTCTGGATGTTTACACTCCAGACTCAGTCCACTGCTTCCGCAGGTCCCCTCAAGGTCTGGAATCAGTCATTCTCCAAAATCTTCCTCAGGGTCCGGTCACCTCTTCTCGTTGTGCAGCGTTTTTTTTTGCCACACTTTTTCCTTCCCACAGACTTCCCACTGAGGTGCCTTGATACAGCACTCTGGGAACAGCCTATTCGTTCAGAAATTTCTTTCTGTGTCTTACCCTCTCGCTTGAGGGTGTCAATGATGGCCTTCTGGACAGCAGTCAGGTCGGCAGTCTTACCCATGATTGCGGTTTTGAGTAATGAACCAGGCTGGGAGTTTTTTAAAAGCCTCAGGAATCTTTTGCAGGTGTTTAGAGTTAATTAGTTGATTCAGATGATTAGGTTAATAGGTCGTTTAGAGAACCTTTTCATGATATGCTAATTTTTTTGAGATAGGAATTTTGGGTTTTTCATGAGCTGTATGCCAAAATCATCAGTATAAAAAACAATAAAAGACCTGAAATATTTCAGTTGGTGTGCAATGAATCTAAAATATATGAAAGTTTAATTTTTATCATTACATTATGGAAAATAATGAACTTTTTCACAATATGCTAATTTTTTGAGAAGGACCTGTATGTTTGTTCAGAGCATCTGACCGCATATTGTTTTGTTAACAAGGCACAGCAATGGAGTTGTTCGAAAAAAAAAAAAAAAAAAAGACTGAGATTAAGCAGCAGCAAAACTTATCTCAAACTGTACATAAACAAGTTCATAATGCTTTATTTGTAAATTATGTTTTTTTTTATATTTAACTATTTTGTGCAAGAAAAAATATATACTATTAACAGTATATGTGAACCTCAAGGAACATATATAAAAACAAAAAATCCATGTCATGACCCTTTATGGTATGTTCACACTTACATTGATTCAGAGTCAGAGTGAATCAGAGTTCAAATGCCCTATTCTGTCAGTATTGAGAAAAGCAGCAAATCAATTTAATTTCAAACAATTAAATCAATAAGTTTTTTTTTTATGAAGTATTAAAGTAATGAAGTAGCCTAAATTGAACTTACTGCATACAGAACATGACCCAGATACAAACAGAAACAAGTAATCTCAGTCAACTGTATCTCTCTCTCACACACACAAGAGCTCTCATGTTGAGCTCTCTCACACATACACACATGGTCTTATTTCCTTCCGTAGGCACACATTGTCAAATGTTGATTGTGAGCTCCTTCTTACACTTGAATTTGTCTGTTGGCAGTTAAAAACAGGATGTCAGACAGAGAGGGATGCTAGACCTCAATGTTGTTCTAGCTGCTCACACCTGAATTTGTGGGGCAAAATATGTCAAAATAGAGCTAGTATATTTCAGAATGTGTGTGTATGTGGGTGGGTAAACTGACATGATGTTTTTTATCCCATTAGCTGCTTTCATGAAAGCAATCAATAATAAAGCTGGTATGGACTTGATCCAGCAAAACACAATGGACTCCATGACCTCAAACTTCCCTTTACTAGACATATCTGTCAGACTACAACAGCCCAGTCACATTAGTGAACTGTCTGTTACTACAGAGTAGTCAGGACAGAGCCCCTCCCTTCAGGGGGAGCCTTGAAGACTAGCCTAAAAATTAAAAAATTCCAACTGGGAGATGGAAAAATGTGGGTTGCGGGGGGCTGATTTTGTGTGATAAATATTCATTTTGGAGTAAGCTATATTTGTATTATGCTATGAAAAATCACTGGACGTTTAGCAATAGGTGGGAATCCTTTACAGTCCACTGATTTTTATTATCTCTGTTAACGATTACAGACAGTCATAAAACTCACTTGCAATGGTGTGAGGATTATTACATAATGTGCACAATGTGACCAAAACAAAAATGCACTGTATGTTTTGAAAGAAATAGTTAGGAACCATTGTGATTTTAATTATTTATCCCAATGCACTTTGAATATTTTAGTAGTACACTTTAGAAGTAGCTATACTTTTAAAATGACTACTGTCAATGTTTTCAGGGACATAAATGAATGTCAGAATCAGAATCAGAAAGAGCTTTATTGCCAAGTATGCTTGCGCATACAAGGAATTTGTTTTAGTGACATAAGCTTCCAGTAAACAGAGACAACAGCACACAGACAAAAAAAAATAATAATAATTAAATAAATTGTATAAACAGTTGTGCTATAGATGATAATGGAATAGAATTGAATAAGATGCAGGGATGTACTAGGATGGAGGGGTAACAAATAAATATAAGGATATTGCACATTTTTATTGCATAAGTGGGGAACATTTAACTGCTCATGAGGTAGATTGCCAGGGGGAAGAAACTGTTCTTGTGCCTGACTGTCCTGGTATTTGCGGCTCTGAAGCGCCGGCCAGATGACAAAAGTTCAAAGATGGGGTAACTTGGATGTGAGGGATCCAGAGTGATTTTCTGAGCCCTTTTCCTCACTCTGGATGTTTACAGTTCTTGAAGGGTGGGCAGGGGAGCACCAATAATCCTTTTAGCAGTCTGAACCGTTCTCTCTAGTCTTCTGATGTCTGATTTTGTAGCTGAACCAAACCAGACAGTTATTGAAGTGCACAGGACAGACTCAATGATGGCTGAGTAGAACTGTTTCAGAGGCTCCTGTGGCAGGCTAAACTTCCTCAGCTGGTGAAGGAAGTACAACCTTTGTTGGGCCTTTTTAACAATGGAGTCAATGTGATTGTCCCACTTCAGGTGAGAGATGGTGGTTCCCAGGAATTTGAATGACTCCAGCCACAGTGCTGTCTATGATGGTGAGTGGGGGGAGTGCAGGGAGGTTTCTCCTGAAGTCCACTATCATCTCTACTGTTTTGAGAGTGTTTAGCTCCAGGTTGTTAAGACTCCACCAGACAGCCAGCTGCTCAACCTCTTGTCTGTAAGCAGACTCGTCACCATACTGGATGAGACCGATGACCGTAGTGTCATCTGCAAACTTCAGGAGCTTGACAGAGGGATCTTCTGAGGTGCGGTCGTTGGCATAGAGGGAGAAGAGCAGTGGGGAGAGAACACATCCCTGAGGGGCACCAGTGTTGGTGGAGCAGCTGTTGGACATGAATTTCCCCAGAATCACTAGCTCTTGCCTATCTGTCAGAAAGCTGGTGATCCACTGACAGATAGAGCTAGGTACAGAGAGCTGGGTCAGTTTGGTCTGGAGGGCTGTTGGGATGATGGTGTTGAAAGCCGAACTAAAGTCCACAAACAGGATCCTCACATAAGTCCCTGTTTTGTCCAGATGTTGCAGGATTAAGTGCAATCCCATGTTGATTGGATCATCCACGGACCTATTTGCTCGGTAAGGAAACTGCAGGGGGTCCAGTAAGGGTCCAGTGATGTCCTTCAGATTAGCCAGAACCAGTTTTTCAAACGACTTCATGACGACAGATGTTAGAGCCACAGGTCTGTAGTCATTAAGTCCTGTTATCTTGGGTTTCTTTGGAACGGGAATGATGGTGGAGCGTTTGTAGTAGGAAGGCACTTCACACAACTCCAGAGATCTGTTGAAGATCTGTGAAAAGATGGGGGCCAGCTGGTCAGCACAGGTTTTCAGACAGGCTGATGTAACGGCATCTGGGCCTGGTGCTTTTCTTCTTTTGTTCTTCCTGAAGGCCTGGTGCACATCATCCTCACTGATTTGAAGTGCGTTGGGGGGGGGGGGGGGATTGCAGCAGGTGTTAACGGTTGTGTAGGGAGATGGTCAGAATGGGTGTGGGGGGGGTTCAAATCTACAATAAAACTCATTCAGGTCATTAGCAAGTCATTGATTTGCCTCAGTGCAGGGGGATGGCGTCTTGTAGTTTGTGATGGCTCTCAGCCCTTTCCACACTGAAGTTGGAAGTAAACTGGTCTTCCAACTTTTTAGCGTAGGTCCTTTAAGCCACTCTAATCTCTTTGTTCAGTGTGTTCCTGGCCTGATTGTACAAGACTCTGTCCCCATGTCTGTAGGCATCCTCTTTGGCCTGACAAAGATGTCTGAGTTTTGCTGTAAACCATGGCTTATCATTGTTGAATGTTAAATAAGTCCTGGTAGGAATGCATATATCCTCACAAAAACTAATATAGGATGTCACAGTCTCTGTGAGTTCGTCCAGATTGGTGTTAGCAGCTTCAAAAACACTTCAATCAGTGAGGTCAAAACAAGCTTGTAAATCATGCTCTGTTTCGTTGGTCCATCTCTTCGCAGTCTTTACTACAGGTTTAGCAGATTTAAGTTTCTGCTTGTAGGTCGGTATGAACCAGGCAGTGATCAGAGAGCCCCAAAGCTGCTTGTGGAACAGAGTGATATGCATTCTTTATTGTGGTGTAACAGTGATCCAATATATTACTGTCTCTGGTGGGAAATGTAACATGCTGTCTGTATTTTGGCAGTTCACGGGAGAGATTGGCTTTATTAAAGTCCCCAAGAATGATTAGAGTTGGGTGTTGTTGTTCTGTCTCTGTGATCTGATCAGCAAGTTTCTGTAAAGCCAGGCTTACGTGCGCTTGCAGAGGAATGTAAACATTCACCAGAATTAAATGTTAATTTAAATTAAATGAAGATGCATTGTTGTCTAAAGTAACATTAAATGCAATAAGCTGAATTTTAGAGTTATTTTGTAAGTACACAACTGTAATGATAAAGTTGCAATTTAGTACAATATAAATTTACACTGAACAAAATTATAAACGCAACACTTTTGTTTTTGCCCCCATTTTTCATGAGCTGAACTCAAAGATCTAAGACTTTTTCTATGTACACAAAAGGCCTATTTCTCTCAAATATTGTTCACAAATCTGTCTAAATCTGTGTTAGAGAGCACTTCTTCTTTACCGAGTTAATCCATCCACCTCACAGGTGTGGCATATCAAGATGCTGATTAGACAGCATGATTATTGCACAGGTGTGCCTTAGGCTGGCCACAATAAAAGGCCACTCTAAAATGTGTATTTTTATTTTAAAATGTGTAGTTTTACTATATTTTCTGGTTGGGAGGTAAAAACCTGCAGTTCAAGTTTTTTTATTTTATTTTACTGTTTGCTTCACGCTGAGAGGAATAAGACATAATTCACCCCAAGAAGATGCACTGAGGATTACCTCAGGATTTGAGTTTTGGATTTCCTCAGAAAAAAGAAAAGCGCTTTATCCAGCAGAGATTAGAAGTTTATATATATATATATATATATATATATATATAATATATATATATATATATATATATATATATATATATATTAATATATACACACTTGTATTAGGTTTCACATAACGTGTACACATTTTACTGGTTAGACTTTTTCCAAACTATAATTCCTGACTAAATGTATAATCAAGTGAAACATTATGAAGTTTCATTTACATAATCTATATGTTCTACTGTACTACTAGTATCAGTGACCATCACAATAATGTTAATAATGCAGTTTATCATTTAGTTTATTTGAGAGCACACAAACAATATACACTTTGGAAATGCTAGTTATGTGATGTTCATTTTTATATTTCAACATTACACAATACCAGTCAAAACCAGTTTGCTAAAGCAGTAATACTGTTCAATATTTTTACTATTTAAAATAACTGCTTTCTATTTGAATATATTTTACAATTTAATTTATTCCTGTGATCAAATTTTCAGCATCCAGTCTTGCTGTTCTTTCAATTGATCAAAAATACCTGAAAAAATATTCTCAGCTCTTTTCAACATTAATAATAATAATAATAATAATAATAATAATAATAATAATAATAACAATAAAAAAAAAATTTGAGTAGAAAATCAGAATATTAGATGGATTTCTGAAGGATCGTGTGACTGGAGTAACGATGCTAAAAATTCAGCTTTGAAAGTCAGCTTTGATTGTTCCTAATAAACTGCACTTGCAAGTGAATCTCAAATTATTTTGTGGAATAATTAAATATATTCTAAATAAACTACAAACATAAAAATATATACATTTATTTTGTCCTCACATTCTTTATTTTAACTTTTCCCTCTCAGTCACACACCTGGCTGAAAGGCTCATAATGCAGCTCATTATGCGGGGCTTTGTCTTCTCAGGTGTGGATCACACAAATATTCATGATAGTTGACACCTACTCACATATGCCCTTTACATACAAAAAGTGTTTTAGAAAACTTAAATCAATCTATTGTTTTCTGTGAGTGAGTGAACAAGATGATTTTCACATCATTTTGAAGCAAAATTTCTAGGCTACAAGCTCCAGGTTTGACAGTCTTGTGAACAAATGTTGTGTATTTGCTTTATGACCTTATTTCAGTGACTTCAAAATTTTTATTTTTCACTAACCACGCATAAATGTTGTTTTCTCAAAAACACAATCATGTACATACATGCTATTTACATATTATTGTAGCCCAGTTTGTATTGATTACAGTGTTTTCAGACTTTAGCCATGTATATGTTTAGAAGCAACTGAAAAAAGCACAAAAGTCAGGGCATGTCAAAACTTCTCCAGGACCCCAAAACCTCCTAGACCTCAGAGGGTTAAAGTACATTTACCTGTTGTGACAAGGTGACCTGTCCCTGTCGGTTATCGCAGCACATACACACCGCATCTTACCTCAATCCTCCTCTGTAATTTCCTGCTGAGGCGATGTGGGTGTACACGCATGCCATTAGCATACTGGTTTCACATTCACACATATTACATCCACTCCATATCCTTTCCCAAAAGTGATCCACGCTGCACATAACCACACACACACATATTTCACGCTTACATATAATTAGCTGTAGTATTGTAATGCATATTTAGCGCGCTGTCCGGGGAAGGGCTCCGAGCTTGGGAATGGCCCGAACCTAGAGTCCCCCTCCAAAAAGCAATTGAGCAAAAGGACAGCCGCCATACTAAGTACCCCCAAAATAGCACTGAGCTCTGGCGGGGGCTGATATTTGGGAAGTCAACTGGTTGGCAGGCTGGAAGAGCCTACGTACTCCGGTGGGAGCGACTTATGCGTTGGAAGGGTAGGCCCTACCGGCTGCTGGTATTGGACTACGGGAGCGTTGGAAGGGGTGAGCCCTACAGGCTGATGAGAGAGGAGCAGCATGATTGAATAGCCAGACCAGAAGGGCCCGAGTTGCCTCAACTGGAATAGATCACGGTGTCGGCGTACGGGCCCAATTGGCTGACGAGCCTCTGCTAATCAGTGGGCAAAGGGCAAATGACTGACCGATAGGACCCATGAAGCCTCCAAACTGGAGATCAAGACTCAGGACGACGGACGTGTGGGTCCTCTCGGTTGAGCAGATAAAAAGGCTTTGGGATGTCCGACAAGGAGGACTCTTGCGACATCTGACAGGAGATCAATACTCACGGCATCAGATTGATAAGACCTGTTTGTGGACGGCAAGTATAGAAACCCAACCGGGAGTAGTCTTGCTGACATCTGACAGAAGATCAATACTCACTGCATCAGATGGGTAAGCCAGGCCGGGCGGGGAGCGAGAAAAGGAAAACCCAACTGGGAGGGCTCTCGCAGCATCCAATGGCCGATCAGGACTCAGGACATCGAATGCGTAAGCCTCGCCAGGTGGAGAGAAAAGCCAGGAGGCTCTCACCAACATCCGACAGGAGCTCAATACTCACAACATCGAACGGGTAAGCCTCGCCGACTGTAGAAAGGAAAAGGTATGTTTTTTTTTGTTTTTTTAAACGGTGTGACTTCTTTAAGTGGTTTGATGACCAATGAGTGTTTGGTGGACTTCTTTAATGTGAAACTGATTAGTTCTGATGTAGCTTTGATAAGCTTCTGAAGACCATCTTCCTAGAGTTTGGATCTGCTGCTTGGAGAGGCCTCTGCTGATGTTGCTGCCCTAACGCGATAGGAATGGCTGGAGAAATTCTTTGCTGGGATGCCCGACAATCGCAGGATGGATCTAAAATGTTTTTGGAAACAGAAGCGAGTAACAGGGTTTTTTTTTTTGTCATCTAAAAATAAATAGTGGTTTGTGGGGGAATTTAGCCTGAGAATTTCTAAGCCGGAGGTACTCGATGATAGACTGGTATGGTTGGATTGGATAAGGAAAAAGTCAGGTTGTCTGGCAGGGAGGCCCTCGCCAACATCCGTTGGGAGTGCACAGCATCGAATGGGTAAGCCTCACCGACCGTAAGACAGAAAGGTAAAGTTGTCATGCCAGGAGGCTCTCGCCGACAACCAACGGGAGCACACACCATAGAACGGGTAAGCCTTGCTGACCGTAGAATTGAAAAGGTAAGGTTGTCTAGCCGGGAGGCTCTCGCCAACGTCCGACGGGAGTTCAATACTCACGGCATCGAACGAGTAAGCCTCGCCGACTGTGAGACAGAAAGGTAAACTTGTCTGGCCAGGAGACTCTCGCCGGCATCCGACGGGAGCTCAATACTCACGGCATCGAATGTGTAAACCTCACTGACCATAGAATGGAAAAGGTAAGGTTGTCTAGCCAGCACGCTCTCGTCGACGTCTAACGGGAGCTCAATACTCACGGCATCGGACAGGTAAGCCTCGCTGACCATAAGACAGAAAGGTAAAGTCATGTGGCCAGGAGGCTCTTGTCGGCATCCAACAGGAGCTCAATACTCATGGCATCGGACGGGTAAGCCTTGCCGACCGTAGAATGGAAAAGGTAAGGTTGTGTTGCTGGGAGACTCTCGCCGGCATCCGACATTAATTCACGCCACCTATAAACAGATTATTTCAGTGAAATGGCCAAACGTAATAAAAAACTCAGAATTAAGGCAACTTTTGATGTCCATATTTAAGAATTTATGATTGCTGTAGCATTTCTGTCATAAAGAATTGTCCAAATATTAATGATTAAGTTTTACATTTGATGATTTTTCAATTACATTTCAATTAAATGTTGTTAAGCCAAATGAGGATTAGATTGAAGTGTAATGTAGAAACAATTGTCGGGACGTCGGTGCCCTTTGAAGGCTTTTGATATAGTGCGCATGTACATTAAATTGTTAAAAACACATTAAGTTTTGTTCAATAGAACAGTATCATTAATTGCTTCTCATACTTTATTTAAACCAATCACAATGGCCTCATTGCTATTATATTTGTAGTTTAGGTCATTTTAGAGGCTATTGTTTGATTAGGTCTATTTTTCCTACCATCAATATAAATTATAATTATCTGATTAATCAACAGAATAATCCACAGAAAACTCTGTTACCCATTTAATCATGAATTATTCTGTTTAGATGAGGGGTCTATGTCCGCACTTGCCAGGATTTGTGCCCAGATGTTGTGAACCATTGGAGGTGGCTTCAAGGCTAGAGCATTTGGTAGAACAGGCAGTTATGTTGCTATAAAAAGAGAATATTGTGATTTTAAACGAAGTAGAGACCTGTGAGGGAGAGGAGCAGGGGCCGCGATTGTCATGGCAGGCAGCCTCATGCCTAATATCAACCTCTGGAGCTTGAGGTAGGAAACTGAGAGAAGCACAAGAAAAATGGAGGAAAAACAAAGAGATGTGTTGGTCTGTGTTGTTAGCGGAGGCAGCCTCATGCTAGTGTCTGCTTTGGGAGCTGGAGGCCACCGAAAAGGAAAAAGGGGGTTATTAGTAGCAGGAGGAAAAAGGCCGAGATGTGTGGGCCTGTGCTACAAGCGCTTTGCACTTGCTTCAGCTGCTTTAGCTGTAGGCCAAGGGAAAGGGTGGTTTGTGACAATTTGACGGGAAATGCTGAAATGCCCGAGTAGCCTGCAGTGTTGGGAATTTAGCGATTTGTTGTTTAGATTTAGCAATTTCTTAGACTACCCAAGCAACTTGTTTTCCCAAAGCACATAGCAACAAATGTACTTTTTTTTAATATTTGGCAACTTTTAAAAGTTATTAGATGTTAAAAAGACATGCATTGTCCTCTTAACCACACAAAGAAGAAAGTATTGAAAAGCTAGCCAGGCATTACGTCGGCCAGAGCACGTCACATGTGAATTAGGTTGCTAGTTGCACTTGATCTATAATTGTTTCCTTTATGATAAACCTTAGTTGTTAGTTTGTGCCTATAATCGTTAATCATTTAGATACATAGTTGAAATCATTTTCTCGCAAATCAATCTTTTTCATCCATTTATCTGAGTGGAGTGTAATTAAAGATACAGGAAAAAGTGCTAGCAGAAAATCTGAGTAATTTCTTTGTATTCTACGCAGTTTGCGACGTGGCTAAAAATGACATCAACATCCTTTTGTATCACAATGTCGTTTAACAACTTTCAGCAACAAACGACCTGCCTTTTAGCGACTTTATCTAAAAATTAATTTGCAACATGGCCTGTGCTGCTAGCGCAAGAGCTTGAGGCCTGCCTGCATACAACGCTGCGGCCAGAAGAGCTGCGATAAAAGGTTGAGTCGAAGCGGGAAGTGAGTGAGGCTTTGCTGCGGTGAGATCAGGGGCGCGGCCCAGGCTCACTGGAAGCCTGCCGATGCGACCCAGCTCTTAAGGAGAGCCGGGTCTTGTGCGCCGCGAGGCAATGGTGGTGTCGAGTGAGGCAAGTTCGGGGCCTTGCGAGCTTTGCCTCAGGCTTAAATATGGTCAAATTTCCGATTGGAGGAATTGTAGGCACAGCCGAAAGATAAGAGGATGCCAGGGAAAAATTGGAAGTGACGCCGATAGATGTGAGGTAAAGCCTCGCCAGCCACACGTGGACAGCGTGTGGCTGGTCGAGCAGAGCAGCGGCCGCGATGAAGCCTGGAGCATGGCGGTGGTGTCTGCGGGAGAAGGAGCGATCCTGGGGCTGGCAGATTCTCCAGCTGGCAGATTGGCTGGAGAACCGAAAAATCCCCAGTATAGACCTCGTCGTCTAAATGTGAGAAGCTGCATTTGACATATAAATGGCAAAAGGTGCAAACCTAATGCTAATAAACCGTCAATGGATAGAGGTAAGTCAGCTGTATTTATACCATAGTGTTGATTAACTTGAGTGCGCTCCACCTGTGCTAATTAGGCTAAGTATCTGAAGCGCTCCTCCTGAACCTTATTAATAAAATGCAATGGTCATTTTACCTGGCGAGCGAGCGAGTATGCAACTGTGGTGCCATGAGCAATTCCCTACAACAAAGTTTGCATGTACAAACCCGATTCCAAAAAAGTTGGGACACTGTACAAATTGTGAATAAAAACAGAATGCAATGATGTGGAAGTTTCAAATTTCAATATTTTATTCAGAATACAACATAGATGACATATCAAATGTTTAAATTGAGAAAATGTATAATTTTAAGGGACAAATAAGCTGATTTTAAATTTCATGGCATCAACACATCTCAAAAAAGTTGGGACAAGGCCATGTTTACCACTGTGTGGCATCCCCTCTTCTTTTTATAACAGTCTGCAAATGTCTGGGGACTCAGGAGACAAGTTGCTCAAGTTTAGAAATAGGAATGTTGTCCCATTCTTGTCTAATACAGGCTTCTAGTTGATCAACTGTCTTAGGTCTTTGTTGCATCTTCCTCTTTATGATGCGCCAAATGTTTTCTATGGGTGAAAGATCTGGACTGCAGGCTGGCCATTTCAGTACCCATATCCTTCTTCTACGCAGCCATGATGTTGTAATTGATGCAGTATGTGGTCTGGCATTGTCATGTTGGAAAATGGAAGTTCTTTCCTGAAAGAGACGATGTCTGGATGGGAGCATATGTTGTTCTAGAACTTATACCTTTCAGCACTGATGGTGCCTTTCCAGATGTGTAAGCTGCCCATGCCACATGCACTCATGCAACCCCATACCATCAGAGATGCAGGCTTCTGAACTGAGCTCTGATAACAACGTGGGTTGTCCTTGTCCTCTTTAGTCCGGATGACATGGCGTCCCAGTTTTCCGAAAAGAACTTCAAATTTTGATTCGTCTGACCACAGAACAGTTTTACACTTTGTCACAGTCCATTTTAAATGAGCCTTGGCCCAGAGAAAACGCCTGCGCTTCTAGATCATGTTTAGATATGGTTTCTTTTTTGACCTATAGAGTTTTATCCGGCAACAGCGAATGGCACGGTGGATTGTGTTCACTGACAATGTTTTCTGGAAGTATTCCTGAGCCCATGTTGTGATTTCCATTACAGTAGCATTCCTGTATGTGATGCAGTGCCGTCTAAGGACCCGAAGATCACGGGCATCCAGTATGGTTTTCTGGCCTTGACCCTTACGCACAGAGATTGTTCCAGATTCTCTGAATCTTTGGATGATATTATACACCGTAGATGATGATAATTTCAAACTCTTTGCAATTTTTCTCTGAGAAACTCCTTTCTGATATTGCTCCACTATTTTTCGCCAAAGCATTGGGGGAATTGGTGATCCTCTGCCCTTCTTGACTTCTGAGAGAGACTGCCACTCTGAGAGGCTCTTTTTATACCCAATCATGTTGCCAATTGACCTAATAAGTTGCAAATTGTTCCTCCAGCTGTTCCTTATATGTACATTTAACTTTTCCGGCCTCTTATTGCTACCTGTCCCAACTTTTTTGGAATGTGTAGCTCTCATAAAATCCAAAATGAGCCAATATTTGGCATGACATTTCAAAATGTCTCACTTTCAACATTTGATATGTTATCTTATAAGTTTATAAGATTTGTAAATTATTCCATTCCTTTTTTACTCACAATTTATACCGTGTCCCAACTTTTTTGGAATCGGATTTGTATATATTTATCTGTTTGTTTTGTTCTTTTGTACAGTGTTTTCTTTTGGTACTTTCTACTGGGACTGTTTCACCTCTTGAGCACTGTAAATAAATCATCACTTTTCACTAAACATCTCTGTGAGTATTGCCATCATTTTGGGGGGATTTGGGGATTTTTTTTGTCAACTTGTTGGTGTAGGTGAACCTTTTCCCCTGACAACGGGCCTGCGAAGACCTAATGTCTCACATTTGGTGTCAGAAGTGGGATGGCTACTCGCAAGACAGTGGTAAGGGGCAGGAGGCCTAGGGTGGGGCTTCGCTCCCACTCCAAAGCTGTGGCTGAGAAAGATGTGGCCTGGGATTCCCCATCTCTCCTGCTGGAGGTGGGACGTATCATCTGGAGGTGCGATGTATGCTGTGATGCATGATTTTCTCAGTGCTCAAGAGCAGAGAGAGCAGCATTACCTTCTGTAGCTACAGAGTCTATGAGAGTCGATTCTGCAAGCTGTCCAGCCAGCTGAGAGGTCAAGTAATGTTGAGAGACTACGGATGGAGCTTCCAATGCCACCTCAGTGCAGAAGTACAGGAGGCATACCTGGCTACCAACGGAAACTTATCATCGGCTGTGGAACTTGTACCATTGTTGGGTGAGGACTTAGCTGCATACAAAGGATGAAATCGGTGAGACAATAGTCCTGGAACAGTTACTCTGGGTTCTTCCCTATGAGATCCGAGTGTGGGTGAAGGAACATGAGCTAGCAACTGGACTTGATGCTGCTAAACTGGCTCAACAGTATATCAATGCTGACCGTGGAAGTCAGCGTGCTCAACCCACAAAAGGTAACTTTAAAAGCTCTCCCAGTGGCACTGATGAACCTCATGTTGACTCAAAAGTTGCTCATGCACAGAAAGTAGCTCCAGAGAAAAGAATTGTTTGCTATTACTGCCAACAACCGGGTCACAAGGCAACAGTGTGTCCGATTTGTAAATCTAAACTGACTGGTTTTTGCTATGTCCCAAAAGAGGAGGACACTGATGTGTACAATACATGCAAGACACAATATGTTCAAGTGACTGTAAATGGACAATGTTTGAATGCTCTGTTGGACACTGGTAGCTCTTTATAAGTCACATGTCACATGTTCCATTTGCTAATCTGGTCAATGTACAATGTGTTCATGGGGATGAGAAGCAGTACCCTCAAACTGAAGTTAATGTGTGTACAAGACCAAACTTATTTGTTGAATGTGGCTGTTGTTGATGATTTACCTGCTGACATGATTTTGGGGAGAGACTTACCAGTACTTACTGAACTTTTGCATTCTACCCGAAACTTCTGACCATGCTGATGTTGCTTGTCCTATTTTAACACAAGCCCAGGTTAAAGCAGGTCTGCAGCCATTGCCAGACTTATACCATAGTCTGTTGCAAAGCGGGACTAAGAGCCCCAGAAAGACATGTCGTCAACTACGACTAGAAAAAGGTCTTGGTACCCCAGCCCCTTGAGATCCAAACTGAGGGTCTTGAAGTTCATGGCTGGAAAGTCCCAGAAATCATCACAGAATTGAAAAAAGCTGACGAGTCTTTGAAACTACTATTTGCTTAAGTGTTTGAAGGAAAACAAGCTGACTTGTGTGGGGAAAAATATGTTGTCATTAATGATGTATTGTACATGCAAACCCCTGAATTCACCCATTTGGTTGTTCCTACATGTTGTCATCCCATTGTTTTACACTTAGCACACAGTATTCCATGGGCAGGACATATGGCACTCCAGAAAACATACACTCACATAAGCTCACAATTTGTTTGGCCCCCCATGTACACTGTAAAAAAATATGTTTGCCCTCAGTAAATATGGCTCATTAAAATAAATAGATTTTGCTTAAAACAAAATTAGTTTTGCACATTACCCAATTTAAAGCTACAACTGTTACATAACATATTGAGTTCATGGTTTACTTTAATAAAGAAGCACAAGTAATTTTGAGTAAAATCAACAATACTTTTTAGTCAGACAATTTATCAACAATACAATTTAGTCAGTTTAACAAAATTTTTTAGGATCCAAGCAGATCCCATGTGACAAACTGGATTAATTTTGAAACGGTCAATTTGTGGTGGCCATTTTAGAAAACCAGATCTCAGAAGAGGATTGCTCATCCACTGTGGAGGTAAGTGGCTGTTATGTGAAATAAGTAGAGCTTTATCATATATTTTACTAGATATCGAATGAACATTTAAGCTTACAACCTTGAACAAACAATCTATTGTTTCAGCTTCGACTTCCAGAGAAAGTAAAAACTATTTTGTCTAGTAAAAGTTTCGAAAAAAAAGTAATTCATGCTTTTATCACATCTAGATTAGACTACTGCAACTCGCTGTATTTTGGGATTGGTCAGTCAGCCCTATCCCGCTTGCAGATAGCTCAAAATGCAGCTGGAAGGCTTTTAACGAGTACCAAAAAACAGGATCATATTACACCAGTTTTACATTCTTTGCACTGGTTGTCTGTGCGCTATCGAGTTTAAAATTCTTCTCTTAGTGTTTAAATCATTAAATGGTTTGGCCCCTGCTTATTTATCAGATTTATTGACTGAACATCGGCCCTTCTTGTCTCTCCGGTCGTCCAACCAGAGATTATTATGCATCCCAAAGTCGAAGCTTAAATGCAGGGGTGACCACGCATTTTCAGTTACTGCCCCTAGATTATGGAATGCTCTGCATCTCTGTATTAGATATGCACCTTCACTATCTGTTTTTAAATCTATGTTGAAAACCTACCTTTTTGATTTGGCGTTTTATCAATGAGAACCTTCTTCTGTACTGTTTCTTTTAGTACAAACCCGATTCCAAAAAAGTTGGGACACTGTACAAATTGTAAGTTAAAAAGGAATGGAATAATTTACAAATCTCATAAACTAATATTTTATTCACAATAGAATATAGATAACATATCAAATGTTGAAAGTGAGACATTTTGAAATGTCATGCCAAATATTGGCTCATTTTGGATTTCATGAGAGCTACACATTCCAAAAAAGTTGGGACAAGTAGCAATAAGAGTCCGGAAAAGTTAAATGTACATATAAGGAACAGCTGGAGGACCAATTTGCAACTTATTAGGTCAACTGGCAAAATGATTGGGTATAAAAAGAGCCTCTCAGAGTGGCAGTGTCTCTCAGAAGTAAAGATGGGCAGAGGATCACCAATTCCCAAATGCTGTGGCGAAAAAAGTGGAGCAATATTAGAAAGGAGTTTCTCAGAGAAAAATTACAAAGAGTTTGAAGTTATCATCATCTACAGTGCATAATATCATCCAAAGATTCAGAGAATCTGGAACAATCTCTGTGCATAAGGGTCAAGGCCGGAAAACCATACTGGATGCCTGTGATCTTCGGGCCCTTAGACGGCACTGCATCACATACAGGAATGCTACTATACTGGAAATCACAACATAGGCTCAGGAATACTTCCAGAAAACATTGTCGGTGAACACAATCCACCGTGCCATTCGCCGTTGCCGGCTAAAACTCTATAGGTCAAAAAAGAAGCCATATCTAAACATGATCCAGAAGCGCAAGCGTTTTCTCTGGGCCAAGGCTCATTTGAAATGGACTGTGGCAAAGTGGAAAACTGTTCTGTTGTCAGACGAATCAAAATTTGAAGTACTTTTTGGAAAACTGGGGTGCCATGTCATCCTGACTAAAGAGGACAAGGACAACCCAAGTTGTTATCAGCACTCAGTTCAGAAGCCTGCATTTCTGATGGTATGGGGTTACATGAGTGCGTGTGGCATGGGCAGCTTACACATCTGGAAAGGCACCATCAATGCTGAAAGGTATATCCAAGTTCTAGAACAACATACGCTCCCATCCAGACGTCGTCTCTTTCAGGGAAGACCTTCCATTTTCCAACATGACAATGCCAGATAACATACTGCATCAAGGATCCGGGTACTGAAATTGCCAGCCTGCAGTCCAGATCTTTCACCCATAGAAAACATTTGGCACATCATAAAGAGAAAGATGCGACAAAGGACCTAAGACAGTTTAGCAACTAGAAGCCTGTATTAGACAAGAATGGGACAACATTCCTATTCCTAAACTTGAGCAACTTGTCTCCTCAGTCCCCGGACGTTTGCAGACTGTTATAAAAAGAAGAGGGGATGCCACACAGTGGTAAACATGGCCTTGTCCCAACTTTTTTGAGATGTGTTGATACCATGAAATTTAAAATCAACTTATTTTTCCCTTAAAATGACAAATTTTCTCAGTTTAAACATTTGATATGTCATCTATGTTGTTTTCTGAATAAAATATTGAAATTTGAAACTTCGACATCATTGAAATCTGTTTTTATTCACAATTTGTACAATGTCCCAACTTTTTTGGAATCGGGTTTGTAATTATTTTTCTTATTGAAATGTTTTTATTGTGCAGCACATTGGTCAACCAATGGTTGTGTTTAATAGTGCTATATAAATTAAATTAACATTGACATTGAGAGTATTGCCATAATTTTTGTGGGATTTTTGGATTTTTTTTGTCAACGTTTTGGTGTGGGTGAAGCCTTTTGCCTGACAACGAACCTGCGATGACGATGTCTTTCATACTTTTCTGGACCTCGACAGTGTAGTTTACTAGGCAGTCAATGGGACAGTCACAAGCCTCACGGTTTTCATCCAAAATATCTTAAATAGTGTTCCAAAGACGAACTAAGCTTTTATGGGTTTGGAATGACATGAGGGTAAGTGATTAATGACAACATTTTCATTTTGGGGTGCAATATCCCTTTAAGTGCACTTAAAATATAAATGGCCTTTTATTTACTTTTTTTTTTTTTTTTAACAACAGGCCTACACTTTAACAATACAGTTTTAAGAATATAATTATCAGACTCCTTTTTCACAAGGATAGACATTCCCATCCACTTTTCAGAGTTGTAACCTCTTTGAGTTTGTGACAGTGGGACAGCCAGAAGCTTTGCTCTAGATTAAAGCCACGGTCACACTGCACTTTTCATTCCATTGACTTCCATTCATACGCATACGAATGCCGGAAATGCAAGCCTGTGTGAAAAGTTTTCGCATTTCGCTGCGTTCCAAAGTTCAAACTTGGTGAACTCTGATCTACAAATTCGCATCACGTGACACCATGTGACCAATGGCAGATCAATACGTAACAGCATGACCTCCTATCTGAATAAAAAGAATATAAATCTAAAACTGCAGTGGTGCAGGAAAGTGGAGTATATTGTATGTTTTTACATTTTAGGTGTATTATTATTGTTTATGTATTGAATATGTTTTTTAAAAGATGCTGCAGAGCATGACGAATGAATTTTTCATGCTCAAAGTGTAGTGTGACTGCGGCTTTACTCTTTAAAGGAAATAAAAAGTGCACTCCACCCATTCAACACCCTCAAGGCACTTTGGTAAATATTCAGCTTGAAAAAAAGGAAAGCACTGAGACATTTAGGCCAAATAGGCCTTCCAAAGCTGCCTCACACCAACTACAATTTAAAGTTTTTCAATCCTCACTGCTGACAGTCTATGAATTATTACAGTGTAAAGTATATGCCACCCAGATTTTAGAAGTCATTAAATGAAACCAATAGTTTATAAAGTACTATTAAAAAAAAAAAACAGCATGATTTGAGAGCCATTGAAAGCTATAAGCATTGCAATTATAAGCACTGTATCTACATAAATGATTGTGCAGACATGGTCACAATGCAAACAGAGATTCCTTAAATTTATGCAAGATGGAATTTCATGTTGCTTATAAATGTGCAGACATAAACTTGCCCCATCTTCCCCTACATCCCTTGATTTCTAAATTAATACCTATCAGATCACAGAGATTTCAATGTTTGGCTCTGTTTTTTGAATTGCTGCCTGGTCTGCGCTTTCACCTTGGGAATCTCATTTCACTCAGTCTGTGGTATGAAATCCTGAGACCGTCAACCACAAAACCTTAATTAAAGCAATTATGCAGAAAACAAGCGAGGGCTCAGAGTTTTGGCAAAAAAAAAAAAAAAAGGTTTGGCACACAGTACAAAGCAACATGCAAAACCCCTTTTGAATTGAGATTTGTTGTGGTATGTAGCAGACTCCTTTTTATTTATTGAACATATTAAAAATGTCTTTTTGTCAGATGTTGCAGAACATAATGACCATATTAGATGATATGCTCAACTACCTTCTTAGTGACTAAGAATATCTTTCAGGTTATGACTAAATATGTTATCCTACCTTCTTGGTCATCTTCTGAAGATGGTGTCTCAAGGCTACAGGCTGGAGATCTGTCTGAGAGACTCTGCTGTAATGTGATGTGAACCACCAGAAGCCTGCGCAGAGTAATCAGATCAGAGTTTTTCAGGCCCTGCTCCAGTTGTCGGAGGACTGCCTGTCCTGGCTGACAGGTTAATACCGTCACCTTTAAAAAATGTAAATTCATCAGCATTAGTATGCAAGTCAAAATTAGCTAAGCAGACATGTCTGTTTGTAATAATTCACTTTATAGTTTATCAACCCTGTTTTTGGTAAATGGATTCAATAGAAAGCGATTTTGAGAAAATACACTATTTGTTTCTCTGTAAATCACAAGTCATGCCAGAATTCTGCTGACATTTCCAAACAATACTTACAGTGTACCCATAAGGCCTCAAAGCCAATGCACTGTAATGTCCCTGCTTTTATGACTGCACGGATGAAAGCTGATTATAGTCATTAGCTGTCTCTCTTGTTGATATACCAACTCAGAATGTGAGGGGAGATTTCTCACAAACTACACAGAACAAAAACATCTTTCTCTGTGGTCTAATTGTGTGAAGAATGAGACTATAGAACATATTTAAGGATACAAATAAATCAGTCATCAAAGCTGTGCCCTGTGCCACAGAAATAACTTGTACAAATCATTGCTACATGATCTGTCTCATATTTGAACAGAGAGTCACAAAGAGAGTGCTACAATCACACACATCAAAGCTTCTGTGTTCCTCTCATCTTATGATAGACATCTGTGGCATAATTACAAAAGCACTGTTGTATCTATGTCACTGCAAAGTGAGACCAAACCCATATACACCATATAATCCCATTTAGGACACAAAAAAATTCTGTATAATCTGATTAAATGCACTTGTACTCTGCTGTGCTTCCTGTGGGGGACATTAGTGCTGGGTTTTAATGGAACCTGCTGAGAGGAGAGTGGCTGCTGAGGGCCATGTGGTCTATGATAGTGCTCCAACATCTTCATTCAAGGCTGATAGTAGAGGGTAAATGAGCTTTGGATTCACTGGCAGGAAATCTGAATGTGAATGCCTGCGCTTTGAAAAGACCCAATACAGATGAGACAATTTCTTTACTTGTGATGTGAGGTTTAAACATAGCAGTGAGTTGAATCATTCTAAAATGAAGCCAGGGTGCAGATGCATAGATCGAAAGGCAGTGAATGCTGATCTAAAGGATGAATGACCAGGGCATATGTCTTCATTAAGACAGATTACTGTGTAGAAAATTAAGACATTTATGAGTAAATATCAGAAGACCCAAACATTGTGACATTACTCTCAGGACAGTTGACCACATTTTACTCCCCAATTCTCATTAGTGTAATGCAATAGGAATTGTTTTTTAATGATTCTCATAATGAAATTCTCATAAATCATTTGCATAAATCAGCCCCCCCCCACTCCCCATCACATATTATTTTCTTTTTTTCCAAGTGTTTTGTTTTAATTTTTCTGGATTCCATTTTTAATGGTTTAAATTTAATTTTAATAAACAAAAAGGATGTCTAATCAGATTCATAACATTTGAACAATAATAAGGTTATATGACATTTTTATTTTGTTTTCGATTTTATTTTGTCAGAAATTCTATGTTGTCTGTTTTATTTTTTCTGTATTCTGTGTTTTATGATTTAATTTAAATGCATTATTAAAGATGGTGGCATCCAGTTAATCTTTTAAAATGTATTTCATGTAATTAAATAAAAAATTAGCAATTCCTTTTATTTTTTGGCAAACACCAACATAACAGCCTAGTAGTGGGTAGGTGCGCAGATATATAATGGCGCTGCGTTATGGGCATCCCAAGTTCGAATCCTGGCTCAAGGACCTTTCTTGATCCCATCTACCTCTCTCTCCCACTTTGCTTTGCTTCCTACTCTACACTGTCCCATCATAATAAAGGCAAAAAACAACAACAACATAACAGAGTAAAACAGGTTTACAGTTTAAATTAGATTTAGAGGGTAAAGAATCATGTAACATTGTGTGATGTTCTTTAAAAAAAAAATATTATTATTATTATTACTTTAAAAGGTACATTCTACTGTACAGTAGTAATATATTTTTGTCATAATTTCTTCAAGTTAAAACTTTTATTTTGGCAGGTTCAAGTGACGTCCTTTAACTTTCTGAGTTTATCCGATGATCATTAAGCTCATTAAGTGAACCCTCAGATCTGGAGGTGTAGAGATGAAGTTCATGTGGTCAATCCTCATATGTTGATACAGCAGACACCAAGAGTGCCACATATGCTTGAGTGTAGTAGACAAAACTGCACTGCTCATTCACATAAAGACATGCAAAACATGCAGACTTTATATTTAAATAGCAGTCTTTTGGGGGGTTATTATTTATGCCATTAAATATGCCATTCACAGAGTAAAGCCATTCTTTTGATTTATTTGTCCAAACTATACTGTGGAATTATCTTAAATTTACAGAAAATATAAATTTCACTCTCGCAATTCCAAAAAATGTAAGGGTCCTACTAGTAGATTTCTTTTTACAAAATACAATTTTTTTTTTTCGTTCTTAAAGTTTGGTGTAAAATGTGACCAAATATGACTTCCTCATGAGATTCATCTATGTTTAATTAAAAAATAAATGTCTTTGGTGAACATGCCAAAATAAATTTCTTTACAGGTAAAGAATTGAAAGCACTTTGAGTTTTAGCAGTGAAAGTTCTCACCTCCACACAGTTGCTGTTGAAGTCCCCATGAGCTGTATGACACATGTATTGTTTAAACTGCTGCAGGCTGTCCAGCACTGCCTGTTTAAGAAGTGCACCTCGTTGCCGAACGCAGCCCTCTTGAGGCAGAGAACGCAGCTCCTCTATACAGGACAGCAGACGTGTCAAATTGCCCTTAACTTGCTAGTATAGAGAATGAGATGAAGTAATAAAAAGGTTAAAGGAAGACATCAGAAGAGAGATACTTAGTTTTATTTGTCTATTAAAAACCAACCTACTGTATAGCACCTAGTCAAACATCAGTGTAAATACACACATACTTATCCTCACCACAAAGGGTAAGAGACACTCCAGCTGTACGCTGATGGCAAAGACGCTTAGCAGTGGCAGACGAGCAGGTCCTGCCAGACTGCTAGCCAGAAAAAAGAAATTCTCTAGGGCCTGACACAGAATAGTACATGTCTCTGACCACCAGGGTGGTGAAGCATCTACTATCAGCACACGAGAAGGCTGTCTGGTAAAGGATGATGAACTGCATGCTTGGAGAATAGAGGAAGAGCAGGATCTGTTTCTGGCACTCATGGTTCACCTACACACAGAGAGAAACATGAAAATGGATGTAATTTAACTAGCTAACTAAAATCAAATCTAGAAATATCACAGTGAAGGTAAAAAAGGCATTTAATATTCATTCACTGATTGCCTAATTTACTGTTTTTCCAGATCCATTGTCAGTGATGAGCAGTCTGTGAAAAAAAAAACTTTTTTTTTGGTGATGAAATATCAGTCATTCACCACACACATAGGTTAGAAAGCTGAGTAACTCTGTCAAAACCAATACCTCTTCCTTCCATCACTAACAACTGAGATCAAAATCAGATGGAGGAAGTGTATGGAAACGCTTACTTTATTTCTTTGTGGGGAAAATTAATAACTAATATATGTAATATAAAGTGTAATTTTATACTGTGACACAAAGTGAATGTTTCAACAGAACACAGTGTCTTGTAATGTCACCACAATAACATAAGAAGGAACACTGGGCTTAATCATGGTCAACATGGCCAAAAAATGTTCTTCTGGGAAAAGAAGAAAGACTCCCTATAAATTCTTTTTCCAAAGCTGTAAAACACAAGAGTGATACTGTTGGTCAAACCAGGGCAGATGGGGCAAATTGGTTAAATAAGGCAGCAGCTCTCTGAAATCTAAGGACTCATCAATGCTATCCCACTTGACAAGAGAGCTCTTTGAGCGCACTAATGCTGCGCCTCGGGCCTTTCCCGCCGCTTAGGCACGACACCGGCAACAAAAGACACTTTGTCTGCTCTAAAAACAGCTCCACAGACTCGCTGCCCCGAGATGAGCAGAAGATAGTACTGATGAGAAAATTGAGGAAGGATGACGAAAGAGGAGAGCAGGTGTTTCTTCAGTATTCATGTAAGATAGTTTACTAGAAGTAGGCTAATGGTTTGACACGGGCACTCACGCGGTCTCTCTGTCGGTAACGTTAGGTGCATTTAATAGCGGGCCGCGGTTTCATTTGTTTACAGTGTGGAGGTAACAAATAGCTTAAAAGTTAAATATAAGTTTATTTGTTCGTTATTTAAGAGGTGTATTGTAGAAATATTTGCCTGTTTTCACCTTAAGTTGACATCTCGCGTCAGTTGGGGTACGTTACCTTTGATTTTCAAAAACTTAACTTAGTTATTGTATGCTCCAAAATATAGGCCGAGTTACAAAAATATTTCTTATTTTTCACACTGAGTGGTTAAATTAATTACAAATTCTTTATATTTACCTTGTTACAGACCGCAGAATAACCCAATAAAGAACTACACAGCACAATCCATTTCCACCGTTGACTTCCCTCAACGCGCCCCCTCAGAATAATTCATTCGTGAAGTGAACAATTGGCTCTTTCGAGTCTGATCTTGTCAATGAAACAGTTGAATTGGTCTGACTGAATCGGTCCTGTTCTCGAGTGAATCGTTCATTTTAAACCGGTTAATTGAAAGTCGATTTTCCCATAATCATGGAGATGTAAATAATTTTGTAATATTAAGTAATAATAATAATAATAAATTAATAAATTATAATTACAATATTTTATTACCTTTCTCTTTACATTTACTGAGGTCACTTTACAAAATAATAATAATAATATTTTCCCCGTTTCTCTTTAAATTTACTGAGGTCACTTTACGATTCTGATCAAAAAAGGTGCTTCAAAAGGTTCTTCACAGCGATGCCATATAAGAAGAATGATTTTTGGTTCCATTAAGAACCATTCAGTCAAAGGTTTTTTAAAGAACCATCTCTTTCTTACCTTTTTATAATCTGAAGAACCTTTTGCCACAAAGAACCTTTTGTGAAACAGGAAGGCTCTTCAGATGTTAAAGGTTCTTTATGGAACCATTTAGACAAAAAGGTTCTTCTATGGCATCATGAAGCACCTTTATTTTTAAGAGTGTACTCCCCAGATTCTGTTTCACAACTTCCAAGGGGCTAAGTCAAATTATGAAATCTAATCTGTGCTGTTCAGTTTCCTGCATGAATAAAATCAGTGATTTGCACAGGGATGGTTGCAGACTCACTTACTGAAGCCTTAAGAGGCTTTAGCTGAAGGCTGTGTTGTGAAATCAGTACTGACACATGAAGACACATCACCTCTTCGTTATAGGCAGGAATCAGCGTGAAGCTCCCACGTCTGTTCATTGGAGATAAGGGAAAGCAGGCAGAGGCTTCAATCCCAGTAGTGACGTTGTTGCAGAAATTGGCAAAACGGAAATCCAAGCTTTGGAATGCTTGGGGACATTTCATCTCAAAACAGTGTAGTCTACAAGTTAAGAAGGAAATGGGAACACAAGATGTTTAAACATGGAGTTTGTTTATATGTTTTGCAGTGTGGGACTTACTTTGCCACTGTAACATGTTAACAATTACAAGAAACAATTTAACATCTCACTAAGCATTCCAGAAGCCTCTCTTTAATTCCCACCAGAGCCGAAATTAGATTCCCATGGCTTTAACCACTGCTATATATATATATATATATATATATATATATATATATATATATATATACACACACACACACATACACACACACACATCTCACTTTTTCAGATGCACACCTCCCTACAGTGTTTCTGGAGAACTCAAAAAAATTACTCACTTCCATCTGACAATTGCAAAGTTTAAACCTGTTTTCAATGCATTAAAATAAAAGCTTTACCCATGTTTTTTGAATGACATTTTCAATGTTAATTTCTGATGCAACCATTTTCACTACAAATATTTTCAAATTGGACCAGTATATAATTAAAGAAGAATGTTTCATGGTAAAATAAACTTTTATGTTTTTTAAGCAAAAGTTGAAAGCAAGTAGATACTATTTAAATGTTGCATAGGTTTGTTCAGCTTGCTTCATTTTTTTTCTTTCCTTCATTTTCCTGTCCTTTAGTATGTGCAAGTAAAATGTCTGGGAAAAATAGTCTCACTTTAAAGATTTTTTCAACAATAAGATACTTAATTGATTAATTGAAACTTTGTGTTGAACTGTTTCTTTCAGGTTATAAACTTTACTCTCATAAAACAAGAAAGAGAAAAAATAAGAGGGCAGAATTGTTTTGCATGACCTATATTTTCATTCTTCATTTTCATATTCTCAGTGTTTGCTTAGCTCTTGCTTGGTATAAGCTTCTTAATCTAAAATCTGCTCGGTCATGAACCAAATCACTAGATTTACATACCGTAAATTATTACATAAAGAAATGTTTATTGTTTCTTATGTTGATGGATAGAGAATCCCCACCCATTCAATTGTCCTTTTTGCTTTCTGAAGATATATATGAAATGGACCTTTATTTTTTGCACATTAAAGGAGGTCATGTGCAAGCCAGGCAACTGGTATGAATAATGGGTAGATTAATTACATATTCTAAGTATTAAAAGACCTTCTTAAATCAGAAAAGGCAGCAATGCTGATGAAATGACCTCCATTTTATTATACAATTATGTTTGTTGGATTGCATAGTGTTTAGTCCATCTGGCGAAAAGTCAAAAATACCGGGGAAATAACTTACTCTGTAGAAATTTAAATTAATCATATATATACAGTGGGTACGGAAAGTATTCAGACCCCCTTACATTTTTCACTCTTTGTTACAGTATATTGCAGCCATTTGCTAAAATCATTTTTTTTCCCTAAATGTACACACAGCACCCCATATTGACAGAAAAACACAGAATTGTTGACATTTTTGCAGATTTATTAAAAAAGAAAAACTTAAATATCACATTGTCCTAAGTATTCAGACCCTTTGCTGTGAGACTCATATATTTAACTCAGGTGCTGTCCATTTCTTCTGATCATCCTTGAGATGGTTCTACACCTTCATTTGAGTCCAGCTGTGTTTGATTATAGTGATTGGACTTGATTAGGAAAGCCACACACCTGTCTGTATAAGACCTTACAGCTCACAGTGCATGTCAGAGCAAATGAGAATCATGAGGTCAAAGGAACTGCCTGAAGAGCTCAGAGACAGAATTGTGGCAAGACACAGATCTGGCCAAGGTTACAAAAAAATTTCTGCTGCACTTAAGGTTCCTAAGAGCACAGTGGCCTCCATAATCCTTAAATGGAAGACGTTTGGGATGACCAGAACCCTTCCTAGAGCTGGCTGTCCGGCCAAACTGAGCTATCGGGGGAGAAGAGCCTTTGTGAGAGAGGTAAAGAAGAACCCAAAGATCACTGTGGCTGAGCTCCAGAGATGCAGTCGGGAGATGGGAGAAAGTTGTAGAAAGTTGTAGAAAGTCAACCATCACTGCAGTCCTCCACCAGTCGGGGCTTTATGGCAGAGTGGCCCGATGGAAGCCTCTCCTCAGTGCAAGACACATGAAAAAACACCTGAAGGACTCAAAGATGGTGAGAAATAAGATTCTCTGGTCTGATGAGACCAAGATAGAACTTTTTGGCCTTAATTCTAAGCGGTGTGTGTGGAGAAAACCAGGCACTGCTCATCACCTGTTTAATACAGTCTCAACAGTGAAGCATGGTGGTGGCAGCATCATGCTGTGGGGGTGTTTTTCAGCTGCAGGGACAGGACGACTGGTTGCAATCGAAGGAAAGATGAATGCGGCCAAGTACAAGGATATCCTGGACGAAAACCTTCTCCAGAGTGCTCAGGACCTCAGACTGAGCCGAAGGTTCACCTTCCAACAAGACAATGACCCTAAGCACACAGCTAAAATAACGAAGGAGTGGCTTCACAATAACTCCTTGACTGTTCTTGAATGGCCCAGCCAGAGCCCTGACTTAAACCCAATTGAGCATCTCTGGACAGACCTGAAAATGGCTGTCCACCAGCGTTTACCATCCAACCTGACAGAACTGGAGAGGATCTGCAAGGAGGAATGGCAGAGGATCCCCGAATCCAAGTGTGAAAAACTTGTTGCATCTTTCCCAAAAAGACTCATGGCTGTATTAGATCAAAACGGTGCTTCAACTAAATACTGAGCAAAGGGTCTGAATACTTAGGACCATGTGATATTTAAGTTTTTCTTTTTTAATAAATGTGCAAAAATGTCAACAATTCTGTGTTTTCCTGTCAATATGGGGTGCTGTGTGTACATTAATGAGGAAAAAAAATGAACTTAAATGATTTTAGCAAATAGCTGCAATATAACAAAGAGTGGAAAATTTAAGGGGGTCTGAATAATAATTTACAAATCTCATAAACTTATATATTATTCACAATAGAATATAGATAACATATCAAATGTTGAAAGTGAGACATTTTGAAATGTCATGCCAAATATTGGCTCATTTTGGATTTCATGAGAGCTACACATTCCAAAAAAGTTGGGACAGGTAGCAATAAGAGGCCGGAAAAGTTAAATGTACATATAAGGAACAGCTGGAGGACCAATTTGCAACTTATTAGGTCAATTGGCAACATGATTGGGTATAGAAAGAGCCTCTCAGAGTGGCAGTGTCTCTCAGAAGTCAAGATGGGCAGAGGATCACCAATTCCCCCAATGCTGCGGCGAAATATAGTGGAGCAATATCAGAAAGGAGTTTCTCAGAGAAAAATTGCAAAGAGTTTGAAGTTATCATCATCTACAGTGCATAATATCATCCAAAGATTCAAAGAATCTGGAACAATCTCTGTGCGTAAGGGTCAAGGCCGGAAAACCATACTGGATGCCCGTGATCTTTGGGCCCTTAGACGGCATTGCATCACATACAGGAATGCTACTATAATGGAAATCACAACATGGGCTCAGGAATACTTCCAGAAAACATTGTTGGTGAACACAATCCACCGTGCCATTCGCCGTTGCCGGCTAAAACTCTATAGGTCAAAAAAGAAGCCATATCTAAACATGATCCAGAAGCGCAGGCGTTTTAGGCTCATTAAAAATGGACTGTGGCAAAGTGGAAAACTGTTCTGTGGTCAGACGAATCAAAATTTGAAGTTCTTTTTGGAAAACTGGGACGCCATGTCATCCGGACTAAAGAGGACAAGGACAACTCAAGTTGTTATCAGCTCTCGGTTCAAAAGCCTGCATCTCTGATGGTATGGGGTTGCATGAGTGCGTGTGGCATGGACATCTTACACATCTGGAAAGCCACCATCAATGCTGAAAGGTATATCCAAGTTCTAGAACAACATATGCTCCCATCCAGACGTCGTCTCTTTCAGGGAAGACCTTGCATATTCCAACATGATAATGCCAGATCACATACTGCATCAATTACAACATCATGGCTGCGTAGAAGAAGGATCTGGGTACTGAAATGGCCAGCCTGCAGTCCAGATCTTTCACCCATAGAAAACATTTGGCGCATCATAAAGAGGAAGATGCGACAAAGAAGACCTAAGACAGTTGAGCAACTAGAAGCCTGTGTTAGACAAGAATGGGACAACATTCCTGTTCCTAAACTTGAGCAACTTGTCTCCTCAGTCCCCAGACGTTTGCAGACTGTTATAAAATTAAGAGGGGATGCCACACAGTGGTAAACATGGCCTTGTCCCAACTTTTTTGAGATGTGTTGATGCCATGAAATTTAAAATCAACTTATTTTTCCTTTTAAAATTATACATTTTCTCAGTTTAAACATTTGATATGTCATCTATGTTGTATTCTGAATAAAATATTGAAATTTGAAACTTCCACATCATTGCATTCTGTTTTTATTCACAATTTGTACAGTGTCTCAACTTTCTTGGAAACAGGTTTGTATATATATATTAGGGCTGTCACGATATTAGATTTTTCATATCACGGTTATTGTGGCCATAAGAATTCACAATATCGATATATCGTGATATCTATAGAAACCTTGGGGGGGAAGATATCAGTCAAATAATTTTTTACTTTGTTTAGTTTTTCTTTTTCACCCAACGAACATAAGGACACTGATAAATGCAGGACACAAGACTCTGGCTTTCTCCATCTTCTTTGAAGCTCCTATGAAATAACAAGAGAGAAAATACTGTCAAGTTCAACAGTATGATGAATAAATATTAATGGTAACACTTTACAATAAGATGTTATTTGTTAACATTAATGTATTAGCTAACATCAATGAACAATGAACAATCCATTTATTACACAATTTATTAATCTTTGTTAATGTTAATAAAAATAGAGTCGTTCATGTCAGTTTATAGTGCATTAATGTTTACAAACACAACTTGTGATTTTAATAATGCATAAGTTAATGCTGATGTTAGTCTTATTTAGGATTATTAAATGATTTGGAATTAATTTTGGTTAATAATTGTTTTGTTTATAATTGTTAACTAATGAACCTTACTGAAGAATGACCGCAGATGAGGCATTAACTTAACATTTTACAGAGTTTAATGTAGCAGTGTGGTCGCTCAGTTTTTCAAGATCATTTTTAATCATGTAACTGTTAATAGATTTGAACAAAGAACTAAAGTGTTACTACCTGTTTTTATACAGTCTATGGTTACTACGCACAGACTGCAAATACAAAAATAAGACGAGTAAAGAAAATGCAGTGCTTATTAAAAGAATCACCCTTTATTTAAATATATGAACACAAAAATCTCGCTGTTAACAGGTTAATATAACGTTTCCCATTCTATGACTAGTAAAATAATGACAACTTACTCTGCTGAACACGGATCTCCTCAGTAGCTGCGAGCGCTGCGTCTTCTTCTTGATTGACAGGTGTCAGCGTTAAGGCACAATACTGCCACCTGGGGGCTCAACCAGGTACTGGCCCTGGAGTATTTACATGTGGTGTTATCGTGAGAACTATTCATTTTAAATATTGCGGTATATCGTCACACACTAAATTAACACGATATCAATAATTGATGCTTTGAATACCACGGTTACCACGATCAATACCTGTATATCCCCAGGTGGATGCTGCACACTGGTGGTGGATGAGGAGATACCCCCTGACTATGTAAAGCGCTTTGAGTGCCTAGAAAAGCGCTATATTATATAGTATGTGTTATTGTTGTTGTAATTTTTCGCGACACCCTAATATATATATATATATATACACACACACACACACATTTTATTTTTATTATATTGTATTTGTCAGGGATACTCCAGCTGCGTCAGACCCAAACACCTCATACACCTGATCACAATCACCAGAGTACTGATCAGCCGCACCTGTCACCATCAAAACATAGTTAAAACCTCAGTTAATGCATTTTCACTCTGTCTGGTCTTGAGTTCACTGCACTACTCCTTACCTGAGTCTGTTACCTGAACTAGTTCCTGCAACCTGCCTGTCTGCGCCAAAGACATCTTCCATCAGCTTTATCGCCAAATGACTACAGTCCCATTGACTCCCTCTGCCAATGTATTGATGAACTTAATAGTTGGATGTGCCAGAACTTTCTTCAGTTAAACAATGAAAAAACTGAAGTTATTGCATTTGGAAACAAAGATGAAGTTTTCAAGGTGAATGCATACCTTGACTCTAGGGGACAAACAACTAAAAATCAAGTCAGGAATCTTGGTGTGACTCTGGAGACAGACCTTAGTTTCAGTAGTCATGTAAAAGCAGTAACTAAATCAGCATATTATCATCTCAAAAACATTGCAAGAATTAGATGTTTTGTTTCCAGTCAAGACTTGGAAAATCTTGTTCATGCCTTTATCACCAGCAGGGTGGACTATTGTAATGGTCTCTTCACCGGCCTTCCCAAAAAGACCATTAGACAGCTGCAGCTCATCCAGAACGCTGCTGCCAGAATTCTGACAAGAACAAGAAAATCTGAGCATATCACACCAGTCCTCAGGTCCTTACACTGGCTTCCAGTTACATTTAGGATTGATTTTGAAGTACTTTTATTCGTTTATAAATCCCTCAATGACCTAGGACCAAAATATATTGCAGATATGTTCACTGAATATAAACTTAACAGACCACTCAGATCATTAGGATCGAGTCAGTTAGAAATACCATGGGTTCACACAAAACAAGGGGAGTCCACCTTTAGTTACTATGTCACCCGCAGTTGGAATCAGCTTCCAGAAGAGATCAGATGTGCTAAAACATTAGTCACATTTAAATCTAGACTCAAAACTCATCTGTTTAGCTGTGCATTTATTGAATGAGCACTGTGCGATGTCCAAACTGATTGCACTGTATTTTACGTATTCACTGTATTTTATGTAAAATCATTTTAAATAAGTCAATTTTTAAATAATTTCCAAAGTTTTAAAATTGCTTGTTTTATTTTTGTTATTATTTTTCTTCATGATTATTTTACTTTCTTTTATGTAAAGCACTTTGAATTACCATTGTGTATGAAATGTGCTATATAAATAAACTTGCCTTGCCTTGCCATCAGACCTGCACAGAGAATATTGGATCAGTCACTATGTGAGATATACTCCGTCAATTGCTGAGACTTTGTTGATCACCCGTTTGCTTGCCTCTCTCCATTCAGATCCCAACCTTAATAAATAATATTACTTACCTGTCTGTTTCCCTGAGGTCTTCTTCTGTGTTGTGACAGAAGACCAGACCACACAATTCAACATGGAGCCCCACCAACAAAACCCTGAAACACTGGAGGATTGGTTCAGGCTGTCAGAGCGTCTGTTATATCTGCCTTCAGCAGTCCCATGGCCCAGCCTGCTGTCCTCTTTGGTGAGACGGAGGATTGTAGTGGCTTCCTATTGCAATGTTGACTCTACTTTGAGATGCAGCCTCAAGCTTCCGAATGATCATACCAAGATTGCATTCATGATTTCTCATTTCGCTGGCCACGCTCTTCAATGGGCTTAATCCATTTGGGAGGAAAATAGCCCTGCCATTTGCACTATAACAGCATTTACATCCCATTTTAAAGAGGTGTTCGGTCATGCAGCCGCGGAGATCTCCATTCATGATCAGCTCTTCCACATCAGACAAGGCTTGGCTTCAGTGAGTGAGCATGCCATCAAATTCTGCACTCTAGTGGTGACGAGTGGGTGGAATGAGGTGGCTTTAATCACTGCATTTCGTCAAGGGCTCAGCGCTGATATTCAATTAAAAATGGTGATTTATGACGACACCGTGGGTCTAGAAAACTTCATTCAGAGGGCCATCAAGATCTCTCAACATCTCCATGCCTGTAAAAATGTCACGCCACCTCCAGCACCAGAGCCGATGCAAGTGGATTCATATCATTTTCCCATGCGACGCATACTCATAGGATTACCTCGGGACTGTGTCAGTATTGTGGAGAGCATGGACATCTGATTTGCTCATGCCCTGTCCGACTAGCACATCCAGCAGTGAGTACTATCCAGCTTAGTCCCCAGATTGCTACCCTGACTCGTATGAATGTATTATTGATGTCCTCTCATGTATTCCTTTCAGCGCAAGCCCTTGTAGACTCTGGCTCTTCTGGAAATTTTATATTCCAGTACACACTCCAATGACTTCAACTGAAACCCTTGAAGAATTCTGATGTCTTGAATATCCTCATCATCAAAGGAAAACTGCTGGGCCGTGGTCAGATTCAATTATGCTCTCCCACCATCACCCTCCGCACTGGGTGTCTTCATGAGGAACCCATTTCTTTTCTGGTGCTGAAGGATTCCACCGTGGAGATCATCCTGGGATGCCCGTGGTTAGCCCAACATTCTCCCATTATTAACTGGACCACTAATGAAGTTCTTCACTGGAGTGAGTACTGTTTCTAGAATTGCATCACCAAGACTTCTCCACTGCCACCTCGTCTTCCTGTCTGTGCTACCTCCATAGAGAGCCCCGAACCCACTGAAACTCACATCATTCCCTCTGAATACTGGGTGTACCAGGATGTGATCAGCAAGCAGGCTGCCATGAAATTACCACCTCACAGGCCATGGGACTGTGCCATCGATCTGCTGCCTGGAGAACTCCCCAAGGTTAGAGTTTACCCATTGTCTATCCCGGAGCAAGGAGCTGTGGAGAAGTACATCAAGGAGGCTCTCCAACAAGGCTTCATCTGTCCCTCCACATCACCGGCGGTGTCCAACTTCTTCTTCGTGGCCAAAAAGAATGGAGGCTTGTGACCTTGTATTGATTACAGAGCTCTCAACTCACAAACAGTCAAGTACCTGTATCACCTTCCGCTGGTGCTGGCTGACCTGGAGGAACTTTGTGGAGCTCGCATCCTCTCCAAACTGGACCTGTGAAAAGTCTACAACTTCGTTCATATCCGCCATGGTGATGAGTGGAAGACTGCTTTCATTACGCCCGCCGGCCACTATGAATGTCTTGTTATGCAGTATGGATTATCTAACTCACCGTCTGTATTCCAAGGATTTATGAACGAGGTGTTCCGGGAGTTCCTTCATCACATTGTGATTGTTTACATCGATGACATTCTCATCTACTCCTGGAACTTGGCCGAAGATCGCCATCACATGGAGCAGGTCCTGGAGCAGCTGAGAAAGTACCACCTCTACCTCAAGCTGGAGAAATGCAAGTTCCACCATACCACCATCAAGTTCCTCGGATATGTGATCAGTCTCCAGGGTTTCCAGATGGACGACAAGAAGATTCAAGCCATTCATGACTGGCCAAGACCCAAGACCATTAAAGAATTCCAATGCTTCCTGGGATTCTCTGACTTCTACCGTCATTTCAGTCACCACACTGCCTCTCTAACTTCCATGATATGTAACAAGCCCAAGTCGCTGTCCTGGACTTCCGAAGCCCACGAGAGCTTTGAAAAGCTGAAGGAAGCCTTCTGCACCACTCCAAACCTCGCCCTCCCCGAACCTTAGAGGCCATTCATCGTAGAAGTTGATGCTTCTACAGAGAGGGTAGGAGTGGTTCTATCACAGCATTCGGGAGAGCCTCCGATCCTCCATCCCTATGCATACTTCTCCCGCAAGCTTTCCCCGGCGGAGCAGAATTATTATAACGGCAACCAAGAGACCATTCTCCATCCAGCCATCACTCTAGGCCCCATCCAGTGGTTGCTCGATGAAGAGATCCATCAAGCTACTCAGTTGGAACCTGCTCTGCCGGGAGGTCCAGAAGGGAAAACGTCTAAGGTTACAAATGTAACCTTGGTTCCCTGAGAACAGGGAACGAGACAATACGTCATCGACGCTATGGGGAACGCCTCAGGTGTGACAGGTGTCTGAAATCAAATATCAACTCACAGCAATCATGCTGACCGGCGACAGCCGTGAATCATCAGCTTGAGTGATGAGCGTGCGACCTGGATATATAAAAAGGGCGCCTTGAAACCATGACAATATCCTTTCGTCTGAAGGGACTGTTTGGCAGGCAGACCCCGAGGCATGGCTGGGAGACGTATTGTCTCGTTCCCTGTTCTCAGGGAACCAAGGTTACATTTGTAACCTGAGACGTTCCCTTTCGAAGGGAACTTCTACAATATGTCATCGACGCTATGGGGAACGAAATACCCACGCCGCCATGCTAAAGGGAGTGCATGCCCAATGGCAGTGACAACTGTCAGAACCAGCAATTCAATGAACGCTAGAACCACTCACCCTCAGGTCACACTGGCTTGTCAGTGACAGCACTCCCTACGGTCATAGCCCAAGCTATATGATACCACAGAAAACCTCCATAAACATAGTTTAGTGAAAGCGTCTACCTGGGCCTGCTCAAGGGCCTAGGACCACAACTTCAACTTCTTAGAAGGGGGTCCCTTCTAGGGAATGTGGCTAGGGGAACCGAGGGAACCCCAGCCAGTCACTATTCAGGGGAACGTGCCACCTGAAATGACACCAGGCAGGCCTGACCTGGTGTCACCACATAGGACACTACAGACTGGCCACTTCCTGTCTGTCCGAAGACAGAGCCTCTGGACACTTGCCTTTAGGAAGGCATCCAACCCGAGGAACTGCGGAGCAGGCAGTGAACCACTCGGCCGGATCTCAGAGACGGGCATAGTGCTTTACAACCCTTGCCAGCGAGGGGAGTTTCTCTACTCGATCCACGGATCTACCCAGTGTTTGTGTTTCAAAACACTGAGGAGGCCTGTGAGGGCCTAAGGACTGATCTAACTGGGAGGCCTCATGAGAGGCCTACGACCGACTGACCAGGCTCAGGAGACCACCTACTCATTTTGACCCTCAGTGAGGGGAGCATAAGATCTACCTGGTAGGCAACCAGGCTGTAGCAGGATAAAGAGGGTCCAGGAGGGAACCCGTAGCAGAGAATAAAAACTTGAGCCAAGCCAGGGCACAAGCTCACCTTCGGTAGCTGCCTGAAAAGAACTGCTAAACTGAAAGTAAGCGGCCACTAGCTTACCAAACCCAGCACCACTGTGAAACTACTCTCAGGGAGACCTGGAGAGGCCTACTACCTGACAACCACAGTATGTGGGAGCTCAACTCCAGGGAGGCCTGGTGAGGCCTACTACCTGACAACCACAAAACATGGGAGCTCGCTTACAGAGAGGCCTGGTGAGGCCTACTTCCTGACAACCACAATATGTGGGAGTTCACCTATAGAGAGGCCTAGAGAGGCCTACTACTTGTTACCAGATAACCACCTTAAGTGGAAACTGAAAGTAATCTGGAACTCAACTCCAGGGAGGCCTGGTGAGGCCTACTACCTGACAACCACAAAAATATGGGAGCTCACCTTCAGAGAGGCCTGGTGAAACCTACTACCTGACAACCACAATATGTGGGAGTTCACCTACAGAGAGGCCTAGAGAGGCCTACTGCCTGTTACCAGATAACCACCTTAAGTGGAAACTGACAGTAATTTGGAACTCCACTCCAGGAAGGCCTAGTGAGGCCTACTACCTGACAACCACAAAACATGGGCGCTTGCTTACAGGGAGGCCTGGAGGGGCCTACTACCTGAAAAACCATGCTGTTTAGTGGAAACGCACAGTATGTGGGAGCTAAACCTCCAGGGAGGCCTGGTGAGGGCTACTAGCTGACAACCACAGTATGTGGGAGCTCAACTTCAGGGAGGCCTAGTGAGGCCTACTACCTGATAAACACGGTGCATGGGAGTTCACTTACAGAGAGGCCTAGAGAGGCCTACTATCTGTTACCAGAAAACCACCCTAAGTGGAAAGCTTATTTTCAGGGAGGCCTGGAGAGGCCTACTACCTGAAAACCATAGCTGATAGTGAGCCAGACTGGCAGTCCAGTTGACTGTCTTTGGGGCTTTGCCTTCAGGGAGGCCTTATGAGGCCTACTACCTGATAGTTCAAAAAAGCGGGAATTCAACTTCAGGAAGGCCTGCCACCTAGTAACCACAGTATGTGGGATTTAACCCTCAGGGAGGCCTAGTAAAGCCTACTACCTGACCACCACAAAATGTGGGAGCCCACCTTCGGGGAGGCCTGAAGAGACCTACTACCTGAAACAGTCTAATCAGCTGGATGTGACTGCTGCTGGGGACTCGCTTAACAGGGAGGCCTGGTCGAGCCTACTAGCTGATAGCGAGTCTATTCTGCTACTTTAACGTACACTGCTGGAACCATACTATAAAAAACTTTTCCTATAGTTTTGTCCTAGTGTATGTTCCACAATGTTGTGACCCACCTCCGAGGAGGCCTGTTAAGTCCTACTACTCGGCAGGGAGCCTTCTGCCCGAACTACCAGGGCCAACCACCGAAGGTGAGCTGGCCTAGGAGCCCTATTTGGGGGCTATCCGGTCAGGGAGGCCTGTTGGGGCCTACTACCTAACCGTGCAGCCTTCGCAGCAGAAAACTGTTACTACAGCATCCTGGTCCCTAATCACATTGCCAAAGGCAGTGTACTCAGCAAAAAAGCAATACCCTTATAGCAGGGGAGTACAACATACGCCATTCTGCCCATTAGGGGCCTACCCACTAAATGCATAGGCGTCAGCCCATGGCAATGCTCTGGCTTCAAGGAAGCGGAGTTCAAAAAACCAGAATGAAATGTAGTTTAGAACTCCCTGCTCAACCGGAGCCATCGTGGTGTGAGGTAGATAAATACAGAGCTGAGACTGGACTACTCAAAACTACCCTGAGTTAGGGGGGGGAGTAACAACCATATGCCCCTGCAATGTTAGACAGGGAGCGCGGGCCTGCAAGTGGCTCCAAAGGGTGACAGGATTTGTCCTGCGCCCAGCCTAGGGGAGCGGGGGGGGCTAAATTGCAAGCCAACCCACTTCAACCCCTCGGTCGAGTGATTAGCTCAACGGGCTGAGTGGAGCCAGCTCTAGAGACCCAAACATCTCCGTTCGGCAGGGTCTGACGAACTGTCGCTTCGCAGAGCGAAAGATGGCCTAACCCTGCCAGACTGATCCTACCTCATCTACCACCCTGCATTACTCTATCACCCCTGAATGCAGAGAAAGGGGCGGGCCTTGGCCAACAACTCCCATTTAAGCGAGGAGGCTGAAATCTAGGGGAGGACGCCTAACACATAATGAATGTGGCAGCTATACTTAGCAACATGCCTCCAACATCCCCAGCATAGCCTAGGCCAGCTACAGAGGCGTCCTTCCTTTTTTAGGAAGACCTACAAGCATAGATCTACCTGAGGGCTCGGAGGAGCCACAGCCTACTTGATTGAGAGGCTGTGAAACACTCAACCTACTGAAACCTTACCAAGCTCAGGGAGCGAACACTCAGGATACCAATGTCACAAACCGATAGGCAGGACATCTATCTGAAGATCTATCTGAAGCGCCAGCGTCAGTCTAAACCTAAAGAAAAAAAAGCTCTCCTTTTTTTTTTTTTTTTTTTTTTAGGAAGACCAACTACTCTACCCCTGGGTGGCTAATAGTCCTGAGGCTAAAACAGAAATGAGCGGTGGCCCACCACGCAAATAAAATGTTATGACAGGAAGGCCATCACATACTCAGCACGGAAGCCAAATCTTCTTTGAGCTTCTCCCTAATTCGTTCTAGCCACCAACTGGGGGAGGCTTCAGGGCCCTAAAGTCCAATACTTTAATTGCTCCTCTAAGAATGACCCCCTAGGTCTATACAGGGAACAAGGTCTGTAGAGAAATGCAAATCAGTGTTAGTTATACACACAGAATTTTAAAACCAAAAAGTTCACCTGCGGCGTGCGGAGTGAAGACTCGCCAGAGAGTTCTCAATGAATCTGGGGTCCACCACTTTTACATGCCTAAAAGAGGTGCTTACATCAACCAGTTGCTACGGCGGGCCATCAGAACATAGTTCTCATCATAAGGCCCATCCCCAGGGCTGGTGTAACGTAAACACCTGGGGAGTCACGAAGAGGGAGAGGGCTGGTAGAAAAGGCCCTCCAGGGAGATCAAACCCTAATTCCGCTGAGCGTTGCTGCGCTTGTGCTGAATGACCTCCCTTAAATCCCTCTTCTTGCGGGAGGCTCGCCTCCTCTGTGTCCTACTCCTCCATGGAGGGGGTGCACGAGAGGCGACACTAGACCTCTGGTCCTGTCTACGGTCCTCAGACCAAGACGGACCAGGTCCTCCCGCCTGCCTGGGTTGGGGCCTGGATCTCAGCGGTATACAGGTCTCAAATGCGGCTGAGTTCACCTTCGCCTCCCTAAACTTTCCAACCACCGCCTCAACGGAGGTGCCAAAAAGTTTAGCAGGCGAAACTGGTGAATCAAGGAGAAGGGTATATATATATATATATATATATATATACTGCCACACACACACACACACACACACACACACACACACACACACACACACACACATATATATATATATTTTTTTTTTTTTTTTTTTATATAGTCACACACACAAGTTTGGAAACATTACTATTTATATTGTTTTTGAAAGAAGTTTCTTCTGCTCATCAAGCCTGCATTTATTTGATCAAAAATACAGAAAAAATTTAATATTGTGATATATTATTACAATTTAAAATAATTGTTTTTAAATTTATTATACTTTAAATTAATTATCATTTATTTTCTGTGATGCAAAGCTGATTTTTTAGGATCATTATCACATGATCCTTTAGAAATCATTCTAATATGGTGATTCATTATCAAAGTTGGAAACTTTTCTGCTGCTTAATATTTTTTTCATAACATGTGATACTTTTTTTTAGGATACTTTGATGAATAAAAAGTAAAAAAAAAAGAAAAAAAAAGAAGAAGAAGCTATGTTTTTAAAATTTAAATATTTTGTAATAACAATATACACTACTGGTCAGTAATTTGGGGTCAGTAATTTTTTTTCTTTCTTTTTTTTAAAAATAAAATCAATACTTTTATTCAGCAAGTATGTGTTAAATTGATAAAAAGTGATAGTAAAGAAAATATATTATTAGAATATATATTATTAGAATTTTTTTTTTTTTTTTTTTTTATAAATGCAGTGCTTTTTAACCTTTTATTCATCAAATATATTAGACACCAGAACTGTTTCCAACACTCATAATAAATCAGAATATTAGAATGATTTCTAAATGATCATGTGATAGACTGGATGTTACATGTGACACTGAAGGCTGGAGTAATGATGCTGAAAATTCAGCTTTGCATTACAGAAATAAATTTTTTTTTTAAGTATATTCAAATAGAAAACTATTATTTTAAGTTGTAATAATATTTCACAATATTCGTTTTTTTCTGTATTTTTGATCAAATAAATGCAGGCTTGATGAGCAGAAGAGACTTCTTTCAAAAACATTAAAAATAGTAATGTTTCCAAACTTTTGACCTGTACTGTATATAAATGTAAATGTTATAAAACAATAATAGTATTTCCCAAGATGAAGTCCCATCTCCACATTCAGTCAAGTAGCCTTTATTTATATAGTGTTTTATACTATACAGAGGTAACAGTACTTAAATGTATAATTACACCTTAAAATAAAGTGTAACCAATACAGATTGTGTCAAAACAGCTTTACACTGTTAAACAGGAAAATAGCGTGTCGAAAATGTAGGAGGACAATAGCCTAGTAAACAGTCAATTTTTTCAGTTAAAGTCAGTTCATTGTTGATTCAGTAATGTCATCTTCGAGCTCAGTTCAGTTCTCTTCTAATAGTGTCTGTGCAATTAAGCTGACAATATTTCCAGAAATTAAGTGTCCCCAACTAAGCATGTCAAAGGGTGAAAGTGGCAAGGAAGTAGTTGTAGTCACCAGGTTTGCAAACATCTCACACTGTAAAAAAAAAATTGCTGCGAAAACGCAAAAAAGTGAGTCAACCTGATGCATTAAGACTTTTGCGTTGTCTCAATGTATTTTAAATAATTACACATAGTAATGATACAATGTTCAGCCAACTAACACTTGCTTGTTTTTGCAATTCTGATTTTCATATTTTCCCAATTAAGATTTTTGTTTTACAACCAACTACTGTTGTTCAGTTAATTTGCTTTTTTATGTTCTGTGGATGAAGAATTTTCAATTGGCAAAATTATTATGCATGTTAGCCAACTAACACTTGCTTGTTTACGCAATCCTGATTTTTTAATTTTCCTAATAATTATATTTATGTCACTGCAATTGCTGTTGTTCAGTTAATTAGCTTTTTTATGTTTTGTGGATGAGAAATGTTCAATTGGCAAAATAAAGACAGATCATAAAACATTTACTTTATCATTTATTTCAATTAGAAATAAGATGCTACACTAGCACAAACTCGGTTCACAATATTTAACTTTTTTTTAAAGTTGTGACACAACAGCTGCACTTTAAAGAAAAAGTCCAGATTCCATCTTCATTAGGAACTTAAATTTTGCATACACTAAGCATACAGACAATTTTTAACACCAACAAAAATCAGTGCAATACAATTTCTCATTAAATCACTTAAATGTACACAAAAACAGCATAAAACTTGTTGGTATCAATTTAGGATTTTTCTTTGTATCAACAATAAAATGTTTTTAATGTCTTGACATGTTCCGTAATCTTAACCTTTTCAAATTACCACATTTAAACCAACATTTAAAACACATTTTTACAGTTTTGTTTAAAAGGATAGTTCACCCAAAAATGAAAATAGTGTCATTTTCTTACTCCCATGTTGTTACAAACCTGTATAAATGTATTTGTTCTGATGAACATAAGATATTTTGAGGAATGTTTGTAACCAAACAGATCACGAGCCCCATTCGATTCTATAGTATTCTTTTTTCCTACTATAAAAGTGAATGGGGCTCATGAACGGTTTGGTTACAAACATTCCTCAAAGCATCTTTCTTCATGTTCCTCAGAACGAAGACATTTATACAGGTTTGTAACAAAATAAGAGTGACAAAATGTGACAATTTTAATTTTTGGATGAACTATCCCTCAATTTTTAAACAACCATTTATAAGAACAGACATGCTTACTGCAACCACTAACCTGGTATGGTATGCTGTACTGTACACTTTAAGAACAGTCTGACATCTGATGACAAGAAAAAGAGATGCCAACTAAAATAATCACCTTGTATCCAAGCTGCACTTTAGGTCTTGTAACAAATGAACGCCAAAAATGATCCCAAAACAACTGTTCTGATTTTCTTTACAACAGTTTGTTCTTCAGAGAAAGCACACGTTTGGTGCATTTGGAACAGTTTGACATCTGTAACAAGAAACAGAGATGCCAACTAAAAGAATCCCCAGACCTTGTATCCAAGCGCACTTTAGGTCTTGTAACAAATGAACGCCAAAAAGGATCCCAAAAACACTGTTCTTATTTTCTTTACAACAGTTTGTTCTTCAGAGAAAGTACACGTTTGGTGCATCCAGATCCCAGCTCCATGAAAACATTCTGAATGGTGTCAAAAGTGTACTTAAGAGCTTGAGGATAGGACATGTTTAATGCATACAGAAGGCCAAAAAGGTATGCAAGAGCAGTAGAAATATCTGGGAGATCTTTCAAAACGACGACCTGCTCCAAGACAACAGCAATGTTCACAACCTCGGGTGATGTCGCCTGGGTTTCATCTTCCAAAACACACGGAATGGCAATAGACCACTCCTTTTGCCCCATCTTCGGTGTCCTGTTACACAAACAATAATCTACTAGAACAGATATTTTGTAGTTGCATTCTATCCATAATAGACTGTAAAAGTCAATAGTCATTAAACAGTCAACACTTGCAGACTGACAAACATAAGACTAGAACAAGTAAATATTCCCTTTTTTTAAACAAACCTAATGAACTAAAATAATAAAATCTAAAAACTGTAAGCCTTTTGAAGTATTTACTACTTACTTTGCATGTCTTGAACAGCTTGTTTGGGTCCTCTCGAAGAAACAAAGGCAGGCCTTTCAAAGCAGTAGTCCTTCTGTGATTAACAACATCGGTCACCTTCAAAACATACAGAGGTAACAAACAATTAGCCAAAGTAAGAAAACCGTTCATATCAGCCAACCTAATGTGAAAAAACCTCCACAACATTTAAGTTATGAAACTAAACTTGCCCTTTCATCAAGTCTTTCTAGGAGCTGTTCCATGTCCTCTCCAAATGCAGCTTTTCTAGCTCTGTATAATTTCAAGAGCTTAGGTGTAAATCTATCCATAGCTGCCCTGAAGACATCAAGAAGGTCTTTATTCGTGATTCTGAAGAATTCCTCAGCAATCTGTTTATAACAAAAAACATATTGTTGTAACAGTAACAAAACTTAAAGCATAAACTGGATTAAAAAAAAACATTTGTCTAAACTTGAAATACTATTCATGCAGAAACACTTCTTGTAGCAATATCAGCGTGAATCTAATGTCAAGTTTTCACAAGTCAGTCAGGATGTCCTTTAATACAGTCAGTCCTCATGACCCCCTCCCGGAACATTTTTTGTTTTCTTTCTATGTAAGAGATGGACAATTCTTTCTATGTAAGAGATGGACAATTCTGTTTCCATACTTAACATTATTTATGGTCTAAACGCCTATTAAGGGACAGTGTTTCTCAACTCCAGTCCTCGTGACCCACCTACCACAATATTTTTTACAGGCCTACCTGTAAATATAAAATATAAAATGCAGGATTCAACTTCTCAGTCTGTTAGTGTGTTAAGTATGGAAATAGAATTGTCCATCTTTTACATAGAAAGAAAACAAAAATGTTCCGGGAGGGGGTCATGAGGACTGACTGTATTAAAGGACATCCTGACTGACTTGTGAAAACTTGACATTAGATTCACGCTGATATTGCTACAAGTAGTGTTTCTGCATGAATAGTATTTCAAGTTAAGTTGACCTTGTTAGTGGAAATAAACATCATCCAGCTAGAAATGGTAGTCACAGATGGTTAAAATGTGTATTACATTTGGTGCCTTAAAGGGTTAGTTCACCCCAAATGATAACTTTTATCATAAATAATTTACCCGTGTTGTTCTAAAACGCCAAGTGATCCGATTGTCTTCAAAAATATTAAAAAATGTGTTTGATGAAAACCAGGGAGGCATCTGTCTGTCCAATTGACTTGAGTTTGTTTCAAATTTTTTCCCCCAGAAAAGCATAAAAGACATTGCCAAAAAGGTTCATGTGCCATCAGTAGTTCAAAATTATTATTATAAGCAACAAAACCACTTTTGTGCGCACTGAAAACAAAACGAGTGATTTTATTCAACAATTTGTTCTCCTCCTTGGTCGTTCAGTGCGCGTTCACGAGCAGACTATGGTGTATGTTGCTGAGGTCACCTGCTGATGTAGTTGCCAGTGTGCAGACACAGAATACACTGGCAAGTAATGTGCACATTTATAAGGGCTGTTCAAGTATTGTTTACAATGTTTACATAATGGCTTAAATAAAAAAGGCGCAAAAACAGAAACATTGGCAACTACATCAGCAGGTGACGTCAGCATATGCCGTAGTCTGCTCGTGAACGCGCAATGAATTACTTTGAGAACAACTTGTTGAAAAAAATTGTTTTTTCTCTGTGCACAAAAGTGTTTTCGTCACTTCATAATATTATTATTGAATGACTGATGGCATACGGACCTTTTTGGAGATGTCTTATTCTTTTCTGGGGGAAAAAGAATCGTGAAACTAACGCAAGTCAGTGGGACAGACAGAAGCCTCCTGGTTTTCATTAAAAATATCTGAAAATGTGATCTGGAGACAATCAGATCACTTGGTGTTTTAGAACGACACAAGGTTAAGTGATTTATAATAAAATTATCATTTTGGGGTGAACGAACCCTTTAAGTAATAAAAACATTTCATGTGTTTCTAACAAATTTAGGATAATAAACAAACAATACAAAATCATTTAAATTAGCCTTTTTAACAAAGAAAAACCTGACATAATTACCTGCTCCTGGAGAAAAAGTGCAGGCCACCTCTGCTGCACGTCTACAACCATTGGTTGATCTTCTACCACTTCTTTTCTCCTCAGGGAAAAAGTTAATTCCATTTTTTCACTTATGACCACCATGCTGCTTCTTGCCTTTTTGGTTTCATCGATCAATAAACGTCTTTGTTCTTCAAGTGAAGCATCAGTGTGGTTGCATGGATGTTCTGGGACAAAATTCACTTCTCCACGCTTTGCTTTTTTCATGGTGAAACCATGTCCATGTTCAACATCCTTACGCTTCTTGTTCACACTAACTTCATTGCAGCCTGCTGCTCTCAATTTTGAACGGTAATTGTTTAGCTTGTTCTTTAGGCTGATCAACCATCCTTCATAGCCCTTACCTTTGCCAGGCTCCTTAAGGCATGGATACTTGGAAATCAGTGCAGATGCAATGGACTCAATTTCTTGATTGTTGGGATATGCCTTTATGTCAAAAACAGCCTGAACTATTTTATCAAGAATCTCCATCTTTATGTCTCTGGTCACATCAATGCCTGTCTGTGTTTCTGCATATGTCTCATTGCCTCGTCGTAGTTTTAGCTCGACATCAAATGACAGGGGTGGGATGGGGAATGGCAGTGGCCATTCTGAGGTTGTGCGCAAATACCTTTGTACAGAGGCTGTGGAGCTGGTGAAGGATCCATCAGAGTCATCAACACTAGCAGTATCAAGAGATGACACAGAAAGGCTGGTTTCAGACAATGATGAATTGCACCACTGAATATGCAAGACTGCTTTGTCACTGGGCAGTTCCGAGATGTCAGTCAGGCTGCAAAGGGCATTCCCAAAATCAGGGTCTTCAAACTGCAAGACAAACTGTCCTTGTAACTGCAGTTTCTCCTTCAGAATACTAATAAGGGACTCCACAGACTGTGGCACTTCAAAAAGCTGAAGTCGCCGGGCATCAGTTGACGAAATGACAACTCGCAGTAGTAAAGCCTGTAAACCGAGAGGTAGACAGAGAAAGTTAAGTAAAAAAAAAAACACCAGTATTTTTTCCAAAAAAAAAAAAAAAAAAAAAATAACTTTACACATACCATCAGGCAAGTTTAATGGTGCAGGTATGTCCTCAGGGTCACAAGGACTCGGTCTCTAAGCCTGTATGGAATCAATGGGTGATAATCATTTAAGTCATCAAGATCAAGGACAACCATGTCAGCATAGTTGCTTTCCACAAGTTCATAAGATCTCAAGTGTTCAATATACCAGGCAGAAAGTCTTTTAGATACAATGGAGACTTTGTCAGGACAGAGCAACATGTGCTCTATCTTGAAGAACTCAGGCTGTCCATTGGATTGTCCAGCAGATATAATCATGTCCTTAGCATATTGAGTTCCATACAGACAAACATTTTTGGACAGTGACACAGTGTACACATGAGGAAACTTTCTTTGTATAGCACATTTCAGTTTTGCATCTAACAGTGATATTTTAACCACATCCACTTTTTCAACATATAACTCGGATTTCAAAAGGCTTTGAGCATTCAAATGATAGGCGATCATTTGCTGATGTTTAACAGAAAGAGTAAGCAGCAAATTTTTCACATTGTGAATATCACGTGCTACATTCTTAAAGAATGAGTGCTTGGACTCATATCGCATAGTCCACACGTTCACCAAAGGTCCAAAGCATTTTGTCAGTTGTGGGTAGTGGTCAATGAAGTGGTGCTTCGGCTTTGATTTGAAGTCTGGAAACGTGGAAGTCAGAAGCAAGCGGTGATCTGCCAATTTACATGACAAGTAACACAGAGTTTCTTCAGAGAGAGACTGTGTGATAGGACAATTTCTACAATTTCTTTTAGGTCCATTAATATTTCCCATGATGGCTCGTGTTCTGGGACGCAATCCCAAATCATTAAAGGAAGTAAGCGCAACAAACACCAATTTTCATGACCATTACCCCCAATTGATCCTTTAACTAGGCCTGATTTTAGAATTGCCTTTGGTTTGTTGACCTTGTCAGAGTACTTGTAAGGGAATGTTTTGATTGAATTTTGATTTTGATTGTTTTGAATGAACACTCACTCTTTACACCATTAACACTCTGCAGGGTGTCACTCTGCTTAAGCTGTTCCACAAATGAATTGTGCTCTTCAACAGTCCTCAGAGGGAAATCACTAGCCTTAACAGTTGCTATTTGATCACGACTTATCAAACAGAACCGACAGAACTTATCAACATTAAAGTTTTCCTGGTAGCCTGCAAGACTGTGGGCTCCGAGATTATCTGCACATACACAGAAAACAGTTGGCTTCACATAATGCCCCAAAGTCTCCACAAACACACCATTTTGCTCCAAAGCTTTCAAATCTTTTATCAAAGGTTCCAATAATTTGTCATAGCCAAATTTTTTAACATCAACACTCCTTCCTAAAACAGCTAACTGAATTGATGTTAAAAGTAGATCTCCACTTTGCAGGTAAATTTAAGATCATCCAGTAGACAGAAGTAATTTTATGAATTTTTCTGGATGTGCCTAATGGGTTGCAAACTTCAAACTCATCTATATAAAAGGCCAAACTCAGAACAACCTCTTCTTCTGCAACAAACACATTCTCCCTGTAGTACTTCCCATCTTGAAACGAATTGTACTGTCCAGCTAAATGTTCGTTTGTAAATTCAACTTTATCCAAAAAACATGGTAAACTTAGCAGAGTTTCAAGTACCTGAATGACTGGCACATAAACAAAGGATGCTTTCTGGGTATGTTCATAAAGATATTCTGTAGGTTCTATTAAAGGAAAGTGTTGTTTGAAATACAGAGATCTTCTGTAGTCAGTAGACAAAATACCCTTTGCAGATATTGCTGTTAAAAGTGGATTTGTCAAACACACTGTATCTGCAATTTCTTTGACAATGTTACTTTCAACATTAACGTTGTGCTTTGTGAGAATTGATTCTACACTATGAAGGGCCTGAGATTTGGAGAACAACAAAATACTTTTAAGTTCCTCAATTATTTTCTGAGTAGCATCTTTTGAAACATGGAACACAGTCTGCATACACAAAAAAAGAGATGCAATTTTTTGTTCAAGTGTTTGACTATTTACATTTTCATCAAACTGTATTCTATCATCATCTCCAATTTCGACTTCTGAAGAGATCTGTGAGATAGATGGCACTTCATTATCAATCCTCTCGAAGACCGTTTGTATTGCAGTTCTAAAGTCTTTTAGTGTATGCTTTCTGTGTATTCTGCTTCTATGAGAGCTGAACGTTGGCCGATTGTTTGTTTTAAATCCACATCCTTTAAAGGGACAATTAATTGTTTCTTTTCGTTTAAGATGATTTCCAAGGTGAATGAAGAAACGTTTCTCACTGCAAATCTCTTGGAATTCACAAAGTTCACAACTTATTGTTGAAAGTTCTTGACTGACTCTGTGACGGTTTTGGTGTGATTTAGATAGGTGGGATTTTAAAGCACCTGCTGTCCTGAAGACACAAACACACCCCGTATGAATACAAGGCCAGCTGGAAATGCTTGGGTGATGCAGCCGATAGTGCTTTAGAAGGACCTCTTCACTCGAACTGCTGAATTTGCAGTTTTTACACTGCATTAAGTATTTTTATAATCCTGGAAAATAGAAAAATGAATGAGTTACAACCTTATTTCAAAACATATTTGAAAATCAATTTGAAAATGATTTGCATTATGAAAATGTATTGCACTTAAAATAGTAATATTCTTCAGCATTTTAACTAATGTCAAACATGATAATGATCTTGTTCCAATTTATATATTTATTTTATACATTTTATTATTTCGATTTCATTATACCTTTTATTTGATGCAGAAAATAATTTGCGCTAATTCATGCTTGACCAGCCTTGCATGAGGAATAATAATGTATTATGCCACTTTTAATAAATGTGATGTTCTTTATTGTCCTACATTCACTATGGAAACCAAAATGGGTTAAGGTTTACTGCTTAAGACATAGTAGTCATTTGGTGACAACTAATTATAAAAGTGCTAACTAAAATAGTGTGCATTGATACACACAGACAAAAATATATTATCAAATGAGTACTTTAAGTCAATGTCAGTACATTTTATAAACTGATATTTTAGCAAGTACAGCAAATAACACTGTAGTCTGTACACCTTGGAAAACAGCATGCTTCAGAGAAAAACATGTACAGAAAATTACAGTTTGGTAAAAATGTAAATAAATCCTGTACCCAGTCATTGGTGAAATATTTATAGGTTTCAGCAGATTTATAGTTTAGTTAGTTGTTCACATGTACATACCATAAAAAAAATAAAATAAAAAAAAAGAGTTTAGGAGTTTAAGTACGAAGCTGGACGAACAAATTAGACTTCTTTTCGCGAGTAACAGTTAGTCTCATCTATTGCGTAGTCAGTGAACTTACGATGCCTTCCAAATGGCGCTTCGGTCACACACACAACAAACTCACGTGATAGTCGGATAGTCGAATTTTATCTCGAAGTTATTAATGTAAACTGCCTTTTCCAGACTTTGGAAAGAGGTCGATTACGACGTGGGTTTCGTGTGACGTCGACAAGGACACAGGTACGACGGATAGATTGAATATACACAAATCCGCCGCAAACTCTATGGGCGCCGCCATCTTGCCTGCCGCCATTACTGCGTGCCTGCGAAGTGTGACGGTGTGACACTTGCCGGTGCCCTCTAATGACATTTCAATGAAAGCGGATCCTGCTCATTAAAGAAAATGTCTGGTGAAAGGGAAAATTGGGTAGATGATGTCAGGAAGTGGCCAAAACTTACTGATAAAGGTAATTTATTGACAACATAATGTAATAATGTATAAATATGTAATGTATTGTAATTAAGAAGTGTATTAATTGATGACAACAATAAAACCGAACGCTGTCATTACTAGCTGTGTTGTTAATATGTTCACAAGCTTCACAAGTTTCAAATAACTATTAGGCCATCCTTAAAAATATTCTTGTTTGCCATAACTGACCGACCCTGTCAATTTAGGACTGACCCAATTAATTATTTTTTCCCCTTTTTGTCCGACCGACTTGCCGATTGTAATTGCGTTAAGACCCACAGGTTTTTTTTTACTCTTCAAACTAATACAAATGCAATAAAATGTGTGAGACACGCAATTGACGCTTTTCACACGCTCTCACACCACACATCCATTTTCTCATGTACAGAAAAATCGCGAAGCAAAGAAGACACGGAGACCGACAATCTCAGCTCTCAGATTCTGTCAATTTTATTATGAAATTTAAACAATGAATACCGTTTTGGTGCTTGTAAACGTGACGCGACAGATCCCTAGCGGCACCTGAACTGATCATCTCTAGCTAATAGTAAAGAACTCTGTGTAATCCGTATGGCCGTAAACATGGGCAGTCAATGTGCAACAAAGGTTTGTGGATTTCACAAACGGGTTTATTCCATGCCTGTAGTTTTGTGCTGTTGTTAAAACAGCCAACCACACAACACACTCTTCTCGGCATCACTGGACAGCATACGTACTAAAAAAACTAAATAAAAAATAACTTTTCGTACAGCTATAATCTGCTACAGCCGCCTACGGGACTAACGCTACTTCTGCTACTTCCTTAGCAGCAAGGCACGCAGTAATGGCGGCGCTGCTTTACTTCCGTGTTTCGCCGGATTTGTCTATACATAATATGCATACAGCGCTGCGCAGACTTGAACGGCGTATGACGTCAAAGTACAGCGAGAGCACAAAGCAGACTGTTCTAGAATCAGTATTGATGTACAGCGTACATCTGTGTCTCGACTACCACTAACGGTAACTGGCCACAGACTGGATAACATTATTATAAAAATCCGGTTTAACATTATGAAAAATATCTTTACATTTGTTAATACTAAGTGCAACCACCTTAAACATCACAATAGCGCCACATTGAGACTTAACCTGGACTAACAATAGCCTAACAAAAAGCCTTCAATATTAACTTTGGACATTTTTTGCTGAAACCATATTTTAATTACGTACGCTAATATAACAGCGTAAGTTAACGTTAATATATAATTTGCTTCAAGGTCCTGATTGGATTGCTTTATTGATTCCGAATACTGGTTCATATTCAATTGCAACATATTTAACGTTACATCTCATTTTAAATTTCAAAGATAAATATTAGTATATGCCAACAATTATAACTTAGCCTATCATTTTAAGATGAAAATGATAAATACCTGCCACAATAAGTCTTTATGAAAACTATGCACCCACTGCGCAAACATATTTGCATCACTGACAGACGTTGTTTGTAAAAAAAAAAAAAAAAAAAAAAAAGAAGAAAAAAAACAACTCATGTCCACTTTTCATTTCAAGTGCCTACAATTAATTAACGTTAATTACTCACCTGAAACCTGTTTCTCCCCGCTCCAAGTCCAAAATGGCAGCAAAAAAACGTGGCGATGCTGATAATGAGAAGGGAAACCCCGTAGATGCATGCGCGCGCAATTCAATTAAAAAATGTTTGTTCATTCAACTTGGTTAATGATGTTGTTATAACATTTAGCAAAATATTGTTGGACTAACATGCATTTTTACATAGACTCACAATATTCACAATTCATATTATCTGTAACTTAAAAATAACTGTTTGCTGAACAAAGGGCCGTTTTATTTTTTACAGTGCAGGAGGGATTTTGATCCACTCCTCTTTACAGATCCTCTCTAAACCCTTAAGGTTTCTTAGCTGTCATTAGGGCCCTATGAAATCCATTTTATTTTTTTCCAAACTCCGTTTTTTTCTGTTTTAATTTTTCTCGACTCCTTTTTAATAGTTAAATTAAAGTTTATTAATCAAAAAAGAATCTCTTATTAATTAAAACCATGAAATGTACACATTTTCACATCAATTTAATAAAAGTTTAACAAAAATTACATGTTTTAGGACCCTATGAAATGTTTTATTTTTTCTCACCATATTTGTTATTGTTACCAGATCCTGTGTTTTAGCATGTCTAATTATTTGAATGCATAAAACAACTTAATTTATTCTTTTTTTCTTTTTCTTTTTCTTCTTTTTTTTTTTTAATAAAGTAGCCTTGTGTTTTTTTTTTCTTTTCTCAGAAATTCTGTGTTGTGTATTTAAATTTTACTGGTTTACTGAGCCAATCCTTTGTTGCCTTGGGCGTATGTTTCGGGTCATTGTCATGCTGGAAGTCCCATCCATGACCCATCTTCAGTGTTCTGGCTGAGGGAAGAAGGTTCTTGTCCACGATTTTACAATACATGGCCCCGTCCATTTGCCCCTCAATGTAGTTAAGTCCTCCTGTACCCTCAGCAGAAAAACAGCCCCAAAGCATAATGTTTCCACCTCCGTGCTTGACTGTAGAGATGGTGTTCTTGGGGTCATAATCAGCATTTTTCTCCCTCCAAACACAGCAAGATGAGTTAATGCCAAAGAGCTCAATTTTGGTCTCATCTGACCACAGCACTTTCTCCCAAGCCTTCAATTTAGATGTTCTTTGGCAAACTTTAAACAAGCCTGTACATGTGCCTTCTTGAGCAGTGGGACCTTGCGGGCGCTGCAGGATTTCAGTCCATTGTGACGTAGTGTGTTACCAATGGTTTGCTTGGTGACTGTGGTCCCAACTGCCTTAAGATCATTAACAAGCTCCTCCCGTGTAGTTCTGAGCTGATTCATCACCTTTCTCATGATCATCCTTACCCCATGAGACGAGATCTTACACAGAGCTCCAGATAGAGGCCAATTGATGGTTATTTTGTATTTCTTCCATTTCCGAATAATCACACCAACAGTTGTATCCATCTCACCAAGCTTTTTGCTGATGGTGATAATTCCACCCTTGTGCTGATCTACAATCTTGTCTCTGACATCCTTTGACAGCTCTTTGGTGGTGCCCATGGTGGTGGGAGAGGTTGGAATAGAAGATACAGATTGTGTGGGCAGGTGTCTTATACACCTAATGAACTGACATTAGGAGTAACTTCTTAAAGTGGCAGGACTAATCTGTGTTCCACATAGGCACATAACTAGTCTGTGGGAGCCAGAATTCTTGCTGGTTGGTAGGGGATCAAATACTTATTTCACTCACTAAAATGCAAATCAATTTATGACCTTTATATAATGTGTTTGTAATGTTTTGGTTGATATTCTATCTCTATACGTTAAAATAAACCTACCATAAAAATTACAGACCCTTCATTTCTTTGTAAGTTGAAAAACTTACAAATTCACCAGGGGATCAAATAAATATTTCCACCTCTGAATGTTGGATTGTGATTATGTGCAGCATAATGAAATATGTAATAATATATAAAAAACTGAAATGCTTACATTTTGCTTAAAGTATCAATTATGTGGTGTGATTGCCTTTTTTCTCACATGGAATATGGCATCCAGATATAGATCCTAAAATTGTGTGTACACATGTTTGCATGCATTTTAAAATATATATCCGACAGTTTCATCCTCAGTTGCATTGGATGGCCTTATATAGTGTGAAAGGAAGCACTAACAGGAATGCCAGCTAACTTGGAAGCTAAACGGGTTCCCCTCATTATCCTATTCATGAGTCTGTTGCATGCTGCCTGATTTTGTTCTTAGAGAATGGAGGTGAGAAGGCAGAACCAAAAGGAAAATGGAGAATTTTCACACCTCTTCCAATAAAAAACTTCTGTATGACAAAAGCTTTTGAGTTTTTTGTTTTTATAAAGTCTAAAGTCTAAATGGAAACCATATTTAAAAACACACATGTAAATACAGTGCTCAATTTTCCCCCCAGAATTGCAGTGCTTCGGTTTTCCTTTGTGTTTCTTTTTCAGTCACCCTCTGCTCACTCCCCTCAGAAATCATCAAGTGCCTTTGAGAGAATCAAGGGTCTTCACAATTGCAATTGGTGCGAGTTTTTTTTTAAACCTAATCCAGTCCTGTTGTCATGGAAATGCTCCTCTCAAATAGAGCTTTTGAAAAGTCTTGCATGAAAGATGATTTTGAGGGGGCTGGATTTGAGTCGTAATCTTCTCACATATGGAAATAAATGACAGTGAGTAAAGGTGAAAAAGATGGGGAAAAAAAGATGCCTGGTACTTAAAATGCTGAATTAGCATGTTTTCACTCAATATATATATATATATATACATATATATATATATATATATATATATATATATATATATATATATATATATATATATATATATATTATTTTTTTCTTCTAACCAAGTGTTTCATTTAATAAGAAGGCACTGGGTTTTTCCATTTGAGAATTAATATTGTTTGGTTGGGTAAGTCATTTTTAATAGCCTGGTTACTTATATAATGCAAAAATGACTCAGAAATGATGATGAATGATGATATATTTACATATATATATCATCCTGACTACTAGCTATGGAGTTTTGTCCTCTGTAGAGGACATTAGTTTTATCGATTTCTCTGAGACCTCACATGTCACATTTTTCAGTCTGGATGTTCTGTAAAGAGCACATTCAGGGATTTCAGAGGTACCAAATGATTGGAAGTTTCACCATGACCACTCCCTCTCCTTGGTATTTTAAAATGACTGACATTAATTTAGTGATCATATTCAACACTTATGGAAATATGATAATATTTTGTAATGATAATTTAAATCTGACTAATTTTCAAATAGTTTGTTATAAATCAACATCTCAGGAAAATGTTATGGGGTTTCAAATTCAAAAAATGACTTTCTGTTATGAAACTGGACATCAATTTTACACATGTCCACTGTAGAGAGGACACCAGAACTTAAAGCATGTTTATTAGGTATTTTGGGAGACACAACAAATGAATAAGGAAAGAAATTATATTTCAGTATTGCTATATGAAATATTACATATTATTTTGCAAATCTTGACAATTATTACTCTCATTATTACATTTATTTTTTTAATTATATGTTGCCCCAAAAACACATTAATATGCAAATTAAATGCAGTTTATAGATAATAACGGGAAATCCCGTTTATTGCCATTTTACACACATTTTGGCTAAAGAAAAATGGTATATTAAATAATTCTGTGACATCTTTTATAACATAGTTGAGAATCATCTTTATATAAAGTTTGGTATAAGAAATGGATTTGTGTTTAAAACAAAAAGCCCACTGTTTTTTTCGTTTTCATGTCTATTCATGTCTTTTCATAAAAAATAAAAAACAGGCCTTTTTAAATTCCTGGTGTCCTCTTCAGAGGATATAGCATAACATATGAATAAAAATTATTTTTTTCAAAAAAAATTTCCTTATGCTCTAAACAATTTAAAACTAAATTCACAAAACTTATTTTTCCTGTATATCCTGTATTTTCTATATATGTACACACACACACACACACATTTTAAATATTAAAAGTGCGCCTATTGTGGATTTTTGAAAATGACCTTTCATGCATTGTAACACAGCTCTAAGTGAATTAAAACATCCTGCAAAGTTTTAAATCTGAAAGTGCACTGTGTATAAATTTATTGTCTCTCAAAAGAAAGAGTTGACTCTGAATCATTGAAATGAGTAGTTTTTAAAACAAATACCAAACAGTTTCATACCGACGTCAACATGAAACATTTGCATATTGCATGCAACTTGCATGCATGTCAACCTGTTGTTGGGGACTCCCAAAACCAAAATATGAACCATTCATACCCATAATAGGGGCACTTTAAAAGATAAAAAAATTGCAATTGTTCGAACATTGAGAAGGTTATGTACACATAAATTCATATTACAAATTTTTAGATTAAATGTGTGTGTGTGTGTGTGTGTGTGTGTGTGTGTGTGTGTGTGTGTGTGTGTGTGTACACAATTTCATATGGTTAAATCAGCAGATATGACACTGCTAATGTATTAGAATCTCATGACAGTTCAGTTCATTATCATTTCTGAGTATTTTTTTCATAAGTAACCATACCTTTCAAAAATTAACCAAACAATAATCATTCTGAAATTGTAAATCCCAGTGCCACTTTTGACCACAGCGTCAGACCGAGTCCCAAAACCCACTTGTAGCCAATCAGCAGTAAGGGGGCGTGTCTTGTATTAATAGAGAGAAGAGAGCGCTTAATTTGAGTGCACAGGATGGATATTAGCAGATCGACTATAGATAGAGAGAGATGGCAGATAAAAAGAGGAAAATATCAGATAAACAAAACATTAAAAGAAGGGTTACGATCAGGCAAGAGGTAGGACCTGCGTAAATATGGGAGCAGCTTTCCAGCAGTGGAGGGAACTTAAGGAGGGGGTAGGGCTTGAATCAGACGCTGAGGTTGCATTGTTCAATCTTGATAGGTGAGTAATGTTGATTTTGCTTCATTTCACACAACATAGGCAACCTGTGCTGGCTTTTGTTTGAATATGCTTAAAGGGGTCCTATTATGCTTTTTCACTTTTTCAACTTTAGTTAGTCTGTAATGTTGCTGTTTGAGCATAAAAAGATCTGTAAAGTTATAAAGTCCAATTAAAAAGGAGATATTTTATTTAACAGAAATCACTTTCACTTTTTAACCCTAACTACAACGAACGACTCGTTTGGACTACAACACATATTTTCCGGGATTTGTGATATCAGAAATATCGACGAATGGGACGAGACCTGGTTGAGCTGCACTAAAGAAGGAAACGAGTGTTATCACTATGTCAGAGATGCACTAGCTTTCCCAAGGCAGACGAATTTAGAGTGTGTTCGAGGTATGGGTGTGTTTGTTTTGGTGCTTTCAAATATAAACATTGTTTGGCAAAAATCACTTTGTGCATGAAATGAAACACATTAAAAAAAAAAAAAAAGTTTTGAGTGATATTTTGAGTGTGGATCAGGGGGGTATTCCAGAAAGCAGGTTATGTGACATACCCGGGTATGTTTAAGAGTAAGTAAGTGGATAACCTCAACTCTCGGTTCCAAAAATGGAGGTAACTTTCAGGGTATGTTAGTAGTCATAGCAACTCACTCTCTGAACTTAACCTGCTCTGGAGCAGGTTATGTTCCAGGGTTAGTTCACATCAGCGAGCCTTCAGTGGGCGTGACAGATAGCGCACAGCATTATATAATATTACAATATGTAATATAGCTTATTATATATATATATATATATATATATATATATATATATATATATATATATATATATTTATTATATATATATATATATATATTTTTTTTTATATGTTAATGAGGAAGCACTAATATAAGTCATAAATAAGGTAACATTATTCTAATATGATTATTTCTTTTATTGCCATATATAAGAGTTATCTGTATAAATTATAAAACATTATGACAAGGTAATGTTTAACTTATAAATATTTATTTATTTTAATTATTACATGTTATATTATCTCACACATGGATTTTCTATAATGTCTAAATTCTAAATCAAAATACATATCTGATATGACTTAATATATAATTAGCATAAAACAAAAAATATAATTCACATTCTCAAGGATTAAAGATTACATGTAAAAAAATCACGGTCATCAATTAGGTGGCGATATGCACTAAGCATGTAAACAACTAATGAACAAAAGAAGAAGAAAGAAACAGCTTGGCGCGCTTTTTCTTAGCGTCCGTTTCCATAGTGACTCGTCGATTCGTCGCTCTGTTGAGAATGTCTTGAGTCTTAACCAGGAATATACTCTGAGTTGAATGAACTTACTCCCGGACGCATTTTTGGAACCACATACCTCGAGTAAGCAAGGTTTGGGGTTAATCAACCGAGAGTTCAGGGTTTAGTTCACGGTAAGTTAACCCTGCTTTCTGGAATACACCCCAGGTGTGTTTGTGTGTGTTCCACAGAAGAATCAACCATCATAAAATCTGGGACAACTGAGGGGTGTGTGTTTTTTCCACAACTGTTTTTCTAGTAATCTGGTTTCTTTATGCAGGCCCAAACCAGTCACAATATGGACCAACACCCCTGTGGACAGGAAGTGACACTGTTGACACAGGAAGTGCTAGTCATTGCTCATGACGTACACTATGTTTGTTTTTATTCACTGAAATACTCATTTTTCCTCTTAAGAGACCCATACTGCCAAAAAACAGAGTTGCATCCTCAGTTCAGTGTTTTATAATGTGCTTTTCTTATCTTAATTTTCATGTGTTCAAAAATCCAACAACAGTGGGATCCAACTGTTGAATTAGTTCAAAAAATATTGCTTTAATGTTCTCTATAATTCACAGCCTTATCTGTCATGTCCCCTGAGGAGTCAACCAGCCTTTCTCAAGAGAAGATAAGAAAATGTTGGTTGGGGAACCTGACCTCTGAAGTCCTTCTTTTGTTCAAACTGTGTTCCTGATTGAAGTATGAAGAATGAGAGCAGCAGGGCATGGCTAATGATTAATTTCTGTTCTGAAATACGGCATGACGTGTGTTGAATGCACTGCAGGCACCAAATACAATGCAAAGTGCATTTGAAATGCACATTATGCAAACTAGAGATGCAGAATGTGCTCATGAAAATGTCTGAGTTCCACATGTGCACAGTTCTCTTTCAGAATGCAAAGTACATCTCTCTCTGTCTCTCTCTCTCATGCTTTCTGTAAGGGGAGATGTTATTATTATTGGTATTATTTGCTTTACTCAGAAGAGTGTTTTTTAAACTGTCTAAATGCTTCATCAGTATGATTGAGTTATTTTGATGTGCTAAAAGACCAAAAAGAAATGTGACTGTGTGTGTGCGTGCAGACAAGTGTGAGACCAAAATGTTATTTTAGCTTCTTAGACATCCTTCTTAGAAATGAATTAGCATTAAATACTTAGAAATGCATCTAGGGGACATAGTTGGGTACCTTAAAAGGACACATATGTTGAATATGCATTATGACTGGAAGAGATAGAAGCATCCCGATTTGGTTAGGGTGTAAATGCTGAGTCAATGTATTTCTCTTGGTTGTACTCTGCAGCAATAATGACTGTGTCACCTTTTCTTTCAAGAAATAAATCTTCAAAAGTCTTTTGTCTCATACCTTCATTGAAATAGAAAATTGGGACAACACTTGCTTTTTTCCCAACTAGTATAGCAACACACCAGTCATAGTGTTGGTTTCCTCAGTTACAGCCACTGTTGTTCAAGGAACAGGAAGCAGGTATCCTCAGGTCAGGAAGAACAGGAACAGGATGTGAAGCCCTCAAAGACTGATTTTTTTTCTCTCTGTAAAAACAGTGGAAAGGAAACGATACTGTACTGCCAGGAACTCTAAATGTGCCATACTAGCACTGCTTGAAGGTTACAGGTTTTAGGTGTACACATGGGCAATTTCACTTGAACCTTATAAAAGACCCACTGAACACAAGAGTGGCAGGTGGAGGGAGGGAGCAGTTCTGTCTGGCCAGGACAATGAACATTAGGCCGCATCACAAGTCATTTTCGTGAATTGGTATCATTCAGAATATTCATCCAGTTCCTTATGATTGAAGATTGCAGTACATTACATGGACAAGGATTTGAAACTGGTCACAGGGGCTGTGCAGAGGACTTGTCTGGTTCTTGTCGTCTTCAACGAGGATCTGTGCTGATGGCTGTCATGTCGATTATGTCTTCACAGGGGATCTGTCTGGCTCATCTAGTTGTATCCTTGTATCATTCAAGTCTGTTCAAGTCAGGTCTTTTCTAGGTGCAGGTCCACCATCTTATATGGATATGGACTGGAAATGGTTACCTCAGAATAAAAATCAAACAGAGAGACTATTATAAGTTTAGATGCCATTCTTACAAAGTAAGAAGTACATCGGATGTTATGGGAAGTGTTCCCAGCTTTGGGTAAATATGTGTATGCCAGGTTAAAGTCGTGGCCTAATGTTTAGAGAGTTTGACTTCTAACCCTAAGGTTGTGGGTTTGAGTCTCGGGCCGGCAATACCACGACTGAGGTGCCCTTGAGCAAAGCACTGAACCCCCAACTACTCCCCGGGCGCCGAAGCATAAATGGCTGCCCACTGCTCTGGGTGTGTTCACGGTGTGTGTGTGTTCATTGCTGTGTGTGTGCACTTTGGATGGGTTAAATGCAGAGCATTAATTCTGAGTATGGGTCCCCATACTTGGCTGTATGTCACGTCACTTTTCACTTCACTTTTTTTTTTAAAGAGATGGTTCTTTAATCTATATTTAAACTGAAGAAAAAGAATACACAGAAAAATAATACAAATTGTTAATTTACCTATACTTCCAATACTGTAACAATGCAATGCTAGCTAAACATTTGTGAACTTACCCTTTAAAACATGGAAATTAAAAACCAGTGATCAGCAGATTACCAATATGGTGCATATACTGTGTATTGTGCAGCTCTAATTTTTATGCTTGGCATCACAGGATTTTTTTCTCTGTCTTAAAATTACACTGTGATTAGTTATTATATTGAAAGAGCAACTCATTTCTTATTTATATGGTGTATTCAGCCCTGGGAAGTAAGTAAAACTGATGACTGTAAGAGACTCATCACTGGCCTTGTGCTTCAGGCATACACCTAATTCCACAGAAAACAGATGGGCCTAAATGGTGCTCTGGACAATTGAAAAATGTAGTCAAGCTTGGCAAACTTAGATGTATTCTTTATGGAAATGAACCTGAAAGCGTGGAGAACTGACAGACTTTAGAAGTTATGCCCTCACTTCTGTCATGTGCACTTTCAGAAATGAAAAAGCAGAGAGAGAATGACTGCCAACTGGTACTAAGCATTCTAATGCAGTGTCACATCGCACCATTCTGCCAGCAAGCTGTGAGGCCTTATGGTTCTTTCAGAGAGATGCATGCTGGTACTGTGGACGTGTCTGGTCAAGCTTGGCTGAACAGATGAGGGAGGCAGTCGAGCTTCCTCTCCTTCCTCCTCCTCTAGTGACTCTCACCAAGACGTCTCCCTGTAAGGGTCTGTCAACTTTACCTGCCCTACTGTAGATATATTTAAAGAGGCCTTTTAATATTGGAGTATTTTTCATTTATTTATTTTTTGTCTTAAGTGGTGAATTTCTCTATTTTGTTTTGTTTCAAATGAATTATATTCACTGTGAAATATAATTTTGTGTTATTATTCTTCACTTTCTGTGTTTATAGTTACTGAAGTCTTTAATTAATTAAGTGACTACACTATGTTTAGTAAAAGCAGCTAATTCTTGAGTATCAGTTTAGTAATCTCTTCCCTTGCACCCTATGTGTTTTAAATCTATAGCAGTGGAGCTGTTTCATAGCTGGCCATAAGGATCAGTGCTTAGGGCTTGCCTAGTTGCTGAGGTCCTAGCTGAGGATCTGTACTGTGTCCTCATGTAACGTTTAGTCCACTGAAGGCGAGCCAAAGCATAGAAACCAAGTGCAGTTTTATCTGACAAATGGTGAACAAGATACAAAACAAATAAAAGTATGAGTTGAAGTAAAGCAGACTTGAACGTGAATTAAGAACACAAGAACTTGACATAAATGTGATTGCCTAAACTTACCAACAGCAGGTTACATCAAAGCTTAGGGGCAATGGCAAGACAAAACTACTAAACAAGATAACAAGACAACCAATGAGAAGACAGAACTACTAACTAGACAATGAACCAACAAAAACTCGACACATAAAACAAAAGAACCACATGGTAATATCATATGACAAAACAGAAAACATGGCTATGACACACTACAAAATAAAATCTGTGAAAACATGAACATAAAACAAGAACATGATACAAGAATAGAACTATGTGTGACATGTCATCTGATTGTGGTGGTCTTCACTGGTCATGACATGCTGTGGTCGTCCTGGGTGCAGGTCCACCACCACCACCTGGTCTGGATACAAGTTGGATCCAGTTGACTACGGTAACCTCAGGATAAGGATGAGACAGCCAAACAAATAAGTACATTGGGCATTATGGGAAGTGTCCCGGTTCTGGTTTACCAAATGAATGCAGCCTAACAAACCCTTAAAGGGGTCATGAAATGGGGAATCAAATGTTCTTGATATTAACACTCAAAACTAACTCCCCAGTTTAAAATGTCAGTTATTCTTTTCAACGCTTCTGAAATCTGGAGAATCATGAGGAGGTGTGTTCTGAAAAACTCATGTCTGTCCATTAATCATAAGAGCAATGCTGCTTTTGCATTAATATGTTAAGTGAGACCAACAATGTCAGACATTGTTCTTTTAGTGGATGTCTTTTATAAAAAATAAATAAACATATTTATAGATCCAGCAGTGCCAAGCATTTCATCCTCAGAGGCAATGCAGTTACGTACATTTATTTTGAATCTTACAGTGTGTTTGTAATAAACGTCAAACCATGTTTAACGCTATTAAGACATCAAGCATGTCATTATTTGAGTGTTTCTAATAAAATCAGTACATACCCACATACATGCTGAATATTTTATGACAAGACAAGTAATTATAGTACTTTTAAATATATACTGAAAAGTAAAATGAATATGCTGAAACCAACTATTGCAGTCATTATGGTTGTGTGTTGTTTTAATTTCTTCTGACACAAGCTCAGACATATAAAGCTGTATCACATTGCTTTCCATCTCGAGTATCAAAACACATAACATGCTGTATAGGGTGTCATGGATAAGGTAAGATGAAAGTAGCCAATCAGTGGTGTTTACTTCAGTTTCTGCAAGAGCTAATGCCCCTTTCATTTTTCTGTTTTTCACGGAGAGTGAAATATTTTTAAAAATGTGACCTTTTGGTTCAAAAAACCTAAAAACTAAATCTAGAAATGCACGTCATGACCATTTTAAAGGGGTCATATGATGCAAATTAATTTTTTCATTTCTCTTTGGAGTGTTACAAGCTCTTGGTGCATAAAGAAGATCTGTAAAGTTACAAAGACTAAAGTCTCTTATCCAAAGAGATAATCTTTATAAAAATTAAGAGTCAACAATGCCCTCCTAAAACTAAAGGATTTGGCACTGATGATGTGTAGACTGTAGAGTAGAGCTTGTGGTTTGTTGTTTCTCCAGTCACAAATGCAGACATGGTTTTATGTTTACATAGCTCGATACGTAACGCATAAAGAGCAGTATAAATCATTATAATCAATAATTATGTTAACAAATGCCTCGTTTGTAATAGGTTTTATTATTTTTGTCTTGTCGCTCCAGCCGGGACACAGCATCACAGTATGGTTAGGGGACGTAACATTTCCGTCACATGCTTGAGGCATTAGGCCAATCACAACGTACTGGATAGCTGGCCAAGCAGAGCACACCTCACTTTTCAGAATGATGAGCTTTGTAAAAATCAATGCGTTTCAGAAAGACGGGCATAGAGCAGAAACAATAATGTACAGTATATAGAAAATAATGTGTTTTTTTAACCTTAAACCACATAAACACATTTCATTACACCAAACACACAAAAATAATGTTCTTTTTAGCAATGTCATATGACCCCTTTAAAGGATTTGAATTATAAAATTGTGATGATGTGTATGCTAGGTTAAAGAAATAGGTCTTTAGTCTAGATTAACTGATCAAATGTGTCTGCCTTACAAACAATGCTAGGACTGTTCTGCTAAGTTTATGATACATATTCATTTTCTACATGCTTCAAAATAATATATAAACATATCAGTGTTGTTAAGAGAAGATAAACTATTATAAAATACCTATTCCTCAGACCCTATGAGGTTGTGCTGCTGTGGTACTCAGTGAAATGTACAGTTTTGTGCCTGGATTCGATTGTGGTGATGTCACGGTAATGGTAGTAAACAGATATTAGCATATGGTTATCTATATTCTTGTGCTTTGCCATTACTTTTTAATATAACAATAGCTTTTGTCACTCTCTCAAAAATATTAAGTGAATCATATCTTATATTTTGCTATTTTCAAGTTTCCCAGGTATTTTTAAGTGTCTTTCCACTGGGCATATGGGTTGTCTTATAGGTCACTATGGCATTGCCAGCGGTGGTGCACTCAGTCATCTATATAAGTATTCACAATCCCAAGAGCAGTGCAATCATCTTAACCTCACCCTCAGGTCTCTCTGCTTTTTTCTTTCTCTCTGTCTCTCCTCCCCAGTTTTTCTCACTTCCCCACAAACAGGCTTTAAAGCTCAAAATGTCTCAAGTGAAACCTAGTGCCACATCAATTAATCATGTTGTGCTCTAACATTAAAAGCAGAGCGACACTTGTAATAGAACTCTTTTTCTAAGAAAACCCAAAGAGAGGAGAACATCTTAAGTGAAAACACTCTCTGAACATACCATAATCAAGAGGATACATGTAAACTACTGGTTTCTTAAAAAAGGTTTCATAAAATGTACGGTTTGGGTGATTTAATCCTATCAAATTCCCCATTTCATTATACGTAAAATGTATAAATAGAACAAGACAAACAGTGGGAAGTTTTGATTAAATTTAGCTTGTTCGTGCCAAAGCAGCAAGAAGGCATTGCGTTGCTTGGATCTCTAAGCCTAAATGGCCAGGAGCCAATCTCGCTGACATGACATCATAGAGTCACAGCAGTGCTCAAGCTTTGGTGTCTGTTCTAGCTATACATCTCCATGGCTTCATTGTCCTGTGTGATTATTTCAGTTACCCCCCGGGCTTTGGCTTTTACCACTGAATACTGGACAATAGTCCTTGCACAAGAGTAACTGCCTGAATAAAAAATTTATTTTCTTTTTCTTTATATTTAATAGTTTATTGTGGGTTGCATGCAGTTTTGTCTTATCTACCACAAATGTAACGAAAATACCAAAGTGTTGTCTAGATGGAGCTGTATTAGGTGACAAAACAGACCAGACACTCACTTGGACCAATTAAAACCTATAGGGCCCAGTTTTAGGGTCCTGATGGACATGGGGTTTACTCAGCATTGAGTAAGTGGATTAGTTACCTCCCCACTTGGAAGAGTAAAAGGAGGGAAATAGAAATCAGACCATTAATCCTATTGTATGAGAAGAGGAATGAAAGAGAGAGGAAGAAAGCACGAAAGAACGCCTTTGTGTCTCCATCAGATAGAGAAGGTCAGCTTTTCAGGGAAAAAGTGCTGCACTTCTCTATCTCTGTCTATGAGTTACAGAGGAGTGGGAATGATTCCATTATTATGCCTCCATGGGCGGTTCAATTATTTCTTCTCTCCAGCGAAGTGTTTTTTAGATTCCTGCTTTCTTTCTGCTGTGATTCAAATACCACAGATGTCTTTCCTTTCTTATGTTCTCTCAGCTTTCATGAACTTTCATAAAGGTGAAATGGTTCACATCACATTCAATGGAGGGAAAAATTACATCTTTAGGTGACTTTGCTGTATGTTGTAGTAATACAGTGACGTGAAGGAATCATATTTCTCATGCATCGTATGGTTGAGAATCTGGCCCACATCACTGAAGAAAACTGATTATGGTAAACAAAACATACATACACTAACACAAACCATACATAAAAAGTTTTCCTTGGTGATTCATTGAATGTCGGTCATCCTCATATTGTGGATGTAAATGCCAATTATGTTTCACAGACATTAGCCATATATGTTTGTTCCATCTGTTTCTGTTTTAAGAAGGTTCTAAAGGAAATATACATACTACAGTCCTATCATGTTGACCCACAGTCAGTGCTTTGGCATAATTTCCTGTACACATCCTGTTCAGAGACAACACACTCTGTAACTTAGTGATAATGTCATTATTAATTGATAAAGAAAATATATGAAGAAAGATTCTAAACCATTTGAAGGAAAGACTGACTTAAAAGGATGAATTTATTAATATACTTTGTTTTTAGAATGCATGGAAATAACTGTCAACAAATCCATTACATCCCTCTTTAAAAAAAATAATAATGCATCAATTATGCATAAAACAATATCATGTCTTAAAAATGAACCTCTAAAACAGGAAACACCTTTCCCTTGTCCGTCAATATACTTCCTGCACTGACTCTCATTGTGTTGTTAATTTTATTGATTTATTGATTTATTATTTCTGAGTTATGGATTAGGCCGTGGTGCCTCCATCACATCAACTGTCTGAATAGGTCACTCAATACAGTGTGAGTGTTGTCCTCCCTCCAGCAGTATAGCCACTATGTCTAAAAATATTCAGATTGTCTGAAAGCAGTAAATGCCAGCTGGATTTTATCATGTGATTGTTCAAAACAGTCTGTACCACTTTACAGGTTTCATTTATGTCAAGGATTTTGTAGATAATGCTATATGCATAAATGTAGTTATTTTTGATAGAAATGCTGTATATGGTATGTAGCTTTTTGGGGTTTGCTTTAAAAAATGAATTAAACAGGTCCATTTTCTTTACACAAATGACCCATGTGTTTAACTTTTTAATCTTGCCTTGTTTAAATTATAATCCAGGATTTAGTTGTCTTAATTCGACATATAAGTGATTACTCCTGTCTGGAAAACCTAGACATGGCCTAGACTGATTTTGAGTCTTGTCGTCTCTCTAGGTTTTATTTCTGTCTTTGTTAAACAACGAGACAGTAAGCATCTGCTTTACAACAGGCTATTGAGAATACAACAAACCACATGCTTTGATATGTCCAATGATATGTCTGATGTCAACAACAGCTTCAACATTTCATCATTTTTGACTAAGAAAAAAATGAAAACTGAAACAAGAACGGTCAATAAAAAAAGTAAATAAACAGAAATCTTTTCAAATGAAATTTATTGTGGTTATTGTCACCACTGTTATCCCTTTTTCTTTGGCAATCATCCTGTGACATCTCTAAATTTTTCCAATGGGGATTAAGTGATCCCTGCTGAGAAAGGTCTTAGTTTAAGATGCATGATCACCAGCAAGACACTTTTACTAGATTTAACGTGGAAAAATCTGTCTGTTATTGTAATCTCTGTCTGTAATAACAGCTTTACTAAATGTTATCTTTGATGTCCTTAATATCCTGTTAACACGAATAACATTTATTGTTTACATCCCATTTAACCCTCATGTTCTGTTTGGGGTTTGAGAAACAGAGTAATAACACAAACAACAGCCTTAAAGGGGTCATATGATGCAGTTAAAATTTTTCTTTCTCTTTGGGGTGTTACAAGCTCTTGGTGCATAAAGAAGATCTGTAAAGTTGCAAAGACTAAAGTCTCAAATCCAAAGAGATATTCTTTATAAAAGTTAAGAGTCAATCACCCCCCCTTAAAGAGCTTATTGTAACACGCCCCCACATGTCTACGTCACGATGTGGGAAAAGAAAGAAGGCGTAACTTTTATTCTCGCTGTTGCTGCCGCCGCCATGTTGAGGAGACGCTGTGTGTTTTGTTGTGAAAGTGAAACTACTTTGTTTGGCCTTCCAAAACAGGACACAACTAGAAATCAGTGGTTAAGGTATATTTACAACACTGTTCCAGAACAGTTCAACCCAAATATTCAGATGTGTGCAGCGCATTTTACAGAGGACGAGGACTATTTCCTGTGACAGTAGCCTATACAGTGGGGCAGTTCGAACTTTGCAAGGACAGTCTGGTGCTTCTGACTCACAGCCTGCAGTACGTTTACATATTTAAAGAATTTGCCACTTATGATTCAAACACGAGTTTTAAGCAGTGTAGAGTAGTGCTTTCTGTTTGTCGTTTCTCCGATCACAAATGCAGACATGGTTTTATGTTTATGCAGCACTATACGCATCGGTAAAAAGACAGTTTAAGTCATTATAATCAGTAATTATGTCCCCACTGGATGCAACAAATGCCTTGTTTGTAATGGGTTTTATTTTTTTAAGTCTTGTCGCGCCGGGACACGGCATCACAGTATGGTAAGGGGCGTAACATTTCCGTCACATGCTTGAGGAATTCGGCCAATCACAATGCACTAGATAGCTGGCCAATCAGATCACACCTCGCTTTTCAGAACAATGAGCTTTGTAAAAATCAAGTTTCAGAAAGGCGGGGCATAGAGGAGCAACAATAATGTACATTATGTGGAAAATAACGTGTTTTTTGAACCTTAAACCACATAAACACACTGCATTACACCAAATACACAAAATAATGTTATTTTTAGCAATGTCATATAATCCCTTTAACAATGAAATATCCGGATGATTTGACATGCCCTTTGCTAATTCTATGACAACTGACGGTAAATAATGTTTCTACTTGATAATGTGCATCACATGTCCACTATATAAATTTCAATAGAATAAAAGTCTCGTTCTCTATGTGTGGATGTCTAGTTTGTGCTATAACCAACAGATTAAAGCTTCAGTAATATTTGAACCTGGACCATAAAACCAGTCTTAAGTCGTTTTTTAATATATATTTACTAACATTCATGCACGTTTATGGGGTATCATTAAAGATTAAGTATTATTTGATATTTGAACATGGAACATGTATTAAGTCTTAAGTGTATCGGGTATATTAAGTAAAGATCATGTTCTACGAAGATATTTTGTAAATTTCATACCGTAAATATATCAAAACATTGCTAAGGACTTAATTTGGACAACTTTAAAGATAATGTATTTATCATGTTTTTTTGGGATATTTTGTAAATTTCATTTTTTGTACCCTCAGATTCTAAAATAGTTGTATTTCGACCAAATATTATCCTGTCCTAACACAAATTTTCATAAAACATCATTTTTGTGTGAATAAAAACATAAATATAATCATTTGTGCTACCTATCCACAGGGCAGTCATTTGTGCTGTTTAAATTGAGTTTTTTGCCGATCTGGATCAGCTTGAAAGTATTATGTGAAGAGTTGTTAATCAATTGACAATATAGGGGACATTTTAATAAATCTCAAGAGTGAAACCTCACAAACAGCTGAGCAGTACTAATCAAGCGAGACAGGTGCAACAGCGTGGCCGCAGCAGGGTGCTGAAATGGGCGACCCGCCTCGTACAAAGAGACACCGGTCTCTCACCGCTGCACCCCTGCTATTAACTTATCGAAAATTGACCTCGGGCCTGTGTACAAGCGTGCGTAATACGGCACAGAAGCCGTAACATCATTGTCACGGGCGGAGGCCCAAAAAACCCCACCTTTTCTTGTGAAATAGGTAACATACTGTCGACCCTTTGCCTCTTTCACTTCTCTATTTTTTTCTCTTTCCGTTTTTGACTTGATTTTTGGGCACTTTTCACATCCTCTGTCAAGTTGAAGCCGGGTTATCTTACATGATCAATTTGGGCGGACTGTAAACGAGAGGGGAGATACGTTTTGGGTTCCTACTGCAGAACAGCCAAATAGGAAGTGGTTTATCAAATATTTTTTTTTAGCACCACAATATTGGGGGCTTCTTTCCTGTATGGGCCCCATCGCAGCTTTACAGCGCCCCAGCCTGTACAACGCAGCTGTATAATTTGACCACACACATCTAGGCATGGCCACATTTATCATTTGCCTATTCATCATTTGTATGGCCATACTTTCTTCAGCCAAAATAGAGGTAACTGACATTAACACGGTAAATATTAAAACAAAGACAGCTAGCTGGTTGTTGTTATGCTCATGCAAATATATTTCCTTTTCTAATGCAATTCCAAAGCATTAGTCCCTCAAAATGTCACTTCTTACTTGATAATTCCTTTGAATGTGATCTGTCATATCTTACAACATATGCCTTGAGGTCAACATTACCAAAAATATTCCCCATAGAATCAAGAATCAGCAGCTACCACATGTGCTCGTAGCTAATGCAATCCTCCCGTCATACTGACTGGCAGCTTGCTCTCTCAGCCCTGCTCACAGCCAGACAGTCTCCATATGATGCCACATCTACGCAACACCTGATGTCCCCACCTGTGTATTTGCTATGCCTTTTGTGCAATTCCGCCATCTTGGCTCTGCAGGGGGTGGCCTACAGTATTGGCTTAGAGCCAACATGGTGGCAGATGGCTCGTCTGCTGCTGGCCTCAGGGTCCTAAAGCCGCTTGTATTTGACACAGCCAAGGCCAAGCAGCCTCTGGTTAAACGTCTTCCAGTATATGTGCAGTTGCCATGACAACTGAGTGATTATCCACACTGAAGTAAAAGAAAATAATTATCTACATATATAAAAAGTGTTTTTACCAGCTGTTAGAATATTTTTCTAAAGAAAGTGGCAAAGGGTGATAGTTCTCAATTAAACCAGCAGTTAGTCATTATGATATTGAAGCAGCCACTACTGTACATCTGCTTCCCATTTCTACATGTTTAATTAGTGTATTTCTTTATGAATCTACTTTGTCATAGCTTGTCTGGCATCTAGAAGTTTTATAAGATGTTTTTTCGTTAAATGAACTCAGTCTTAATTTTCTGAGCGAATAAAATTACTTTAGTTGAATTGCAGTATCATCATGCAGATGGACTGGTAAGGATTTGACACTCTCCTTATCTCTGTATTTTGTTGTGTTTATCCCTCTTTCACACCGCCTCCTTTTCCCAAAAGTGCATAGATGTTGCTCATGGCAGGAGAAGATGAGGCTGTGGGCCCAGTTGATGTCTCTGTGATTTCATTGGTTTCTGTGATCTGTATTTGGCAGGGTCCCTGTGCGCCATGCTGAATGCAGTATGTCATTTGGTGTTTCCTTGTACTTCATGATCTGAGGTTACAGTGAAGCAATTACAATGGAAGTGAATGGGGACAAAAGTTGTAAAAATGTAAAGTAACTTTACACATAATAGTTTAGTAGCAATTAAAAAAAAAAAAAAAAAACAACACCACCAACAAATAAATAAATAAATAAAAATCAGGTTAACATGCATATTATTTATATTGTGAGGCTATATTGAAACACTGAGTATTTTAAAATATACAAATAGGCCCCCATTCACTTCCATTGTAACTTCATCTCTGCAACCCAGATTTATGGCTTTTTTATTCCTTTAAGCAGTGATGCACCATAAATATGTGATAACCATAAGACTTTTTTGGTCTAAGCCAGGGGGCTTATACACATATGTAGTCATTTATTCTCATTTCAGAATAAGTCCCTTTTTTTTGGAATATAGTTCCCTCATGATCCCAGATGCATCATATTCTATAATTATCCATCATACAGAATTCATCATTAGCACAGTACCAGCATAACATCATGCATAAACCAGTAGTTTATTGGATAGGAATTGCAGAACTTTACTGAGCCCTAGTTTGGCTTCATTTGACCTGTAATCAGAGAGAAACATTCCCAAAGCCGCTTCAGGGAAGCACCATGGTTTTTTACAGAGCATTCTGTCATCTTGTGTTTGCAGCATTGGGGAGTGTATTTGTGGAAACATGATCCCAAAAGCAGCCATCTGCCCTAATCCCTTCCTTATGTGAATTTTTTTTTTTTTGAAAGTTATTTATTTATTTTTAAAATATGACGCATAATTATATATTTATAACCCCTATTTATTTCATGCTTGCGCTCTAGTTAAGTGGCTCCCTCTTGCCACATTTAAATTTAATCCAAAATATGGAATATATCATCCTTCCTTACTACTCATGACATTGATTCTCTCTATAGTGACTAAAAAAGTAAACAACATTTCCCATAAACTTATCCACCCTCTTCCTTGGCATCGCTAGCTGTTCTATCTCATGCATATTCATTCCTTAATTAGTGGGGGCGTAAACTGCAAGCATAATATCTGCCCTTCATTGGATTTCTAGATCAGGTCTTTCATGGTGGATTAGTACTAATGACTCATTGTAAAGAGTATGTATGGTGAAACCACTCACTGACATCTTGTCTTCTTTAAATGTGCTGCTTAATCTATGCATACCGCCTGCTCGTACATATTCATCACCCCATATAAGGAGACCTGGCTTCTAAAAATATGCTTATTCAATCCAAAGTATCATGAACAATGCAGAGATGATAACATAATATTTATCGTATTCTCCTAATAAGACATGCTTGTTTATATATATATATATATTCATAATTCTGCTCATAATAGTTCATGTGCAAATCTTTGAGCCTCCTGATTCCAGTACGACCACGACCTGACATAAACAACCCCCCCCCCCCCCCCCTCCTTAATTATTGTAGGTCACCCTTCATTCTTTTAGGGTATGCAGATTAGTCATGAATATTCCGCCTTGTTTTGTGAGGGCATGTTTATTAGTTCCTGAGAGACCTGTAAGACCCTGATGTTTGCTCAGTAATAATCACACAGTGATTTGTTGGTGGATGATTTCGTATTTTTTGTGGCAGTCCAGGCGTGAGATTACCACATTCCCCTTATCACACCCCCTACTGTGGATTTCTTTGCAAATTGTGGTATAAAGAAATAAATGTCTTGGTTTTTTAGAAATTTAAGCAGTTTATGGACTTATTACATTGAGTCATGCCCTAATTATTAATGCTGTCACAATGGTTCTTGGAGTTTAATTTCATTTAATCATCTAGCTTACACATTTGAACATTTCATAAACTCGATCAAGAAAAGTAGTAAAATCTAATTCCACTACCCTCAGTTTACTCTACCTTAAAATTTGCTCTTGCTCTCTCATCACTTTTCCTCTATTTCACTCCATTACCACATTACTTTCATTGTCTCAAATTTCTTATTCAGCCTTCCTTTTTTTTCTATCCAAATTGTAAATGGGGTTGAAATTCAGAAATGTGCATGAGTGGGCAGCATGTAGGGAGACTGAAGAAAAGGAAAATGCATGTGCATTATGTTTAATGGGCAAAAGGAAGGATTTTATACGAGAACACACAGTAAAAATGAATTCAATTGTGACTACCTGAGAGACTACCTGTCTGAGTAATAGACTCATTAGTTTTAATGGAAAGCTCATCTTCATAATTGAGCAAATGGCTCTTTCAGAAGGTGCTTATTAAATCAAACATAGTTAATTCAGTACAAGAACATACTGTAGTACATTAATTATATAAACCAACATAAAAGGTGAATTTGTGTTGGCACGGAATGGCTTGACATTTCTTTGTTTGCATGCCGGAGTAAATAGTACAAGGTTGTCTTTTTAAAGACTATTTTGACTAGTTGATTTATCATATCTGACTTTAGCTGATTTGCTAAAACAAGGTCTCAGTTATCAGTTCATGTCATAAAAATATGCAGTGAAGGGAATACTTATTGTATTCTCAATAACACAACTGTTCTCAGGTCTTCAAAAAAATTTAAAGGGCTATGTTCAAAATCACATACTTTCTGATAGGTATTTCTTTTAAATAAGTAATTACTTTGCAACCTATAAAAAGTATGCTCTATATATGAATGAATGTGAGGAGGATGAAGATAACTACAATCAAATCAGGTCAATTCATGTTTATTTAGCTTTTTATATAATGCAGATTGTTTCAAAACAGCTTTACATTAATAAACAGGAAAATAACAAAATCAATGATTCTAACTTCAGATAACAAATATGAGACAAATTCTACTGTAAAACAACTCTACAAAGAATATTCTGTCAGGAAAGTGTTGATTCAGTTCCGTTCAATAACTGTGTAAAGATCTTTAATTATGAAACAGGTTAAGTGGTAACACTTTAGAATACTTTTCCATCATTAATGAAAAACTACACAGGAACAAAGATAAATGGACTATTAACATTCTAGTAACTACTATTATAGTAGCTACGCAACAAAAAACTGATTAAGGATTTAGTAAGTAATAGCGATCAGTTAAAACAATAACTACTATTTTTTCATATATCCTGAAGAACTACTAAGAACTACTGTATACTAGTTCATAATTAATGTGAATTATGCATAATGTATAATTAATTCTAAAGTGTAGATCATGGTAACTCACTAGTAATGATTCAAGTACTATCAAATCCTTCTAAAGAAACTACTGATTACTTGGATCAGTATAATAATAATAAAAAAAAAAGTCAACTCCCTAATATCGGCTGGCATCATTGTAAGCTTTTGAAATATATGTAAGGTTTTGGATAGTAATGACTTTAGTTTTACTAGCACAACCTGGTCTCATAAAAATACACACTTCTTTGCACTTTTAGTGCAACACCGTTTTTACGTACCTTACTGCACATTTCGCCACAGTTTCAAAGAGAAATGTCCACTGAGTGGCACTAAACCAGTGGTTAAATTTGTGAACCCTGGCACATTTATATTACGTTGAAATGGGTACATATTGCTGTGTTTTTATGATGTTGCTTCAGGTACATATTACAGCAGTTTAGAAATCAAATACCCTTGGACTGTTGCTAAAAGTTATTGCTCTATCGTGTTGGAAATATGCCATACACCAAACCCAACCCTAAACCTACCCGATAGTGTTAACAAATGCAAAACTGATATAAAAATGCATTTGTTGATGCTACCGTGCCATCTGAACTTCCTTATAAGCAGATTTGAACTGCTTTGTCGAACCGTGGTTACACAGGATTCGAACTAGAGCACCTCGCCTCTGAAGTACAGTACGTCTCCTTACTCTGTGAGCTACCAAACAAAGCTGGATATGTGCGATGCTAACATTCAAAAGCATCAATTTTCAAATCTCCCAGCATATTAATGTTGTTTTGAAGACATAACATGATATTCTTCAAGTAACTCTGCGAAAATTACGCTTTATTAATCAAAACTCTGTAAATCTGTGTGAAAAGGAATAAAAGGTGTCAGAGTTTTACTGCCTCTAGTGTTCATTTATTTTGGAAACTGCAGTATATGTACTTATTGGTACGTATTTCATATTTCGCGTCTCGCTAAAAACTGCACCCAGGTACATTTATGCCATGAGACCTGATAGGTTACTAGATCCTTCTGAAGAAATTCCCAATTATTTGGATCACGGTAGATCACTAGTAATGATTTAAGTGTAACCAAAGCAAAGTCAATTACTAACAAGAACCTTACAAAAACCTCAAAAAGTTTACAATGATGTCAGTAATTACTAGGGAGCCATCATGACCTTCACTTTAGAATACTGATCCAAAAAATGTGTGATTCCTTTAGAACAGTGGTCTCAATTCCTGGAGGGCCACAGCTCTGCAGATTTTAGCTTCAACCAGCTCCAACTCACACCTGCTTGGAAGTTTCTAGTGATCCTGAAGACCTTTATTAGCTGGATCAGGCGAGTTTGATTACAGTTGGAGCTAAACTGTGCAGAGCTGCCACACTCCTGAATTTAAGTTTGAGACCAGTGCTTTAGAAGGATGTAGTAACACCTGAATAACTACTATCCAATACTTTACAAAACCCTCAAAAGCTTACAGTGATTTCAGTCATTAATAGAGAATTAATCATGTTATTCACTTTAGAATACTGATCCAAATATTAGTAATTCCTTATGAAGGATTTGGTAATACTTGAGTCATTACTAGTGGGTTACCATGACCTTCACTTTAGAATTAATTATATATTATGCATTATTCATATTAATTATGAACCTGTTCTTAGTAGTTCTTGGGGAGGTATGAAAAATAGTGAACTACCACATTCGACTAAGCACTATTACTTACTAATTTATTATTATTATTATCCTTTATATTACCAGGAATTATCCCACTGAGATATAAATCTCTTCTACCAGGGAATCCTGGCCATTAATCAGTTATTGATAGATACTAGTAGTTACTAGAGTGCTTATATTGCGTTACTCATGTGTTCTTGTGTAGTTATTCATTAATGATAGAACAGTATTATAAAGTGTTACCGGTTAATTTCAGCCATCAGCAGTTTTATGAATACTGTGAATTTGAACATACTACTCATTTCACATACTGTTTTTTGCCTACTATATAGGAAAGTATGCATATTCAGATGCACCCACTGCCTTTTATGAATGAATCATTCAGCTGATTCTTTTAAAACACTGATTCATTCATAAATGAAATAGTCACTGTGTTGCTTAGAAACACATAACAGTTCATTCTGCTGAGTTTTTTTTCTGTCTAAAATAGATCTAAGTGATTGTTTGTTTGTTTTTTTCAATCTGAAATACAATCCCTAACTCTTTTTTTTTTCAGATTGCTCACCAAATCAAGACTTCGAAATCTGCCATTTGCAGAAGCCATTATGATGTAAATTGAGAATATTCCATGACGGTGTCATTTTTTCATTTAGTTACAAAGTTACAATTATGTCTTTAAAAATTATTATCAAATATGTACTCCCTTATTCTTTGTTTGCATGTAATAAGATGACATGGAATCTCCTCTTGACATTCTTAGTGATTCCTTTTCTTGTCAAAGATGGGGGATGGAAAACATACATGCAACACCCACACCATCCCCCTCACCAAGGACCAGCACAGAGCTAGAAGTCATCTGACATGTCTGTCTACTCAAGGGCCACAAACCAGATTGGCCATTTGGAGATGTGGACCAGAGATAGTGAACAGATATCACTAGAGATGGTATCACACCACCTGTGTCCTGCTGGTCCAGTTGCCTGAGGTGAAGGACTGAGTAATACTGTTATTACACGGGTGGAGAAGACCAGGAGGTGAATGGCAGGACCGCTTAATGGACCTGCAGTTCTGCTGCTGATGACTCAACACACTCCCTCAGCAAGTCAATGAACAGTGCTGGAGTAATGAGGCAGAGGGAGGTGAGGAGTTATCGGAGGTGAGAGGTAAGGGCTGGGGGGAGGGGTAGAGGTGGCCAGTGTACTGGAATACACACACATACTGATGGAAATGGAAAAATATTCGGCTCTGAAAACGTGTGCCCATATCAGTGCATTAAAAAGTCTTGTATTGGGTGCATCTGGTTGTGGACACATTCATTTGTGTTTTGATGATTTTCCCGTGCCCCGCTTTTTTTCACAGCTGCTGATATTCAGATATTATTATATGCAGTAGTTTTGCACATTTCTTTCTATGTTCATATTATAAGTCAGTTTGATTTGAACCTTGTGCCTGTCAAAGCAACCTTGGACAGCTTTTGGTCACAAATCATATGGAATTATAAAATATTCAGGGTTCACTTGAAAGTTATACCTAATTAACAGCATTCATGGCATAATGTTTTTTTTTTTTTTTTTTTTTTCAAACAAATAAATTAATAAAAAGGATTTAATAGCAAACATCTGAAGCTTGAAATTTAATGTCAAATTGGGTATAACTTTACACAATAAAAAGCTAAGTCATTTTTCACACTAAAACCATGGTAACATGCATATACAGTAGTATACATCTTGTTTCTTCCATTGCAAGTTCCTCACTGTGAGCTATTTTTTCTTCTATTTCTTTCTTCTCTTTTAAGAAAAAACGTGTTAAAAATGAACATTTTTGGTGTAAAAATTAATTGTTGTATTCAACATTATGCTACAATAGCTGTCAACGGACCTTAACTTGTACAGAACCCAGATTCTCTATTTTGGAAGACCAATATCCACATATTGCTATTTTTATTCTCATTTATATTTCTGAACTCTATGAATTGGTATCCTCATTAACATTTGCTGCACTGTGCTATCACTGACCTTAGTGCACTAATACATTATCTGATAGTCCAACAGTTTTAACTCAGAGACACATGCACACATCTAATTAATGAGGGTTTGTTTGGCTGTGACTGTCCAGACACAGATTTAATCCAATTGTGATACTGTTTGTCCAGAGCTGGGTCTGTTTATGTTGTCCTGCAAGGTCGTCTTTCAGTCTGGGACTGATTGGCACTAGCAGATACACACACATACACATAATTAAAGAGCATACTAACCGGTTTCCATTTAATTAATGACCAAGCAATTCATGCAGTCTGATTTTATGTAACATACTCTATAGTGATAGATATACTCACATATGTTTTGAAATTGAACTCCTTTCACACACATATAATTCTTCCACTTCCCCCCATTAAGATATTACACTGTGGATGTGACCCTTTGGAAATATCCCAATCAGAGGTCTCTGTAGGGGTCTCTGTGTAAACCGCAATGCTTCTTTCTTTATGCTCAGGGGACAGCGAGACCTCACTTCAAGGGTTCAGGCCCCACACTGTGTGTTACTGGCTCAGCTCAGGGGAAGAATAATAATGTCCTCCACCAGATAAGTTCCATGACAATCCCTTTAAGGTCTTTTCAACATGCCAGAGGTGATTGGTCTTTCTATAAATTACCTTTCTATAAAAGACTTTAGAAGCTGATCAGAGATCAGTTGTTGCATGTTGTAGTCTGTGCTGATAAAGGCATGGGAAGCTGATATGGGAACAGTTATTAAAAGCACACAGCACACTCGGCCCTCCAGGAATTCACCTATGCTTGCTTCTGTCCTTTTGTTTGGTCCATAAAAGAGTTTTCTGGAGTTCAGTAAGGTTGAGTTGAACTCGTGTCCAGCTAGTTGAGAGTTTAAGAATGTAATATAGGCAGAGTAATTAATTATAGATTGGTTATTTACACTAGTGCCAATAAAATTTTGCCATTGTTTACTGAGGGACTGAAAGTTAGCTTACATGAGGTTGTCAACAAGTAAACCTTTTTAATCATTTTTATTATTAAAATGATCACAATCCAAATTGATAATAATTCCATATATGTATATTGTACTGGTTTGTACAGTTTTGCCACCAAAAAAAAATGTCACTAGCTGGTAAGTGGTTGCAAACAAATTATTTTAGCTACATTTAATTAAAAAAATAAATAAATTGTTGAAAGTTAGTCACCTAAATTTGTTTATTTAAATGCAGCTAAAATAAATTGATTGCAACCACTTACCTTAAAAAAAATTATTTAATGAAATAGTAGTAAATAGTAATAGTAACAGAAAATTAAATGAATCATTTTTTTTTCATAGCACAACCAAGCTTTTGTCTGTTCAAAACATTAAAAAAGACACAGCCTATGGAAACACATATGAAAATTTAAATGATTGACCAATTAAAGCAATATTCCGAAAACGAGAATAAAAAAAGATAATAGGTAAACCCATCCTGTAAAACAGGATTCCCACCTGTCCAGATGGGGGCGTCCGGAGAAGTGTCAATGTTTAAGCTGCAAACAATTGCAAATAATAACCTAAATAATCGTTTAAACAGCAGTCATCGAGTCTGATTTGAGCAATCAAGAATTAGGTGAAGAAACTGGATGTTGGTCAACAAAACTTTATCTGTTTAGTCCGCAGCTTGTTCCTCCGTTACCTTTGACCGCTCGCCGCCTCTCAGATTCGCTGGCCTTTGTCCTGCTGCCCCGTGAAATCCAGAGAGTGATGAAGCCCTCAGATGTCGTTGTTCTTGCGCGGATTACAGAGAGGCAGATGGACAGCGGGTCGTGGCCTGCGCAAATCCGCCCTCCCCCGTGCTTTTGTCGGGAATAAGAGTGGATTTATCAAAGCACTCCCTCTATGCCCTTCTCATGCTTCACGTTGCCGTCGCAACAACGACATATATTAATTATTAATAATATAAATATAGTTTTTGACAGCTCCTCCTGCCATATCACTATCTGGGACAGGTTTATATTTTAATTTCCAAATATTTGAATAAAATAAAATCTGGAAAATTGATGACTATCATTAGCCTATCATTAGTACTGAGCTTGGTAGCCTAATATATGATCTTGATCGGGTGGACGAGAATCGGTTCTTCAGAACAGGTTCTATTTTAGCCTATCAGTGTAATCCGATTCCCAAACAAAAGATTTTCTCTTCAGTGAATCAATGGTAGGCTATTTTATAATGAATTTACAAATGATGTTATCACTTTTGTTTAATATTGCTATTCAATATATAGTTGATAACATTTTTTTTAATTACATGCATGCAATAATTCCATGTATTTCTGATTTGTTATAGTTGTTGAAATCTGAAATGATCATCATTTGACAACAGACTGCTGAGGGCAGTAGGCTTCATGCCATCTGTCTTTTTCAAAGTATTTTTGCCTCAAAGTACTGAAATAGTCATTACAGTAGCTAGACTTGTTCAAAGGAATTAGAAAAGGAAACAGAAGCGTGAAACTCCTCACAATTCCTTTGAACTCAAGACGCTTTACCTGTTGTGACGTAGGCCACGGGGCGGGGCACGCTAGCCTAGGACTTGACTGAAGCCTCTGTTGCCTATTAGAGGTTATTCAGGCGGCTGGAAAGCGAATTCACGCTTTTGGTTTTCTTTCTTAGGCTTGTACATTTGGCTTTCTGTTGTATATGTTTTTGAAATCTCACACTGGACATATTCAGATATCATCTACTCGGACAGGAATATCGGATGGTCAAACGGGACAATTGAATTTGTGTTCAGCAAGGGCTGGAGGATTTAAACGGCAAGCTACAAGCGCGTCTTCTGCTTTAAGCTTCTGACAGCGAATGTATTACACATTGAAATCAACTTCGGGAAAGTTTAACGTTTGCTCGGAAGCAAGCAGATTTTGTTTCTACCCATATTGTGGGATGCGCTGAATTGCGCTTGAGAATATTTCGAGACTCAAAGAAAGAGAACACCGAGGACGTTCTGAATTTCTGTTCTATTGTCGAATACAAGAATATGCTGACTTTAAATTAATTTAGCAGATATAAGTATCGATATTTCATATCTTAACTATTGAATCCCCTTAAAATCTGCGTGGCCAAATCTACAACATTTTTGCTATGATGACCTGGAGCTGAGACTGGAAATAAAGGACTGTCTCCGAACTTGTAGATGAGCGGTTGGGATTGTCGGAACATGAAGTCAGTTACCGGTCTGTTTGTTGCAAGTGTGTTGCTGTGTTCAACGATCTCGTCCTGGAGCGCGACTGCTAACAGCTATGGAGGTGAGTTCGGCTCAAACGATGAAAGACAAAATGATAGCTAGCCTATTAGAATGACACCTCACACTGAAATGTTAGAAACACAGAGTAGCATTACTCAAATAAAATCGGTTTTAAAAAGTCAAACAAGAAATAAAGTGTTTTTTGACACTTTTGGTGTGTGAACTTTTGCATTTTTCGAAACAGCGAAAAATCTATAGGCGGGAGGCAGGTGACAACCTGTGCGCGCACTTTCTGATCACCATAGGATTAAAACACGTGACAGGTTTGGTTCGTGGAAGTTGTCAGTTCTGTATTGTTTTTGTTTGGTGTTTGGTGTAATCATAAACATTCTCTTTAGTGTTTCTATGTACTTTTCCTTCGTCCTATAGGCTACTTTATGATTCAGGTATGATAGATAGATAGATAGATAGATAGATAGATACTTGATACCGTGTGCAGCCAGACAATAACACTATACAGTATGCAGAAGTAGCCTACCACGCACGTATTGCAATAAATAGCTATAGCTATGACTTTAACAGGTGTACATTATAAACGAAATATGCAATTTTATCAGTGAATACATTATATATTACAGCGATTAGTATGTTCCTATATCTGTCAAGAAACTGTTTAATAAAATGTCGTGTTTGCCTTATTTCAAAGGAGAAATACATGTATATATAAATGTGTGTGTGTTTCAACATACCTGGGGGCAGTCTGTTTCCTCCAACTTTGTTTTTCTGGATTTGTAAATGTGAATGATGTGTTTACTCTCGTGTTTACCTTATTTCGCAGAGACTCTGTCACTTTCTCAGCAGTATAGTTCGCTCCATGTGCAGGTAGTCAGACTTGTAGATTTATATGCAGACCACCGTGAAACAGCAGTTGACAGTTTGGGGCAGACTGCATAATGCATACTAGACAGTGATTTGCACTTTCCATAAGCAAGCTGGTGCTGAAATTATGTGAAATGCCACTCTGAAGGAAGGACAGAAGAAAATGTACTTAAAAACACTACAGCACCTGGATCATCCCTCCTCATCTGTGCACTGTTTAGATACTGTTGTCCACTCACTGGTACATTTTAAACTCTCAGTACCACTGTAGAAGTGCTTTTTGCATTAAGCATTTTCTGTCCAAAGTTATTTCTGCCAGATCAATCTCATTTAAGTGTTCTATGTATGAAGGGTTTCAGTTATTTCTGCCAGATCAATCTCACTGAATATCCTCACATCGCAACACTCTGGTCAGGAATGCTGTGAAAACAGTTTTAATGCAATAAAAGCACTGTTGTATGAAATGTATTGTACCATGTGACCAGCAATGAGAACATTTTTATGTTAGCAGACTGCAGTCTCTTATTTGTTTGGCTGCTGTAGAGAGTGATATGGGAGGCCATGATAATAATACTTAGCTTTATTCCTGTGATTTTCAAAATGTGTTATACTTTAGTGTAGTCCGTGTGCGTCTGGCTTCACTGCCTGAGTGTTTGAAGAAAAATCATTGGCTCGTATGGGTAATCTCGAATAGTGTTTTTTCTAAGACTGCTCACATGAAAATGATTAGGAGCTGAAACACAATGGTCACCATTTCACACATTAATGTGGCATTGTAAAGCATGACAATGATGGACAATTTGTAGAATTCAGGATTTCCATTTTAAAATTCAGGGCTGGTTGTTTGGTGATGTGGAATGAGCATATTCATGTTGGCTTCATGTCTCAAAGAGCCTCTAAACAAACATCAGAACAAATGTAGTTTGAAATATAAAATGGAATGCAGTAGGAAACATTGAGAAACAGTGGTAATAAATAAAGGAATGTAAAAGTAGACAGGTTTAATGAGGTGAATCTTGTTCCTTGGATTCAGATATTTCACTTCCACCTACACATGGTCATGACTTTTGCATTCTTCACACAGCTCACTCCTACAGCGTTATATGGTCTCCTGTGCATCAGCAGAAAGCCTCATAGACGTTTTGTGCTGCATTCCTAACAAAGAGGCAATGGGCTTTCTGTATTAAATGTCATAGCTAACGTAAGCAGACTGATGAGAGCTGTATTAATTTTCATGGTATAACAATTTAACTTTGTGTTAAGAATTTGAAATGGGAGGATGTAAAGTGCAGTTTTTGTGTCTAGCATTTTGCCAAATTCTTGACCTTTTGCTCAGTCCTGCATAAATAAACCAAATATTTTCTGTGACACAAGGTGCACAGTTTATATGATCTGTTTTGCTGATGTTAATGTTTTATAGCTGTCTGAGAAGGGGCTGTCTTGGGAATGCCTCTGATTTAATTTCATGTCTTTAGAAACACTTTAAAGTGCAGTGTTGATTAGATTATCTTTATTTCAAATGTATATTCATGTAAATTTAATATTATAAAAACAGCAAAACAGGCTGACAGTACCCAAGGTCTAATGAAGGTCCTTCTGGGCGTTGGAGGGTAAGACCAGTGTGGCAGACAGCTTGGGTCAAATGTCAGAGGTCATGCTTCCTTTTTGTATAGGTTGTGTGTCTGTTTAGGGATATGACCTTTACTTAAGCTTTCTTGTTTATTTCTTATACTTTAACTCCCAGTTTCTTCTCAGTTTATTAAATCCATGTTATAAAATGACTTTATGAACTAATTAATGGTCAGACAATTACCTAACAACCCAGACAATTTCAGCCAAGACAACACAAATCCACAACCTTGTCCCAACTGACTCTCAGATAAGGAGGATAAATCTGTCACTGAGAGAGCCAAAATGGCATGTCAGTCTATGATTGCCGTCTGTTTGCTTGACCTGAAGTCATTTGTAATGATGGTAAAATGGTGTGGAGGCACATTTGAAGGCGTGCCTTGTGTTGTGTTTTTTGCACATCTCTTCTCAGAAACGTATCCAGATTTTCCATCTATAAAGCGTTATAAGTTTTTAGTCTTTCGTTATATAAAAACATGACTTAATTCGGAATCTCACTGCTTGAAATTTGAATTTTCAGATTTTTCGATATTGATCTTTATCTTACTTTAAAGTGCCCCTATTATGCCATTTCCAATATTGCCTTTCATGCAGTGTGTAATGTAGCTGTTTGTGAATGTAAACGATCTGCAAAGTTGTAAAGCTGAAAGTGCATGATAAATAAAGTTTGTCTCCCAAAATAAAGAATCCAGTCTGTGCAGCTGAAACGAGTCGTTAGTAATTCGAATCCCACTTCTGTGGTCTTCGTTAAATAAGTGCGGCGTCTAATTGTGGTATCGCTACTTAAAGTACACAACGTACAGTGATGCTAATGCGAGCTAAATAACTCCTAAATACATATTTAAACAAATATAATTATGACAGTGAAAGCCATTTGAAAGTTTGCTCATTTTTGTCATACTGTAGCTCCAGTGCCTTTTACTAAAATGTATGACGCACACATCCTACACAAAGGCTCACACCCATAAGACTCACGCCATCATATACCCTAGTACTTCCAATCCATTAGTGCTCAAGCTTAACAATGAGATTAACTTTCTGGAACAAAAGCGTTTTGTGTTGCAGGAGGCTCGGAGTAGATCCTGTGTCCTGATATATCAGAATTACAATGACAGATGTTTCTGTCACCCTCTGTTTTCTGGCACACACACCCAGACAACTGTCCCCAGTAGAGGATGAATGGACTGTAATGCAGTGTCCTGACTCATCGGTATGTGTTCAGTGCTCACAGACTCCTTCAAGCTTACCAGGATTTCGCCAAGTAGGACATGGTACTGAATATAAGTCCTTGTTGGTCCTAGAACAACATTGCTATCAGCCAATTAAAAGAACATGTCCTGCTTGGCAAAATCACAGTTACCATCTTTTGAGGTCATTTGTCTGCTCTGTATTATGCTGCAGCACAGGTCAGGTGACATTATTTCTTAATTCTTTATAGCTTATATTAAAGTTGTTCAAACTGTTCCAGAGTAATAACTGATTTCAGCAGCCAAAGGCAATGCAATAATGCAGCTACTGGGTGTTTATATTAACAGACCTTTGAGCTTCTGTGTGCCACACCTGGAAATGTAACGACCTGTTTCTGTGGTGGTGTGTGCTCCCGCTGGGGGAGGTGTGATGGTCCCTACTGTGACAAAGAGCAGGCACATCAACTGGGTGCTTGACTAAGAAACAAGTGAAAATGTTTTTTAAATGTAAAGTCGGCAACACCAAAGCTCCAAAAGTATCAAAAATTATATATTTTAAAAAAACTGTTGCATAGCGAATGTGACGTTTCGAGCACACAGGCTCTTCATCAGACAAATGAACAACACTGATGTACCAGTCTTTATAGGCCTACCTCCAGGTGATCAAAGGTCACATGACCATACAATATTATCATGATAATAATAATACCAAAACAATGGTCCCTACTGTGGCAACCCTTGCTAGAAGAGCTGAGTAAAAGACTGCTGCACCCTCAATAAAACTCACACTGCAGGGTGGTAGGAAACAGCTCTCTGTGTCTCATTAAATGTTTCATGTGCTTATTTTAATGAGTGTCTATCTGTTTTCCTCAGCCTGGATCTGTCTGGTACAAAAGTGTAGTACGTTTTTGTGTGTGGCAGCCTGGTGTTAAAGTCTCTGTGGACAATAACTAGCACTTAAAGCATGCCGTTCAAAACTTAGGGATCTGAAAGTTTTTTTTAAAGCCTTTTATGCTCATCCAAGCTGAAAAAATATAGCAAAAACGGAAAATATAAAATATTGTGAAATATATATATATATAAAATAACAGTTTTCTATTTTAATGTGTTTTAAAATGTAATTTATTTGTGTGTGATTTTTAGCTGCCATTACTTCTATGTTCAGTGTCATTTGGTCCTTCAGAAATCATTCATATATGGTAATTCGGTGCTCAAGAACACTATCAATGTTGAAAACAGTAAGAAATCATTCTAAATGTCTATACTGACACTTTTAATCAATTTAATGCATCCTTGCTTGATTAAATAAATAATAATAAAAAACTCTTACTGACCCCTTACTGAACTTTTGAATAGTAGTGTATATCTCTCAGAGGAAACACATTTAATTACCTGCTTTCATTGGCCAGTGACTCAGCTTATGAATATGTGATAAGCCATCATGATTGATGGAGGTGCTGTGGGTGCTAGAGCTGCTGAGCTCTGCGCTGATTGGAAAGTATTGATCTGAGAGAAAGATGGGACATGATGACACAGTTCAAGGAATATGTGTGCATTGATCTGTTCTTAGATAATATTGAGTTAGTTCAGGATGTCGACCCTTGCTTTTAGTTTGTTTGATGCACTCTCTGGCATACCGTTACTTTTTTTTTACCACCATTCTTTATTTAGTCATACACTCACTACTCTTAGGGAAAGTGATTTTTCGAAACCCATTAGACTTTGCCATCTTCATCCCTCCCATTTCTACTATAGACAGGAACTGTGTTGGAGAGAAGTGTGCTATCACTAGGGCTAGTAGGTAAAAATGCATATTATGCCAGTACTTCCTGCACTGCTTTTTTTAGTGGTGCTGCATGCTGCTGCTGAATCTACATTCTTACGGCGATTAATATTTTTCCCAGGTTTACAGTCTGAATTGAATTTGATGAAAATGTTAACAAACAGAAAACTTACATTGCATTCATCTACACCAGTGGACGATATCATCTGCTTATTCTAAGCGGACATGTGTCTGCTGCTTTAAATTCTCGAGCTCGTTATAGCAGGATTGATTCTGATTGGTTATCAGTGTTTTTTATTGTTCAGCAGCTGGAAAAAAAATTCTGAAAGTGATTCCAATGATTTGTTTCTCTGTGCCTTTAATATTGAGAATTTTTTTTTAGAAATATATCTTTATTGTTGTTGTTTTTGGTGTGAACAGTCCTTTACACTGAGTGAGGGACCACCTAGGGACCAAGCATCACTCACATTTTATTTTTAAAACTGTAACCTTCAAGGTAAATTTAATTTAATGTAATTTAATTTAAGTATAAACGTTCTCTCTCTTTGCGCACACACTTGCTGTATCATAGGTTCTGTCTCTCATTCTGCTTGTTTGTGGTTGGTTGGCGGTGTTGTTTTCGGGGTCTGCTCCAAGCATGACTGTGCCAGCAAGGAAACCCATTCAAACCCTTAATGGCAGGATGCAGCCTTGAGAGAACAAAGGAAGACTAGAGTTCTCCCTACATGCATGCACACACACATACACACAAACACCTCCCCGTCTCAATCAGAAAAGGCCTGACTAATGGAAATCACTGATTGTTCTGTGGAGGTGAAGGTGGAGGATGTAAAACCCATGCCTTGTTAGGTCCCTTCTCGCTTTCAACCCTTTCTTTATTGCTGCCCTGTAATTGGCCACTGGAGGTGGTAATTAAAACAGGATGGCTTGTGAAATACTGAAGAAGGTTAAGTTGTCAAATGGAGGTTTTTCCTGACTGGTCTCATTGAAGGTTGCCTGTTTATGCTGATCTAGGTTCAGCCCTTTTGACCCTGAGCCTGAGATCTGATCAGTGTGCAAAGAAAACCACTAAATGGTGGTCATATGGGGAGAAGTGGATGCTGGGAAGTCCAGACGCAGCCTCAGCTTGTGCGGTGGCTGTAATATAAAAGGGAAATGGGAAAAAGATGCAAAATAATTTTTTGCATATGTTTCGGATGGCTGTGCAACAGATGCCACCCCCCTCCCCTCTCTCTTTCACTCTCTCATCAAACTAAAAGGTTGAAGTATCTCTTTCGAGCTAGCAGAAATCTACCTCAGACAAAGAAATGATTTTGATGCATGTCTCTCTGGAGAGATTCTTTCACAAATTGAAATGATTTGGAATGAAGCCAAGCGGGGCAAGGAAAGAGTGTTGCAGGAAGCAGAGTGTGTGTGTTTCCTGCTTTCTCTCTCCTCCCTCTGGTGCTTGTGCGGCTGCTCCTCTGGTTTTGGTAAAAGCAGCATGGTAGAAAATCATTATTGCCTTGTTCCATTATGGTAATTCAAGTGTTGTGTTTTTGCAACGTAAAAGGGATCCTGAGTCGGGCACGATCGAGAGATGCATAGAAAGAGGATGAAACTCTAAAAGCACACACAGCCTTTGATCTCATACTTTGACTTTACTGAGGGAAAATATTAACCAGGCTCAAAAAGCTTTGTGATATGATGAGAGTGACTGGAGTTAAAGAACAGAGAGAAAGAACAGAATGGAGGGAAAAGGCAGAAAAGTGTAACGAAGAGGAAAGAGAGTGTCACCAGATGAGGCTTTAACAGAGGTTCGGTTTTGTGTATTAGCTACTAATAGGATTGCATTAGAGAGGTCCGTCTCAGTGTGAAACACAATCTTTGCCCAAAAAATGTGAATATGTGAATACCACAAAACCTGTCAAGAACATGTTTCACCCCAAATCCAAAATTTAGAATAAGAAATGATATTTTGCAGAAAAGAAAAGAACGCCTGTTTGTATTTTTGCATTGTGACACTGTTTTTATGAAAATGATACAATAAAAATTCTCTTTACCGTAATGCAAAACCATCTCATTCTCATTAATGTGAATTACTGTAAAATGTGAAAAATATCAAAATACAATAATAGTAGTATTTTTTTTCTGCATTTAATTTCTTACAATTTATTTAAGAAAAATATTTATTTGTATATTTATTTTTCATCTACCTTAATTAATGTATTTTAGTTTTACTGTTTTTACTTAGTACTACACTACCATTCAAAAGTTTAGGGTTTTGCTGATTTTCTTTAGCACTATTATTTAGCAAATTGATCAAAAGTGACAGTTAATACTTTTTCAATCTTTGTTGTTGTGGGTGAGGGTACTTTTGATTTTAATCACTCTGTCAGTTTGGATGGGAGGGGAGAGGAAATGAAAACAAAAAAATTAAATAAAATTCAGTTGGTTTGTGTGGGTGTGTCTGCCATTCTGCATTAATGTGCACATGTCTATCAGTCAAATATTTTAGTCAACATGTAGGTCACTAAATAATGCATTAGTGTCCTGGCTTCAGTTGAATGCTCTTACTGATTCATTGGAACTTCAGCTTGTCTATTAAATTACTGAACCGTGAGTGACTCGCTATAAACCACTTGTTACACATTTCCTACAACCTGTGTTTGTCTGTCCTTTACAGAAAACTAACATGGCGCTTCACAGGTTCAGTTTTTGGTCAGATGCTCTGTGCTCACTGGTTTGTCATTGAGTGAGCATTAAATTTGTGTAACAGAAGCTTGAGTCTGTAATTTATAGTTTGTTAATCCAGTAAAATCATTACTATAGATATTTAAATGCATTAAGCATTCAAAAGCATTTGTTCACAGGAGATAAGTTATACACAACTCACTCTCTCTCACATCTCCTCCTGCCTTTTGATGACAGGAAATGCATTCAGCATATTCTTGTACAACAGGAAGTTGATAACATTTTGGCCAAAAATTGCATACTGAGTAGTTGCTACATTTGAAGAGCAATTTGTGACTGTTAAAGTGGTCAATGATAAAAATCCACCCAATGTTTTTTTCTCAAATCAGGCTGTTCTGAGATTCCTGTCAGAATGACATAGTTCTGCACAGGCCCCTCCCACGATGGGATAATGTGCTAGTTACCAAGTTTCGTGGCTGAGGTTTACAGTCTGTGCATCACCCCTTGGAGGGAGAGGGGCGGGGATAGCAGAGCTCATTAGCATTTTAAGGAACATGGACTAAAACAGCTTTCTGAAATCAGCTGATTTTGACAGGGTAAAAAGGGTGTTTTTTGGGACATACAACTCTTGTCACATATTGTTTTTCACCTATTATACAGTATCAGAGCAAACTAACAAATTTACTGTATTCAAAAAAAGTTGTCCTCTATCAGTGCAGTACTCATTGTAAAATATTTGAATATTTAGGAGTCTCTAATAAGTCAAATTGATATCTAAAATATATGTAAAATATTAATAAAGTAGGTGACTCTCCTCAATGACCTCATCGCAATTCTAGGACATTAACCCACACAAAGTAACATTCGTTCAATAAACATTTAAACCACATGCTAATGGAATGTAACCAGAACACACCATATACACACAAGAGACAGAGGTCGATCACATGAATTTATAAATATATAGCAGATCAGCTTACAGATATACGTATAGTGAGTGTCTAGAAGCATGTGTGGTTTAGACTCTATAAAGCTCAGCATTGCTGTATAAACAGTGAGTGATGATGTCACTCCGAAGATGTACAGCAAGGAAAGTCTGAAATAAACCAGGTGAAATTTTGACTGTATCTTCTGTTATGACATTTAGTCAAACATTTTAAATAGGGTAGTTTTATTTTAGCCACTAAAGCATGTTTTTTTTTTTCTATAGAGTTTTGACCATATATAGTGTTTGAGCTTGAGCTGCTCCAAATGACTGAATGCAGACAATTGTGTTTGTTTTACATGTACAGTTTCAAAGGCTGTGATAGTGGACACATGCGGTTGTGGTTTACATCATTCTCTCTCTCTCATTAGTCTTGAGGGCTCTCAGTATAAGACGTAAGAGCTCATGTCCAGAGGTACCAGGCAACCATGCCTGATGACAGTCAGCTGAGATTTGTTTCTGTGCTTGTTTGTTTGTGTGTTATAAATATAGCCTCTAAAATATGGCACAGCTTGTTTACTTGAAAAATTAATGTTCTGTTTGTTTACGTCTGACCCACATGTTTGAAAAGGAACAAACAAGCAACAATTTACATTAAAGATTTAAAAGATTTTTTTAATTAGTAGAAGAATACTTAATGCCACACAACTTTCAAACAGGGGAGGCTGTCGAATGAAACTGCGGCAATATGTCTATATATCAGTATCTATAGGAATATTCTGAGTCAAAAGTGTGCTTTTGGACACATGCGTTGAACAAAGGGGTGTGGCGTTCCCTTTTACCAAAATATCCAACACCCATAATTTCACAACCAAACTTGATTTTGTTGCCACCCTTCTGTCAATCTGACTGGGGATACAAAATTAAAAAAAGAAAAAAGAAAAAGCTGTTTAAACAAAATCCCTGAAAATGTCCAAAGTCATAAAGAGGTCCAAAGATGACATGAAATTACACAGAATTTTTTTGTGACAAATGAACAGAAATATCTGAGTATACGTTGTGTATTTTCATATACAACCAACATTGTAAAAAATACAAAGCTGGTTAAAAATTGGTGAACGTATCCTTATAGAGTGAGGAAAAAAGTTGACACTTGTTCAATAAATTGTATCTTTTGTCCTTAATAATAACAGAAATGTTTACTTTATTTTAAATACCTATTTGTACTTAAATGTCTGTGTCTATGCAGAAATTTACTGTCAAAAATAAACTTACTCTTATAAATATTTACTGGGGTGAAAAGTATGACAACTGTCCCCGGGCTCCTTACACAGATTTTCCATCTACATGTATGATGATGCATGAGTGTGCATGAAAGTTATTTTCACTCTCAGGATTAAAGTTGAAAGACCATATGAAAACCAGATTTTTGATCATATGAAGCCTGTCTACCTGTATGTGTGACGTGCATAAATATTTCTTAGTGATTAAAGGGTGTGTGTGCTATATACAAAACAATATAGTAGCCCTGAAGAGTTTATTTATGCCTTTATGACTCCCTCACACACACACTATAGCAATGGCATTTGAAGGTGAAATTCAAGACATACTGAGAGAGAATGAGGCCCGATAGAAGAAGAGAGAGAGACAGAAAAAGAGAGAGAGGTCAGATGTTGGTCCGTGGTTAATGCGTTTATCTCAACTATGTTTGTGCTGTCAGATGTGTGCTATTGTTTTGTCCAAGGACACTAACTGGGAAGTCAGTGCACTGTTGATAATTTTTTTCCCTGCTATTCTGCTGTTAAATGAGATGTGTGTGTGTGTGTGTGTGTGTGTGTGTGTCGGTGTGTGTGTGTGTGTGTGTTTGCTACACTGAAAGAGCATCTATTCATTCTCCACAGTGACAGTGAGACACACACTGATGTGAAGTGATCTCCCCTCAAGGGGTCTTACAGAGAAAGAATAAAAGCAAAAAGAAAGACATGCAGGAGGAAAGCAGGATCTAAACAGGATCGCAGACACTCCTTCATTTAGATAATCATTAATAATTAATGGATGAGTAAACTAACACACACTGCTTTTTCTAACCTCATAAGCAAATACTTTTGAAAAGGTCCTTTAAAATACTATTGCTGCAGTATAAATGTAAGGACAAAAAAGTATGTTCCTTGGTATTAGAGTGTGTGATAGAGATTAATGCAGCCTCCAAACAATGCCACAGTGTGTGTGTGTGTGTGTGTGTGTGTGTGTGTGTGTGTGTGTGTGTTTGTGTGCCATTGTTTGTAGTGGAAGTGAGCCTTTGGCTCGACATTATCAGTGTGTGATAAAGCGCAAACAAGAACACAGCTAAAGTGTAAAAATGACTGCTGAGTACATAAACACACACATAAAGTAGAGGCTACATTACAGCATTTCTAGGTCACTCTACAGTTTGCCCTTCATTCCTAAACGGAACCTTGTTGGTTTTGGTGTGTTGGGTTGCGTTGTATAGTCCTTGCAAAATAATTAACTTGGCTGACGTGTTAAAGGGATAGCAAAAATTTAAATTCTGTCTTAATTTACTCACCTTTATGAGATTCTAATCCAAACCTTCAAATGAAGATATTTAATTAATTAATTAATGAAACTTGGAGATTTCTGTCCCTACATTGAAACTATATGCAATCAAAACTTCAGTTTGGTTCATAGAGACATTGTAAAAGTAATCCATATTATTTGAGTGAAGAAACATGATTGCTTTATATAATGACCAGATTTAATTTATGCTTTTATTCATATAAATACTGATCAGCACAAATAAATAGAGCATCAAATATGGTAAACAGTAGCTCAAAAATGCTTACTTGATGCCTGAGAATGGGGGTTGTTTTTGTGCTTCAAGCAAGCATGGTTAAGCTTGAGTTCACCATATTTTATGTGCTCTATGTATATATTGATCAGTGTTTATAAATGAGTTACAATGTACTTTATAATGCATTAAAAATTTTGGTTGCATTGACTTTTAATGTATGGACAAAAAAAGGATAAGAGAATATTAAATTATCTTAATTTGTGTTTAGAAGATGAATGAAAGTCTTATAGGTTTGAAATGACTTGAGGTTTAGTAAATGATGACAGAATATAATTTTTTTTATTATTGGGGGTGAGCTATCCCTTTGAGCTATGTATTAAATTACATACTAAGCATGTACTGCATTTGATTTTGTAATAGTTAGGCTGAAGTATTACACTTTTAATCTCAACCGTTAATGATTTATGTTCTATCAGTATGCATTTATGCAGTATGAATACAAGCCGTTGGAAGTAGATTAATTTGTTCCTCGTATCAATTAGTGTCTACTTAAGTTGAGTCTTGCCAGAGGATAGTTCAATAAGTGTTATATAAATTGTGTAAAATTGTGTTAGTTTGTTTTTCAGCTAACAAATACATGAAGTCATCAGCTTATGTTACACAAAAAGTGAAACTTAATAAATGAGAAACTATAAACTAGAATCTTGCCACCCTTCTACAAACAAAATAGCAATGACCTCACTGTCATTAATCTTGTCATAAAGAGACTCTGGGTGTAAACTGGTCTGTTCACACACACACACACACACACACACACACACACACACACACACACACACACACACACACACACACACACACACACACACACACACACACACACACACACACACACACACACACACACACACAAACAAACCATTTTTAAACCACAATGACTTTACCACCTTCTATTTTTATGCTTTTTTATAGTTCTTTCCATTTTTCCATCACAATGAAACCCAGACTCTAATGTTTGTGGATTGTTTTATTACTGAACTTTATATGAAGTTCTGTGTAAATAAACGTCTTCTGCTGCTAAAAGTATAATATCATCTTTGGCAAACAGATGTATTGTTCATTATAATCTGCTCATCCTTCATTGGTTCTGTCAGAATCCTGGTTCTTGTCAGGTTCTACAACACAAGTTTAATCCCTGTCTCACCAGTTCACGTGATTTGTGTGTGTGTGTGTGTGTGTGTGTGTGTGTGTGTGTGTGTGAGTGAAGGGCAGACGGGCCGAGACCACCAACATCCCTCATCATGTAATTACAGTATAGGGGTCAGGTGATTAATGTCTGGGGCATCATGGTTTTGGAGGGTCAAGAAGATTAGCAACCAGACTGCAAGGATTACGATTCATCTTAAAGAGCCAGCACAGGCCAAAAATGAGGGAGGGAAATCTAATATGTCCATAGATGGAGTAAACAGAAGAGGCTGATGGGAGATATAGTTTGTACTGTAAAACTTGTACAAATTGTTCAAAATAGTGTTGCAGTCAGTAATTGTTTCTTTATTAAAAAAAGTTGTACACATAAAGAAATAAAGAATGTTTAAAATGATATGCACTATACATTTCAAAGGTTCAGGGTCAGTATGATTTTGTTTAGGAGAGAAATATAGATAATATAGATTCTTTTGCATTGTTTCAAATAAATGCTGTTCTTTTGAAGTGTCTTCATTTATTGAAGAAATTCTGACAAAAAGTATCACGATTTCAACAAAAATATTAAGTAGTGAAACTGTTTAAACACTGGTAGTAAAAAGATTTATCTTAAGCCCCAGTTCAGCGTAGAAGGATTCCTAAAGGACCATGTGACACTAAAGTCTGGAGTTAATGGCTGCTGGCATCACAGAAATACATTTCATTTAAAAATATATTAACATAGGAACCAGTTATTTAATAATATTCCATAATATTACTGTTTTTACTGTATCCTTGATCAAATACAGTAAATGCATCCTTTGTGAGCAGAACAGCCTTCTTTCAAAAACATTAAAAAATCTTATCAATCCCAAACTTTTGAACCACAGTGCACATTGTAATAAAAATATATATCAATAATCTAGAAAAAGCGATTTGACACTTCATACTGGCCAACATGCTGAAACGTTATCACAGAAACCCCCATGTTATTGGAGACTTCTGCTGACAGAATAATTAATCATGGGTGACATACATCTGCAAATAGGATATTTCTACAGAAAAAAAAAAGTATTTTGTTCTAGCGTCTGTGTTGGTAGGCTTCATATAGTGTGTGTATATATATATATATATATATATATACACACACTACTCTCTCTCTCTCTCTCTCTCTCTCTCTCTCTCTCTCTCTCTCTCTATATATATATATATATATATATCTATATATATATATATAGATAGAGAGAGAGAGAGAGAGAGAGAGAGAGAGAGAGTATATATAGAGTAAATATAGTGTATAGCAACCTATATATAGTTAAAGATGAATGTCCAAGATGATATTCATAACAGCCAGTGAACCAAAACCAAAAATACCTTAAGGTGCAACATAGTTCCATTGAGAAAAAAAATACTGTCTTAAAATTGCTGAAGACTATGTCTTTGTGAGCTTAGCAGGTGCTCTGATCCGGAATTTCTAAGCTTTTAATAGAAGAAAAAGACAAAGTGAAATGCTGAGCGAAAACGACTGGATGTGAATGATTATACTTTCCATTGGTACACAAAAGCAAAGGGACATTAGCGGTGGGCTGGCAGTAATTCTGGCTGCCCTTGGGTACTAAGACCAGCCCAGTATGACTGCAGAAAAAGGGTGAATTCAGTCTCTGCCTGGCCTTTATGACTGAACCATATTAGGCATAAAGACCTGCGGACCCCTCGGTATTCAGTAGATGGACTGATCCGATCAGGCAGTGCTGTGGCCAAAGGGAAAGTCATTGAGGGGGGGAGGAGGTGGGGTTCTGTCATGCTTTTCCGTCACTGTGCTGCTTATGTACACATGACTCTACAGGTGTGTCTTGTCATGTAATCTGTCTTCCTATTGGCTCGTGTTAGCTGGGTGTGCTGGCAAAACATTGTTTATCTTAATCAGCAGGTGCCACAAAATTGCGTTTGGCTCAGATAAATACTGTGAGATTACTGATCACTGATCCTGAATCTACCCTTTATTCACAACATTTATAGAGTCTCTGTCTTGTGTCCTTTTTTATTCTCAGTGCTCTTTAAACTTCTTGTTTTCGTCCCTTGTCCACATGGAAGGATGCTTATTCATGGTCCACTTGCTTTGTTATATAAGACAAACACACACACACATAAACATTCAAAGGCAGATGGTTTTATTTCTGCATCTGCCTTTAGCACAATGTCATCATCATCATCATTCTAGCACAAAATGCAGGGACAGTATAGAACTTCTGTGCTGTATTCATCCACCTGTTGAATATTTAAGTTACATTTAAGGAAAACAGGTCTGTCAGCTCTGATGTGTAAGGCTTAGGGAATGAAAGTCATCTGCTGCTCGTGGGGGGTGTTTCTTGTTTTCATAATAAAGCATGAAAAGCCTGTTTGACTAGTTTTATTGTAAACATGACACCAGGAAAAGAAGATCAGATGTATATGCAAACGTTTGTGCATTTGTGTTTGCTGGGCTAGTGCACCTGGGGCCATATTCACAAAACATCTTAAGGCTAAAAGTAGCTTGTAACACACCGATTTAGGAGAAAATCTTATTTGGGAGTCTAAGGACTAGCTCTAAGAGTATTTCACAAAGCTTTTAGCACTAAAACTAGCTCCTAAATCTGTGAAATGTTAGGAGTAGTGAAGAGGACTCCTAAGTCGCTAAGACCAAGCCACAAACTATCCTAAAATGGCTGTTGCTGGCAACCTGCCTCAGAACATAGCATTTTAGAAATATTTGATGATAATGAGCTTTGTAAAAGGTATCACCTTTGGTTTTGGAGGTTACCCCAACTCCAGATTTTCCTTTGATTATATGCTTGTTTTCATTAACCAGTTGGGCAAGAAGTAACAGCTGGTCTTGTGTCCAGGTTTTTTTTTTTTTTACACATTTGCATGTATTACTATCAGCCATGATTATTCTACTCCGGTAATTAAAAGGCTGTTTATATGCATATTCACTAATTATGAGAAGCAGCATACATGTAAAAGGCTGACAATTAGCTGAACATATATTTGTTTAATTAGTGACTCTTATCCTGCATTTTAAAATCCTTATCTGAATGTGGCAAAATTAATTTTTATTTTTAAACCTTTATTTGAATATGTCAACATAATATTTTGCTCTACAATATATCTATGAATAAATCTCTGACAGAGACTATCAGCCAATCACTGTGTGCATTGTTAGTAAGCATGCTGACATCATCCATAGCATCAAGGTCAACCCTGCCCTAACTCTAAGCTTAAGACTTCTCTCTATTCCTTAGTAAAAGTTTGTCTTAGCAGCTTTGTGAATAGGTTTTAAGAGAGCACTCTTAGCTAAAAACTTTTACTGCTATTTAGGAGAACTCTTAGTGGTAATATAAAATGTTTTGTGAATACGGGCCCTGTTTGATATATCAGTTAATACATGCCAAAAGTAATTTCTTCATGGCATGAAATCTAGCATAGTTACCCATAAGTTAAAAAGTGACAGATCACAGTAATTCATATGAATCAAATGGTTTAATTCAAATCTTCTTAAGGGACAGACTTTATATGATGAAAAGAATAATTTAGGCTTTTATTTACATATAAACATTGATCAACACATATGCAGAGCACATCAAACATGGTAAACATGTTTTCTTTATGAACCTATGTTTGTTTGTTTTTTCCTCATAATATGACACACAAGCACATTTGAGTTTCCACAAGAACTGAGGTTAAGTAACTGATGACAGAATTTTCATTTTTTTTGGTGAACTAACCCTTTACTAACCTTAAAAATCCATGAAAAATAAAGAAAATGTTTCTTTTTTAAAGAAAAATATTACAAGCATACTATTAAAAAAGATATTTCACAAAAATAAGTGCATTGAGCTTTCAAGTATATTAAAACTATGGCATTGATATGTTCTTTAAAATTAAAGGGATAGTTCACCAAAAAATGAAAATTCTGTCATTAATTACTCACCCTCATGTCATTCCAAAACCTTAAGACCTTTGATCATCCGAAGATGAACGAAGATATTACGGGTTTGGAATGATATGAGGGTGAGTAATTAATGACAGAATTTTCATTTTTGGGTGAACTATCCCTTTAAGATAAAACGTATTTGGACATACTGTAGATAACAGTGGCCTAGTCAATCAGTCATTTAAAACAAATACAGTAGAAAAACAGAAGTGACGTTACTACTTGAATCAACATTTTGTATCTAATACAGTACATTGACATTCTTGATATGTTAAGTGTGTCCAAATCCTTTCTGGGGCTACTATCTCAATCAAAGGCAATTTGATATAAAATATCTAAACTACATATATTTCTGAAGGCTAAAAATGTGATTTCCCTACACTGAATGGGCAGTTCTTACGTTTCTGAAAGTGTTTCTGCATATGTAGTGTTGCTTATAGTCACACAGTCACACACACAGGCCACAGGTCAATACACATCTCACCCAGACCTTCCTGTTAGTCCTCGGTTCTCATTTGTGTGCGGCAGATTCCCAGCAGTGCTCCAGCAGTGTAGTTGTATTTGGGAAACCCTGTTATTGTGCTGACAGCACGGAAGGAAGAAGCCCCGCCCCCCGACTTCCTAACCACCACCTACAGTATGCTGATGCCATTGAGGGAAATGCCTTCTAACCTTTTGCTCTGGTTTGTCACTGCACACTAGAACACAAGGACATGAGAGTGGTTTTACATTTAGCCAATGCCATTGATGCTAATATGGAGATATGTTGTAGAGAAGATCTTAAAGGAGTGTCAGTATGTCACCAAATGAAATGGAAAAGAGATTTAGTTCAGTAATTTACCAAGCATTCTGTTCGTCTTCCACTGGTTGGTCAAACATCCCAAACTCACGCTATTGATGAGCCAGTGTTACTATGTCGGGCTGGGTGGTTAAACAAATAGAGCGTTTTTTGTCAATTTTTGATATTGCCACTGGGTCACAGTGTTTGCATATTTAATGAAAATTAACCTACAAATGGCTTACTAATATGAAATACAATATTAAGCCTAGTTAGAACAAAAAAAGGACATTTTCCCTTAAAGAAAAGTATTATTTCACCATTGCTGCAATGTTGTTTGGCAAATCTGAATAGATTTCAAAAGAAATCCACACAATTTGGAATTTTGTGTGAGGGCGAAAGTGATTCCCTCACAGATTTTGCGACAGGTTTCAAGTCACTTTACTGCATTGACCATCAGAAAGCTGCTTGGTTTAAAAGTGACTTCTTTGTGAGCCGTGGTACAAACGGATGTTCTAGCTTATATGGGGATTGTGGATTGTTGTGTGTTTAGAGCTTTTAGCTGATGGAATATAAAGTGCTTTCATTGGTAAGTGTGGTTTACTGACCGGAGGCACTTTTTTTTTACTTTTTGCAATTTGCTCTGAGCAAATGGAAGACGTAATAGGGAAGGCCATAGGCTGTGTGTGTGTGTGTGTGTGTGTGTGTGTGTGTTCAATCAGTGCTACACATCTGCTGAGAGTGGTTTGTGTTGATCTTCATCAGCATTTCTTGCTATATGCGTGTCTCTATGAATTTAAGTGTGTGGTAAGATCAGGGCTGTACGTTAACTTTTTTTGCACCTAGCACTGGTGCTACAGAAATTTTAAGTTTTGTAGCACAGGCCAAACAGTTGTAGCACAAGTTAGGGGTAAGCAATGACAAAAAATAGCATATCACCATTTTATTCAGGAATATCACAATTCATGATTTTATCACGATTCTTTGTCATGTTGTTTTTACATTTTGTAATTTGCCTGAGCAGTACAGCCAAACTAATTTCCCTGCTGTAAAAAAAAAATTAAATTAAATAAAAACTTTACTTTTAACAAAATATTAAATAAAAAAGACTGGCAGATATTTAGGCCAAAGTGGGTGAAAATAAAATTCTTTGTCATTATTTTCTTTTTCTTTTAATTTTCTTATTAGAAAATAAGAACAAAGATATACATTACAAATACACATAATTTACAAATAAAATGAACTTTATTTTTCCAAGAAATTGAATGAACAAATAAAACACTATATAAGTAGTTCACTGACAAGCTACGCAATATCGCGTTCATTATCGAAGGCGATACATCTGCGATAATGAACGCGATATTGCGTAGCTTGTCAGTGATCTATGGCTCTGTCTATTAAATGCTGCTCCATTTGAAAGCAGGTGATGGCGATTTAGCGGTAACCAGGGAACCGGCTTTACTGACGAAATGCGCGTGACAATCAAATGCGATATATCGCCCAGCCCTACTGGAGTTTCAAAAGTATGTGAAGTATTTAAATTTTGTAGCTGATAGAATGTGCGCTTTAGCACGATACTACGATATTTCTTCAAAAGCTGACCATGGCATGCAGACATTTTAATCGTATATGATCAAAAATCGTCATATCGCACACCTCTAACTACCAAATATAATCAATCTCACACACAAAAACAAGCACAACAAAATCACTTCACACTATTAAGCAGCTGTGTTATGAACATGCAAAACTGTATCGCACGCGTGCCACAGTGGTAAATTTATTCATCGCACAGACCAGTTTTTTCATAGCACGACATATATGTTGCACTGTACAGCCCTGGGTAAGATAATGGCTTTATACATTTATAATATTTGGCCGAGATACAACTATTTGAAAATCTGGAATCTGAGGCTGCAAAAAAATCTAAATGCTGAGAAAATCGCTTTTGAAGTTTTCCAAATGAATTCTTAGCAATGCATATTTCTAATCAAAAATTAAGTTTTAATATATTTATGGTAGGAAATTTACAAAATATCTTCATGGAACATGATCTTTACTTAATATCCTAATAATTTTTGGCATAAAAGACAAATCAATAATTTTGACCCATACAATGTATTTTTGGCTATTGCTACAAATATACCCTAGCGACTTAAGTTTTGTGGTCCAGGGTCACATATGACTGATAACAGGATGGGCTGAAAAACATCACTGCATGCATGTATGAACATGTGTTGGCTGTGTGTATTGTAATGGATTTTGAGAGAAATGTCTTGTATTTGTGGGGGAGGGTGAGGGCCATTGAAGTTTATACAGTCATGCCATCGCCCGCAGGCCAGCTCACATCTTCTACTCTGTAAGTTTAGACCTACTGGCTTTATTGGCTCTTTGCCCACTGAGAATATCATAATGTTCACTGTTGGTTATAGCCACTGTAATTATATATCTAAAAATATATAATTCCACCGCTCTGCTGAGGAGCTCCACAAAAAGAGTGACAAACACAAACTGTATGTACTGTACATGACCTTACAGATTTCTGGAATCATGCTGTTGCATTGCCTAAATATTGGAAATCATATTTGACCATGTTTACATACAGTTTCAGATTTAGGTCAATATTCTGGTTAAGCATTTTTGTCAAAAAGTGCTTATATGCTGTACAGCTATTGGAAAATTCGCATTCATTACTGGAGCTGCTCACTTTTGCCATTGATTTTAATTCATTTTAGTAATTCTGCTCAATTATTTAGAAATCCCATTGATTCTCATTCATGTCCTTGACAATTTTAGCTTCAGGTCTATATTCTGGTTAAGATTTTTTTGTGAAATGGTGCTTACGTGCTGTACAGCTAGCTTTTTTTTGGAACATTCCTAATCCATAATCTGCAAATACTAAAAAATGTAGAAAATTAGCATTCATTACTAGAGATATTTTAATTAATTTTAGTAATTCTGTCTTATTATTTAGAAATCTCATCGATTAGCTGTTAAATGCAAAGTGTAGGCTTAATGATGCATGTTCACTTCCTTTAAATGTTTGTAAAAAAGAATAATTCTCTTTCTCAACCCCCCCCCCCCCCCCACAAATTCAAAATAGAATTACTTTTGATTAGAAAGGCAAGTATTAAATAAATCAATATTCTGAATAAAGCTCTTGACACAGAATTCATAGAATTCAGATTAACACAGGCATATGCTAGCAAGTTTTAAGAATGTAGCTATACATTTCTATTTAGGCAATGGCAATATGCATCTTTTGTTTACATGACATAACCAGAATATGATAATATTCTGATATTAATTTGAATTTATTTACATAAACATGATTAATGTTTATTGTCTCTTATTCAGTCTCTCACGTTTGCTTTCTCTCTCAGTTTGTCTATTTCTTCTGCAATTCCCTTGTCCTTTTAGATGGATGCTCTACAATAGTGAGTCATGTGAGCAAGGGTCTTAAGTGGAAGGAAAGCTTTATTGATCGGTGGGAAGGCTTCCAGAAACACACAGCTGTAAATCCTCTAAAGTTTCTCTGTTTACAATGCACGTTTGAGTGAGACAAATTTAGGCTTGGTTCATCTCTCTATCTCTCATTGTTTAAGCCATCCATAAAAGCAAATGTACAGTGAAATTTTCCCTCTCAAACTCACTGGCCTCATATCATTCAATCTGGCAAGCGAAACAAATACAAAATCTCATAATGATAAAAAATGTGCACCTGGCATAATACAGATGGATTTCCAGTACAAACTCCAGTGTACATATTGAGTTTTTCCATTGCTGCTGTAATGTGGTTAATATATTTTATTATTGTTTACTAAACGAATTTTACAGTCTTGTTTGCTATCTCCAGCTTTGATGTTCTGGTCTGTGTCATCTTGGCTGCAGGCCAGGATGTTTTTTAAGCACTGCTCTTGTTCAAGTAGAGCATGATACATTCACTAGCTGATAAAGTATCTGCTTAGGCAGTGTGTTAAAGTTAAGCCTTTCCACTGGCCTGAAGTTCATGCCTAAAACTCTTTGGCTGGATCTACTTGTTTTCACAAGAAAGCACTTTTTAAATCTGCTCCTCTTAACATTCACTGTGCCTTCATCTTTCATACGAGGGCCATTATGTTAAATTTTTAAATGTTCCCCACGTCCTCTCTGATCTCAGAATAACTCAAAAGCTCAGTCTGAATCATTAAGAGATTCATCTGTCCTTTTCATTTAAACCATCATCATCACCTACATCCTCGACCTCCTGTGAACCTGAGAGTTCATCCATTTAAAAATAAACCATCTCTTTTTTTCAATTATTTATCTTTTCCCCTCTTCTACACTCTCTTCCCACAGCCTTTAAAAAGTGTAGACATTTCTCAGTGCATAATTTGCTGTAGCTTTGTGCTGAGGCTTTCTAGCTTTTATTTTAATGTTAAATAGTCAGTAGTGATTGCAGATATAAACTGCAGATATGAATTTAGGTACTACAACATTATAATGTATAATACAGTATGAAAAAATGCAATGTTCTCTAAAGAAAACTTTTAACAGTGTAAAAATTATAAAGATAGATGAGAATGGAATGTTGGTAACCAAACAGTTTTTGAACTGTTCCTCTGAAATTTAACTTTAAATCTGCATCAGACGGCAGCAAAGGTGACCTAAATGTAAAAAAATGGGAAAGGACCAGTGGCAATTACGTTTTATTATATAATAAGTGACAAACTATAGCTGATATAACAAATTTCTCATTTAATGTGATTTCCAGCACCTCCTCAGCAAACACATAAACTCTGTTCAGTTTCTGATACATGATGTCATTGTAAAATATCCCTTTCTCGCCTTCTAAAGTTATTTTATGTAGTTCTTTCATCCCAAATTGTGAATTAGTTCATAAAAACTGTCATTAAAGACAGAAAACACTATAATCCCATTCATCAAGCTTCCCCTTCATTTTAGAAATTGAACATGCACTCTCGTCTAGTCAGACTCTATAAAAACTGTGTTCTCTGTTGTTTTGACCAATGAAAAGCAAATGAATTAGAATCAAAGCAGCTCTTATTTCATTATGGCCATGCAGTAAAATCATCTTATAATGGCTCTGCATATTAAAGGCCATTAACAAGATGTGTGGAGTCTATTTATGCTGAAATACCCATTTCAAGAGCCTCATCAAAGGCTGGGATTAATGCTATTTTGAGCCTGAGCTGAATATTGTTTTTGAAGACTTTTAATAACCAGCTCTCTCCATCTTCTTCTCTTTAATAAGCATCTTTTCAATAGCTAATTCTTCTCTTCTCTTCTCTTCTCTTCTCTTCTCTTCTCTTCTCTTCTCTTCTCTTCTCTTCTCTTCTCTTCTCTTCTCTTCTCTTCTCTTCTCTTCTCTTCTCTTCTCTTCTCTTCTCTTCTCTTCTCTTCTCTTCTCTTCTCTTCTCCTCTCCTCTCCTCTCCTCTCCTCTCCTCTCCTCTCCTCTCCTCTCCTCTCCTCTGTTCTCTTCTCTTCTCTTCTCTTCTGAGGTCTGTAGGTGTGTAAGGCTCATTGAACTGTGACAGCAGTACCTTCAGTCAAATTTCTCTCTCATCTAGGGTAGGGGGCGGTGCGTGACAGGGCAGGTTTGCCCCATCACACAGCACCACGGCCCTGGATTTTCCCTCCCACAGCACAGCCTTAGATGCCTGCTGCTCTGAAGAACCAGATCTGAAACATACGTTTCATGCTTGTGAATGTGTTGATGAGAACAGAGGGAATGAATGAGCGGGACGGTTTGAAAGAGAAGAGCGAATGGCCTTTGAGTGTTTTTAATGAGAGTACTCACAGACTAAACCCACAAGCTTTCACAGGTAAATCCTCTGAGTGTAATTAGCATGCATTTTGTTTGTGTGTGTATGAACCGTCAGTGCCTGAGGTCTGGTATGTGTAAAGGTGATAGGTAATCCCCACAATAACAAGAAGAAAAAAAAGCCTTCTATCAAACAGGCCTGTGAGAAATGTATGTTTAGAAGCACAGTTCAGTGCTGACACTTTTACCTTTGCGCTTCTCTCTACACACCTCTTCAACTAATAATACCTGACAAACACAAAAGGACAACAAAGAATGTACCACAAAGCATTCACACACATATTCACATGTATAAAGAGTCCGCCCTTTCTCAGAATTGTGAAGAACACGTCAAGTCCCAGAAATGTTTATGGCTTATTCGTTTTAAAATCCTCCATTATAGTTTCTCTTTCTTTCTTTCATTTGCATGAATTAGTCATTGTAAAAGGTATTTTGCATATGGATTTTCATGTGTGTGTGTGTTCAAGGAGGTTTTTTAGTCACTGTGTGTTTGTGTAGGTATGTGTTTTTGTGTACGAATGTGGCACTGATAGATCTAATAAGCAGTTTGAGTATCCTCTTTTTTAAATATGGGTCAAACATCTAGGGAAAGTTTGTTCTCCTGGAGTTTAATTGTAATACACTAACAATAATTAGGTCAATAAGGCAAACATAAATAGTGCTTTTTCTCATTGAGCTATAAAGTTTCAGCATGTAATTAATCTGGCATCATTTGCTTCCACAATCATTTAACACTACACTCTGTGATAGAGTGTATGTTCAAATGGAACAACATTTTCGTTAAGGTATGCAAAAGTGGGACACACCTTTTATCTTGGGCTAACAAAAAAGAAGTATACTTCCTTTGTCCATGTGATGTAATTTTCATCATTAGCACATTCTGCTGATGTCCATGCACACTGTCCATGTGCAGCTTGTATTGTAAGTTTGCTCAAAGCATTCATCCGAACTCTCTATTAATGTAGTGCACTTTAAATGGCTTGCAAGCTCAGTTGTGCACTAGACAGAGTGTAATGTGGAACATAGATATCTCTTTATCCAAAAAGTATATCCAGGCTTAGAAATGCATTGCAACAACCTGGAAATCACTCACGCATTTTACATTAGCACTAGAAAATGTAACCAAACTGCTTCAACTTTTTTCTTTTGCAGAAACTTTAGTTAAGTTTGGGTTCAGATGCTTTAAAAATAATAAATAGGTTCAGTTACTGGATTTTCTGCATGGGTAAACACAAATGGAAATTTGTAGAGCCAAAGATCATGAAGTTGAAATAGGCATGGCTGTGATAAATGGTTGCAGTGTAAGAGAACCGCTGGGCAGGAATGCACTTGAGCCTGTGTTATACTTTGAAGCATTAGAAGGCCCTGTCACCGTAAAGATACCATTTCACACATTTTAACTGAGAGAATTAATCTGTTCGGAAAAACTGAGATGAGTCAGCTCTAGCCTATTTGACTGTTTTTGAGGGACCCTCCCCAACTGTGACCATTATCTTCCATGCTCTATATCTCTTTGATGAGACTGGAGAAGCAGGAATTATTCATTGAAGATGCTTTTATGACATGTAGGCGTCTGACATATTCACAGCCTCAAAGTCTATGTCTGAGTGTAATGGACAAGACACCATGAAAGGGGGTTTTGTTGACTGTCAATGAACATATCCAGGAGCTATTGAGCTAAGAAGACAAACATGAATTTTGTGTGCTGCTTTTTATTGTTGGAGCATGCATTACTTGCACTGCAAATGTATACGAATAATTAAGCTGCAAAGGTTAGGTGCATTTATGTGTGTTCTTAGTTTGGTCTATTTTGTAAGGAAGATGTTATAATCTTAAATTATCTGATTCATGACCATGTAACTCTTGTGCGCTAGCTCTGTACTAAAACCTACTATGATGTATATTTAGACTACATTTTAAGGCATAGGCTACTAGTCATGCTTCTGACCCAAAAGTGGTCTCCTGTGGTAAAGAACGGTTTAAGGTACCCCATTTTAGACCAAATTTAAGGCTTTGTCATATGTATACTGTGTGGAGACTGCAATCCCAAAATGCATTGTCCATTATTATAACTATATTTAATTCAGTGCTGAAATTTATAAATAAAAACAAACAACTTCACTCAATAATTGAATGCTCTTTGTTTCTTTCTTTTTTTTAATGACTATTATAGTATTGCGTTGTTAGCTTATCAATATGGTGAATTGAAAATTTGCTCAGCTCTACCATCAGTCTATTTGTTTGACGTGTCAGAAACAGGCCTTATATTAAGATAGGTTCCATGATGATTAGGATGTTGCCTTAGAAGGAAACTGTCTAGGCAGTAGACAGGATGATAGCTCACGTAAGACTTCTGTGTGTCATTATACAGTACTCAGGAAACTTGCACTGTGCTAATATGCACTGTTCCAAAATGTTTGACATAAACATCTACTGCTCTAAACAATTAAGGACACTGAGTAATACAATTTTAATCCAGTATCTGATGACAAGCTCAATCTTATGTCTGAGTCTCTATGGTTTGTGTGCTCAGCACCTGTGTTCCCTCAAACAAATACTTTTGTGTTTTAACCTCCTGGAGAAAAAAAAACAAAGAAAAAAAAAACGCCCCTGTTATTTAGCATCATATGATATGAATCCTCCTTTTCATGAGGCGGCTAATAAACAACTCATGATCAGCATCAGCTGATAAAACTAATGAAGGCCTCAAACAGTTCATAGTTTAGAGGCAAAGTGGCAGTGTTACTGTCAAAATAGCTTCTAGATGGAATAGTTCACCCTTTTTTGTCCTGTGATTATTTACTTACCCTCATGTTGTTCCAAACCTGTATGCTATTTCCTCTGTGGAGCACAGAAATTGAGAAATTTTACTATTTTCTATGTATATTTTTACCACTCTTTTTTGAGTTTACAGTGACTTTAATTGTCAAGCTCCAACTGGACAAAAATGTATATTAAGTGTGTATTAACTGTATAGTGTGTATTAACTGTATAAAAGAAAAAAAAAATGTATTCCAGGAACTGTTCTATCCATCAGTTTCTGATTTGGTGGAAGCAGATCTGGAGTCAATAGTAAGACAGAGGTGGTTTAAGTGGACTAAATGACTGGAGAAGTCGAATTATAATGTTTAAAAAAAAAAAAAAAAAAATCAGCATTCACAATCAAGAACATGCATTTAGAAATGCTGACTTCAACAGCTCACTGGAAAGAAAGATTATCATTAAATAACAACTTACATTTTGGTCTGTTCTTTACACAAAGCTACTTGAAACACAAGTGCAAGTCATTTGAACAACTTTTATGGTGCACTTTTTGTCCTGTTTGCTGAAGGATGTGACTGTAAGGGAAGGGTTTTCTTTCTCTTTCAGGTAGCTGTTTGATAGCATCTTATCATGAACTTCTGTGTTTCGACTCTGTTTCTGTAGGTTGATGAGTGCATGAGAAAAACATTAAGACCTCATTTATCTTGGGGGTTTTTCTCAAGGTAATTTCTCCTTTCCACCACCTCTCATCTTTCTTTTTCTCCTCTCAGTTCTTCTTCTAAATTCTATTTCTGTTTCTACAGTCTTTGACTAAAATTGTGCTTTCGGTACTGTTCACCGTGTAAAAGCTATTATTCTTCCTAGAATGTTATTCTACCCCTTCCATGCTGTTGCAGATCATTTTGTCCTGCTGTAGATTTTTAATTAATATTTACTGAAATTTAATGTAAACTTTTCAGCCTGATATTGCAATATAAGCTGCTTTTACTGTCACTATGTCTCTCATACATGTTAACACTGCTACTCTATGCTTGATCATCAGTGGCAATAGCACGGAGAGTCTCTGTGAAAAACTTTCATTTGGATTTTAGTTGTAATTGTACTGACATGTCCTCTCACTGTGACCCAGGTCATGTTTTTAGTCTCCTGTTGTCTGAATCTGCTCAACCAGAAAAAAGCTTGTTCTACACCTGCAGATGGCTTATTTGCATTTCATCATAAACCATCTCATGCTGCTTTAAAGAATGACTCCCCACTGCATTCATTTTTTTCCCCATGATCATTTTCATTTGTTTGTTTAGTTTGTCCCTCTTTGGCAACTGCTCCATCAGTAGTGATATGCAAAATATTGTCTGCCTTTCTCTGCTTTTTACTGAAAGCAGACAATAAATAATATAGATAAACTGACTATTTCTGAGTACAGAGATAAAATACTTTTGTATTTATGTTGCCTCTTCAAAATCTCCTTTTAAGGTCAAAAGCAGTCAGTCTAACAATAACTTACTTTATTCAAAGAGGTAAAAAAAAAAGTTTGGAGATTTTAACATCCTCTGTGCTGGTGATTATTCAGAAAGTCTAAAGCTGAAGAATGATGATATGCATGTCTGGTCTTTTTCAGCTTATGATTTGTACTGGCAATAGAAAGCAAAGTTTGTGAAAACCACACTGAGGATAAATATATTAACACATAGAGGGCCCTATTTATGCATAGGCATGTGCCTATTCTCACATGTGCGGGGGATGGGGCAATTACAATAAGGAAATAATTTTTATTTTACCTATAACAGCAAAAGAACCAAAACCCCCAAAATAACCAAGAAAATAAATATAACTAACAACAGGATAAATACGACAAACTTACTCCATCTTTTTGCATTGAAATTATGTTCTAATATCTGTGAATCTTTTTTTTTCTCCTGCTATTTGACATACAAACGCACCCAAATAAACTCACATTCATGCACATGTGGATCAAATGCACACAGAAACTTGTCAGCGCCGCACTGCGACTTTATATATAAAATAGTTTTGCAAAACTAAAAAGCATTACATTTTTTCAACAAGGAGGTGGTAACATCGCTGTTATTGAAGAAGTCAAACTTTAATAGGCCTACTGGCTATTGGTAGAGCTGCTGCTGAACACTGTAGAGCGACACACAGACTCAGGCAATTCACACACGCTTCTCTCTCTCTGTCTTTCTCATAATTAGTCTGCATATTAAAGGCTCAAGCCTCCATTACAAATTACATTACATTTTAAAATAAACATCTTTCAGTGTTTTTAACATTATTTCTCTTGTGTGGACCACAGTGTCAAAGATGACAGGTTTTACTACCCTTGTGTGGACATTTGGTCCCCACAATGGAGGATAAAGCTGTACATGTGTACACACGCACACATGGTTTTCACAAAAATATCAGCTGTTTTTAACATAATGTCATAACGAGAAATTCCTAAATTTCTTAAATTCACTAAAGCAGCATTGTAGAATGATTTCTGAAGAATCATGAGACACTGAAGACTAATGGCTGCTGTGGAGGAAATTTAATTTTTTTTAATATTATTTATTATTATAAGCTTTATTTGCTTTACTCTACTAAAGAGTGTTCTGTGCCTTTCTAAATGCTTGATTTACATGCTTGAGTTTTCGATGAGCTGAGAGATACCAGAAAATCTATTTTGTGTGTTTGTGCGAGGCAAGTGTGAAATGCTATTTTGGACCTAGCTTCTTAAAGGATAATTTGCTTTAAATACTTAAGTATGCATAGGGGACATAGTTAGATACCTTAAATGGACACATTTGTTGAATACATTTGTTGTTTGTGTGTCTGTTACTGAGTTTTTGAACCATTAATTGCAGCCTTGGTGAGTTTAAAAAGACTTTTAAAAGATAGTGTATACATTTAAAAACAATTTGATAAGATCTAGTTCACATTGACTCCCAGAAGTCTAGGGGTCACAGTCTGATTGGAGCTTGTGATTTTCACAAGTGCGGTCCAGTTTTGTGTGCAATATCCATTGAATTATCAGTGAGTAGACTGTAGGCAGTTTGTGGAGATATCTGATGCTGAGACTAACTAATAATCACTATTTTTTCCAGTTCAGTTTTTTTTCTTCTAAAAGTCACTGGTTCCAGCTCTCTCCATTTCTCATCTACACTTGACTTCTCTCCACCAAGCTGTTCTCCTGCAGTACTGGCTTGATTTCGACCTCCTGTGGAGCTAGAAGACAAAAGTTTTTCCTCACAGTTTTTCCTCTGCATTTTGTTTGCAGCCCACAGCAAAGTCCTGCACAGCTTCACTAATGTCCCTGAGCTTTTTGTGTCTGAGTGTGAAACCCTAATGAGGGACAGGGATGAGATTCCCAGGAGAGGCTTCCCGCTGGCATGGGATAGGATAGGGATAATAGAGCCACTCAGATTTGTGTGAACCCAGAAGAGGGAGACGTGGCAGAAAAAGGGAATGAGGAGGTCAGGGGAAGCCAATGGTAAAAAAGCACAGAATAGATGAGGTTGTGCGTTAGAACGAGAAGAAAATAGGTGATAGTCAAATAGCAAGCAGACCAGACACAGAATGCTCACAAAAATAGTAAAAAAGGAACAGAAGAAGAAACACGAGAAGTGAAAATTTAAATTTAGAGGTGAACAGTAAACACAGCAGTTTAGTTCCTTATGCTGTGTTTAGTAATCTAAAAGGGGAGGTCTAATGCTATTTCATGCATTCTGACTTATTTAAACTGTTAAAGAGTCGGATTCTCATGTCAAATATGGCCAGAGTTTCAAAACACGAGTTGGACATATGATGGAGTATTTCTGTGCCAAATACACTCTTTCAGGGTTCGTATAATTTTCGTAAAGTTTTTTCGAGTCTGGCCCTGTATGACATCATAAAGGGTTGGAATTCCTTATATGGGCACTTCTCCAGCTATGGAAGTTTCATAGCATTTTGGTGATGAATTTTTAAAAAAACAATTAAGTAAAATTTAAGTCAATAAAGATTTTGTTAGTGATTTATTTATATCATTGTCACAGCTTGCATGACTGCTATGCAAAAGCTGTGCATGCTCGTTACTCTTTAGCCCCGCCCACAACATGCCTCCAGGTTTTTTACTTATTTATTTTTTTCACTTTATTCTTTTGACTCACTCAATACATAGCCTTGCTAGCACCTCTGTTATCGTAGTAATATGTTGTTTTTTTTTTTTTTATGATTGTTTGTATTGTGTTGGTAATGTTAGAACTTTAATCTTTAAAACTATTTTAACTTTCAAACTACTTCAAACTGAAAACTTTCAGACTGCGAGCTTTTAAAACTACGTCAAATTTTCTGGCAAGGCTTTTTCAAGCCAACTTAAAGTTTGTCTACAAACTTTACTTATCTAGTTTTATATAAATATCCAAGATAATTTTTGCAATATATATTTTATCTATATATCTATTTATATTTAAAAAAAATATAGACATGAGAGCGGGTGCTTTTTTACATATGTCCAACTATCGACCACCCAGAACATCTCAGAAATGCCCTAACAACCATCCAGAATGCTCTAGCAAGGTGACAACACATTTTACATTCAAGCTCCATTTGCTTTCAGAAAATGTGAAAATCTGTTTTTGTAGTTCTGTTTATTGCCACTAGCAGTACGGAAATTACATACAGTAGCTTTAAAGATGCACAGATACACAAACACAGTCTTAAACATAACCTTGACTAAGCTAGACTTCACCCCACATTTTTAAGCAAAGACAAATATAGCAGATGCAGTAGATTAAACCCTCCTTGGCCCGAGGCTTCAATGCTCTGCAGACGTGAAACAGGCTGCTGTTCTGGTCTGCTTTCAAATGAATGTGTGTGGATGTGGGGGTGAATGGGGACACAGCATCCCTTATATGAGGTTAGTATAGCTGGTTGGTGTTTTATGACGTGGGACGAATTAAAATGTGCTTTGTTGAACACACACGCACGTATATGTCTATTAGTTTGCTCTGGTTGATATGTAGCTCCATACGATCTCATTGAAAAGAAGAGCCGTGAAATCCCTGGAAAATTGTACTTAATGGACAGGCTGTTTCTCCTCCCATGGTTCAAACACACACACACACACACACAAACACACACTATAATGGACAGAGGGGCTCTGTTCCCCTCTGCCATTTTTTATGAAATGAAGAACAATGAGTAACTTTGCTAGCTTTTGGGAAGTGATGTGAGTGTGTGTGTGTAACGAAAGGGAGTATGTATTGATGAATCTGCACCCTACAGAAATGCGTCTCTCATTGTGTCTCATGGCAAAATTGCATCTAAGTGCTCTTGAAGAGTCTTTCTCTTCCCGTCAAACACATCAACACTTGACTCTTGTATGAAAATGGTTACTACAAATAGATTCAGACATGTGCAGTAGTTTTGTCCATCAGGCCCGTTGTTGTCTGTCTGAGTGACTCTGACTGTCTGCTTTGTGGCCATCCTGAACCCAGAATTTCTGGAGCTCATGGCATGTGCTTTAAAGATGTTTTATACCACACACAAAGGTGGACCAGAATGAGTCACAGATGTGACTTTTGATTTTATTTGAATCATAAGGCGTCTTGTGTCTGCATGTGTGTGGGGAGTGTGTTTAGCAGTCTGAACAGTGGTTTATGTAAGAGGTTTATATATGTGCACTACTGTTCAGGGTGAGTTAGATTGTTTTTTTTTTAAATAAATTAAAACTTTTATTCATTAAATTGATCAGAAGTAACTGTAAAAAAACACGTATGTTACAAAAGATTTATATTTCAGATGAATACAGGTCTTCTTTCTTTTCATCAAAGAATACGGAAACAATAAATATTACAGTTTCCACAAAAGCAGCACAACTGTTTTCAACATTGATAATAACAAGAAATGTTTTCAGAGCACCAACTCAGCATATTAGAATGATTTCTGAAGAGTGATGCACAATACAGTCGGGAGTTTTGTTTGTTGGATCATGTGACATGATTAACATTGATTTATTTGATTTTTTGAATCTATTAAAATGGAAAGCAGTTATGTTAAACTGTAATAATATTTCACTATATTACTGTCTATACTGCCATGGCGAGCATAAGAGACTTATTTTAAAAACATTAAAAAGAAATCTTACTGACACCAAACTTTTGAACAGTAGGTTATGTGTAAGGCATTTTTTTTTGTTTTTTAATGGAGAAAAACAGATAGAGTAAGTTGATGTGTGTGTCTGTTATGTCTGACTTGCTCATTCTTCTGGGTTATCGGTGAAGCATGACATTGTTATGTCCCATTCCAAGGTCTCCAGACATCTGCCTGCTTATATTAACTTGCCACAGGTGGAAAATTTAGATTTCATCATCATTGTGGAAAAATTCTTTATATAACAGCCTCATAAATCACTGTGATATTACTGAAAACCCAGTCATCCAAGAATTGCCTTCAGATACGCTAATGATCATCGGTAGCTCTCCTGTCTGTGTTGAGTCTCCGGTCTTCACCATATTAATGTTTGGAAGTCATCTCCATTTGTACTCATTTACAACAGACTTTCCAGAGCTGCTCACAATTTCAGGTCATAGTTTTTTAGATGTTAAACCAAAGTTACTCAGAGGTTGTTTTTTAAAAACTAACATAGATCTGGGTTGCTTCATTTACCAGCCTTTTCCTTAGTGTTTATTCCCATTCACACCTGGAACATAACTATAAGAATAACTATATTAGCACCTGTCTTCACCATCACTGTTATCACTATGCTTACATTCCACAGATGAATCACCTGAATGTGTTCTCTATTATTGCACAATCATAGTCTACACATAAACATCACTCACCCATACAGTCATTGTCTGGTCTCAGTAATGTTTAGTGTTCATTTATGTTCCTGTTGCTGTTTAGATTCAAACTCTCCGAGATTACCATTTCCCTGTGTATATTCCTTGTGTGCTTTTCGTTCATTGTTTCCATTGTGTATTCCCCTGTTGTCAATTAAAGATAACTCCACACCTGGACTTCACTCAGGTTCTCACAGAATTAGAATTATTTTTAAAAGGTTTTAATAGTTATCGTTAGAATTATCGTCCTTGGTGTGAACAGTCCTAACATTTCTTATGAGAAATAAAAATAGACAAATGCTAAAGTGAAGATTGTAGAGCTTTAAAAAGAATATGAAGAGTAATTCAGATATGATTTTGAAAGAATTTAATAAGAAATAGTCAATAGTGAGATCATATTGAAGTCACTTTTGATCACAGACTTTGATCTTGGCAAATCTGAGCACAGTTAGAGACAGCGTTGAGTTCTTTTCTGAAACTTAATAATAATATGTGATATTTACTTTTTCTCAGTAGAAGCAGGAGACTTAGGCGAAAGTCTGTTTGTTCTCCATTTAATCTTGATGCAGTGGAAGAAACAAACAAGATGTTGTACTTTACAGTGAGGTGTTGGTATGAAATTTGTTGTGGTGAATGAAATTTGATGACAAGATAAAAGTGAATATTGAGTAATTGAACGAATGCCAATTTTCTTTTTCTCTCTTTAACATTGTGTTTGTTTGTGTGTGTGTGTGTGTGTGTGTGTGAACGTGTGTGTGTGTGTGTGTGTGTGTGTGTGTGTGTGAGAGAGAGAGACAGAGAGAGAGAGAGAGAGAGAGAGAGAGAGACAAAAGACAAGTGAGAATACAATAACTGCCATTCACTGGCTTAAAGCAATGCTCATTTATAATTGATAAATTATATATTAGAAAGAGCGATAATAGTAAAGGAAGGAAGGAGGGATTAACAGGAACTATTCTTATTAACAGGCGCTGTGAGTTTATTCTGTAGTTTTTGGAGAGGTGATTATCAAGAGTGTTTCATTAGTTTAATCTAGCGTTGCACTCTGGGGATGGATACGCCACAGCAATAATATCTTCTCTTTTCCTTTGAGTTCACTTGTCTCACATCAGTCTTACCATTTTACACTTCTCCTATACCTTTTTGTTTTTATGAGATTTTGGTATTTGTGGGCCATGGTCCCATGACCCTCTGTCAATTTAGTGAAGTTAGCAAACCTACACAACATCTGCCTAATTCAATAAAGAAAAATCAGAGGTCATCCGATCATTGATTAATGGGTAAATGATTAGACAAGGATGGAACAGGGAAGAGGAGGATGATGGAAGAGAGAAAGAGTTTTATATAATACAACACGTGTGCCAAGTATCCGGAAATGAGAATTCAGTTTAGGCCAAGTGGCTTTCAGAATGTCGTCCAAAGAGTGAAAGCAGAGGGAGGCAGAGAGAGAGAGAAAGACACTCAGAAAGAGCAGAGGATTTTGCGTAAGAGAGAAGATTGATGAATTTTGAATCAAGATGAATTTGGATTCCGATCTTAAAACTGAGTCATCACTAAACCATCTGCTATCTGTGTGCGTGCAATACTCTCATCATTGATTTCAAGATGGCGGGCAGAACACACTCAGATTAATATTTAACACTAATGGAGGAAATGATTAGAAACCCCACAGGCGCTTTGTGTTTCCTGTGTTCAATCCTTCAATGAAACTGATGAAACAAAGTTGCGAGAAGCATCTTGCATTTTTGTTCACTTGATTGCTCTTCACTCATCTAGGTGCACTGTGTCTGAAATTAAATGTTTATTGGTTGTTAATGGAAAAACTGAATGTTTAGTAGTTGTTAGTACCCAAACTGTTTAGTCATTGTTACCATAATGCTCCTTGGACCGTCTCAGATCATGTTAATCAGATTTGACACTGGTGGAGTTCATTGAATTGAATTGAACCTGTTTTGCTAATAATATTGCTAATATTCATTATAAAATACATTATACAGATAATATATTTCTAGTTTAATAAATTATAAAAATGGATCATATCAAATGCGTGATATATTATGCATAATAGAAACATATTCTATTTTCTGTTTGGACCTCACTGTATGTTTGCATTTGATAGCATGCTTTCTATCACCTTTGTCTTTTCATATACAGCTCTTATGTGGTAAATCGCACCGATAATCCTCAGTCGAATATATCTAGCGCTCTGGGCACTGGGGGGAGAAGATGACTTATGAGAGCTGCAGGATGAAAGCTTGTCTTTAGAGACTTTCATGAGAGATTATGCGCCACAAATGGCCCATAGTGATTTCAAACAATGAGGCTCAGAAACCAATTTTTAAAAATGTTCTCTGCTCTGTGGCTGAGATGCATGTGATAATATGACTGTCCCATGCAGCCTTGTGGCAGAAATTTGCAGAATTTTTTTTTACTGCATTTCAATTTGCATACTATCCATACTACATATTATGCCAGATGCAGTGAGTCTCAAATTATGTTATACTTCAGGTGTTCGAATCACATACTCTAATCACAACAAAGGTGTATGTCATATTAAGATGCAATTTATGATTTTGTAGTACAGTATGTCTAGATACTAATGTTATTGGTATTTTATACGTATTAGACACATACACTACAGTTAAACATTTTACACACTTGACACTTATTTATGTTTCTCATAAGAAAACATGACATCTTCATCTGAAGACATATGCTTGAAAATGTTACTAAACATAAACAAGTTAAATAGTGCTAAAATTAGGAAAAAGCAACCTGTCCAACATACAAATTGAAGTTATTTAATAACTGATCAATTTTGACACTGTTATTTTCCTCTTTATTAATGTGAAGCTGATTTGAAACAATCTGCATTTTATAAAGCACTATATAAATAAATGTGACTTGGTTTTTTACTTCGAGTCAAGCTTTATTGTCATTCTGCTACATATGTGGACAAATAGTGCTCTGGAATGAAATGTAATGTCTCGCAGGAAAACGGTGTTATTACTAATTCAACATAAATATAAACATAAAACAATAGAAGTATAAGAAAAAAATGTATAAACCTATTCATAGTTAACTATCTGACTATATATACACACACACTATAAATAGTTGACTATACATACACATAATCTGAATGAGACTGTACAAGAACTTCACATAAATACTGTACATGAGATTGTGCAAAAGAGATATTTTTAGGGGAAGCAGCACAGAGTGCAAGATGATTTGCAGTGCAATGCACAAGTAAACATATTATCTTATTGAGTCTTTGTAGCAGGGAGTGTTTATAAAAGTGTCTAGTGTGCATACAGAGAAAAGAATGACTTGGTTTAATATGGGAACTCCTTCAAATCTGCTTAAAATGCATCGCAGTATGCACCTTATGACGTTGGTTTAGAGACAGAACAGAGTGTGCAGATCTGTTATCTAGACAAAGGGTGACGTCTTTGAAGAATGTAAAATATAAGATCGTTTGTTTGAGATTGTTTCTGTCACTACAAAATTTATATACTTCCATTCTTCCAATGTAATAAAGGATTAATGGAAATATATAGTAATTATGCATTTACTATTTTTATAGACATTACAAAACTAGCAGCAATAAAGAATGAGTTGCCAAACTCTTGTCTGATATTGAAAGGAAGACTATGTATTTACCATCATCAGTTCAGTATGTACCTTTAGTTTGAAGTAGAAGTATGCACATTGTGATTCTAAATGACATGAGCATGACGCTAAACATTTAGTGACTGCTGCAGTAGCTGTTTACATTGATCATTGGAGAAACATTAGAAATTTGGAAAACTGAATCCATGGCAACAGCCGTTTGAACTCTGAACTCAACCCTTTGAGGAAGCTGCGTAGATTGACATGCATGGATCACTCCATCTGCTGTGTGATCATATCACGTTTTTCTCTTTGAAAATCATCTGTCGTTTCACTCTACCATCTGTATTTAACAGATAAATGGAAACAGATTGGCAGGTAAATAGATACACAGACAGACGGACAGACACGTGTTCAAGTCTGACTGAAGATTGGGTTTTGTGCTCCCAGCATTTAGTGGGACTAAGACCCACTTTAAAAATGACCCGATGACCTAATGACACACTGTCTTATGGATCCAGCTTTAGTACCAATGTCCTAATAAGGTCACAGAGGAGCACAGCTCTTGCCCTGTATGTGTTGAATATGTGTCCAGAATTGCATAGTTGTGAGGAGACGATTATGGAAACGATGATAAGGATTCATGCATCACAAATTCTTGAAATTTCCATTAGATTAATAATGTGATAGTACCACAAGTTCATTAGTCATATCACAGTCAAAAGCTTAGGCATCAGCTTAGCTGCTTTAAATAACATATTTTTAATTCATTTTTTAATTTGCTCACTGACCCAGAGCTGAATGGAAGTAGGTCATATTTTAATTTTGATTAATATTTTTTGAGATGGTACCTATTCTTTGAACTAACTTGGAGTACCTTGTAAATAAATACTGTGGTATATATGTCAGTCATATTCAATTCAAACTGTCCTCCCAACTAATACGCTCATATAGGTCGTTTGTCCAAATCCCAGAAATACGACCCATCAGAGCGTATACTACAATTGCGCCCCTATCGGCAAAAGGTCGTTTTCATAGTAATGTTTTGTACTCTTTATTGCACTGTGATTTGCATTTCGTGTAGCTCAGTTGGTAGATTATTGCGTTATACCTTGATATGCAATCATGCTATCATGGGTTCTATCCCAGAGAACGGACGTGCACGTAAAATGTATATGCTCAATAAATCATAACTTAGCATGATTTCTGTGAGGGTTAGGTTTAGGGGGTGGGGCTAGGTGTGGTCATTCGAACGAATAAGTCACCTAGTAAAATATGTACGAATTACTGTGAGATCGGTGTACAAAGTCCACACATTGCATTTAAATAAACGTGCGTTTTGATTGGTAATGACGTTATACGTCATTTCTTGACGACAGACGCAACGCGATACTGTCATTATTTTTACGCCCGCTAGAGGCCGCTTAACTTTAAAACGTAAATATAGGTCGTAATAAGGTGCTTGCACAAACGACCTATATGGTCGTTTTTTGTTGGAGGACAGGCTCATTCAATTATGTTAGCATTTAATACCATCACTACCCTTGTATTCCCTTGGTACTTTTTATTGTAAGGGTTTACTGATTATTATTAATACAACATCTGAATTCTGAGTGAGTACAACCAAGAGGATGGTAGTTTATATACTTGCACTCATAATAAAAATATCAGCTGAAGTGGTTATACTGAATAGGCAGTTAATGAATAAGGTGCAGGTTTTTGTGCAAAAGATGCACAAATGTTTGGTTAATTCAGTCCAGATGCTTCTAATCTCTGAAAAAATGAATTGATAATCTGCAAAGATAACTCAGTACTTAAAGAATTATCAAGACTGTGCTAGTTTTTGCTGTTCAAGTGCTTTAAGTTGAGCTTTGGTCCCACTCTTTTCTGTAATCCTCTTGAGCAGGAATGAATTTAGGGCAAGTGCGATTAGTGACGGCCCCACGCTCTTATCATATTCTCTAAACAGACCAGTATAGGGAAATACAACAAAACAGAAACATAATGCAATGATTATCAACCAGGGACATGTGCACTGCACAATGTGCTAAAACCGGTTTCAGGTGAATTTGGAGAGGTTACAAGTTTGCAATTGATAAATGTATTAATAGCAGCTTTAAAATAAAGATATTAGGACAAATATTAGTCAAAAATTAAATATATAAAGATTCTAGGCTTTTCAAACTTTTTATGCTTTCGAGGAAAGCTACTCACCAAGGTTGTTTATCACCCCCACTGAATTGTTTCAGTAAAAATGTGAATTATTGTTATTATGGCCATTTTAAGAATATTAATGGTAATCTAAATAGTACATACTATAATATGAGTTCAGAGGAACACGTTTCTGGTTTGGTCTTGATAAAGGGGTCCTAAATTATTGGATTTGAGGAAGGAGTGCCCACTCGTCCATTTATCAAAATACTGTGTATGTCCAGTTTTCTGTCTGTCTGCTGACTGCTTTCCTCAGTTCTGTTCTAGTCTGAAGTCTTGTAATCTCAGCTCTCTGGAGGAGCTGCTAACTGCCTCTGTTGAAGACACTTTCAAAGAGCATCACTGAAAGCCAAAGCGCTGAGATTTTGTAGACTCCAGCACTAAGCCAAAGAAAGCACAGTTGATTTTAGCCTTAGCATAGATTAGCGTAGGTTTAGTGGCTACTGTATGTGTGGAAATACTTGTAGGTTGCTGAAAATTTTGAATTTTGAATGTTAATTTAATTACCAATAACAGTTATTACATTAATAGCCAGTGTGTTTCATACCAGATACAGTACATACAAAATACCATTCTGACATATTGATTTTCATTGATAGTTTCATTGATCTATAGCACATCTTTAAAATGAATGTACTGTGAATGCAAAACGTGTTTTTGAAGGATTGAACTATTGTCACATTTGGGATCTTTTCTATTTTTGATTGATAAATTATGAACCATAACAAAATCATCAAATCAAACCAAATTCTAAATATAATATATTTCAAATTTCAGAATATGTTGCATAATTTGGGTACAAATCATAATCAAATAAATTTTTATAGCAAATATTCATGCAATAATTAGCAGTAGTCCTTAGGCTATGGACAGTGAACAAGCAAGTTCTTTGTATGTGCATTTGTTAATTGTTTGTGCGTGTAAGTGTGATGTTCACAGCACTTGCAAATGAAGGATTCTGGTAAACTGGAACATTAGTGAAGTGTTTTTTTTAGTGTGAAAATACCCAGCATTGCAAACAGTGTTTGTGAGACAGCAATATTAATGTAGGAAAAAAACTTGCATTCTTGCAGAATGTGATAAATGACAAGAAGTCAGAGGTTTTAACAGTGAAATTGTTCATTTCCCTGGCACTAGTGGCACCAAATGCTATTGCAAAAATCATTATCCCAAACAGTCCATTTTCCTTTGGTTGGACACAATTATAGTTATTTATAGTTTATGCACATTAATCAGGGATTAATAATGTAAATAAAATAGAAGGATATTAAGTAATAATTACTTGATCTTCCTGTTCTATCACTGTTAAAATATATCTCCTCAGTTTATTCCGTTGTCTTTGCAATAATGTGCATGCTAACTGACAACAAACTACATAAAAACACAGCGATGAATGAAATGTTACAAATAACTAGCCCAACGGAAGCATTTGAAGAATGGAAGGATCACTAGAAGACAATGCAACCTATTTAAGCCCAGTGTGACATGCACGCATGAGTCGTGCCTCCTTTTCTTTGCTGCTGTCACACACACACACACACACACACACACACACACACACACACACACACACACACACACACACACACACACACACACACACACACACACACACACATACTCTGTTGTGAACAGGATGTTGATCAGTGACTGACCTCTTCCATCAATCACCACACACACAATGCACTTCGGTGTAACAATACAAGCAGTTAGCTAATGTCAAACACACATACAGAGCAAAGGACAATAGTCTCTCTTAAGTCAATGTATCTTAAGTCAATCTGTCATGTATTTGTCCAGCACATGAATCTGTGAGTATATGTATAATCTGTGTAACTGATATGAGCCAGGTTAACTGTGTCCACATATATGTCTGTGTGGTCGGATGCATGCAGACAGTGGAAATAGTTTGTGGTATTGTATCTGTGTGTGCATGTGTCTTATTTTGAGCTAGCTGTTTTTTTTTTGTTTGTTTGTTTTTTTTTGTGGGCAAAAAAGTTCCCCCTGATGAAGTACAGCTATTAGAGTTAGTCTACATGCTAATTATAATTAACATAACCAATGTTGGGGAAAGTTACTTTTAAAAGTAATGCATTACAATATTGCGTTACTTTCACGTTACTTTTTAAATATGAGCATGGCTTGATTGTTTTTAATGTAAGAAGTTCTTTTATAGCAAAAGCCCTTTCACACCAAAAAGTGTAATGAATAAACCTCGGGCTGAAGGAAAAGTAAATTCACGTCTGTACAGTAGAATGCAGGAGAAGAAGGTTCAACACTCTTCAGCAATAAAAAAAACAATGAAGCACAATTGTTAGTTTATCTAAAGTCATTTTTGCTTATTAGTATGGTTGATCTGGATCATCAATGGTCAGCAGCAAAGACACTGGTTGATAAAATGGGATTAGACACATTTGTGTTTTTAACATATTTAATTATTGCAGGTTTGCGTCATATTCTGAGTTTGCATTTCACTGTTTTAATTCATTTTAATGAATACTAAATCTGCTTTTTTGCGAGTTGGATGAATTAATGCACATTCACATTTAGTCTAGAACTACAGTAGCATCATGTTCACACAGCGCACACAACGCCTTTATACTTTCAATTTCTCTCAATATGGGGACAGAAGACTTGTCAGTCAATACATGGGAAAACAAAGTAACTGGCGTTACTTTTTTTTAAAAAAGTAACTCAGATATTTTCATGTAAATTAAAAAGTAATGCGTTACTTTAAGTAATCTAAGTAATCTGATTATGTAACTCGCATTACTTGTAATGCGTTACCCCCAACACTGAACATAACAATAGAATACAATACAATGTAACCTTCTATTGTTAAACTTTGCAGCACACACACACGCCAGCAGCCATACTGTATGTGCAGCTGGTGAACGTCTATCTGCCAGCTGTGTTTCGTTATTCTGTGTGTGTGTGTGTGTGTGTGTGTGTGTGTGTGTGTGTGTGTGTGTGTGTGTGTGTGTGTGTGTGTGTGTGCGTATGTGTGTGGGTTAAAAGAGCAGGTTTTTCAGAGACATGAGCCATTCTGTATAGAGTGACTGATGAAAACTAGAGAAAGGAAAGGGTGAAAGATGATAAGATAATCACTGTACGAACAGCACACACAGATCAGTGTTATGCTGATTGTTAGAAATATGAACTTTAATTCAACCAAGTTTCCAAAGCTGAGTTTTTAAACAATGGAACTGGGGCTTGGAGATACTGTCTATCAGATATTCACAGTATCCAGTGATTTCCTTGGTGATATAAAATTGGATTTAGTATCGGGACTAATTCTCACTATTAACTAGTTACTTATTAGCATGCTATTATTAACATATTGGATGTTTATTAATACTTATAAAGCACATATGAATTATGGCTATATAACTATATTCTACCTCCTTAATCCTACCCTATACCTAAACATAACAACTACCTTACTAACTATTAATAAACAGAAATTTAGGAGTATATTGAGGCAAAAGTCATAGTTAATGGTTTATTAGTAGTGAGAATTGGACCTTAAATTAAAGTGCAACCTAAAATTGCACATAAATTGTATTTTTTTTTAAATGCACTTCTTATTTGGCCATTAACATTAAATAACATTAAATTTGTTTTGTGATCCATCCTCACTTTCATAAGTAAGATCTGTACTTACTAATACACATCTCTAAACATTTGTACATCCAGATACATTTTTTACTATATTGTCTAGCCCTTGGTGTAACTGCAAGAAAGCTCAAGGTTGGTGTTTTCCTTGACACAGCTGTTAAAGTTTTTTTTTTTTTATTTGTTTCTGTACAGCTGTTGAGTTCATCTATCAATCACACTCTCAGGAGTGAGGAGAGTGTTTGCAGTTTACTTCCTCTGTTTGTTTATTGGCCTGAGAAATTCACTCAGTGGAGCTGCTATATTTTATTGTTACTCACAGACTCTCACCACACTCCAAACCCTTAGCCTGTCTGCAGTCGAGTCAAGTTAACCCTGATGTTTTTACACTCTCCCCTCCAGGCCACCTGTCATTACAGATTATGTCAAACAGCCCCTTGTGGGTGGTCAAGTCAGACCTCATTTGGAAATCTTTCTTTAGAGTATTTTTGTCTAGCTCAATTAGCATAGGATATCATTAGCAATACCAGTGTCTTGGGTTAAATAGACTGATCAAATGTATCTTCAATACACATTAATTAGAGAGAGAATCCAGTTTTGTGAAAAGGATGTAGAGTTACACTACCGTTCTGTAACTGTACTGTTTGTTTGTTGAGCACCAAATCAATACAGTAAAATTATGTATGAAGGATCTTATAACTGAACACTAGAGACTACTGAAAATTCAGCTTTGCCGTTGTAATATTTCACAATATTACTATATTTACTGTATTTTTAAACAAAATGCAGCCTGTGTGAGAATACGAAACTTATTTCAAAAATATTAAAAAATATTACCAATCCCAAACTTTTGAACTGAACAGTATATGAAAAAAAAATATATATATAATGAAGACTAGATGAAATGCTACTGAATTCATCCCAATTCAGTGTGTCTCTGCTGTAACAGTATTCAGAATGATCTGTAAATGGTAACAGTGAACTATACAATTGATTTTCATTCTGTAAATGTTGACAGGTGGAAAATAACCTCAGTGCGTTCTGACATGAAGTGATAGACACTGATAGTGAGCTACATTAGCAAACATATACACAGCCCACTACCAGACTGTTGTCATACAACCTGTCCACAACAATCAGACTCAAAGTCCTATACATAGAGAAGCAGGAGAAGCACACACACTCACATAAACCCAGTGCCCTGCAATGGAATAAAACTCTACAATTACTTTTAAATATGAGCTGTAGGACTTAATCTCCCTTTTAACCTCAGGAAAGTAACGATATGTGTTTGTCAGTTGGCTGAAGTATTTCCTGTGACTCATAGGTATCAGTTGCATCATTGTTTAAAGAAATGTTAGAAGTTTTCTTGATGATTATCAATGATGTGACGCTTGTGAGATGATACTAACAGTTTTTATATGCTCCATTACCTGGGATAACTTGACACGTTTGCTTTTTTCCAGAAGAGACAGGAGTGTGTTTCTTATGTCTGTTTGATTGATGTGCATCTGTTCTATTTCAAAGCCATGTGTTAAATATCTGTTTCAATTTTAAATGTGCACTGTGACTGTGATTTTAGATTAATGTGTATAGTGCACTATACTTTCTCCACCATTTCAGTATTTTAAAGGATAATCAAACAATGTCATTCATGAATCATAATTATATAGCAAGCCATGACCCAGAATGACATCATTTACAGCCATGTCTGGTGTGCTGTCGCCACCTTTGTAATTAGTCACACCAGACTTTTTATGGTGTTTGAATTGCATGAGGTGACATTTATTACATTCGTCTCGCAAGAAGTCTCGCTTTTCTTTGCTATCCATCTTTTTTTTCTCTCTCTGAATTTGCTTTATCAATTGAGCCACTCAGCTGCATCTGCAGTCTCCACAGTAACCATGAAGCGATCATGAGGAATAAATCATAAATCATGGCTTCAGCATTTTATTCTCTCTATTACTTCTGACACAGCAGATAAGCTTCAGAAATTTCCCCGTGGGGAAACCACAGCAGGAATGGCCATCTTGGATGAGTCAAGGTTGAAGGGCTACTGGAAAATTAAACCAGGTGAATAATTAGAGTCTGTGTATGAGCAATGCCGGGGTTTTCCTTGTTGACACATAGAGAAACATTCATTAACAGACAGCGTAAAGCTGCCTTCTCACTACCTCACACAAACCACAGACCAAAAGTCATTCATTTCCAGGGGAGAGTAATACAGGAGCTACATGGAGTTCTGATCATATATTTATATGTGCAAATTTCAGGTTCAAATGTGAGCATTGGGTGCTTTGAAATATTTGAACTTATGCGTTTAGACCTTGTGTGACCACCAAATTTTTAGTTAAAACTATGAGATTTGAGAAGAACAAAGTGAGAATTGCAATTTTTTTGTACTTAGAAATGTCATGCTTTAAACACTATTTTTGTAAAATTGTTCAAATATATTATGTCTGATACAGTAATTTTAGATTTGTAGATTAGTGCTAGAAAACCTACTTTTGTTTTTTTTTGACATATTGGAGCTCATTTTCACAAAATAAACCCTGTCAAAACCCTGATGCAAAAGCATGTTAAGAAACTGCAAAAACCTCAATCAAGATCATGTATTCCATTATAGTGTTATTTCTGTCTGTAGCTAATTCTATTTACATTAACCCTGTAAGCTAGTTTTTGGAATATTATTGCCGTCTTTCTCTCTGTGATTGACAGATTCAGTTTTAGTGTACATTATTCAGCAGTAGTGAACCCCTCTCCGTCTAAAACGGCAATTCCCAAAATCCCTCAGCAGCCAGAGCCAATCAGAGAGCATTTATGCTGCCCACTGAACACACTGTGTGGCCATACAACACTGCAGAGAAAGACAATGATGGAAAGCAATACGATTTTTTGGAGGTAAAGGAGAAAGAAAATATTTTACAGAATGTTAAGAGGAGAGACCAGCATACCGAATTCCCTCCTGCCCTCATCTCCCCTCTTTTACCCCCTCTCTCGTTCGTCATTCATGATTAATGTGCTGAGACTGAATGAATGATTAATGACGGGAGGTTGGCTTTGGCTGCTGTATCAGCCTATGACAGTGTGGCGCTGGAGCCTTAGTGACAAGATCCATTGCTCTGTATTTTACCATTTCAACTTGCCTGTGTGTGTGTGTGTGTGTGTGTGTGTGTGTGTGTGTGTGTGTGTGTGTGTGTGTGTGTGTGTGTGTGTGTGTGTAAGACTGAAAGAGAATTTTGAACATTTGTTCTTGCATCAATTCCTGCTGAGCATCTCTAAATGTGTCTTCGTTGTCTGTCTCAGTCACACTCAGTCTCTCTCTCGCTCTCTCTCTCTCACACACACACACACAAATACTCCCTCACGGGCGAGTGGTCAGACACACAGTTGTAAGGGATTGGCGCATGGTTTGGGGGATCGGGGGCAGATGGTCTAGCTCTAGGAACCAACAACACATCGGTATGCACAGCAGAGTAGGGGGAAGCATTTCTGGAAGGTCCTTGAGGAAAAAAGAATTGGAGAGTGACATGAGGACATTTAGCAGGACCTTGCCTAAAGCAAGGTCTTTGTCTGTTTCCGTCTACTGCCTCCATCATTCACTTTTTACTTCTCTGTGTCACTCATTGGGAATGACAGCTAGAAATGATGGAAGAGGGTGGGGTTTGTTGTTGGCAGATAGTGATTGAGAGAGAGTTGGATGGAGAAGAAGTGTTAACTGTTTGTATGTTAGCTTGAGCTCTAAAACCGATTTGGATGTTGAAAAGCAGGTTTGATGAATGCAAAGAAAATTGCTGAGGCATTCTTCTGACATCATTGGATAACACAGGAGCTTTTTTGTCATTTGTGTCTGCAGATGGCCTTAGAAATATCTTTAGCTGTATAAAGGGTTTTACAGTTGCATTTCATATAAAATGGCTACTTGTGCTGTACGTGTTTGTTAGGTGTTGTTTGTTGAAGGTAAAGTGTGCAGTATATCTTAGGTCCGGTTTGTGCATCCTTGTGTGTTACAGAGTATTAGTGAGGTATTATAACATGACACATTTGGCTTGGCAGCTGTCAGATATTAGCTTTAGAAGGAGGTGCTTATCTTGCTGTATTAAAGACTGTTCATCCACGCTCAGCTCATTGTAAATATGTCTGTGTGCATGTGTGTACCTGGTATTCCCTGCATTATGGGGACCAAATGTCCCCACAAGTATAGTAATATCAGTAATTTTTGACCTTGTGGGAACATTTTTGGTCCGCATGAGGAAAACAACTTATAACTCATACAGAATAAATCATACAGAATTAAATTTTTAAAAATATATATAAAATAGCAGATAGTTTTGCATGAGGAGTAGGTTTAGGGGTAGGGATAGAATAGGGGAATACAGTTTTACAGATTGTAAAGTAAAAAAAACTGTGTGTGTGTGTGTGTTTGTACAGGTTTATTTGCTTTATGAGGACACACGTGTATAATGACATGGGTATTACAACATGAGCATGGTTTATGAGGACACAATACATACTAAATTGTGTGTGTGGGGGGGGGGTCTTTTTTGTCTTTTTTTCTCTTTTTTTGAAAATCTAAAAAGGCAAAGAGAATGAAAATAGTTTTCTGTGATGGGTAGGTTTAGGGTAAGGGGATAGAAAATAAATATTTTACAGTATAAAAGCACCCACCTATGGAGAGTAAACCACATATACAGACATGTATGTGTATACAGTGTGTGTGTGTGTGTGTGTGTGTGTGTGTGTGTGTGTGTGTGTGTGTGTGTGTGTGTGTGTGTGTGTGTGTGTGTGTATGTGATGGTGAATATAATGTAATGCTAGAAGTGTTGCAGAATTGCAAAGAATTGCAAGCAACCACCTAACAATGCTTAAGCAAACACTCAGGACACCTAAGCAATCATATGACAGCATAAAAACCACCCAGAACACTCTAAATCCCAAAGTATACTTCCATTTTGACGTGAACACAGCTAAACGTTTTTCAAAGTAAACTTAATTTGATAATTCTGCAGGAAAATTCTGCAGGAAAGTGGACTTCAAGGACCAGAGTTGAGAAGTCCTGGTATTGGGTGTAGTAAATATCATTATTTTAGTATGAATAGCTTCAAAGGTCTGTGTGAGTATAAATGCAATGTAGAAAGTTGTCTGTTTTTATTTTTAATATATATGACTTATTGAAAATTGCTAGGATAAATCTTTCGATATATGAGTTTAATCCATGCTTCTTTCTTTTTCTCAACAGACATTCCTAGGCTAGGTTCCGCTGATTTTAGTGGCGTAAATAACTTCAGCACCTTCCTATTGGACCGTGTGTCTGGGATGCTCTATCTTGGTGCACGGGATGCAGTCATCGCTGTGGATACTGCTAATCTGTCCAAGAGGAAGATGGTGAGCTCTCTCTCTCTTTTTTTTCTTGCAGTGAATGTTAAAAATTTTCCTAAAGGTCTATCTTTATTATTTACGTAGTAACACTTTATGGTTACATTTGTTAACAGTTAATGCTTTAATAGAATTATGAACTAACAATTAACTAGTAATGGATTATAGCATTTATTAATCTAGAGAATGATTCCTAAACCCGGAAATGTCTTAGCATTTTTGCATTTCTGGTTTCACTGTCCCGATGTCAATTATTCTTCAATTCTTTTTTCGTTAAATCACTGAAATATGGTCTGTGGTTAACACAAATCACAAGATATTTTTACATTTTATTTCTATGACATAAAACATATCTACTTACTAGTTGGTAAACTGTATTTTTATTGGGTTTACGCTCTCACTTTTGCAAACTTGCCAATCTGTAGATTTTAAATAAAGACCAAAAGAGTTATCAAAATTCAGTTTCAAAATTCAAGCTTGGGTTAAGCTTATTGTCAAGTGTTACCATTTACGCTAATTGAGGCAACTGACACTTCGCAAAGACCCTTAGTTGCTGTTGCTACTTTCTTCAAGCCACTGCACTTTCACGCCACACATTATGTTCTCATGCAGTGAAAAATACATTGCAGGGCAAAGAGGACACTAACAACATGCTGACAGACAAGACAGAGCAGGTTACTTTTGGTATGAAACAAAATGTCAGCTTTCAAATTTTTTACATTTTTTTTTAAAGAAAACAAACAATAAATACCATTTTGTGGTTCTTTAATGTGTTGTGACAGATCGCTGTACCTCAGTTCAAGCAGCGAATGAACCAGTCATTTCTTACTCTTTACTAGTTATAGCACAAAATAAACATGAATGAACATCAGACGGTACCTTGTTTGAAATGCGGAAAGACATCAATATACACCATTCTTCAAGTTCAAGTCCACCAACATTAATTTACTCTCCGGTCTGGTTTGTTTGTCGGCCAAAATGGCATATTTGGCATTATGATTGGTCAGATCAAGCCTCCAGGCGAAGGGTTAGTTGTGTTTCTTTAACTGTTATAATGAAAAAGATTTAATTAAAGTGGAAAGATTAAATCAAGTAAATCATTACACATTGTGCCAAATAACAACATCCAAACTGCACATCAACACACTCACATACAGTCATCATAACAGGCAGCACAGGATCGAATACACTGCTTTTCATCAAGCTAAACTAGATGATCTCATCCCTTGTTGCTAGTGCAGCTCTCTAACCAAATTAACCCTTTCCAACGTCCCTCCCCTTTCCCCCAGCAGCCACATCACACTGTCTCCTATCATCAGAGTCAAAATTTATCACACACTGTAATGTTGCTTCACGTCCGTTTACCCTCAAGCACACACAGAGCACAGGACATGCTTGAAAAGTATCTCCATCTGCACTGTTCATCGTCTGGAAGCAAAATTACTCTGTGAAGTGTCATGTAATATTAGATATTAAGATTAAGGAGAGCTGCTGTTGTGAGATCATAGCACTGATAACATGATAACTCGTTTCCTGGGCTTATATGTACAGTCTTGTCCCAAGGCAAAGTGTTTTAGATTTTTGGGGTTAGAATTTCTCTGTAAAATATATATATTATTATATATTCTGCACATGCTAGATTAGGCTACGGGTTATAGCTAGTCACACAGATTTGCTGCGTTGACCAATAAAAAGCTGTTTTGTTTGAAAGTAACTTCTTTGTAAGCTGTGTATCGGTACACTTGACAATGAACACTTGAACAATGTACCTTTTTTGTACCCACATTTCACTACTGTGACTGCACCTTAAAACAGTGGTTCTCAAACTGTTTGAGAACCATATTTTCCAAACACTATATAAAGAAGAAGAAGAAGAAGAAGAAGAAGACATATGTTAGCATATATTTTCATGTTTTAGCATTTTAATTCAAATAAGAGTTATGTTATTTTAATATATTTATAATAATTAAATAATTTCACTTATTACTACACTATACTCACTTGAAGCCATGTTATAGCTTTGTTTGAGGAACAGGCTGAAATTTAAATCATCGTTTACGAGTATTCAAACTTTGAAGATATGTAACAACAGGTTTACTCAAATTATCTTTTTTTATGAGAAATAATTTTTTTTGTGTGAAAACTATCCCTTAAAATCTGTTGTTTAATGTTATGTAAATGATCACAAATGCCATTTTCAGATTTTGGCTGAATGTATTAATATATTTGATAACTAAATAAGTAAATAACATTTACAGGTACTAAATATACATTTTAATACATTATGTTTTGCGTAATCATGGCTCACATCGTTTCTTTTTAACCAGCAAACAAGTACTGATCACTCTCTCTCTCTCTCTCTCTCTCTCTCTCTCTCTCTCTCTAATATTTATGTAGATTGAGTGGAGTGTTCCAGAAGAAAAGAGGAAATCTTGTGTTGCTAAAGGAAAAACAGAGGTAAAACTCATAGTGTATGGTGTGTGTTTGATGTGGGGGGATGTAAAGAGCTCAGTAGCAAGCAAAAAAATGATATAAACCTTGTGAAAGGGTTGGAAAAGATCCTACTTCCAGAATCCACAATTTTCCTGCTTTAATTTTTAGGAATGTTTTCAAGGGTGCCATCAACACTGGGCAAATATGAAGTTGTCACACTTTCACTGACACTCAGCAGTGTGGAAGCAGCATCATTGCAAAATTAAATATTTTCAGTTACAGATACCACTGTAGAAATGCAATACTCACAGAAAGCAATGATTAATTTATTCTGTGAGTGAAAGTGTCCAATAACAGGGTGGTTACCAAGATGACTAATGCTGTTTTTCTAAACTAAATGTATTTCTAAATGTTTAAACCTTTTTAATAATAAAAAATATATACTGAGTGCATTTACCCTTTAGTATAGTTCCCTGTGTGCGTGTCATTCTCTCCGTCCTTCTCTCACTTGAGGGTGACACATGCGGCGAGTGTGTGTGTGTGAGAGATAATGAGCTCACTTATTTGTGCTTAGCATTCATTGCTATATTGATGGGGGTGGGGTCTGTGGGAGATTGACAAGTGGGCTGAGGCCCTAATGGGGGAGGGTCAGAAAGGGTGTGATTAGGCAAACAAAAGGTATGCCGTGATAGAATGGAGGAGAGGAAACAAAAAAGAAAGATCTGAAGGAGTGAGCTAATTGACCCTGGAGACCTGCGACTGGTCATTTGAATGAACACTTTTCCCTCTCACACATTCACATTCGATTAAAACACATGGAAAACTCTGAATCAATACGGGCTGGGCTCTCATTAATCTTTATTGATGTACTTAATGGTCTGTGTAGTCCTGAAATTGAAACTTTTCAAGTAAAGTCAGCTGGTTTTGATCAAAATTAGAGCCTGGCATACATGATAGGATGCATTTGTGAATTAAAACCTCTTGTTTGACTTATATTGTGAAATGTCAATCATTACCAATTAACTGTGCCCTTTGAAGGATAAAAAGGGGAGGTCTCACTGTAGAAAATGCCCTGGGGTTTCAGATACAGCCCATTGGGGTTCAGGTTACCAATCAATGTTACTGATACAGAAACTCTCTTGTTCGGCAATGATTTGAAAGTGACACATTCACATAAGTCAGGTGTTATACATTTTAATATATTTTAAAATAATTTTTTCCCTGTGATAACAAACTAGTATATGTTATTAGACTTACAGTATGTCTTGCTTTACTGTGCTGCCCCTCACAGGACGATTGCAAGAACTACGTCCGCCTGCTGGAGTTTCTGGTTGATGGACGCATATATGCCTGTGGGACCTTTGCCTTTGACCCCCAGTGTGCATTTATTGTAAGTCTGTGTGTTTCCACAACTAAACTGACTCAAGTCTTGTCATACTATTAAGTAGGACCACTAAAAAGAAATGTATAAAATTAGACAGTAAACCTGTTCGCTTTAGACTGATTGACTGTTTTCCTCCTGTGGTATATGACTGTAAGTGTGTACTCCTCTCCCTATTATATTTTCTTCTTTGTCTAAATTTTGTTAATTTCTTAAAATTGATGGACAGACAGAACTTATATTTATCTGCCTTATCTGCTTCATTTAGAACATCTCTTCATTCTCTCTGGAGAAACATGAAGATGGGAGCATGAAGATGGAGACGGGGAAAGGGAAATGCCCCTTTGAGCCTAGCCAGCATTACACAGCAGTCATGGCAGGTATGAAACACATGCTCACTTAGCTATCTAAATAAGGCCATGTGGGAGATATATATTGCTTTTGCACACGGTGAAAGCTAATTATAGCCTAAATGCTAAGGTACGTACCAGGTATGTAATGAAGGGCATTTAGCTGCAGAATTTTTTTGTGCCTATAAGCACCAGAGCTCTTGGTTACTTGGTATGCATCTGTACTGTAAACATGGCTGTAGCCTGATTCACTACAGTCTTCCTTCAGTGGAGCTAATACTGATTTCCAGTGACATAATATGATTGCTGTAGCCAATCAAGATTGGTGAAATTCTTCCCATAGCATCAACACCATAATGTAGCATCTTGTACCCTTCTCGGACATAACTCTAAGATGTTTTCTTCTTAGGGGCCATTGGCTGGCCTCAACAGTGTAGGTGATTTCAGGGTGCCATTCTTGTGGGGACATTTGGTTCTTAAAATGCTTTATCACAAAACACAATGAAAACAAAGAAATGACTTAAAATGTTAAAAAATATATATTTTTTTTAATTTCTCTCTCTCTCTCTTTCAGGAGGGATCCTTTACACTGCTGCCACAAGTAACTTTCTAGGCACAATGTATGACATTTCCAGGGCAACAGGCCTCGAGCAGGAACGCATCCGCACTGAACAATCAATCAATTGGCTTAGTGGTAAGACACTCATCCATCCATTCATCCAGACAAATTATACCCAGATTGTTTATAACCAGACTCTTCATGACTTCTGCCTGTTTCTGAACTCAGATCCAGAGTTTGTCAGTTCTGCTTTCATCCAAGAGGATGAGAAGAACAACCCTACTGGTGAAGATGACAAAATTTACTTTTTCTTCACTGAAGTAGCTAAAGAATATGACCTTTACGCCAAGGTCAAAGTGCCCCGAGTGGCCAGAGTCTGCAAGGTATGAACTAGAGCTGGTCTATTTTCTTGTCTAGTCTCTCTAGTTTTTTTATGGTTTGGCTTGGTTGAAGTCTCAGAGGGATGTTGTACAGTAGTTCTACTGTCAGCTGATATGTTGTGTAATTAATTGTACTGTTCCAGTTGAGTTCAGATTTCTTCAGTCACAAAGTTCTTCTATTCTTTGCCATCTGTCTGTTATTTTCTTTCATGTCTGATCTATTTTGGTCTCTCTCTCTGTTATCTAGTCTGATGTAGGTGGTATGAAGACTTTGCAGAGAAGGTGGACGACGTTTCTGAAGGCCCAGCTGGTGTGTGAAGATCGAGCAAGTGGACAGCGATTTAACGTTCTGACTGATGTGTTCACTGTACAGCACCAGCCTGGAGACCCCAGCAGCACACACTTCTATGGCATATTCACCTCACAGTGGTACTTTGTTCTGTTTCATCTCTGACCTGATTTGACCTTCTGTGCTGGATTCATCTGTTTTGAATTATTTCTTTGCTTTTTATTCCTCCATGATTGTTGTTTTGTGTGTTTGTCCTGTTGTGTTGATGTGTAATGTGTAGGGAAAGAGGGGAGCTGTCAGCCGTGTGTGTGTACAGTCTGGAGGAGATCACTAAGGTGATGAATGGACCCTTTAAAGAGCTGAAAAAGTCCTGTGAGACCTGGATTAACCCAGAGCCCATACCAACACCCCGACCAGGACAGGTATACAGCTGCACACTCAACAACATACTGTACCATAGATGTAGTTCATGCCTTATTTTATTCACAGTACATACAGACACTACACTCTCAGAAATAAAGGTACAAAAGCTGTCACTGGGACGGTACCTTTTCAAAAGGTACACTTTTGTTCCTATTAGGTTCTAATATGTACACTTTAAGTACTAATATGTACCTTTAGGGAACCAAAATGGACCCTTTAGGTACAAACATGGACCTTTTGAAAACGTACCGCCCCAGTGACAGGTTTTGTACCTTTATTTCTGAGAGTGTAACAGAGCAATACTATTGTAGTCATTGGCACTCACGTCACCAATGGCGTTGTAATTTTTGGATTTGAGTACATCAGATGACCACTTCCCCCCTCACTTTATTCGGGGCACTAGTCAAAAATACCCAACACTGAAAAAATATCCCACAAAATGACCCAACAGGCTCAACCAAGTGATTGGGTTGAAAAAACAAGCAAACATTTAACCAATCAAAATATATACAGTAGTATTAGTATATGTCTTTGCTGGAAAAACCAACCCATGAACTTAAGAGTTGTTAACATCATGTTTCACTAATTATCTGTATTGATCCTTTCTTCTTTTATAACTCGCAGTGTCTGAATAGTGCTCTGATGGAGCAGGGCTTTGAGTCCTCCCTGAAGCTACCTGATAAAGTGCTGACGTTCGTGCGTGATCACCCTCTTATGGAGAACAGTGTGGTGGCAGCACCCCTGATGATCAGAAATGGCATCACATACACTAAACTTGCCGTTACCTTAACAATGGCCTCCAGTGGCCTGAAGCAACACATGACCACTGTTTTACACCTTGGAACAGGTAAGAGATATTAAACAGAAAATTAAAAAACAATTATTTAATAATCATTTGATCATCATGTGTGTTTTATATACATGTGCATGTGTTGATAGATCATGGAGAGCTGCACAAAGTCGCTGTAGTTGGTCCGAATGCAACTCTTATTGAAGAAGTCCCTCTGTTTTCTGCACAGGAGCCAGTGAATAACATATTGCTATACAAAGTAATGACATAAGTTTTTATGTTGTTTAATGTGATCTATTTTATTATTGTTATAATTAGTGATATAAAACAATACTGTATGTTCAATCTGAATTCATAAATTATGCCTCCCTCCTAAATCATGTTACTAATTTTTAGGGACCAGTGACTGGATTAACTGAGCCTCTCTGTCTCTCTGCTGTATAGGATGAGGCACTGGTGGGCACTCCTCTCTCTCTGGTGAAGTTACCCATAGTGGGTTGTTCTCTGTACTCCACCTGCGAGGTGTGTGCACGTGCCCGAAATATTGGCTGTGTATGGAGGCATAAAGAGGGAGATTGTGCTTTGAAGTATGTCACACACAAACACTCATTCGCACAAAAGCATATCAGAACACAGATTGAATCTTCCTTTGTTCATTGACGTCACACAGTTACATTTATCTTTCAGGCCTGGTGAAGTGGTAGAAGCAGATGATTTGGTCAGGCAATGCAACAAAGATGAAGGTAAGTCTGACAGTGGTGCCTAATATCTTTATTCCATACCTGTGGCATGCTGTTGATCACCACAGACACTAATTTAATCTCTGTTTTTATAAATGAACTAGAAATAATTTGATAGTAAATACACTTAAAATTGAATTAGTTGAGCAGACTGAAAGGTTAAAAAGCAGAAATTACTTTTTTTTTTTTTTACAAAGTATATTTTGAGAGATGCAAAACCAAAAATCCATATAGTTTATGAGATTTCTTTAATGTTTATCTTTTTATTCTTAAAGAATAGTTAGTGTTGTATCTTTATGTAGATGTTCTCCACACTATTACCATCTTTGCTGCTCTAAGATATTCATTGTAAAAAGTACATATCGATTTTTAATTAAAAAAGTATCTTATATTGTAATATTAGTAGACAATAATTTGCTATTAACTGAATGCAAATTAGATATTTTCCAGATAATACTTTTTAATAATTTGTTTTGTTTAAGGCTATGAATACAAACAAAGATGAACATATATATAAAGTTAAACATTCAGCTTTGCCATAATTTTATAAATAGAAAACATATATTTTAAATTGTTATCAAATTTCCCAATTTTAATGTTTTATTGCATTTTTAATTCCATAAATGCAGCCTTGGTGACCATATAGTGTAGAGAGAGAGAGAGACAGGAAAATGAATTGTGACCTATGAATTGTAATCTACTTTTTCTCTGTAACTTTAGGTCTTTGCTCCCCGCCTGTAATTGAAATGCGTGTTGTAAAGGATCTGCGTGTCCTGCTTTCTTGTGTGCAACTGTCTCCTCGTCCCTGCCGCTGGGACCATCCTCCACATAGTCACACCCGCCGCCACAACAATGACCTGGAGGTGCAGGTCTCAGATGAGAGTTTTGGCACCTACGTGTGTCTATGTGATGAAGTAGGCAGAGATCAGCCACCCTGCCGCAGAGCCGAGTACCAGCTGACCCTTGACAACCCCAGCATGGAGGGGAATGTGGCCACTGCAGGTGGCCGACACTTCCTGGCTTCCCACATCATGTTATTAGTTGTAGGTTTTGTATTGGGTGGGATTGTGATGTTTCTAATTTACAAACGGCAAGGCGGCATGAGAGGGGGCGGGAACTCATCATCCACGTTGGAAAAGGGGCGGGACTTGCTTCCTTCTACAGACACACCGCAGTCTCCAAGCAGCGCCAGTTTGATGTCAGAGGCGGTTCCATTAACCGAGAAAAGGAACGGGACACTGAACGGTCATGGACACAATATGCACCCGGCTGGGCACAACAGCAGGCATATTTATTCTAACTCCAGCGGACTAAAACTGCAGGAATCAGCTGTGAACCTAGCAGAGGAGTTGGATGGCAGAGAAAGTGCGGGACCAGATGGGGAGGAGGAGGGATTGGGGGAGGGGCTAAGTGAGATGGAGGAGGAGTTTTCTAAGATGCCTTGTCTAAGAGGAGCACCTCTGGCACAGTGTGAAGAAAGCTCTATCTAAACACCAGCACACACGTGATTTTTGAGACTACACTCTGTGAAAGGCTCGCAAACACAGATGGAGGGCTGGAGGAGAAGAGGAAAGCAGACAATCAAAGAAACTGATACACATTCCAAATAAACGATTGACATACGCAGTCGCACAAAGAAACACACAAACAAATAAACTGCATTTGTTGGAGGCTCCTCTACTACTCCTTTACATCACTGTCCAGACCATTCATTCCTGTGTACATAACATGCTGTGTAGATCTGTGTCTATCCTGCTGTTTCTGCATGTATTTGTTTATACGAATAGGCACTTTTGTGTACCATCCTTAAAGCCATGCGCACCCACGTGGAAATACACAGTCTGTGCATCTGTGTGTGTGTAGTTCTTAGTTGCTTAGTTCGCAGCCCAGAGCAGCACAAAGCCAGGAAGAATCTGCTAATTCTGGGCTGATTACTGAAATAAAATAATTTGATTTGTCACCAAAAAGGGCTTTCAAGCAAGAAACCCCTCTGTGATTGATGCTACACAGCAGCAAATAATGAATGAATGATAAAGAGACTGGAAATGTGATTCTTGCCTTACAGATAAAGTGGTTTGAGTACTGCTAATGAAGGTACTGTGGCCTATGGCAGGGATGGATTGTGGGGTCGCTGCCAGAGAAAGGAACATAAAGCGGCCCTCAGAGCATACAGTATGAGTTGGGCCCCTTGATGTAGGAGAATGATTAAGGGCTTTCGCATCGCAGGAACTATTGGCGGAAGTACCCGCTTGTTGGCGTGTTTGCACCACAGGAACTAGGAACGGTTTTAGTTCTAGAAACTCAGTTAGCTCCTACCTCAGAGTAGGGTCTAAAACAGTTCAACTACCAGTGACGTAAGTGTACGCTGATTGGCCAAGCGCATACGAAACATTGGCTACATTAAAAAGCCATGTAAAAATACTTAATGTTTGTAAATGCAGCAAAGTTCTTGCTGTCGGTGCAAATGCAACCGGGAAAACAGCCCGATGGAGAAATTGTTTCTCTAGGAACCACCCTGCTGGCTAGTTCCTAGAACTACTTGGTGCGAAAGCCCCTACTGACATGGACCACCAACTAGTGTGCCAAGGGGCCTCACAGGGCCATGATTCAGTCTGGAACTATAGTGCCCCATTTTGAGTGAAGAGAGAAAACTATTTAGCAGTCTTCTCCTGTATATCAGACCTGTGAACTGATAGTAGATAGTGAAAATTGGACTTTACTTGACCACTGCAAATTCAGTCAGTTACATTCAGAGCAAGGGAGTTGTTCTTATCTGGAATGGGGCTGGCAGTGTTTTGTGGTGTCACGAGAAGCAGTCAAACCACTATAGGGACCAGATGTAGCATGTTCTGTTCATAATAATCTGCACAGACAAAGGTGGATGTTGCTTTATATTGTTTCGCATGAATGCCTATTGAAACTACAAGGAAATCGTCAAAATGGAAATGAAGAGTGAAGGATTGATACATTATTATTGATTGTTTTGAGTTTCCCTTTAAGGACAGAGAATGTGGCTCATTTGAAGGTATATTTATCCCCAGTAAAGTGCATGATGCAAAGTAGCCATGAATACAGAGCTACAGATTTGTTATACAATGATCAGGGGCTACAGGTTAATCTAATGCACTCCCAGTACAAAGAGTGTTCTATTTATGTAGCCACAATGATGTCTGTTTCAGGAGTATGTAAATATTTGTGAATATAAAAGAAAATGAGAGTAAGATCTTTAAAACTTTTTTTTATTCTCTCTTTTCACCACTTGTTGGGCAGGGTCTGGGTGGGAGAAGAGTTGGGTTCTTCCTAAGTGTCAAACAGTCCCTCTGCCAGCCTAAATGTTGGATCACATTCAAATGCCATTTCCTGCCATATTCCATTAGAATAACTTGGATCTACTCACAATCTCCATTTATTTATTTTGTGTTTTGTATTTTTTTTTTAATATATATATATATTTGTAACATTATGTCAAAGTGACGGTAACACTCTGGATTATGTACAATATATCTTGTCTTCTAAATCTTTGTCAGCACTCAATAAAATAATGACAACAGGTACATTCAACCCCATAAAGTTCTCATTTAAAATTCCTGATCTTCTTTTGAGGTGATAGTGATAGTTTGAAATAAACCTTCAACCCTGTCAGTGTACAATAGTAAATCTACTGTAGTTAACTTGTCCACATGGTCTTATGTTAATATTATTGAAAATAACAGATCATTTAGTGTTACATGCTCTTTGTTGTTTATTCTGAATAAAGAAGTATGTTTAATGTACAGATATGTTGTATTCTAAGTTTCTATTTTTATAATTTATATATGATGAAGATAAATGGACATTTGTGTTTTAAACATTTATTGAAGATGTTTGTGTGAGTGGCTATATGTGTGAATGCCTTGTGATGCTCTTTGGAATAAAATAAAAACTACCTCTCAAAACAGTGTTTTTTGATAAATTTTAAACAGTTGAAAACTATTGCAGATGTTAACACACACACACACACACACACACACACACACACACACACACACACACACACACACACACACACATACAAACTTAGGAAGCCCCCATCATGGGCCAAGGTGACTCACAGCGAGGTTTCATTTTAAACATCCCAAAATATTTCAAGTTAAAAATATAATTTATTTGCTAGCTTTTATCTGTAAAAAAAATAAAAAGTAAACAACTGTATAACTAACAATGTTCAAGTCATTTGTCTCTGAGATTTCAATGGTGTACAGTCATAATCTTCTTGGTTATTTATAATTAATTATAATATGTTTGCAATGAGATAATGAATATGGGCAAAATTAAAGTTGAAGCATTGTTGTTATTCTTGATGTAACTAACTGACTGAAAGGGAACTCGCACGCAACATTCTTTTGGCTTGTTTGGTAACACTCAAAGGAGATTCGTCTCTCTAGCGAGATCCCAATTCGTCAGTCACTGACGTAACTGAGAGACGATAAGAGTTTGTGGATATTGTTTTTATTTAATGCTGAATTTTCAAATCTGCCATATGGTTTCAAGAGGGCCAGCAGTGGTGCTCTATTCATGTTTTTCGGTCTTTTCTTCAGAACTGGGTCTGCTGTCAGCTGACTAACGTAACAGTTTTCAGATGTTGAACTGGATTTCATAACGGGGCGGGACCAAATCACTCCGAAACAGAAGAGTGGAGAAAACAAGCTTAAAAGGATTCCTAAACATTCAAAGTATTTCGTAAGAGTTAACCTCATTAAGGGATCAGCAAGATGGAAGGTGAGTTTATTTTTTACTATAGCCTAGTGAGTTATTTTCCCGCTTCATTTTGTGAGGAATGTACATTTATAGCTACTGCTCGGCTGAATTTAACTGAATATGTGTGAGACGATCAGGTTCATTTTACGATTTTTTAAATGTAAGTGTTATAATCGCGTTAGTCATGAAACGTCTATGTCGTCGACAGACGAACCGCGGATCGAATCTGGAGAAGATCGGAATCCCGGAGAGGTTCTGCACATTCGCTTTCAGAAAAACCCCAATCAAAAACTCAAATACCTGGAGGCGGAACCCAAAATACTGGGGGTGCGTGAACCTATTGCACTTTACAGCTCAAATGCTGACAGACTTGTTTTTTTTTTTTTTTTTTTTTGTTTTGCTTACAAACTGGATGTAAAAATGGCCACTATTCACTACAACGAAAAGTTTTTATTTTATTTTATTTATTTATTTATTTATTTAATTTTGGACAATTGATTAGGCCTATATACACTGGTGTTAAGAAGTTTGGGATCAGTAAGGTTTTTAATGTTTTTAATGAGGTTTCTTATGCTCATTAAGGTTGCATTTATTTGATCAGAAATACAGAAGAAGAAAAAAACTGATACCGTGAAATATTACAGTCTAAAATAGCTCTTTTTTATGTGAATATATTTTAAAATGTAATTTATTCCTGTGATGTAAAGCTGAATTTTCAGCATCATTACTCTATAGTCTTCAGTGTCCCATGATCCTTCAGAAATCATTCTTATATGCCAATTTAGGACTATTGGTAAAAAGTTGTGCTGCTTAACATTTTTTGGAACCTGATACTATATTACTTTATTCAAGATCGTTGATGAATACAAAGTTTAAAAGAACAGCATTTATTCTTAGAAATTAATTAGAATTTGTTTTGGTAAAAATATATTCACTACCGTTCAAAGGTTTGGGGTTTGAAAAAAAAAGAAGCAAATTGTTAGAATCTTATATTGTTTGATATGATTTGTATTTTGAATAAATGCTGTTCTTTTTAACCTTTTATTCATCAAAACATCCTGAAAAAGGCATCACAGGTTCCAAAAATATTAAGCTTCAGAAATGTTTCCAACATTAATAATAATTCAGCATATTAGAATAATTTCTGAATGATCATGTGACACTACTGAAGACTGGAGCAATGGCTGATCAAAAATCAGCTTAGCATCAGAGAAATAAATTATATTTTTAAGTATATTAAAATAGAAAATTTATATTTTAAATTGTAATAATATTTTACAATATTACTGTTTTTTTCTGTATTTTTGATCAAATAAATGCTGCCTAAGTGAGCATAAAAGAACTTAAAACATTAAAAAAAAAAAAAACCTTACTGATCCCAAACTTTTGAACGGTAGTGTATATATTTTTTATAACAATGGTTTAATTACAAATATCATGGTTTAGTAAAAACAACTGTATGTTTGTTCACAAATGCCATAGGCTAAAAGAACTGTCCCTTCTGGGGGGGGGGGGGGGGATAGAAACCATCACAGAAATTCTAATGGTTCCCACTACAAATACAATTACAAACATTACTAACAATCAACCATTAAAAACATTTAAAAATGGTTTCCTGTAGTGTATTTTGGGAGATGTTCCATTAGGATTTATTGGTCTTAACAAACTACAAATAGAAGACAACAAATTAGACCCACAGGGACCATTACAGTTCCCATTAAAACCAATACTATTCCCATTATAACCAGTAAAACCATTGCAAATTCTGTGGTGGTTTCTTTTCTTCTTCTTCTTCTTCTTCTTCTTTTTTCCCAGCAGGGGTGGTTAATGCAGTAAAACCATGGATAATTATTGTAAGGGCTTTGTGGTTTATTACAGGTAACACAAATTGCGTTCGCTGTCTTTTTCATATTCATGGTTGTGATGCTCTATGTGAATGACCTGGGCATGTATACAGATGTGGGCATGGTCACAGGTGGCACCACCTCGATGATTGTAAGTAAGCCTACACTTCACATTTAACAATAAGATAGATTGATTTTTTTTTTTTGTATTAGACATTAGACATCCACCTATTTTCATATTTCATATTACAAGATGGAAACTCATAAAATGCACATACAAATGTATTTAATTGAGTCATATATATATATATATATATATATATATATATATATATATATATATATATATATATATATATATATAATATATATATATATATATATATATATATATATATATATCAGACTAATAATAAATAAATAAAATAAGATAAATAAATTATTTGTTGTGCATCAAAAAAGTCATGTGACTTTGCATCAACAGATCATGTAATTGAATAACTAAATTAATAATAGCGCACCACAGTCACTTTAAAGCAAGTCATTTCACTTGGCAGCCATCTTTGAAATGCTTGTTGCTGAGCTATAGACCTTATGTTGCTCTGCTGAGTTTCAGCACTACACTTCTTGTCTTCTGTGTTCCATTTGTATTTCCACAGTGCGAACATAAATTCGTACAAATCCGTGAATGGACCGTTCGTTTAAAAAACATACTGGTTATAACATTTGTTATGACATTTGCTTCGAACATTACAATGATCATGATAATTTTCATTAACTCTAACTCTACAATAAATAAATCCACTTCACCAGCTAATCAATCTTCAACAGTTATTCTACAGAGCTAATGCAAAAACAGAGTGGTTCACATTTTTTTTTTAAGTTTTTTTTTTTTTTAATTGTATTTGACCCCTGTAACCTTGTATTCTAATGAATAGGTTTTTGAAAGCAAATTTTTAGATTCCAGTGAAATTACACAATTCTCAATTCCAATTTCAATACAGCAGCAAAAACTATTAGCCTATCTAATATAAAAGTATAATATAAATATAATATATGACTACTATTAAAACTCTCTATTTCTTTGCTATTTACTTGTTTTCTTTTTATTTATTATAAAAAACTTGACCCTCTAACACTATATTTTATTTCTATTTTATCTACTTATTTTTCTTTTATTTATTATATAGAGAAAAACTTGACCCTCTAACAGAAGCACTCTCTATTTTATTCTATATACTTTTATTTATTTAAAAAAAAAAAAAAAAAAAAAAACCCTAACACTAGCACTCTCTATTCTATTTCTGTGCATAAAACCTACCGACACTAGTCATAATAACTTCTATTGTCCTCATTTGTAAGTCGCTTTGGATAAAAGTGTCTGCTAAATCATTCAATAAAAATGTATAAAGCTAAATCATTACTAAAGACAAGTAAGCACAAAACCAGCACAAATAAATACAACAAAGAGATAAACAGTGCCTGTCTAACAGTACTAATAAGGGACAGAAATTAAATAATAAAATGTTAAATAACAATGCATAGTCTTCACTATATAAAATAAATATAGGTTAATACTTATTAAATTTACAAAAGTTGTTTTGTTGTTTGATTAACATTAAGGTGCTGTATGTAATTTTTTGACCATACTAAATCATAAAAATACCATAATACACAATACACATGCAAGCTCACGTGCTTGTTTCTCTTGAAAACAGTGCTACACCCAGTTATTCTGCTTTGAAATGTGCATTTCATGTTGGAATGTCTGTTTTTGTTTTGCACTGTGTGATTCCGGTCACTGAAAAACTGCAAAGTACTGCAGCCATGGAAGCGAGCAAACGAACTGGGTCAGAGGTCGCAGATTGTACCCGACCTAAAAATATCTCTCTCCCACTTCACTTCCTGTCAGTTCTGATCTGTCCTATTGTAATAAAGTATATAAAAAATACTCAAAAATAAAGATTTATTTTTGGCATTTTTGCCTTTATTATGATCAAAATTAGCGTGTTAATGCAAATGATTCATATTTTTTTGTTTAATGTGTTAAAAATATTTAATGCAATTAACACAGGAGCAGAGCTGGGGTTGGCCATCCCACTCACAACTGCTGCTTCTGTCTCTTTTTTCTTGACAAGAACTGTCAGAACTGGCGCTAGCCAAACAAGTGCGGAAATGGTACAGGTGACGAGGAGCTTCAGTAGAACAACAGTGAACTGCGGTCAGATGAGATGTTGTCAGGCCAGATGTCATAAAACAAATTTTCCTGTTCTGTCAGCCTTTATACTGTGCTCGTAGTTGTATCATTTCATATTAAAGTGCGAATGAAACTATGTGTGTGCATGTCAGATCCGTGTCTCGTTCAGCAGCGGCAGCTCTTAAAGTAATTACAGTCAAGTAACCTAATAACTCATCTGCTGTGATGTCTGTTGATCAAAGAACAAAAGAAAAAGAGGAAATCAATAACTTTTGTAGCTTTAAGGATTCATCTATATTTAACTTAGAATTTTGTGTTTAATCACTTTTTTCAATTTCTGTATATTTCCTACTTGATGAAGGGCACAGGTAAATATGACTTTTATTATAAAGGGTTCATGTGAAGATTGTTCACTGAAAAATAGTATTTATTTTTTTTTAAATCTAATAAATGTTAAAACTGATAGCTCTCATTTAGACTGTAATGCTTAATGGCTATATTCAGTGGTCAAATACTAGGAGTACCAGTAGTATTTGTTTCAGTCATATGCTCCTTCAGTAATAAGAAAGATGCCGTTAAATAAATATTAAAAATCTACTATCTTTGTGTTGTTTATACATTAATTTGTAGAATGAATGTGCAGTTATTGCAATATAAAAGTATATTTAAAAACTTTCATTTAGATGGGATTAATCAGCTCAACGTAAGGCTCTTCACCTTTTTCACCTGTATTTCTTAATATCTGTAGACATCAGCTGTCTTTCACAAGGGCCCCTGGCCATTGATCAGTCCTGACTGTCAAACCCTGTAGAGTGCTGCAGTGATGATGTATTACTGTAGGATAACCCAGAATTTAGAGTCACCCTATCTCCATCGACAAAAACAAAAAAACATTAGGATTGTCCATTGTCTTTTAGATGCATGCCGAAAATAAGCTTTGTGACCAACAAAGTTTACGATTCTTATACATTTTCTTCATGATAATGTTCGAAAATAAACACAAATTTTATACATTTTGAAGGCTACATAGAATCGCCACAAGCTAAAAGCTAAACATAGTCTACAAACTTCACCACAATCACATATAGAGACGTGCTTTTCTAAATCATGTCAAATACAGCAGATCAGTCAGTCAATAGATCCATTCTGAAATCTTAATGTGTCCAATAGGGCTTTCACGATATTAGATTTTTCATATCACGGTTATTGTGGCCATAAGAATTCACAATACCGATATATCGTGAAATCTATAGAAACCTTGGGGGGAGATATATTTCCTTTGTTTATTGAGTTTTTCTTTTTCACCCAAAGAACATAAGGACACTGTTAAATGCAGGACACAAGACTCTGGCTTTCTCCATCTTCTTTGAAGCTCCTATGAAATAACAAGAGAGAAAATACTGTCAAGTTCAACAGTATGATGAATAAATATTAATGGTAACACTTTACAATAAGATGTTATTTGTTAACATTAATGTATTAACTAACATGAATGAGCAATGAACAATCCATTTCTTACACAATTTATTAATCTTTGTTAATGTTAATAAAAATAGAGTCGTTCATTGTTCATGTTAGTTCATAGTGCATTAATGTTTACAAACACAACTTGTGATTTTAATAATGCATAAGGAAATGCTGAAATTAACATGAACTAAGCTTAATAAATGCTGTGGAAATATTGTTCATTATTATTTATGTTATTTATATATGTTAACTAATGTAATTAACTAATGTTAACTAATGAACCTTACTGAAGAATGACCGCAGATGAGGCATTAAGTGCATGGCACTGCGACCAACTTAACATTTTACAGAGTTTAATGTAGCAATTTGCTCCTCAGTTTTTCAAGATCAGTTTTAATCGTGTAACTGTTAATAGATTTGAACAAAGAAATAAAGTGTTACTATGCACAAGCCGTATTGATTGCAAATACTAAAATAAGACGAGTAAAGAAAATGCAGTACTTATTAAAATAATCACCCTTTATTTAAATATATGAACACAGAAAATCGCTGTTAACAGGTTAATATAACGTTTCCCATTCTATGACTAGTAGTACAATAATGGCAACTTTGATGAAAACGGCTCTCCTCGAAGTAGCTGCGAGCGCTGCGTCTTCTTCTTGAGTGACAGGTGTCAGCGTTAAGGCACAATACTGACACCTGGGCACTCAACCAGGTACTGGCGCTGGAGTATTTACATGTGGTGTTATCATAAGAGAACTGTTCATTTTAAATATTTCAGTATATGGTCACATACTAAATTAACACGATATTGATAATTGTTGAATATCACGGTTATCGTCAATACCGGTATATCATGACACCCCTAGAGTCCAATAAGTGAGAAATGTAGAGGGCTGAAATCTAAATTCTTTCTGAAGGTACTGCGTATAATATGTCTTGACCTTCCCCTCTTATAGATCATTATTGCTGGAAGTCTGGCAATAGCTGCACAGAATCTTCACCTCCCAACTGTAAGTTTTCAGATCTTAACCCTTTGCAATACACATGTATTAGTTATAAGCCATGTATTTTATTTTGTGCATTTAAAACTACTAGAATTTAATATGGAGAAATTACTTTTTTTTTTCACCAAACATAGCCTGTAATTTCGTGTTTTTGTTTCAGCTAAAGGCTTGTTTAGGAATGCAAGTGGTGGCCTGTATGGCCTCTGTGATCTCCATATTCCTGCACATAAGTATTTTCCCTGCCGTGTATTACTGTTGGGCGCATGATTTAGAGTCCTCCCAAAAGACAACATGCCAAAATGTAACCGTAAGTCAGAAACACATGTACCTTAACAATTCTGAAACGGTATTCTAGGTATGAGAGACAATGGTTAGCTGGCAAAGTTAATATCTGGTTCAACAATGGACTGAATAGTGACTGTTTACTGCCAGCAACACTGAATCATTATTCTCCTGTTTAAGTGCAATACTGTATAAATAAAGGTGATTTGACTTTAAGTGAATAATGTGACAAAATTTTAAGATCTGTACGTTGTTTCTCTTAATCCACACTTACTGATTCAATCAAGATGTTAAAAGATAAAAACATGTCAGGGTGATAACACGTCAAATATTGCTGTCTTTTTGATGTTTTACCCACAGACTGGCTTTGGAAATTACCTGGGATTACAAAAGCTTGTGATTGGAGTCCACATTGCCCTTTCTGCCACTTTAGCTGCATACTGCTGCAAGGTCATTCAGTGCTGCTCTCCAGTGTCCAGTGTGGTAAGAACCCATGCAAACTGGAATGCAAGATGTAGCTCATGCTATAAGATGCTGTTTTGGAGGATATGATAACAAGTCCGTCTATCTGTACTCTCTTTCAGCCAGTAATCACGGTTAATGGACCTCCAGATCCTCAGTGAGGACAGTTTTAGTGATGAGCTGTTCAGAGCCAGGAGCAATATTATATCATATATATCCACATACATATAACAGCTGTTTTTTCAACACATGTATCACAATTTCATGTTCAGTTTTATACATTTTTAGATATATCTATGAATTACTGTGAATTTAAACTTTATATTTTGTTTTAACGTTTCTAATATTCCATCACATTTAATCATATGATTTGCATTAACTTTCTTTTCCATAAAAAAAACAGTGTAGCCTCTGTGCTGCAATGCGTAATTTCTGTCCAACCCGTGGCACTGAACAGTTTTGCAAAAATGACAATGACTGAGAACTGCTATAATGATTATAAAGTCCCACTCCAAACTCACTCTATTGACTGTCGAACCACTTAATTAAACAGAGCAATACTGTAAATGCTAATAGCTGCAATGCTTTCATTTGTCAAGGAATTCAGCCAGTATTCATTGCAGCAATAGTCATCCTCACGGTTTCTAGATTCTTTCTAATGGCCATCTGTTTCCATCCTGTTTAAACATGCAAATAGAACATTTGTGAGTAGTAAGTCAACATTACAACCAAATATCACCAACAAGGAATAAACCAAAAATAATGCTTCACAAAAACCACTAAAACAAAGTACACTGATTTATTGTTCAATAAATATCCATACATGATTTCAGAAACAACATATTCACATTTAAATTTATTTAAACCCAGTTGTTTTAAAAACACACACTATCCAATAATTATTCTCGTCTTGACTGAGCTTACACAATGTTCAAACATGTATTACTGCGGAATTAAAAAAAAAAGGTTTTTATCTTATTTTAAAATATGTGTGAAGACTCATCTTATTCTGTATATCCTTGGTATTTCTGGATTTCTTAGAATATAAAGATGCCTTGGCCTTAATAAGCAGTCAGTCTGTTAGGCCAGCCCTTCAATCCAACAAATACTTCTTCAAACAGAAACAGCTGTATGACATCATCTTCACAGCTGTAGTTCATCTGTCCAATGACTCTGTTTAGATGAATAAAAACAGTTATTTTGTTATTCAATAAAAGAACTGAGACATCAGTTCTTTAACTTGTCTCACTAAAAACTGCACCTTTCTCTTACTCTATCCACAGTTTTTAAAAAACGTAACTGCACCACTATCTATATATAACATCTTTGTGAAATATAAAAATCCTCTAATAACTATCTGGTATAAACACGTTAAGATTTAAATGAATTAAAATTTTTGAATTTATTGGTAACATTATATGATACAACAGGGAAAATCATATGAATGTCAACCTGAGATGAGGATGAGGAAATTTCTTCCAAATCACCATAACAGCCATTTTTATGGCGTATCAAACTCCCCCACAGCACCGAGTGATGACAGCCAGGACACTTTCCCTCCACAGGAAGTAGGTGGGAAGGCTCTGCTTTCAGAAAGTGTTTAGCCAGGCAAATCAGATGACTAACCATTTGACAGGAAGGGTGGAAACAAGATAGTCTATCCGTAGCCTGAAATCACAAAAAAGATAAACAATTGAGGCTCAGTTATTTCTGCAATGTCTTGAGCTGGTTTCTTAAAACTACTCTGAAAGCAGAGTGGAACTAACCTTAACAAACACCCCACATAACACACACCGCTCCACCGGTCTCTCATCTTGTTCCTTGCACTCCTGCTGGGGTTTCGTCTTAGCACAAACACAGCCAAATGTTAGAGGAATGTGTAGAGGAGGCTGCAGTTCAGGAGCAAAGTCCATTCGGTACTCCTGCTTTAACCAGCGCACAGTGAGGGGAAGTCGACTCCATGGCGCCACTCGCAGCATGCTTGACACCACACGCCAGTGGAATTGCAAACTGGACTCTTTACGGCTGCGCCGGGCAACATGGGACAGTCGACGAGAACTGTGTGGATGTTGCCAAGCCCACTCAAACTAACGGATGGAAGACAAACAGAGGACAAGTAAAACAAAGACTGACTGAATATTTCCACCTCACAACTGTAATTATTGTAATAGGTCTGGATGTTTACTGTTGAATTGTCATTTTCATTATCTTCACTTTTTTTTTTCTACCGTAAGTATAATAAAACTGAATTTTTGATTAGTCATATGCATTGCTAAGAACTTCATTTGGACAGGTTTAATGGCGATTTTCTCAATATTTAGAAGGTTTTTTTTTTTTTTTTTTTTTGCACCCTCAGATTCCAGATTTTCAAATATTTGTATCTCGGCCAAATATTGTCCTATCCTAACAAACCATACATCATTGGAAAGCTTATTTAAAAAAAAAAAAAAAAGAAGACCCTTATGACTGGTTTTGTGTTCCACATATAATTCATGCTATTTGGACACAATCATTAAAATTATTATTATTATAGCTACACTATGTAACTTTGGCCCTCTAGTGGTCTTAAAAACTGCATGTGTGATGTAGAAGAAGGTGTTTTGGTAGTGCTTTGGCTCTGCTTCTTGACATGAGAAGAATGTGGTTATAAGCATCAATGGCATCAGTAAACACGAATATATGATACCTTATCAGAGCGGGGATTGATAAATAAAGACCTTTTTTATACAAACTTTAATTCCCCAGATATCAAAAGCCTAGGCTACTTACTGTCTCTGTGTTTGGATATGAGTGACATGCATGGGAAAGTTTACATATGTACACAATTTCCCTCGAAATCCGACCCAACAGAAATATTATTTATATATATATATATATTTTTTTTTAAGTGTAACGTGATTTTTTTCTGCACTCTAGCTTAATAAAGGGGTGCTATTATGCTTTTTCACTTTTTCAACTTTACTTAGTCTGAAATGTTGCTGTTTGAGCATAAAAAAAGATCTGTAAAGTTACAAAGCTCAACGTCCACTTCAAAAGGAGATATTTTATTTAACAGAAATCACTTTTCAAAACTACAATGAATGACTCGTTTGGACTACAACGCATATTTTCCGGGATTTGTGATATCACAAATATCGACGAATGGGACGAGACCTGGTTCGAGCCACACTAGAGAAGGCAACGAGTATTATCACTATGTGGAGACACGCTAGCTTTCCCAAGATAGACGAGCTGAGAGGGGGTAAAATCACCCGGGTTTAAAATCATGCTCGAATTGATTTGATTTTGACCTATGATTTTAACCATAGACTGTGATTTTGACACAATATTTACACTTACTGAAGCTCAAAGAAGGCTGCTATGATAAGGGCCATGATATTTCCCGACCAGCCGAGTGCTGTCAATCACAGCGCACACTGGCCCAGCTAACCAATCACAGCGCATTTCGTATTTCAGAAGGCGGGCCTTCATTTGATACAGGAACTATTCCAGCCGTTCATGCCAGACTGGAGAGAGAGGTATTGTAATAATGTAAAATATGTGAAAAATAATGTGTTTTTCGAACAACCTAGTATGAAAGCCTGTTCTAGTACACCCCCAAACAAAATCAAGACCTTGTAAAAAAGCATAATAGGACCCCTTTAATAAATTTTCCCGTACAAAAGGGAGATGAAAGACAAGATATAACAAACAGAAAAGTGTATTTACCCGAAGAGCTGCAATATCAGATGGAAAGCCATGAATGATAAGAACCATCTCCCTTTAAATGAAAAAAAAGAGAACATTTACCACAAAAGACCACCGGTGTTTTTTTTTTTTTTTAGAGATCTAATCGTAATATGTCCACCATATGAAATGTTCAGCTGATATCTCACCATGGTCCCCTGCCACTTGTTCTCTTGGCTCCTCCTCGGTGTCGTCCAGCGTTGTGTTGACCTATACGGCGCTCTGGGTTCACAGTGAAGCCAATATATATCCGACCCTTGAACTTCGGGTTAGTACAGTACAACATATACACACCATAGAAACTCTCCACCTCGACCACCATCTTATTTGCTGCAGTAAGTTAGCTCAAACACCTTCGCAGAGGGAGGGCTAGTAAGACGTGAAGTTATTTCTGTCCTTCTCCTATATATCATCTGTTCAGATCACTGCAATATCCATCAGCATTATACAATTCCTTTAAAAACCTTCATCTCAAGCGTCATTGCTATGTTCTATAATCTAACTACAGTTATGTAAGTTAGTTAAAAAATAATAAATATGATATCCTATTAAAGACTAAAAAAAGAACAGCGTTTGTTCTGTATCTTCTAAGTTCTACTGTACTGAATCAAAACATTCATCCTTCTTCTTAGTTGAGTTTTAACGGCTTGCATCCTTGGTGTCGCAAAATTTGTTTTGATAATGTTCCCTGTTCATTTCAAACTACTAGCCCGTTAAGTATGCCCTGGTATGGCCTGAGCAAATATACGATGCAGGAGTCCCTTAGTAAGCATATAAAAATAATAAGTTAAAATAGTTTGCCATAATCCACGTTATTAACAAATACGATTTTGACCATCTATATTGATTTAACTTGATTTAAAAATCTGCAATTAAATTGTGTGTTTTTTTCGATTGAGAAAATAAAGAGAACACCGATAACCACAAGGACCCCAAATTCTTTGTTTTTATTGGTCAGTTTTCATGCGTTTGGTAAACCGTACGATAAAGGGATTGGCCATTACGGTCTTCTGGAGGCGTGGCCTCTGTAATTTCCAAATCTAATTGGGTGCTTTTAGTACTTTAGCTCCTCCTTTCTAAGGCATACCGGTAGTTCCTAGATAATCAGAAGACAACAACGCTGTCTACTGTATATAAAAATCACTAATCTCAGTGTTTATATAACCGTTATCGACACCAAAGCTTATACTTCATTCCGGGAAAAATGTCAGTTACCCCAGATTTGATTCGTGAAAAACTGATTGCGGAGATTGGTGCGATACACGTGGTATGTAACATGCACAGCCAGATGAAACCAGAATCACAACGAGTTACAGATCATACAGTTTACATGTGTGAATGAAACAGACAGTTCATTCACGAAAATACGTATATTCGATTCCTTGTTTTTCTTTCAGGATGTAGAAGACACGTCTCCTAACAGATGTGCTGCCAGTTTTAAAGTTCTTGTAGTATCTCCTCAGTTTGAGGGGAAACCATTGCTGCAGAGACACAGGTGAGTTCCTTTTATGTTCCCTAAAGGGATCCCAAAGTGTGAAACCACTTCTGTTTTGCCCCTTTCTAATTATTATTATTAGTATTATTATTATAAATTTGAAGTTATAAGAATAACAATTTCAGTTTAAACATCAAACGCTTTAATGGCAGCAGCAGTCAAGGTGCATGAACTCCACAAGTTAAAATCTGATGATCATAATTTAAGAATAATCCAGAATCTTGTGCTTCAGCGGAAGAGCACCTGACTTTGTGTTAAAAGGAGTCACATGATAAGTCGGGAATGATACATAAGAAGATATTACTGATATTAGTGACCCAGAGCTGCTACAGAATCTTATTTCTTATTAATTTGTGCTGTACTGTTACTGTTGTATGTTTCAATCGAAATCTGAAAAGTTTTGTTTTAATCCAATTTTCAGTGTGCTTTTTGGACCTCACTTTATCAAGGTTAACATTAATGAAAACGAAAAATAAATAAGATGTTTTCTTTGACTGAAACTCTGCTATAAGAAACTAGCTAAAAAAAATAACTACAGGTGCATCTAAAAAAAAAAAAAAAAAAGAATATCGTAAAAAAAAAAGGTCATTTTTCAAAAAAAATAAAAAGCTCTAATCATCAAAATTAAAAAAAAAAACGTTTGAAATATATCAGCCCCATATAACAGCATATACTGGTGGTTGTATATGAAAGCTCAGTTTGTTTATGTTGACATTTGTTGATTATATTTACATAAATGTTGCTCATGTTATGTTAATCGCTCAGTGCTTTTACGGTCATGTGGTAAGCACGTTGCATTTCATATCAGTATTGGATATTGCCTTTTAAGAAAAAATTGTGATGCTGTCTCATCTCAGTCAAATCTGAAACACCTGAAGATGGTAAGAAAAAATGTTGTTTGATCAATGATGCGGTGAAAAAGGTCATCTGCAGCTGAGAGAGTCCCAGCTGGCTCAGAGTGCTTCAGACACGGACGCAGATGTGCAGACTTAGCAGAATGATCGGAGTCTTTTTATCGGGCCAAGTCACGTGGAAGTGTATTGTCTTTAGAGAGGATAGAGCTGTGGAGGCAAGCTGTGAGGAACAGGCATGCTGGGAACAATAGACTTACTGACCTCATGTAATGTTTTTTTTTATAAATATCTGTGTTTGTTTATTATTTAGGATGGTGAATAATTGCCTTGCCGAGGAACTGAAAGAGATCCATGCGTTTGAGCAGAAAACACTGACACCAGAACAGTGGGAGAAACAGAAAGCACAGTGATGCATGCGAGCGCACACATGCGCACAAAATTCATTTATGCAGCCATCAAATAAAACAGCAGTGACTTTTTTTTATATATATATTTCAGTCTTTCCTTCTAAAGTAAAATAATACCAGTGTAATGAAAATCAGTTGACTTCATTTTATGATGTAATTATGCTTCAGTTTTAACTGTCACTTAATGCATAACATCTTACATGCAAATAATTGAAATACATTATGTGCTATATAAGGGATCTTTGAAATTGTAGTATGCTGACAATAAAGAACATTTCTGGACATAACTTTTAGTTTGTAGCCAGTTTGTTATTGTCTACTTATTTTCATTTCTGTCTTTTTGGGGAGCTGCCAAAAAGTTTGAAAGATGGGTCAGCCAAAATGTTTTAATAAAATATATGGCCACTAATAAAACATTCAATACTGTTAATCCTGTTGTTGACTTTTTTCAACAAATTTTCAACATATTTATTTATAATCTCAGTTCAGTTGGAATTACCCACGTAACAAAGGTTTACATGTTACCTATTGGTGAGAAGTTTATATAAATACATTATACTTTGGTGATGTTATTGTTGATGAATGTTAGTGTTCAACCCTAGAATCTGTGATGTAGAATACATCATCAAACATGTCATCAAATAATACTACCACAGTGAACCAATAAGACAGATTCACACTAGTTTATTTAAACTTTTAAAAACGTCTTTTTCAAGCCTGATTTTCAACTTGTAACTGAAATTTCAGTATATTCTTCCTACAAAGACAAACTTTTAGTCCCCATCCAACTTTCACATTATCAAAAAGAATGAATATTTTCTAAAACATGTTCTTTTTGTTCCACAGCAAAGAAAGTCATTTGGAGTTTATAAAAATAACTTCACGAGGACCACTTTTTCTATTCTGTTGCACCATCCTGAGGCTTCTTGTGTTGCTGTTTCATTCATTCCAGATTTTCTAAGTCAGACAAATACCTTACCGGGCCTTTAAGAACCAATAACATGGTGATTATTGCAATGATTAATCTTTGAAACTCATGATATCGAAGTCTTAGAATACCCAGCCAATTAGTGCACGATATAAATGCTTTCCAAACAGAAAAATATGCTGTAGTTAAGATGCCAACCTGTCAGTGATTCAGGAATAGACATAGCGTCTTATGTTCAGACAGATATAAAGTGATTAATAACACCATTGTGAGAGCAAATGTTTTATACATGAAGCTAAAAGCATGTAAGATGTATGCGGAAGCTGAGAGTGCAGACGGCCCTCCTGCTGTTCAACATAAAGGCACCAAGCTCCAGCAGACATTCAGCGCTGTCTCACACAAACACAGTCTGCTCACACTTACATGTGTGTGACAGTAATATTATAGTGAAATCACTATTTATTTTAAGGCTAAGTTAATTAAAATGCTGTTCTTTCACTAAGTGCAGAGAAAAGCGATTTCAGTACATGACAATAAAAGTAAATCAAATGTGACTGCAGTGTAAATCAGCATGTGCAGGTCTGTCCTTAACACAATATATTTTATACACAAGCAGATAATGGATGTGAAAACACAGAAATCTCACTAAATATATCAGCACTTCACACCAGCACAATGGTACAAAGGCTGTCACTGTGGTGGGACTTTTTGAAAATCTTCTAATCTGTACAATTTAGGTACTAGTATGCACAATTTAGGTATTAATATGTATCTTTAAGATACTAGTATGCACCTTTTGGGGGGTAAACACTTTTGATATCATAAGGGTATCAAGGGCACCATCGCTATTACACTCTGCAGAAGATACACAATATATTTAAAGTAGTGCTGTCAAATGATTAATCACGATGAATTGCATCCAAAATAAGAGTTTTCATTTGCATAATATATGTGTGTTCTGTGTATTTTTATGTATATAAATACACACACATACAGTATACATTTTATAATATTTTACTTGTATTTACTGTCTATATATTCATATAATTTATATTATAAATATATTTAATATATAAAAATATTTTTTTTCTGAAATATACACATGCATGTGTGTGTATTTATACATATATAATAAATATACACAGTACACATACATATATAATGTACACAAAAACTTTTATTTTGGATGTGATTAATCATGTTTAATCATTTGACAGCACTTATTTAAATGCATAAGTCTACTGAATCATGGCACACATAAAATCTGCACTCCAAATAAAAGTGAATTAACAAAATAAATGCACATGCATGGCCTTTTTTCTCATGGTTTGGAGGTTAGTTGGTTTGTTCTTCTCAAATCTGGGTATAAGGTTTTTAAAGCAAACTCATCTGGCACCAGTGACCCACCTTCTATACTGACCACTGGCTTGGATTTGAGTTGATCAGGGATTGTCAAGACTTGTGAGCATTTTGAAAGGATCGAAAGAAACTGAGAAATCGAAATGAGTTTGTTTGTATATGCATGTGTGTATTGGAAAAAAAAAAAACCAAAATGGTTCTTTTCTTGAATGAAGGCATGCAAAAGTGTCATGAACAGGCAGATCCAGCAGCTTTTTACTGGTGGGTGTGAGGGATGGTAGCCTATAACAGGGATGGCAAACTCCGGTCCTGGAGATCCACAGTCCTGCAGAGTTCAGCTCCAACCCTAATTAAAACTCACCTGCCTGTTGATTTCTAGTAACCCTTCAGACCTTGATTAGCTTGTTCAGGTGTGTTTAATTAGGGTTGAAGCAAAACTCTGCAGGGCTGTGGCTCTCCAGGACCGACGTTCACCACCCCTGACATATAAGGACACATTTATAAAATAAATAAATTACAGCATGAGATAACTAAAAAGCAAAACTAAATCTGAGCACTTTTTTTCTATAAATTGTATTTAGAAGGTCTTAATATTTAATATAGAAAATAGAAAGCAATTGCTCCAATCTTCAGTGTCATATGATCCTTCATATGCTGACTTGGTGTGCAAGAAACATTTATTCTTATTATCAGTGTTAAAAACAGTTGTGCTGCTTATTATTTTTGTGGAAACCATAATATATATTTTTGTTCTTTTTGATTCTTTGATTAATAGAAAGAAAAAACTGCATTTATTTGAATCTTATGTAACATTATAAATGTCTATACTGTCCCTTTTTTTCTCAAATAAATAAATAAATCCCAAACTTTTGACCAGAAATGCATGTTCAGTAGGCTATTTATTAATAGATGTTATTGTAGCCTATAAAATATATTTATTTATAGTGATATAGATAAACAAAACAATTTAAATGTAAAATTATTTTTTTTATTATTATTTATGAGGATTCATAATATCCTTTTACCATTTATTTACTTTTTTATTTACTTTATTATTTATTAGGTTTGTGTTGTTGAGTAGGCTACCTTAAACTGATATGCCAACATGCTGGGTGCATTTCATCAGAACTGGACTGATGACTATATATATAAAAAAGATTTGTAGAACACTTTGAGAGGGCTTTTTTAAAACCTAAAAGACAAAATATTTTTTTTTTTTTTTTTTTTTAAACCTAAAAGACAAAATAATACATCCTGCTATTCTATTTGCTTAAAGCTGCAGTCCGTGACTTTTGGCGCTCTAGCGGTTAATAAACAGAACTGCGTGCGTCTTGCGGAAGAACATTGTAACCGGAGCTACTTCTCTCTGTTTATGTCTATGGCAAATCACGCAGGTACTGGGCTACTCCGCAGCGGTACCTACCCGAACCAGTATAAATAGTCCGAATATAAACACTTATTATAGGTGTACCGCAGTGATTCAGGACAAGCCACAAACACTATTTGGAAAATGGATTCATAGTGTACTCGCTTATTATAGAAATTTAGTAAAATTTTGAACACAAAAAAGTAAAAGACCACAGCTTTAAAGGGTTAGTTCACCCCCAAATTAAAATTCGGTCATAAATTACTCAACCTCATGTCGTTTCAAACCCGTAAGACCTTCGTTCATCTTCGGAACACAAATTAAGATATTTTAGATGGAATCTGAGAGCTGTCTGACCCTACAGACAGCCACGCAACTGAAATGTTCCCAAGTCCAGAAACGTAGCAAGGAGATCGGTAAAATAATCCACGTGACATCAGTGGTTCATCCGCAGTTATATGAAGCTATGAGAATACTTTTTGTGCACAAAATAAAAATAAAATAAAATAATTATTCAACAATTTGTCTCCTCCGCATCACCATGGTGCCATTTAGGAGAATATGGAGAATATCCGCTGGACAAACGCTGTTCTGTGGCAGCTGACACAGCATACAGCGATCTCGATACTTCTGAACTAAACTTATAAATTATGAAATTTATTAAATTATTAAATTACTAAGAGTAAAATGGGTAATGATAACCACTTTGTTTAAATGCATTATAACATTCAAAACCCCTTAATTGTAACTTATTAGGTTATATTTCTGTAATATGTTACCAATATTACAGTTAAACTAGTAAAACCATGGTTCATTTTCATAACTGCCAGGCTGTTGCACGCATAAAATGCAAACTTTGTTTGACAGTGTATTATTTACATTAACATTACAGAATAGAACATGATCAAAATTATCTTTCAACGTTCAATTTCAATAAATGTAATTGTACAAACTATGAAGACTAATTTCAATTTGTTTATTGTGAAAAACCCAAAAATATGTTTGTTTTTTTTTCTGTCCTCTGATAAGCATTGTTCAGGGCTGCGTTTCCCAAAAGCTTTAATGCTTTCTTATGATACTTTTGGGAAAGCTTTCTTATGATACTTTTGGGAAACGCAGCCCTGTTTGAACGCATTGTCAGAAGTGAGTGAACGCTCTCTGTGATGGATTGGTTCTGTCTTGCAACATTTGCATGTGTTCAGATGAGCAGGAAACTAGTTCTATCTTACACAATTATTTACTAACATAGGTTATTCGTCCAATTCAATGCATTATTTCTTTGTTAAATAAACAAAATCACTGGTAAATAAAACACACCTTAGTATCGATATTTTTTGTTTGAGTATCGATACTTTCGATACTCGCATCAGTATCGATATATCGATACTTCGGATCCATACGCCCATCTCTACTACCGTCTAATGTTGCTTCCTCTGGTTCTGGCTTCTCACTCCTTACTTTAACTTGCTCAAATGCAAACGGAAATGACAAGTCGTCTTGATATAATAGCTATATTTTGGAAACTATTGTTAGCACTGTACTTTTTATAAGGGCTTTTGGCCCGCGCTCGTGAGCCATTTTGACAGTTCAGTGGCGCTGGACACAAAAAGCGTTCCGCACTTTGCGGCTTCCGTACAATCACAGTCCAGGAAGAGCTGATATTTTACAATCATAGAATCTAACGCTAAACCCGCGACACCCAACAGAGAAACCATCGTGTGAGAAAATCAGTGAGTATTATTATGCTTCGATAATCTGATATATTCATATTCCTTTTCGCAGGTTGTGGGTTTGTTTACCAGCCAGGTCTTTATTCGGTTGTGTTTCATCCTCGTGGGCTTCACTCATCATGAGCCACAGCCAGGACATGTTTACTAACGTTAATTACAATAAATATATGATGAGTAGACACGGAGAGAACAGAAATGCCGTACAGAAATGTTAACATGAGTTATTTTATTAGATGTGACTGTTTTGTGTACTGAACTGATTTGTTCTTAAACTGTGTCTGTTCTCACAACATAAAGAGAAATATCAGTCCATCTCGCACTTGCAGAGAAGTGCCGTTTTAGGTGAGAAATCACAACAATGCAGTCATTTATTTTTATTTATTCATGTATTCTTTCTGTGCCTTTTACCATTGCTCAAATATTTCTCACGATCAGTTTAAATACATGGGCGTATGCGTGAACAAAGCCAGTGTAGTCCAGTAGGTGTCTCTCATGTGACCTCATTCGTCACTTTAACTCAAACATCTGCAGATAACTTATTCTTGATCTGACAATTTCGGGATCACTCTCGAAGGATTTTCTTTTGTGTGTGTGTGCTAAACTACAGACAACAAATCTGACACATACAGGCCTACTGATAAAAACATTTTTTTGTTTTGTGTGTTTTAGGTTGTCATGGCTAGGGCCACTGTGATGCTGCTGCTTTCTGTGGACTGACACCATTAAAAAGGTACCACTGATTCATGTAAAGCTTCATCCATACATTTTCTTCATATGCAAGGTATTATAATACTGAGGCACTTAAGTATCCTCTAACATTATGCATACATCTATCCGTTTCTGAAAATCAGCAGTAAGTTCATTCAACACTGAAGTAAACATTTATACAATATTTTAAAACTATGCCACTGACAAAATATCAGAAAATGTTCCACTTTATAATTTTCAGTATTTTAAAATATTAGAAATATTTTTTAATCCCCCAATCTGTGTTGTAAAGAGCGTATTGATTGGATGTTTTTGACATGATATTCATATACAATAAGATACAAAAGTCTAAGAGCATTTGTGAAAGTACTTCAATTTTTTTATTCTAAAATATATTATTAGGATATTTTTATTATTATTATTATTTTTTTTTTTTTAAATATGCATTTCAGAATGTCTTATTATTTCAAATCTCCTGAACTGCATGAACTCAATATAGTCTTAGGCTTTTGAACCACACTGTTGACTTGCCTCATTTAATTGATGTACTTGTGCAGACATTATTGTATACGCTGGTTAATTTTTCATATCCTTTTTTGGCCATGAACAAATCAATATGTTCCATATTAAAGGGTACTTTTGGCTACCATTGATCCAAACTCTGCATTGTGTCTGTTATCAGGAGCTGCTTCGGTTATCCTGGCATATATACTATCTGGAAGGATGAAGCTACGACTGCATTTTGTGGTGGACCCCATGGGCTGGTTCTGCATAAGCATGGTGCTGTTTATCTGGCTCTACAACAGCTTCCTGATTCCCAAACTGGTGCTATTGCCACATTATACAGAGGGACACATACCTGCTGCATTTGTGGTCTGTAAGTTCTGTGACCATGTTCTACCGAAACCAGCCCCTATTATGTGTTGCAATCAGTTTTTTTTTCAGGTTCAGGTGAGAATAGCTTTACTGAAATCTTATTGTTCTACATTCTGGTTTGTGCAGATCATTGGGTAAAAACTTCAGATGAGTCGGTTAAAACGTGATTTCTTCTTAGATTAGAGCAGAGCAGAGAAGAGCATTGAGATAACGAGGTCTTGTTCACTGTGAGAGTAAGTAGAGTAGCAGGACAGGTTTTTTTTTTTTTTTTTTTTTTTTTTTTTTTACACCACGACACATCAACAGTTCAGAATTAATTACAAACCTGGCACTGTGTGAGCATAAGGGAAACTAGATTTGCATTTATGAAGGAAATATTAGACAACAAGAGAATAGTGTTAAACGTTTAGGCTGCGGTCACACTAGACTTTGAGCCTGCAAAACTTTTATGAACACTGCTTGTATGCAGAGTCTTTTTAAAAAACAGAATTTAAATTTAAATTAGTGTTGTCAAACAATTAATTGCGATTAATCGCATCCAAAATAAAAGTTTTTGTTTACATAATATATGTGTGTGTACTGTGTAGATTTATTATGTATATATACATACACAGTCTATATATGTATATATACATACACATACACAGTATATATTTTGAAAATATTTACATGCATTTACATATTATATTGTTATATATAAATATATTTAATATACAAATATAACATTTTCCCTAAACATATACATGAATGTGTGTGTATTTAAATACATAATAAATAAACACAGTACACACACACATTATGTAAACAAAAACTTTTATTTTGGATGCGATTAATTGCGATTTAATTGTTTGACAGCAATACTTTAAAAACATCTGAAATGTAAAAATTAACAATCTACTCCACTTAACTGCAATTCTGTTTTAATTCAGTTAAGAGTCCACGCTGTGACACACCAATCTTCTATTGGTCACACATCTTCACGTGATATGAATTTGCAGGTCAGAGTTTACCAGACTTGTACTTTGGAATGCAGAAAAATCTGCATGAACTTGCGTTTCCTGTTTCCCACATTCAAGGGAAGTCAGTGGTATGGAAAATGTAGTATGTCTACACCTTTAGGCTTTGGTTCTGTGTAAATGGCAAAGTTGACAAGTTAGTAAATAAATGCTAAACAGACAAGATTAAGCACGATTTAATATGCAGATAGATTTAAGAAAGAAGGACAATTGTTATATATACACAATATCCCGAAATGAGTGAATGTGAGAGAAAAGCCCAGTTTCCAAGGTTATTTTTGGTGATTCTACAAAGAGTTGTCTTTACTGTTTCCACTTTGTATGTATATGCATTTGTTTTGTATGGTTACTTTACTTTGTTACTTTGTTTGGATTACCTCACACTCTACATCACTTTGCTATTAATGCTTTGCTATAAATACTATTACTAAAAGAGCCACCTCAGGGAGTGACTTATGAGTGAGCAAGAAAGCAGGCAAATGAAAAGGAGTGTTTTTTTTTGGAAACCGTTGTTCTGCTTAAAATTTTAGTGGAAACCATGATTCTTTGAAAAGAAAGCACTTATTTGAAATATTAATCCTTTGTAACAATGAATTTTTTTCTTTACATTAAGGGGCTATGCATGAATTAATTGCACAAGCTTTAAGTTACGTTTTCAGGAAGTTGTTAAATAGCAATGTAATTGTTCTCTGTGTCTGTTTGACATCATTTCTTTTCTAGATTTAGTGACTTTTTAGATTAGATTTTGTGATGAATGTGAAATTTTGTCTCCTTCTCTTTCTCAGTTTACTATCTAGCATCACTTCTGTGCGTCTCAGCATTATTCAGGGCTTCCACCGCAGACCCCGGAAAACTTGCTCAGGACCCCAAAATTCCACTCGCAGGTATGAAATCTAACGCTCACCTATGTTTTTTTTTTTTTTCCTAGTGCAGTGTAACAATTATTGTATGTTATTAATCCACAGTCTGTCTAAACTATTCTCATCCCCCTCATAGGACTCTTCTATACTTCTCATACTACTTTAATGTAATAATTTAGTTTGCACATTAAAGAATTTATTAATAAGTGGCCTTGCTAAAACTGTATGCTTTGGAATTTAATCTGGATGCAATAATCTAATAATTATAACAAATAAAATATTGATTTGCCCTTATCATCTGCTAAATTGCTAAAGCTAAGTGCCCCACAGACACAAAATGAGAAACAAATATAAAACAATGTGCCATTATTTATCATAAAATTGATTACATATATTCTCGACCTTTTCCACTGCGAATATGTCTGTAAAATGTTTATACATACAGGTAAATTCTAAAGATGAGTTAAGTTAATGTCAATGTTTTTGCTTGTGTGTGCACTTTAATGTGTGATTAAACTTATTTAAAGTTGTGTGAAGTCATAGACCAAATATTTACCATGCTTAATGAAGTTCCACTAACTAACCAGATGAGGGCAGTATACCTCAGTGTTCAGTGACTTTAGTCTTAATACCTTCACTTAGTATGTTAGACAATTTTTAGAATGTTATAGTAATGTACAAGTGACTTAAATCCCTATCAAAACAGATTTAAAATCCCTTTCTAAAGCAGGGAAATACAACATTTATCTGTCAAAATGAGAGATTAAAAATAAGAAAATGACAATACTAATATTATATTTATTAATGTTCCAGTTAATGACAAAACATTTCTGATTAATTCAATGTAAATGTGTTACATAATATAGGCTTACATGTTTTGGTGCACAGTATTATTTAACATGCCCATAATATTATTGCTGAAAGTAACATTGCCTGTTGATAGTAATTTGTGAACACTATGCAGCACACATTGGCAGTTGTTTGTAGAGACAGCTGTAAGTTACCTTTTCATAGGTTGATTTTCCTGAAAAGTGCAAATACTTTGTATAATTGAGCTTCCCATCAGCCCGGGACTCGCTACTTAATCGAACAATAGTAGAAAAACAGTGTTTAGGAAACCTGCTTAAAATGAGTAATATTTAAGTATTTTAGCAGTTTTCAACTTTAAGGCATGTCATTGTTCACATGGATGAGCAATTTTATACAGTCATTTGTCCTGAATTTATATGATGAGACTAAAATAGTTTCTGAACATTCAAATATTTTTTTTCTCTAAGTACCACTAGATGGCAGCAAAGACCTTTTTTGTTACAGTTTTTGTAGCAGCACTGAAAATGTTTTTTTGTTTGTTTGTTTTTGTCATTTTCTTGTCATTTCAGAGAGAGAAAACTGGGAGCTGTGCAATAAATGCAACATGATGAGGCCAAAGAGGTCACACCACTGCAGCCGCTGTGGCCACTGTGTCCGTCGCATGGACCATCACTGTCCCTGGTAAAACTTTAACAAGCAATAATGAAGTCAATACACTACTACAAGCTTTTGTTTGAAGCACAGCAGTCTTTAAAAAAAGTTCTGTATCTATATATTATTCATGTGTTATGTGCATGTGAAAACACAAATAGCTTATTAATTAATAGTCACCAAAAAAAAAAGAAGTTAATTTTATTACTGGTGCTCTGATGCTTGTTATCTCTGTGTGAGACATGTTGAGATTTTTACAGTGGTTTAGGATCCAAACTGAAATCTGGCCTGTTGACCCAAGTTCACAGTATAACCTTAAAAGACCCTGTACCCCAGACAGCTTTACATTCCTGGTGGGTTTTGTATAGAGGAAGTTTAATGAAGTCTCTGTAGAGAGGTAAAACAGAGGGAGAGGCGATATCAAGTGACCAGAGAAGCCTGTGTTAAGTCCAGCCCTACAGTACAGCTGAAGAAGGCTGCTGTCTGTCCGGACTCAGCAAATCGTGACTCCCTGTCATCGCCTGTAATGGCAGAGGGAAGAGGAGGAAAAAAACGTGGCCGGATCATTTTCTGTATTCGTTTTACTAACAGTTCATCCTGCTCTCTCTTTTGGCCCTCTCTGCCCTTTTTCTTTTCTCTCATGTTTTTTATTCTGGTGCTTCTTCCTGTGGCGTGATCTGTCTTAAAGGGATAGTTCACCCAAAAATGGCAATTCTGTCGTCTTTTACTCACCCTCAAGTTGTTTTAAACATATAGGAATTTCTGCTTAATACAAAAGAAGATATTTTGAAGAATATGGGCAACCAAACAGTTGCTGTTGAATATCATACAGAGACAAAAATACATACTAATAACTGTATGATTGTTTTTGTCAAGGTAATTAAATCAAAACTTTTAAAAACTGAATAATATGTAAAAGTATGATATTTGGGATGAAAAGCACCCCTACTGTTGGGGCTAAAGGGACAAAAATTAATGTGATAATCGAGGTAAAAGGTTCACCAGCATGGGGCAAATGCCCTATTTAGAAAATACAACCTCCACTCTTACTCTATACGATTTAAAAAAATAATAATAATAAACCAAAAAAATAAGTTTTAAGATTTATTTTTATTTACCCACAAAATGTGTTGCTCCATCAATTTTTAATAAAATAATATTGAAAAATATTTAAAAAATATTAACATATACACACATGCATACACACACACACACACACACACACACACGTATATATATTATATGTTAGCATATTATGTGTGTGTTCTGTGTATTTTATTATGTATATATATATAAATACACATACAGTATAAATTTTGAAAATATTTACATGTATTTACTGTCTATATTTATATAATTTATATTATAAATAAGTATATTTAATATATAAAAATATTTTTTTTTCTGAAATATACACTTGCATGTGTGTGTGTTTATATATACATAATAAATATACACAGTACACATACATATATTAGGGGAACAAAATCTTTTATTTGGATGCAATTAATCATTTGACAGCACTAATAAATATATATATATATATCATTTATTTATTTAATGTGTTGTGTGTCTGTGTGTATGTATAAATGTATTACATTACTTCCTGTCCCTTTAGCGCCAACCACAGGGGTTCATTTCACTCAGAATACCATACTTTTACATATTCTTATTGTTAATTTTTTTTATTTTTTTTTATTTAATTACCTTGAACAAAACGGACAAAACATATATTTTTGGTTATTTGAACAATTTTAATTTGCTACATTAACCTATAACATTAAAATTGGATTGACTTTGCAATTATGCTTGCGATCACCTCAAGAATCATCCAAATTAGTACATCGTGAAACATGGATGTTTAGAAAAGTGATGGAATTGTGTATTTGTGTGTTTTGTTTACAACATGTTAATATCAAACTGTATTAAAATCAGTTGTCAAATTAAGTCAAGTTTCCTGTGCGGAGCACTACTTGTGTGCCTTGTGGAGTTCCTACCCATTTGAAGTGCTTCAAAATAATCATTTGAGGGTTTTGTTGTTGTTTAGGATGCTGCTTTAGAGCAGGGTTTTATAATAGATTTTTTTTTCACTTTCATGTTAGTTTAGGTATTAATGTTTTTCATTTGCAATTCTTATTATACTTTATTAAAAATACCTGAAAAATGTTTCTATTTCTTTCCTCTCTGTCTATGCAGGATTAATAACTGTGTTGGGGAGGATAACCACTGGCTCTTTTTGCAGCTGTGTTTTTACACTCAGGTTCTGAGTCTCTACACTCTGGTGTTGGACTTCTGCCAGTACTACTACTTCCAGCCCCTGTCCTCGGTGGACCGGGTAAGACGGTCTTTCATTTACACACCTCCATTTATACTGCCCAGGTGCTTAAAGTCATTGGAACATTTATAGTTTTAAATCACAGTTTTTATAGTTTTTTATAGTTTTATAGGTGGTTAAAAAAAAAAAAATGTATAGCATGAATGCACTGTAAGTTGCTTTGGATAAAAGTGTCTGCTGAATGCATAAATGTAAATGTAAAATGTAAATAAATGTTAAACACTGATCTCTTGCTCTCTCTCTCTGTATATAATGACTATTATAGATCAGTGGTTTAAAAGTACACTTGTTCCTTTAGAGTCATGTGGGTGGACCTCAACTTCAGTGCACACATTGTTTTAGGTAAACACAGTACATATGGGCCATGATATGGTAAAACCAATGAACAAGCTTTTTTAATGTTTTATGTATGTATTATGGCATATTACTAATAACAGCATGGTACTTTTCAGTTACATTTTACATATTTACTTATTATTTGAATGGTTATGAGTACAGCTAGTACCAAAAGACAATCAAGATGAATATGATTTCAAGTTCATTTATCACATTTGATATGGATAGTCAAGTCAGGTGCATTGCATTGTGGGATACAGTACAATACACACAACCTTTTGTTAGATGTATACTGCTATGCAGACATTGCTTTTTTTTTATTTAGCCAATTTTATTATTCTGTGGTTCAGTAGAATCTTCTCAATGGAGGCAGATGATTAACATTGGATTTGCACCACTTAACTGAGATTAGGGACCTGCAGGTGGCATCAGCATTACTGTTAAGTACTGAATAAGCTGTTACTTTGAATGAGAGAAACTTAATACAAGTTGTATTTGCATGCATTGATCAGTTATACCGGTCTGATGCCATATCACTTCATCCAAAACACACCTGCAAACAGCAAATTTCCAAAGTTTGGCCCTTTTCTGTTTTATTGCATTTTTTATAACTGTAATTTGCTATGTAATATTTTACAGACTGATAATAAAAATTGATTGGAAATGCTTGGAATGTACATAGTTGTTACACAAGACAGAGAAATATAAATATAACAACAGGAACCTGTGTGACCTTTATGAACTAAAGCAGATGAAATGTGGAAATAAGACCTTCAGGGTAAGGGAGAGACAGCTGCCAAACTGTCTTCTTGCTGTCAAAACATAGTAGTGTATTTGTTTTTAATTTTAGTATTTAAGGATGAATATTTATATTTCTGTTTTTCCTAAGTTGCAGTTTTTAATCTTTAATCGTATATTTTAGAGTTATAGGCTGAGGACTAGTGATACTGGGATAGTGAGAGATTTAACCATTTTTGATAAAATCAAATTAAATTATACATTTTTATTAAAAACAAGTGATAATCTCTGATTCTTTTCACAGTGGCTATTTTAAAAACCAATGGCAGGTAACATTGTGGGACTTGTTTTGTTGCATGTCTCAAGAATCAGGAGTATAGTAGTGTATTTTCTGTCAGAGCATTTAAATTCAAAGGAGCATCATTCCAACTTGAATGCAGCTGAACAGCTGAGCCATCATGGCAACGGCAGACCGCCTGCAAATAAAAGCCCATAACGCTTAATTTCCTGTTTTTGTTTATTCTGTGGAGCATTGTGTGTGAGTAAACAGATGCAGCTGAGAAGCGAGAGATGCAGTATGGGCACAGAAACGGCTGTATGGGAGAGATAGTGACGTTATCTCTTGGAAAAGCTCCCACAAGAAGCTAAATATTGTGGATTTTGTGTATTTATGTGTGTTTCTATGTGTTTAGTGTAATAGACGCAGAAAAGCCTTCAGCAGTAAAAGCAAAATATGTCACATCGCTTCCCATAACTGCCTGCAGTGCAAAAATCCTCTTGGTGCATGCATAGCATAATGATTTAACTTGGAAATAGTCTAATTTGTCCATGAGCATTTATAGCACATGTGTAACATGTCTTTTTAGGCGGACTTTGCGGTACATCATGAATTGGCTCTTCTACGTGGGTCTTGTTTCATGGGGCTGATCATGTTTGGTGGAATGAGCAGCCTTTTCTACACACAAGTCAAAGGAATCCTTTCAGTAAGTTTTGCTTTTTTCTTTAACTGAGTAAATAAATGAGTTTGTCATCTTAGCAGGTTTAACTGACTTGGTCATAGAGATTACTTGTACTTGCTATGGTGAGATTCGTCTTCTTGTGTGGAAACTCTACTCAAGACTCCTTTAATGCTTTTTGTAGATAATTACAGTCTTAAATGTTTTTATTTATTTATTTTTTTTGTAGAAACAGTTTAAGAAAATTAAGGTTTGATGCATCGATAAAATGTTCGCTATTCAAAATCTCACCAGCAGAGATTGCATCATTTTAGTAATTACTCACATACTGAATATTTGAAATATAGCAGTTTCAAATCCAGGTGTTCTGAAAAGGCATGATTGCCTTATATTTATTTATATTACGGTTTTGATTTAATTTTTGTTTAAGTTTTATTTACATATAAACATTGATCAGAGGTCATAAATAAAGCAGATCGAAAATTAGGGATGCACAATAAATATCTGCACGATATTTAATGTGTATCTCGTCAGTAAAACCGGTTCTGTAATAAGCAGTAAATCTCTACACATGCGTGCTTTTACATGGAGCAGCATTTACTACACAGAGCCGTTATTCACTGACAAGCTGCACAAAATCTGTTCGTTGTTTTGCTCAGCTTGTCCGTGAACAATGGCTCTGTGTAGTAAATGCTGCTCCACGTGAAAGCACGCACGTGTAGAGATTTACTGCTGATTACAGAACCGTCTTTACTGATGAGATGTGCATTAATATCGTGCCGATATTTATCATGCATCCCTATCGAAAATGGTAAACAAAAGGTCAAACATGATTGCTTGACATGCAAGAACAAATGAGATTTGCTCTGACCTGTCAAGCAAGTATGGTTGAGTTTCTGGGTTTCACAGTTTTGATGGGTTTTATGTACAGGTGCATCTCAATAAATTAGAATGTCGTGGAAAAGTTTATTTGTGGACATTTATTTCAGTAATTCAACTCAAATAGTGAAACTCATGTATTAAATAAATTTATTGCACACAGACTGAAGCAGTTTAAGTCTTTGGTTCTTTTAATTGTGATGATTTTGGCTCACATTTAACAAAAACCCACCAATTCACTATCTCAACAAATTAGAATACTTCATAAGACCAATAATAAAAAATGAAGTGAATTGTTGGCCTTCTGGAAAGTGTTCATTTACTGTACATGTAGTCAATACTTGGTAGGGGCTCATTTTGCTTTAATTACTGCCTCAATTTGGCATGGCATGGAGGTGATCAGTTTGTGGCACTGCTGAGGTTGTATGGAAGCCCAGGTTTCTTTGACAGTGGCCTTCAGCTCATCTGCTCATTTTTGTGGTCTCTTGTTTCTCATTTTTCTCTTGACAATACCCCAAAACTGGTCTGGTGAGTTTGCTGGCCAGTCAAGCACACCAACACCAACTTTTGGTGCTTTTGGCAGAGTGGGCAGGTGCCAAATCCTGCTGGAAAATTAAATCAGCATCTTCAAAAAGCTGGTCAGCAGAAGGAAGCATGAAGTGCTCCAAAATTACTTGGTAAAGGGGTGCAGTGACTTTGGTTTTCAAAAAACACAATGGACCAACAATAGCAGATGACATTGCACCCCAAATCATCACAGACTGTGGAAACTTAACACTGGACTTCAAGCAACTTGGGATATGAGCTTCTCCACCCTTCCTCTAGACTCTAGAACCTTGGTTTCCAAATGAAATACAAAAGCTTTAGCCCAGGTAAGACGACTCTGACGTTGTCTGTGGTTCAGGAGTGGCTTAACAAGAGGAGTATGACAACTGTAGCCAAATTCCTTGACATGTCTTTGTGTGGTGGCTCTTGATGCCTTGACCCCAGCCTCAGTCCATTCCTTGTGAAGTTCACTCAAATTCTTGAATCGATTTTGCTTGACAGTCCTCATAAGGCTGCAGTTCTCTCGGTTGGTTGTGCATCTTTTTCCTCTGCACTTTTTCCTTCCACTCAACTTTCTGTTAACATGCTTGGATACAGCACTCTGTAAACAACCAGCTTCTTTGGCAATGAATGTTTGTGGCTTACCCTCTTTGTGAAGGGTGTCAATGATTGTCTTCTGGACAACTGTCAGATCAGCAGTCTTCCCCATGATTGTGTAACCTAGTGAACCAAACTGAGAGACCATTTTGAAGGCTCAGGAAACTCTTGCAGGTGTTTTGAGTTGATTAGCTGATTGGCATGTCACCATGTTCTAATTTGTTGAGTGAATTGGTGGGTTTTTGTTAAATGTGAGCCAAAATCATCACAATTAAAAGAACCAAAGACTCTTGCATTGAATTTATTTAATACACAAGTTTCATAATTTGAGTTGAATTACTGAAATGAACTTTTCCACGACATTCTAATTTATTGAGATGCACCTGTATGTGCTTTGATCAATGGCGTTTTGGGGTAACCAACTTGGTAACTTTTCACAAGTATAAAATAACAAAACACTTCATTTGCAAACCTAGTTTATAGTCAATTCACAGTTTATAAACTGTTGTCTATACATTAATACGTTAATGTTATGGGCAAAAAGTGAGTTCTTTATTCATTGTCAAAATAGTTAACAAATTATTATTGCTTAATTAGCTCATATGTAAAGATTTAAATGTTTTATTATCAAGTGTTAACAGTTCTAACAGTGTTAATGACAGAATGTGAGCTATGGTTACCAGGAGCAAATTGTTCTCACTTTAGATTAGGTCACAGAAAATACAAAATGAAAGGCAATAACCTACAGTACCTTTATTAGACATGAATTGCATTCCTAAAATTTTAGAAATACAGCATATGTGTTATTCAGTCACTTTACACATGAACATTAAGTTTCTTTACAAGTAGTGACTTAATGTTTTTATGAACCACCCTATTCCTTAAACATAACCACTTTTTAATAAATGAAAAATGAAAATGTACAGTGACAGTAGTTATGTCAATATGTAAATATTGTGTTTTTGTGTCTCTGCAAATGTAAGTAAATGTTAGATAAAATACATACAAATGCTCATGAGATCACATTTAAATGCATCAGTTACCAGTAAATCATCATTAAAAATAATTTGTAAATTAAAGTGACAATGAATTATAAATTATCCTGTTTTATTTCAACGAACCTATTAATGTATCGATGTAAAGACTACAATTTATGAAATATGAATTAATTGCAAATAAGTAGTTTGGCAAATGGTTCTTAAGTACTTTAACTATATACTCACCATAAAGTGTTACTAAGAAGTCTTAAGGGTATGGAGCAGCGTGAGGATGAATAATTGATGACAGCATTTTTGGGTGAACTATTCCTTTAATGTAATGGAAAACCAAACTGCTGCCCATTGCAACCACACTGGCCTGTTTGGCTAAAAGAACAAATATAGTCTTTCATTCTTTTCTGCTACTTCTGTTATGTCCTCCATCCTTCCTCTGTTGATTAGGCCTGAAACATGGCTATGATTGGGGGGAGCGGGATAATCATGTTTAACTCTGATCCTTTAACTGATGACTTCATGTGATAGCCAGGGCAAAGAGGATTAGTAGTGACCTAGTTAAATTCGGTAAAAAGTGCAGCCCTTTAAAAAGAATACAGCTCCCCTTAATCTTATTCTCTGGTTCCCAGTCATGTTCACTTGACCCCCACGCGTCCACCATATGCTGTGGAAGTGTGTCAAAGAACACATCTCACTTCACATCCTATCCTCTATCATTTGAATATGAGGGTCTCCATCTTTTTAGTATAAAGGTCCACCCATTAAATGAAACAACGCTTGCTTTGGTTCACTTTACCCAATTCTATCCTCATTCCAAACCCTCTGGACAGCTGAGTCTTCCTACAACGGCTCATTTGTGTAATTCCACCAACTGAAAATATAATAGTTTTCTCATTAGATGTTACACAAGCTGTGTCCAGCCATTCTTTTAGATGACCTTTGACACTAACCCATTCCTACAGGAGACTTCCTTTGACAACGCTAATCTTGTGTTGCTAAAAGTCCATGTTAAGCTGTCTTATCTTGTGTCCTGTCCTGCCTTTAAGCCATCTCCTTATCCAAAGGCCAGAAAAGTCCCAGTGCTTTAACACACAAGCTACACCTTCACCTGCTATCCCGTGTTGTGATGTCTTAAAAGATTTAGCGTCTGACAGGGTGGTTAGCGCGTAGCCTTGTGCGAGTCATAGCAAGTGAGGAAGCAGACTTAACCAATGATCCCTGCAAAGATCTTTTCCTCACGCATGCTCTCTGAGCCCAGATCAGTTCAGCCTGAACTGCAGCCAGGTCCAATTGGCATGACACTGGCTGCTCCAGGCCAAGAGTGTGTCCAATAGTGGTTCACAATGTGAATCTGACTTCAGTCATTGACTTCAACAGTTCAAGTCAGACTTCTTACATAATGTCTTATGGCTTTGGGAATAGAGTCTTTTTTATGTGTTTGTCTTGTGTATCACACACAAAGCACATATTGTTCTAGAAAGCCACTGTCAGTCACGCGTCCACCATTTTTCACACAAACAGGCCCTTCAGTCTCGCCTCTGTTAATCCTACCTTATTTACATATTCAGTTTTTTTTTTCTTCTCTTTGCCGCGTCTCTTCACCTGGCAAGCAGGGGGGATTTTAGCATCCCTATGCACGCGGTCCCATTGTCCGCAGGCAGATGCCCTTTTGCCCCTGTGCCAACTTGGCAAGGTGAGGAGGGCACCAAGGGAGTGTTGCTGCTGTCGGCTTCACTGTCTCTCTTTTGTCTCAGTGTATACTGTTGCAGTTTTCACTCCCAGCGTGGGAAAGATCAAAAACCGATCCAATTCACCCCCTTGAATCCACTGGCTTGCTGTCATAAATCATTTCATGAGTTGTCGCTGTATTGTCTCCTAAATTTATAAGAAATGACATGTTCATAGTTCATTGGTGATACAAAGCAATATCTTTCATTGTTTTCAACAACAGGACACAACTACTATAGAGAAGATGTCACACTTACTGGAAGACATGTAAGTATCAAAACTTACAGCATCATATCAGCCATTTAATAATAATGTAATGTCCTCTACCCAGTCATTACATGTAGACATGGAGACTAGGACTAGTTGTCACAGCTTGAATATGAGTCAAAAGTGTAATCACACATCTATCTATCTATCTATCTATCTATCTATCTATCTATCTATCTATCTATCTATCTATCTATCTATCTATCTATCTATCTATCTATCTATCTATCTATCCATCTATCCATCTATCTATCATCACTGGTTTTGTATGTGCACTGTTCAAAAGTTTGGTCTCTGTAAGATGTTATTTATTTATTTATTAATTTAATTGCGTTTAATTATTTCAAACATTAAAGACATTTTAAATAAATATTGTTTTTTTGTAGTTTGTTTATATTTGTTTTAAATAATTTTTGTTCTTTTGTTATTTGTTTTTCAAATGATTTTGAAAAATCCAGACTTTTGAATGGTAGTACAGATGTCAAACACTGAGTTCAAAACATTCAAAATTAACATTTATGGCTAAAAAAAAAAGTGGTTGGTTATTTGTTTGTTTTTTTGGGGGTTTTTTTTTTTTTTTTTTTTTTTTCTCGATTGTTTCCTTTTTTTTTTTTATTTTAAAATTTCTGTTAAGATGTTTAATATCAGGATTCGTAATAAACATGCCCTGCTATTGGGCACAATAGTTCAACTTGTATTCAATAAACCTTCTTTAATCTAGTGCAGTAACTTTGCACAGTAGCTTTTTTTTAAAGCCAAAATGTTTAGGGTGTGTGTCTCTATACAGAATATATTTTGATTTAAAAAAATGAACTTGCACTAAGAAATGTTGTGACAACTAGACTAGGTCTCTCCTTAAGCTCTTAGGTTCTCTGCATAATTCATATTTTATATGTGATATTATTTTGCATCAGCTTAAGATGCATACTTTAATTTATTCTGTGCCCCCAGTGGACCGCACCGGTCGTGGCAGCAAGCGATGGCTGAGGTGTTTGGCACTCGCTGGAAGATCCTGTGGTTCCTGCCGTTCAGGAGCAGACAGCCTCTAAGGCTCAACTTGACCTCCCGCTCTCATGTGTAGACAGACAGACAGAGACGCACACATCACTCCAGTGGGGAAGGTCACCCTCCGACAACCCCTAACCCCCCCCCACCCCCCTCGTCTAAAGCAAAATACTCCAAAATAGCCTGGTATCTCTACAGGATCAAACTTTTTCAGGTTCTTCATAACATCTGAGAATAATCTGGCACACATCTATTCATATAGAATGAATACAGTTGTAGTTGAACATATCAGTATATAGTCTTTTTTTCTGTTTTGACTGCACATGCTGGGACAGGATTGTATTTACTACTGAAATAGGATTACAGGGAATAGTTTATTGTGAGGCTCGGTTGTCTCCAGGGTAACCCTTATTTGTTGAGACCTCGGCCTAGTCCACTCTCCTAGGTCTGGATCACGTGAGTGGTTTTCATGTGAGTAGGGACGCAAGTGGGTGGAGATTGTCTGGTTTTATGGCACTGAGGGTTGATGGCTCTCGAGGTGAGTCATGACCTCTGGCATGAGTAACAGACTGCTGAAGTATACGCGCACACACACACACACACACACACACACACACACATACACACACACAATCACAAACATAGTTTACAACAACTTTCGCTATCATACACATAATTACGCATACCTCAGCAAGCACTGCTAATGCCTCTGCTGAGCGTTTGACTACTATTACTGCGATTGACCACTTTTATTTTTTTCATTATTAATGCTTGTGTGCCTTTTACAGTCTACAAGTTTTGAACTTTTTTGTGTCTTTTTATTACGAATGTTATTTTAAATCATAAACATAAGTCACTTGTTTTTTGAGGAGCTATTAAACCAATGTTAATAATAATACTTGATGTAAGTTTCATAATTGAAAACGATATTGCAATAATATTACTTTAAAAGATGCTTGCAAAAAGATAAAATGTTATAAATTTAGTTCACTGATTCACTAAAAAGGGATGGATGAAACGTATTTTTGCCCAGATTTTAATGAAGGTTGCACAACACCATGACACTTAAGCGCTTGGTTTGTCATTAAATTACCTTTTTAACTTTTCTATGTGATTCAGATCAACCCCAAAATCTAGTAGCAAATCACCAATTTTCTGAAGTGCCTCTAAACATGCAGTTCCAATAAAAAAAAAAAAAAAACATACTATCTGTTAGGTGCACAAATACACCACTGTGACTTTTGTTTTAGATCAGATTTACTTTACTGAGTTTTCAGGTAACTGTAATGATCCACAAGAACATTTGGGTTCATATTACACATTTATCTTGACAAGCCATTATAGTTGAAACAATTATTACACAATAATTTGCACGAATAGTTAATTGTGGAATTGTGGGTTTTGTCCACTAGGCCTAAGAGTGAATGTAATCGAGTAAAGCTTGGTAATTATGGTCTGTATGATTTTAATGCATGAATAGCCACATTTTTCTTCTGATGGTAGCGCTGGCGGTGACCAGGAAGCCCTTTCTAGCCTAATTCTAGCTCTAGTCGACATTCCATTAAAAAGGTTAGAGATATAAAAAATAAATTTAATTCAAAACTAATTTCCTGCTTTCATTTTGTCGTGCGTTACACTCCGCCTGAATAATGTTTATAAAAGGGTTGCTTGTTTTTTGTTACAGCTCTTTCAAGCTGACAACATTCACTTCATACGAGAGATACATACTTGAATATTTATTGTGAATATCATGCATTTAACTTGTGTCTTTTCGGGATGTTATACTTTTCATTTTAAAATTTCTCATTCTTTATTGTGATTACGGTAGAGGGTCTAATAATTGGTTATTAAAAGCTACTATCTTCTGTTGTTATTTTTAATATCTGAGTGTTGTAGCAGCTTTGCTCTTTCGCTTTTTTTTTTTAATGTAAGACATTTTATTGTCGTTTTTATTGCTAAGCCAGTGGTGTGTAGTATGTAACACTGGGTGCAGTGCAGGGGCTATTGGATTGATTCCATTACTCATATGATATTTATTTAATATTTTTAACATTACAGAACAATTTTCATATCCTTATGATATGAATATCAGTTATCAAGAGAGCTTATAAAAGAGCAATATACTCACTGTAGCTGTTGATATACACTTTTAAAAATAAAGGTGCTTCAAAAGGTTCTTCAAGCGATGCCACAGAAAAAACATTTTTGATTCCACAAAGAACCATTTAGTCAAAGGTTCTTTAAAGAACCATCTCTTTCTAGCCTTTTTATAATCTGAAGAACCTTCTTTCGCCACAAAGACCCTTTTGTCAAACAGAAAGGTTCTTCAGATGGTTCTTAAAGGTTCTATGGCATCGTGAAGCACCTTTATTTTTAAGAGTGTAGGCCATGTTCACATGTTTGTGTGTCTATTGTAAAGCAATAAAACCTAGAAATTATTCACTATTATAGCAGATATGACAATTGTATGTGCAGGTAGTTCATTGAGCATTATTTTATTTGAATCTACTCCTCATGATTATAATAATATAGGAAACTACTAATTGCTGTCTTGTTGAGGATGACAACCCTATTCAGGTTTATGATTGAAATATATCAGTTATGGTGTTTCTGTCTGTTTCCTTCATTTGTGGTTTCAGTTATAAAGTTTATTTTGTAATCATGGGAGGTTTAAGTATATCAGATATAAATTATTTATGAAGGCATTTTTTTTTTAAATAAATGGTGTTCTGCTTGATGTGCAGTCATTTATGTTTGTGCTTTTTCTCATATAGACATATTAGATTCTAGATTGTGGTTATTTCTTCAGCTATGGGCATTCTTTGTCCTTGTGGACATTTAGAAAGTCTCTTAAAGTACTTTGCACACTCTTACTAGTTAATTTAATTTGTAACTAACAATGTCCAAATTGTTGTGAAAATTCATAAACCTCAACATGTATTTCAAATATCATGAGCAACTGTCATTTCCATTTTTGTTTTAGAGCCTTTGGTGAGTTTTTATTATAAAATTGCACATTACTTTTTCATAATAGTTCACATAATTTATAATTAATAAATACATAATATTTTTATTTCTGTATATTTTTGAGGCATTTTTACAATTAATTTCGACTCAATAATAATCAAAATGAAATTCAAGTGCAGACTTTAAAGGGATACTCCACCCCAAAATGAAAATGTTGTCATTAATCACCTACCCCCATTTCGTTCCAAACCCGTAAAAGCTTCGTTCGTCTTCGGAACACAATTTAAGATATTTTGGATGAAAACCTGGAGGCCTGTGACTGTCGCATAGACTGCCAAATAAATAACAGTGTTAAGGTCCATAAAAGGTATGAAAGTCGTCGTCAGAATACTCCATCTGCCATCAGACATGCAATCTGGGTTATATGAAGCGATGGGAACACTTTTTGTAAGCGAAGAAAACAAAAATAATGATCTCTGTATCTCACCGTATGCTCCTCTGTATCATCCACGCCACAAGGATGTGCTGTTTTCTTTCAAATCAAAGCTAAATACACATAGAAACAAAGCGCATCCTTGCGCCGTGGATGATACAGAAGAGTATACACAGCATACGGTGATATGGAGAGACACAGAGGAGACTGCTGACAAAGGAATTGTTGAATAAAGTCGTTATTTTAGTTTTTTTCGCTTACAAAGTGTTCCCGTCGCTTCATATAACCCAGATTGCACATCTGATGGCAGATGGAGTATTCTGACGATGGCTTTAATACCTTTTATGGACCTTGACAGTGTTATTTACTTGGCAGTCTATGGGACAGGCACAGGCCTCACGGTTTTCATCCAAAATATCTTAAATTGTGTTCCGAAGACAAACTGAGCTTTTACAGGTTTGGAACGACATGGGGGTAAGTGATTAATGACAAAATTTTCATTTTGGGATGGAGTATCCTTTTAAGCTGTAATTCAAGGTGTTTAACAAAAGTATAACATAAAATGCTTAGGAATTACATCCTGTATAAAAATACAGTCACCCTATTTTCAGGGTCACAAATGTAATTGGACAAATAAATATAATCATAAATAAAATGTTCATTTTTAATATTTTGTTGAGAATCCTTTGCAGGCAATGATGGCCTTAAGCACTTTTTTACCCTCAAAAACTCCTGGATTGTTTTTGCTGTATGTTTTGGGTCATCGTCCATTTGTACTATGAAGCGCCATCCAATCAACTTTGCTTCATTTGGCTGGATCTGGGCAGACAGTATATCCCTATACACTTCAGAATTCATTCATTCAGTCTTCTGTCTCATCATCAATAAACACAAGTAACCCATTGGAAGCCATGCATGCTCATGCCATCACACTGCTCCACAATGTTTCACAGATGATGTTGTATTCTTTGGATCATTAACAATTCCAAGCCCTCTCCATACTTCTTTCTTCCCTGGTTGATCTTAGTACTGGTTGATCTTAAGTTTCATCCGTCCAAGAAATGCTTTTCCTTAAGTGGTCTGGCTTTTTTCTTTGTTTTTTTCTCTCTTCTTTTTTTTTTTTTTTTTTTGCGAAGTCTAATCTGGCCTTTCTTTTCTTGACGCTTATGAATGGTTTGCACCTTGTGGTGATCCCTCTGTATTTGCTCTCATGAAGTATTCTCTTGATTGTAGACTTTAACAGTGACACGCCTACCTCCTGGAGAGTGTTATTAACTTCACTGGATGTTGTGAAAGGATTTTTCTTTATCATGGAGAGGGTCCTCCGATCATCCACCACTGTTGTCCTCCGTGGACGTCCAGGCATTTTTATGTTGCTGAGTTCACCAGTGCATTCTTTTTTTCTCAGAATATACCAAACTGTTGATTTGGCCACTTCTAATCTCTCTGATGGATTTGTTTCGTTTTTTTAAGAAGAGCTCCTATAACTGCATGAAGTGAGTTCACATTAACATCTTCAAAATGCAAATGGCACTCTTAGAATCAACTCAAGAACTTTTACCTGCTCAATTGATAAAGAAATAACAAAGGTATAGTCCACATCTGTCCATCAAACAGCTTTTGAGTCAACTGTCCAAATACTTTTGGTCCCTTGAAAAAGTGGGGAGGTACATATTAAAAGGCTGTAATTCCTTAAACTTTCCTCCAGTTTTGAAGAGTATATCCTAAAATTTAAGCTGAGTGTGCACTTTAAAACTCATACCCATAATATAACTAATTTGAATGTTTTGGTCAACAGCTAAAATAACAAAAATTGTGTCTGTGTCCAAATATAAAGTACATGGACGTAACTGTATATTTACATTGTTTTATACACACACACACACACACACACACACACACCTCTGAGATGGAAACATACATACAGGCGTGTGTGTGTGTATATGTGTATACTGTCAAAAGATTAATCACGATTAATCGCATTCAAAATAAAAGTTTTTATTTGCATAATATATGTGTGTGTTCTGTGTATATTTATGTTTATATAAATACACAAACAGTATATATTTTGAAAATACATGTATTTACATGTCCACATTTATATTTATATAATTTATATTATAAATAAATATATTTAATATATAAACATGACCTATTTTTCTGAAATATATACATGCATGTGTGTGTATTTATACATGCATACATAAATATATATAGCACACATATGTATATATGTCAGTATGTCACAAAGGGACAAAGCTCCACACTTTATTTGTTTCCTTTAAATAAAGAATTTCTCCTCAGTGTGAAATCCTCCCACTTGATGAGGAATTTTGGCTGTCAGTCTCCTGTGTGAATTATTTTCATACGCTTCCACAAACAAAGCATGTCTTATTCTTCCCCTCACAACCTCTCTTCACTTATAAAAGTCGATTAAATGCTTTTCCATATCTCCTTTGTAGTGAACCACTGACCTTTCATTAAATAATGAATGTGCATGTACGCTTGAGCGTTTCCGCTTTCCAGATCCACACCCACATACTGGCAGTCTGGACAGAAGCTTTGTAAAGCCGGATTTATTCTGTTGAAACACCACAGTTTCTTGTTTGGCCTTTGCGTCAAAAGCTTTTCTTGATACATTTAAACCATTAGCTCAGTGAATTAGGCCTGCGAATGCGATTAGAGCAACTGCCATTTAAACACCTTGGTCTACTTTATCTAATGACTGACATGATTTGAGTTGTCACCTAGTTCCCCACTTGGTCCAAATCTGTTTATAGCAAAGACAAACTTTAAACCTCCAAGAAAACAAAGAGCACTCTCTGTAGTCGCTCTAAATTGTCCTCAACAAAGGAAAATTGTTAAACAATAAATTGACCCTTATTTACAAGAAGCACCTGTTTATTCTCATTGATTTGAAGATGTTTGAAATAGTTTGAGGTGCTGTAATATATCTGCAAAATAACCTTTATTGGGGCATTTGAAGGTTTCCTTAGGGCAAGATTGTATTGGCGGTGGCAGTGTTGCTTTGCCTCTCAGCAGCCCTCTGTGCCTGGCCAGATGCCCAGTGCCCTCTCTGCCTGCCTCTGTGTCTCATGCCCTGGTGTGTGCCAGGGTCTCTCTGGTGATAGGCACTGTTCCACACACGGTCACAGTGACAGTTAAGTGCCAGTTCGGGGTTCCATTTTGAGGCCCTGGCAACACAGATGTACTGATGGCCAATATCTCTCTAACCAGTGGTGCACAAGGTTTGTTGGATTAGACCTGTGTTCTTAAGAGCTTTGATATCACACCATTACAATAACGTTTGCTTTTGACTCCACTGAACATTTTCATTGTGTTAGTGATACTAACTTTTTTGTGATTTATAAGCTAGTAGATGATGCTCGATAGGTTAGTAGTTAATGTACTTTTAAATATGAAGGTCTGGAAATATGAATAAAGGATTAATGAAAACCTTTTAAATGTACATTAATAATTTTAAAGTTCGTATCATTTGAAAATTAGTGTTGACTAGTTATTAGCTGAGACAGACTACTGGTACTGCCATGAATGGGATTCAAGGTAACCTACCTTTCAAATAAAATAGTCACAGCTTTTACATAATATATTTCTATGCTGCACATGCTCATCAGAATACAGTATTTCAGCATTGTTTGAGGGATTGTTTCAGCTATATTTGCGTTATGGTTTTAGTTGTAATGGCTTTCACTGTAAGATCCAAGTTCATCTCAGCTTGTTGTCACAGAGAAACATGCTTCCTTTTTCGCTTGTAATCAAAAGTAAAATGTTTCAAGTTTTAAGTTGTTAGTTTTGGTCAAGAGTTTTTGTCAAGTGTTGTCAGCTCTTTCTTGGCCATTTATCTACCAACTTTAATATTTCCAAATGAAGTAGAACATAGTAACAGTGTTTTGTGCCTGAAAGAATCAAACAATATGTCTGATTGCTCACTTTCTTTGTAGTACAGTTGAATGTCCAAATAGTATTTTACAAAAACAGTAGGAGAAAAAGTACCTGGATGAGCTAGTTTTGCAGACAGTCTGGAGGAACCATTTTGATGGACACTTTATTATACCATGAACCTATGGGAGATGAGTTATGAATGGCAGTGAAGCAATGCAACTGTTGGTCATGTGACAAAGCCAACATGGGCGATTTAGTATGTCTGGATGATTGCATATATCATATTTTGGATTATAACAACAACAACAAAATAAAAAAGGTAGGGATATACAATGGTTATTGATTGAATTGGGTATGATATGTGGACATGGTCACACTTTATTTTAAGGTCTAATTTTCGCTGTTAACAAACCATTAACTATTTCTTTTCCCTCAATAAACTCCTAATTTGCTGTTTAATAATAGTTAGTATAGTAGTTGTTAGGTTTAGGTATTATGGTTGTAGAATATGGTCATGCAGAATATGTGCTTTATAAGCACTAATAATCAGCCGATATGTTAATAATAGGCATGCTAATAAGCAACTAGTTAATAATGAAGATTGCTCCCTATACTAAAGAGTTACCATGGACTTTGTAGTCAAAAGGGGAGGCAGATGAATGTGAGCTTGCAGGGCCGGGGTTTAAATGAACGACATGATGGGAAATTACCAGAGAGAATTCTGTAATTTTCACCGGATAACAAAATTTGGCAGGGTGGTCCGAAACATGTGCAAATACTGGGGCACACAGACACACATCTGTCTGACACTAGGTGGTGTTATAGAAACATTTGAATTCTTTCACAATTTTCAGTATTCTGAAAAAAAAAAAATGACTTTTTTAAATGCCACTTATACACTGGTCCAATCCTGACCAGATTTTGCACATAGAAGCTAGGAGCTTAACACCCTTAGCTATCTGCTATCCTAACACTAACTAATTTACCTATACGTCTGTGAGTCCAACCTTAACAAAACTCGATGCACATTCTAATGATGCATGCTGAGTCATGTCAAATTTGCACATATTGGGGCACTATCACAGAAAATCCATAATAACGCTGTAACCATATGATCAGTGAATTTGCATGTCAGCTCTAGGCCATGATGGACAAAACTTTTTAAAAGATTTTTGATCCATCAAGTCAGTTGTTGTTTGTTGCCCATTATGACAAATATGTTGTGTGCACCAAACTGCTTAAAACGGTACACAGGAAAAACAACTCATTCATGCTTTGTTTTTATAAATTTTTGACGCAAGGGGGACTAAAAGCAAATTCTAAACTATGAGCCATTTTAACTAAAACATCGAGGCTGTAATACAAATTTTGTCCATTAGCCACAGAATAAGTCTTATAAGTGTAATCTTTTTCTGTCAGTTTCATAGAACAAGTTCGTTTAAAACTATGTGCATTGAAAAACTTTTCAATAATTAGTTTACCAAGAAATATTTGGCCTAATATTTAAATAAAGTGCCTGATATGAATAAATATATTTCTGTCCTTTTAAAATGAAGAGATCGTTGTATATTTCTTTTAAGAATAGTTGGGCTATAATGGACCTTGTTGTTTTCAACATGAACCATTGTTGCAAATATTTTATATATATATATTTCTTTTATTTTGTAATATTGCAAGTACATATAGCAAGTTTGATTTATTTTTTCTGAAGATGAAGAAACTCAAACTTGGAAATTGGCAGTAGAGTTTCTTCTAATTTTTGAGCGATCCCAATCCTGTGACTAAATATCAACACATCTGGAACACCACTTGGCCAAACAGATTGGAGGACTAAAACTAATTGTTGTATAATGCAAATGTATATTTCTCTCATTTAAATTCTCAAATTCTAAATTCAAACATATTGTAATTATTGATTACAAAATAATCTTTAATGAAGCAGCCTTGTGACTTTATAAACATGACCAACTGTTTGTCGGGATCTTTAGCAATGCAGGATTTCTGTCTGCTATGGAAATGTATAGTGAGTTTCCTGTTTGCCGTTGTCCTTGCCATTCACAGCTCAGTGTTATACCAAAAACTTTGTTACCTGAGTCATTAACAGGCTGACTTCTGCTTCCAACTGCTCTACACCTGATAGCCAAGACTCAATTTGCAGAGTCTAATCCTGTAAAGAATTTACCTGTAACGTCTAATGGGATATTTAGAAAAGGGTTGTGTGCCCCAAACAAAGAGCAACACAATTTTCCGTTAGATAAGTTTGGTCTTAGGTACTTTGTTTAGCTCAGTATACATGCTTACGACACTCCCCTGTTCAGCAATTACTGGCAAATTCCCCATGATTTCCCTCTCCTAGAATGATGAATGTATTGATAGGTAGCTGGTCCTAAAACTAAAGTCATCCCTTTGTCTGCTGGGCAGAAAGGAGAGACTTCAGGGAGGATAAACTTAGCTCAGATGAGAGGAAAGGCAAGCCTTTTATCTTGGGCAGGCACTGTATTTTACACAATGTCCCTCCAGTGTAACCTAACAAAGAGGTCCTTATGTACTTCCTCTAGGCTGGCAAGTCTAATACTGCGGCACAGGGGACGGTTGCGAGGAGACGTCTTTTAGAGAGAGTGCTTTGGATGGTGTGTCGGATAAAGAACAATTCAATGAATCGGTGCAGGGTGTGTGTGTGTGTGTGTGTGTGTGTGTGTGTTGTGCCCTGCTGAAAGGTGGCGTCTGGGCCAGTAAGAACCAGCTCTACCCCCTTCCTCTGCCCACCTTGTTTGAACTTCTTCCTGGGGTGGATATTTTTTATTTTCTGTGCAATTTGATCAGTTTCTGGTTTATTCAGGTGCATAATTAGCCGAATGCCACGATTTGTTTTATATTTCATAAGAAGTGGATGATTTTTTCCAGGACTCTTCATTTAATGGGAGAATTATGTGTTCAGTCATTGTGCTCCATGATTCAACGTCAAGGCCTTTAACTAATCCATATCTTAACCTCTAATCCTAGTGGTTGTTTAGTGGCTTCCATTAACTCTTGTCGAACTCTGGCATTGCCCCAGAAGGCCCCACTCCCACTCACTCCCACCCTCTCTCTCTCTCCCTGCCACGGTTGGATGCCTCCCGCCCTGATGCTGTCCATTCCCAGTAGGGGCCTCTGTTGATTGGCCCGGCGTGTGTCCTGCACTGTGTGGTGGTGTGAATGACGGCCCCTGTCAGCACTGACTGGCTCCCTGGCGTTCAGCATTCTTCACTTGAGTGACAGCAGATAGTACCTCCCTTGAATTACCCTAAAAGATTGCCTGTGTGATGGCAGGACCACCTCATCCCAGAGGGAAAAAAAGTCTTGGCTGGGACTCTTTAATGTCGCTCTCTCACTGAGAGACTGAGTCATGACCTCTGAGCAAGTGTTCGCCTGCGTCGCTCTTCTCAGCCAAAATTAATCTAGAACATATCATGTTTATGGCCATCTTCACTGAGACTAAATCACTTTCTATTATGAGTCATTTAAAAGGAAGCTGTTTGCGTTCTCCTTTTATTACATTTATGCATTTTATAGGCAATTTTATAAGATGAAGAATCAAACCCTACTCCTTGCTGTTGCTAATGCCATGCTCAATTATTAAAACTTATCTTATTATTTTTTTTTCTTGGTCTCCTTTTGTTTTAGTGTAATTACTATTTTAGTTCTTCTCTATTGCTACTTTACATTGAAATCTGTTGTTGACAACTTTTTTTTGTTAATTCTTTCTAATGGCTGTTCCTTTTTTTTTTTTTTGGACGATCAAAACATAAAGAAAACAGTAAAAAAAAAAAAAAAAAATTTGAAAACTTACGTTTGATAAAATCTACCAGAAAAGATATTGCCAAAAAGTTTCATATAGTTTTTTTATGAAATATTTTAATAAATCAGACAAAAACTGTGCATAAATGGGTGACAACAGAATTTAAATGTTTAGATTATTTCAGAAATGACACTTAATTTGGTTTTCTGCGTTATAACATCAGTAAATTAACCATGATTTCTTTCCATTGTCCTGAAGCAGGCATCATTTCTTCTGTGGAGCAACAGGTGGTCATTTGTGAACAAATTAGACTCCAATAGATCATGGTAATAGGTTTTGTAATTAATGTTTTTTTTTTTTTTTTTTTTTTTAAGATTAATCCATTACTGGCAATCATTTTCTCTTCTTGCATTAATTACTGTTTATTAAAGTCCTGTTTCATCCTAAAAAATCAATTTACACCCTCACCAATTACAATCACTGTTCATTGCTTTAAAATATATCTCTCTCGATTGTTATAATTGAATGTTTATTGTATATATAGTGAATTAAAATTTGATGCTTGTCCATGTGTCTGGCCTGCTAAGTAAACTGGCCTAATTAAACAAATGGCCACCTGTTATTGTTCTAGGAGTGGACATCTGGTTAAACAAAAGAGAGAATTATGGGAATAAAACCTAATAAAGGGTATCTAGAGGAGTGATATTTGGGATGATATCCCTTTTACACATATATTATTAAAGATATTATAATCCTAATGTTTCTTGGACAGTGCTAGACTGGGATTATAGAGCATCTCTGGACATTGGTTATTATTAATTAGTAACAGACAATGGCTCAGCCTTAACTATGAATAAACCTTAAATGACCCTTAGCCATGACTGCTGTATTTGCTGTATTTGAAATGTGACTGTAACATGACATTTTAGAAGCATTATGAAGTACTCTGCATATCTTTTTCATCCTGAATTGTTTATAATAATGATATAAATAACATATTTTATACATTAGTATAATTAGATTTAAATACATAGATTTATTGAAAAAAGCACTTAACTGTATATGTCACAGTTGTGATTTGTACTAAGTAGATAGCACAAACCGATTTATGTACACAGTAAGTCTGTAGCAGCTGTTCACGTTACTTGGATCAATTCAACAATTTTCACTTCCCAGCCTTTCAAATTATTGATTTGCCTATTGATTTTTCATATAACTCTTACAAATACTAGACAGAAAGAAAGTAGAAATCCAATTAAAACTACAGTCTAAAAATGTAATCCTAATCCAATCAAGGCAGTGTCAAAATCAATATGGCCCAGGTGATGAAATTCAAGTGAAATGTTAAAAGAATGTCTTTCAAATGTTTGAAAAGAACGCATTTTCAGAAGACAGTGAAAAAAAAAAATTGATATAGCAGTGAAGTTGTTCTCTGCTTTCTTCAGTCTGTTTGCTTTCAGTTAGCATCCTTTTTATGGATCAGTCACCTTGTACTTTGGTTTATTATTATTCTGCTGTTTATTGGAATTATTTGTCTAATGCTTCCATCGAACATAATTTTTTTTAGGATTTTTGATGTAACAAGTTATGACCCTGATGTTTAAGAAAAGAGAATAACCTCTTTGGGAATCTGTGTGGAAATGTGGGAAAAGTTTCGGAAATGAATGGAAAGACACAACGCAAAAGGCGAGGAGGATAAACAACACTCTAGGTATTTTTCTGACCATAGTGCTTCTGAAATGCCACCTCGGCCCCTGAATGCCAGACGCGCTGTGCCCTGACTCGCGGGACGTTCTCACACAATCCCACAATTCACGTGGAGGGAAGCAGCTGCAGGCGGGAACATTCTGTGAGGAGGTGGAGGTTGGGAATGCGCTGCCGAGGGAAAAAGGTCTGGATAGGTTACAAAGAGAGTTCCAAACATGGAACAAAGCTGGCATTCAGCGTTAAATCCCACTACTCACAGCAAAGAGTCAGGTTGATGCGTAAATCTGCAAATGTCAAAAGCATGACTAGAGCTTCATTTGTTTGTATGTATGTTTATTAAATGTAATTCTGAAGGAGTGGGATGTGAGCATGCTTTACAGTGCTCAAACATAAGATTGTTGTGTGACTCGAATAAGAACTGTAAATCCGTCGCACCAGCACATCCATTACATCTCTCAGCCTTCTGATGCAAGAGATTCCTTATAATTGGTTAATGTCATCAAAGGTTGCTTTGCATTGCTTTAAACAGCCAAAGCTGTGCTAATGCTATTAATGCAAGCCAGTTATTACGTGCTAGCTGATGCCTTTGCACCGCACTTGTTTCTAGAATATTCTGATGACTTAAATATCTGTAACCTTCTAGAGGCTCATCAGATTTCCCAGCTGTGTTTATCTTCAGCTGTCCCGGGACTGCTGAGGGTTTTACATAGAATCTAGATCCAAGATGAGCAGCATAATTGGCCGTTATCATTATCAGTGCTAACAGTTTTAAAGCATCTAATCTGTAAATAAATGAAGTGACTTTGGGTTTCACAATCAGGTTTAAAAATGTGAATGTCTTCTCTTTTCCATCAAGTTCAATTGAACATTTTACATTTCATTTATGAACTGAAAAGTTTATTAACCATCCAGAGTGATCTGAAAATAACTAAATACTTGTGATATTCACTAATACATTTGTTAGCAAAATCTTTTAAAAATCTATTAAACATAACTTAAAAAAGGTAATTTTAGGATATGAATGTAAATGATAAATATATGATAAATATTGAATAAATATAGAAATATTATAATTATGCAAAAAATTATTCACAAAATTTTCAACCATTATAAGAAAGAACCTTTCTTAGAATCTACACGTTTTTTTTTCTTTCCTTTTCCCCCCCAAATAATTGAAAAAATTGTACAGTTCAGTTGGTTTAACAGTACTAACTTTAGCTTAACAAACCGTTCACTATTCCATTATTCTTTCAATCCTTTTACATCTATAAGGATTTTTCAACAGTACACCCATTGTCTTCTCCATCTCAAGATTCATCCCTCCATGTTGCATCAGACTACTCATTCTTAAAACTCTTGACATCTGTCAAATGTTTAACTAATAATGTAAAGATTATTTTAGAGCTTGCTTCATTGTTTATTTTTATATACACTCAATTTTATTAAAAAAAAAAAAAAAAAAATCTAGTTCTCTTTTTAAGGATGAATTCTGTTGACTGACTTTGAGCTCTAACTATTTTTCTGACAAACCATCTTTCTTTACATTAGCAATGTTGTTTGATTAACACTTCTAATGCGCGTTCCAGAGCTTTATAGAGTCATTTATAAAGAATCATCACATGGAAATGTTTTATCAACACCAACCTCATGTTTCAGTTCAGAATACGTCAGGGTAAACAATTTTCCTCACTTTTCCTTAAATTCATTGGCATAGCAACACACCTTAATTTGATTAACTACACTGTAAAAACAACTATAATTTTTTTTTTAAAGTATCAACTATTGAGCATGTTTAGTTTCTTTAATCCGTCTGTGAATGAAGATATTTAAATCCTCTTGCTTCTTCTGAATCAGTAGAGTTTGTCCTTTAATTTTTAGAAAGTGATGGTCAAAGCTTGGTGAAGTATGCCAGGTTTGTTAGTGAGTGGACTTGGAATAGGCTACCTGTTTGTGTTTGCGCCTCTCTTTCTTTCTCTCTTTCCTGCTCCCTCTCGCTCTCCCTCCCTCATTTGCTGTAAGTCTGTGATATCTGAACCGTGCCCGGCTCTCATGTCTATGAAACTCCCCAGTCTTTGTTTGGGGAGTATAATTCCCATTTGGGCCTCCCTTCATCAACATGAAGAGTGTATGGGGGAGGGGGGCCAAAATGTGTGTGTGTATTTATGGGGGGGGGGGGTTCAAAAACCATAATCAACAATATATAACCAATGAAAATGCAAAAAAAATTTGTATGCTCCTGTTCGGCGCAGCTTAAAAAATTAAAGTCCTGGCCGAGGTGGGGGGCTTTCTCTCTCTGTGTGAGTGTGTGTGTGAGGGATTCAGATCCTGATCCTGTCATTATAGGCAGCACTGGAGGCTGGAGTCATCGCTGCAGCACAGGGCTGCTTGCGCGTGTGTGTGTGTGTGCGTGCACTTTTTTCTCCCATAATGCAGTGTGATAAGGATTGGCCTACATGGGGCTGAGAGAGTGGCGTCTGATGAAGGCTTGATTAGTGTGTTATCTACTCCTGAGCTGCTCCTGATGAAAGCTACTGACGGGAGAATGGCTGGGAAAACGGCAGACAGCTCCATCAAATGGCAGCTATGTTATGACATGACAGCCAGGACCTGGTGGATGGTAAGTTTGGTGCTTTTTGGAGTTTTTTTTTCTTCGCTTTTTCCCACCAATTTTTTGAGTGACGTAACTCCTCCTTCGGTGCGATTCATAGCATGTCTTAGAGAAAAGGTTTTGCAGACTAGATGTTTGAATTTGAATTCTTTGTTTTCTCATTTGAAAAAGTTATTTAGCAGTATTTATATAATTATTTACAGAATCTTTTTGTGATTTGTAAAACCATATATGTGTATGTATGTATATATTTGCTTAATTTTTTTTTCTGCTGTAGTTTCATTTCTTTTACATTTATTTTAGCACATTGCGGTTTGTAATCCTGCTTTATACCCAGTCTTCTAATGTGTTTATATTTAGCAAAATGTGTGTTGTATACGGATGTCACTGGTGTCAGGTGAGGTCAGGACCCTGCGTTAAACTCTGTGTCAGGAGGTCAAGTTTTTTTCAGAGTCCCTCTTCTGTTTGCATACTGCGATCTATATTAATCTTAGGTTATAACTCACCTTTAATCATGTTTAAGGGGTCAATCCCAATTCTTGTTGTTATGGGGATTTTGAGAGTATATCGGTGATGATCCATCGCCACTTCAGATGAAAATTAAAATAAGAAGTATAAGAGATAAAGTGTTATTCCAGCTGATGTTTCTTGCATCCATTGCTCAGATGATTTATGATGTTTTTGATGTTGCTCGGTTGATTTTGTGACTTACTCCACTAGTTTTGCTCATGCCACTTATGAACACTGTCGCACAAGATGTGGTCTTGCCCTGCACTTGTTGACATTTTTCTCTGTGTTTGTCTATTTTCCCTCTTCACAGACAAAAGCCTCTTGTCTGAGTGTTGCTTTCAGTGAAGCTGCTGCTGGTTCTTATTCCACTATATGTTATTATTATTTATTTAATTTTTGAAGTGAAATACTTTTTTCCTTTTGCCAGCCATCTTGTGAGTTAACAGTTTATCACTGTTTTAATAGGGCAGTTACAACAATTAGGGTATAAAGGGATGCTTCAAAATTAATGTTTTAATTTTAATTTTATTATTATTATAAACATTAGCATTATAAACATTATTAGCATGATTTAGCTTTATACACATTTTAGAGCTAAAACAGTGTTTAGAAAGGAATCATTGTTGCACAAGATGAAGTCCAACATTTTATGATAACCTGCTTTACTTATTTAGATACAATATAACACTTTTGTGTTTTCAGTTATAGTTGTTAAGTAATTAGTCATTCATTTTGTGTAAAACTGTGGCTTCTGTCTGAGCCATCTGTCTTTGCGTCTATGGGACTCATCGACAAATGTAATAACAGATAAAAATTAAATTGTATAAGGCAGTGGTTCCCAACCCTGGTCCTGGAGGCACCCCATCACTGCACATTTTGCATGTCTCCTTTCTCTGACACACCAATTTCAGGTCTTGAAGTCTCTACTAATTAGCTGATAACCTGAATCAGGTGTGTTTTATTAAGGAGACATGTAAAACGTGCAGTTTTGGGGTGCCTCCTAGAACAGGGTTGCATATTGTATATTTTCTTACTGAAAATTAGAAACAAAAACGCAGTAATTGAATCTGGAACACTGCCACTGCATTTGGTTAATCATTAAGAGTACAAATGTGCCCCTGGCTGTAAAAACCCAGCTAAAGTCTCTATTTTTTCCTTTTTTTTTTTTTTTTAAATGTGTGATTTACTGTTTTCTAGATAAAATCATCCTTTATAAAGCAAAGAACATTCCGTGAAAATGTTACCTTGATATTTTTAATATTGACTGAGTAAGGCTGTGTCAAAGTTTGAAATCAGTGAAATTAATGGTTGAAATCAAACTTTGATGCTTGTAATCTAATAATTAGATTTTGAGACTTTAGCCTGGATTTCACAGACAAGGTCACAAATATTTCAGTTTATATGAATATTATACAGTAGACTTGTAAAAATTAATAAATTATATATATATATATATATATATATATATATATATATATATATATATATATATATATATATATATATATATATATATATATGCCATGTGTTTACCACTGAATATTGAGAGATGGGAGATCTGTCCTTTTCATGCAGTGTCCAGTGGAATATCAGAGTACAATCAAGAATTTGGAACATTTCACAATATTTCTATTTTCTGAAAATATAGCAAAAAAGACATGGTTTAATTTGAAACCAAAACCACTGAGATACTCAAGACTAAGAAACTGGCTTTAAATGTCAGAACTGTCAGCAGATGCTGGGGTGGGCTAGGAAAGAGAGGAAAGCAGCATTTATCGCTAATCCCTGTGGCCAACAGTCGTTCATTAAGGTACACACTACGGTCCCCCATTTTTTTTATTTTTTTTTTATTAAGGGCCTTTTTTTTTTTTTTGCAGTAGTCCCTCTGTCTGGCTTGCTTTGTGCAGCTGGGAGACTGATGTCAGTCTGCATGCCAGCCTCCCAGCAATCTGGCCTTCAGACGATGCTCCTGCTCTCCTGCCGAATGTGGGTCGAAGATTAGCATAATACCAACTAATCGTGAATAACATTAGCATTGAGTAAGGCAGTAATTAAAAGGATTAGCAGTAGGGGAAGAAATAAATGAGGAAATTCTGTGACAACTATGTTTATGATATTGATTGGATGACCACTGGGCTCCATTTTTTTTTCTTTCTTTCTTTTCTTTTTTTTTTTTTTTTTTTTTACCACTGGGCCCAGGTTACTTTTTTCAGGTCTGGTATATGACATAGGCTACAAAAATACATAGGTTATAGGCTCATAGGCATGCACGATTAATCTTTAAAAGATCGCGATCTCGATTAAAACACATGATCCAGAGAGAGCAGCTCATCATATAAGCTTTATGTTTGAAACAGCTTCACAGTCGACTTACACAGTAGGCTACATTTCTATAATAACGAAAGTATTGGGGATAAAAGTTTAGTCCGGACATAAACTTTGATGTTGCGGCAGATCAAATTGAGTAAATGACGTTCAGAACTATGTTGTGCTTCAAATATAGATTTTGTTGCATTATACCAGTAGGTGGCGACTGGTGACAGTTAAAATGTATTTGATGTCTGTATCATTCATTTAAAAGATGTGTTAAAAAAAACTGGATGAAACAAGTCTTCATTCAAAGATTTTCTCATAATTAATTCATTTAAAGTAGCCTAATAAATATTTTTAAATAGCCTCATTTATAACATTAAATATAATATTTTGCCAAAAACGTTTGTCAGTAAATTAGCCTACATATTATTTTGTTTGGTTGTCTTCAGAATCGGGAGAACTGTGATCCATATTCTAAAAATCAATTACCCAGAATCTTAGCTTAAAAATACATAGGCTAATATATATGGCATCTAGCTACTATTAGTAGGCCCACTGTTCTAATATTAAAATGTGCCCCCCCTCTTTTGGTTCGTTCCGCGATCCATGGGTCAGATGATGACCAACATGATGACCAGTTTATAATGGGCAGAGAAAGTAAACACTGCTTATGTTAGAACCTGTCCGTTTTTACGCCAGGTGTGGTGACTGTATTAATTATCCTGTAAATGTTGAGTCAAGCCAAGTCACTTTTATTTATATAGCCTAGCACTTTTTAAAAACAGATTGTGTCAAAGCAGATTTACAGTATTAAACAGGAAAATAGTGTGTTGATAATACAAGAGGACAATAGTAAACACTCGGTTTTTATGGAGTATGGATGAACAAATACAGGTTTTTGGTAAAGGGCATTCCTAAAAAGAGAAGAGTCATGAGGAGCTTTGGGTTTAACTCTTCAGTGACCAGCGTGAAACTTGATCGCCACATGGGATTAGTGTCAGCTGACATTATGACAGTAGTGACGTTGTACTTTTAGATAGGTCACCTTGGTGCTTTTGATTTAGACTCAAATCCTCAGACTGATCTAACAACTAAATGTTTTGTTTGTCTGGAAGCTAAACTCTCCCCGTAATCACAGTGTTAATTATTCCGGCTGTTAGGCACACCTCAGGTTAGTTTGATCATTATCGTAGGGATCAAGCTCAGCTTCCTCTAACTGCTCTCTGCCAGCAGTGTGTATTATCAGAGCAGCATGTTTAAAGCTTCTGCCACCTTCATCTCACCATCAAACTCTAGTACCTCTATTACTCTACCACCACTACTGCCATAATATTAATAATAATTTTAATAATACTTCTAATAGTACAGTTTGTGTCATTATCTGTAAAACATATTCAATGACAACAAATGTAATGTTATTGTTGTTGTTATTTGTTTAGAGTCTTTCCAAAGCTGAAGGACAAGCTGCAATCAGATTAATACAGAGAATTTACTTATTCTTGAGAAATAAATTAGATGACTGTGAGTAGAGCCTTTATACAATGACAGTGGTACTAAAAAAGCATTTCTTTTGCATGATATTGCACCCATAGATGTCAGTACAAGTCTGAGACAACTGTCATATCAGTTAGCAGAATACCATTAATATCTAGGTATTTCAATTGAATAATTAATTACTTTGTGGCTATTTAAAAAGTATAGCCCCTATATTTGGATGGGATTGAACAACCTTTCCTGAGTTTTCTGAACGACGTTTGAGTATATGTAATTTATTATAGAGACATTATTTAAATAACCCACGTAACTAAGCAGATAAATCTATACATATAGATTACCTGATGCTGATATTAAAATGTTCAGTCTTAGAAATTTAAGTGAGTTGGCTCTTCATAATGTTATATTTAAAAAATGTATATGTATTTTATATTTATATTATCTATTTGTTTCCTAAGATGCTGTTCAGGTGCAACACATGAAAGATTAGTGCACACACAGTAGGTCAGGTTAGTGAAAAACACACATGGCAGACATTCACATTCAGGATTAGAGGTCTCAGAGGACCACTGTGTTTGCCGAAAAAGAGTAGAAATTTGCTCTGGAATTTTTTAGCCTACAGAAGTTGTGTGAGAAAAAAACACAGACTTGGCAGATTCCAACGGGATTAAAATCGCAAAGAAAACTAGTCCTGTCCGAATAGCACTTATGTTCAATAGTATGAATGTAATCCAGATGTACTACATTTACCATGTTGTCATGTGACCTATCATTGTCAGAGAGCAACAGTGCCTGCACACTTTTTCCAAATGCCTTGGTTCCAGAAATATTTTTCCCATAGGGACTTTGCTAAGTTTTTGTTAAACATATACGCCTAAAAAGTATATATATAAACAGTAAAAAAGACAAAGGTACAAGACTGTACTTAGCATCTTTAATGAGGGAAAGAAATCCCGTACAGTCATGTGATGCATGGCAAACTTCATAATCGAATTAAAAAGGTTTTACTTGTCTCTTATGGTAAACATAGTAAGAATATAATATCTGGTCCTGAATTCCTCAAATGTGAATTTGGACATCCTACTCTTTTTACATACTTTTTCTTGCCTACTATATACTGTAGTAGGGAAGCATGCATATTCGGATGCAGCCTAAGTACTTATTGAATCCTTTTGGAACATTGGCACTTATGTGTACATGTGAGACTATTTTCAAAAAGCAGTGAAAAGGCGTATATTTGTATGCTTACTATCTGTTGACTTATCTTTGAGAGATCAGATGGAGAGCATTTTGAAGATAATGATTGACCAGGGGTTCTTTAACTGTTACAGCAATGTGTAGCCATGCCTGACGAAGATCTGCTTTGGGCAATTAGGAAACAAAAGGCCTCTTTGTTCTAAACAGGGTTGGGGGGTCGATGAGGGGACGTTAAGAAAGAAAGGAGCCTTGAGAGAGGAAAAAGGGAATCATCAAGGTATAGACCAGAACTGCCACATGGAGGAATAGTGTGTATTAATATAACCTGGCCACTTATATTAACTGCTCTCATTAAATATAGGAGAATTAAGTATAAATTGAGATTATGAATTAAGGTAATCAATAATAATTGGGTAGTAAGGCTGAGTTTAATGCAATAACAATTTTCTTGTTTATTCTTGTTCTTGTACTGCTCGTTGTCTTGTTTCTCTGTTTTTATCTTTTTAAAACCTCATGAAAAAAGAATAAAAACGGTTGCTTTTGTTTAAACCTTAATTCAATCAATGCAGACTTGCTTACACCCTAAATGCCTTATATCATTTGTTGTTTACCTGCAGCATTAGCCCTAGACTGTTGCATGAGTAGAATCATTTATATGAAGTATTAGAACTCTGAACTACTAGTATTAAAAATCTAGACTATTGTTAAAAAATGTCTTTCTAAAAAAAAAAACAAAAAAAAAAAATCTGCCTTCATTTACCCACCAGGTTGTTCCAAACCTGTGCGAGTTTCTTTCTTCTGCTCAACACAAAAGAAGATATTTTGAAGAATTTGGGTAACTGAGCAGTTGGTGTTGCCCATTGAATTCCATAGTAAGGAAAAAATTCTAAATGATCAATTCAACACATGCTTCAAAATAGTTTATTTTGTGTTCAACAGAAGAAAGAGATACAGGTTTGGATCCACCTGACTGAATTTTCATTTTTGGGTGAACTGTAATCTCACTGTAATCTCAAATGTATATATATATATCTTTATTAATCTCACTGCAGGTGCTTACCTTCATTCATATGCTTTAGTGCTGAAACTATCCAGTGCCAAATGATAAGACAGAATGTAAAAATACACAGTCATTAGATCCACAGACAGGAGAATCAAACATTTGAATGTAGACTGTCGTACTAATGCATATGTGATACAGTTATATATTATAGTTGTGGTAACTAACACTATTACAGGGATGTCTCTACTCTAATTTCTTGGAGTATTAATAGGACTCAACATTGCACATGCTAATATTATTGATATCCTTCAACATACCCTTCACACACAAACTTTTAATGTGATGTGATCACAAGAAAACAACTTCAGTATTTATACCACTGTTTGTGGAGGAAACCCCCTCTTTAGCGAAGATGAAAGATAAAATATCAGACCATGATCCTTCTATAGTTGTGGCTAATGAAGATGCACATTGTTACAGGAACATGTGTTCTGAGACCAGACAAAGGCCTGCAGGGATGCACATTTCATGCGACATAGGTGCATGCTTGTCCTGTCAATCAAGACCTATTGAAGTGAGGAGGGAGACAGACGCACATAGAGAGAGAAAGCAAGCACACAGCAGTTTTGCCTGGCTCTTCTGTGGGGGCCTGCTGCTTTTTTTCTCGTAGCTGAAGGATTTGCGATGCATGCACGGGTGTGTGTGTGAGTGTGAATGGGACGCAGTGGTTTTGGCAGGATTCCATGTTTACTATAAGCTTTCTCCTTGTTTATTTGAGCGTGCATCTCGTTGTTGCTCTTGTTCTTGGTGGCTGGTCTGTAGTAGCGAGGAACAAGGACAGTCTTTCATGGTTGTCAACAGGTGCAAAAGAGCTCCTTCTGCATCTCTTTGAGTGTGTCTTTGTGGTTTATGATGTGTAAGTGTGTGAGAGTTTTTGTTTTGTTTTGCTTTTAAAGATGAATCATTGGGCAAAGAGACAGGAAATAAGAAAACAAACATTAAATATAAAATGACATCGTAACAAAAACAACACATACATGTTTCTAACTTTAACTGCATTTTGCTACATTTGACTAAGTGAATGTGTAAAAGAAATCAATTATTTGACACTCCTTTGATGGTAAAGACAACACTGGTAAAACACTGGTTTGGGTCATTGTTGATGTGTTTTCATGAATAACATTAGCTACACTTTTAGTAGCCTCTACCATCCAAAAGTCAGAAATATCTGTGTCTAGAATTACTTCAGGCGCGGTAATCTCAACTGGACACAGTAAGGTAATTAATCAGTCTTTATCTCTGCCAAGTTTTCCTAATGATCCCTTTGTAGCAGTGGTTTCATATACATGGTCGTGTGCTGCCCTCTGGTGCCTAAATCGTCTGGTGCGTACATATTAAAAACTGAGGGTGTCTTAAAATATCCTAAAAACAAACAGGTCAGTCAGATGTTGGATATGCTCGTCTTCTCTCTGTCGTCACTGTAGAGGGAAAAATATATATTTATAGCCTATTTTTAGCATATAATTGAATTACAAGAATATTAATTGAAAGTAAATATTTCAATTAAAGAGAGGTTTTGAAGTGTAAAAAGACACTATATGGTAGACTACAATATCACCCATGCAGAATTTTAGGCGATTTAGAATTATTATTATTTTTTTCTTCATTTTCAGAATATGAACATATAATTTTGTCACTCAAAATAGCAGCCTTACATAGGAACGTTTGCCGTGACCCGGATTCGAACCGGGGTTGCTGCGGCCACAACGCAGAGTACTAACCACTATACGATCACGGCACACGGTTCGCCAGCAGCCAGTTTCCTACCGCATCCTTGTGGGCTGACTGGAAACTGCGCTGTACGTACACTCCGCCTCATAACCTCTGGAAGAGTAACACCCAAGAGGTGCTGGTGCCGCACATTCTGCCATAGAAAACGGTATTTTGAAGTTATTTACGTATAATTGACCAACAAAGAACAAAGATTTTAGTCCAACCAAATGTATATAGATAGATCTAATTGAAAGAAATAACCCCAATTGTTTTACTGATTAAAAGTTTGATTTGTTTAAAATCTATATCATAGATATTTTTTTTCTGTGAAGGTTAAATTATGTCAGTTTACTTGTATCGACACTCCGAGTAGCTCACCGTTTTTGAACAGCATATTATTAACTACTCGGTTGTTCCTAACCTTCTTTATTTCTAGCACATCAAATCAAGTAACGATGCAAAAGTTGCTCTTGTTCTTTTACTGCCGTGACCCGGATTCGAACCGGGGTTGCTGCGGCCACAACGCAGAGTACTAACCACTATACGATCACGGCGAGCTATGAGAGCAGATATAAGGCGAAGGTTCATTCACAAATATCTAAGGTTTTACCACTACTGTGGCAGCGCAACAACAATCTCTGAAATAAATATGTAGATTTCATGGACCTTATGTAATAATTCACTGATGGCTTTAAGTGGCTAATCTGTGGGCACTCTGTGGTCCTGTTGTTGAAGTATAAAACAGCAAAATTAAAGTGATAAAAGGACAGTTGTGTGTGCATTGGTTAATAGTCAAAACTGTTATTTGATGTCCAAGTTAGGTTGCAGGTTTCTAAAGCCATTAGACGATGTGCATTTTTGGAATTAGTGAATGAAGGGGACTCGAAGACAGCAGAGCGTGGTCACTGCATTCTATAGCTATGCTAGAACATGATGCAGTCAACATTTGTTCTTTTGTAAATTACCAAAATGCACCGCGTGAATGTGTTAGTCCCTCCTATATTTTAGTTTGTTTAACGTCACCTGCTTGCAGTCTAGGCCTTTCTGATACAAATATGGCCTTGTGGCTCGATATGAAAATGCATCGGATGTAGCTATTCAGGCCACTTAAGAGCAAAGACCATTTATATTGCAAAACTACATATTATAATAACCTAAAAAATTAAATAATAGTATAATAATCGACAAACGTGCGGCTTGTGGGCTGAACAAAAACTGACTGTGACGTCTAATTGTTAAACATTTGCGTTTTAACACAACTGTTTTAGAATTTAGCACTTCACAAAGATTCCAATTATGAAGTAGAGTTACACGAAATATGTAAAATCCATCCATCAATTTCCCAAAAAGCTTTATCGTCTTTAGGGTCGCGGGTCTGAACCCCAGCTTCTCGGGTCACAGACGGGGGGCACCCTGACAGGATTGCCTGTAATGTAATATGAAATTATAATATGAATTTATTGAAAACTGAATAGACAAAACATGACCATACAATAATTCTTGTTTTAAAAAAGAAAAAGTTATCCTATTTTATTCACCTGAAAAGCAGACTGAGAAAAAAAAAAAAAAAAAAAAAATTTATCATTTTCATATTCATACGTAGACATATTTATGTTCATCTAAATTGAGCATAATGATAAAATTGATAAGCTACAAATAGGCTAGCTGCAGTTTTTAGTTGATCAAAGTGGCCGCCAAGAAACACATCCAAATCCGGACATCCAAACCCAACATGCATTTGAAAGTTTGCTTGGTTAGAGAGGTAGTGTTATGGAAAACAATAAATGTGCATCGTCTTTTCATTGTCTTTTTATAAAAAAATCCTACCATATATGACTTGGCATGTAATCTAGACTAATTCATATATCATGATATGTATATATAGACTATATATATATATATATATATATATATATATATATATATATAGCCTAACTACAATCTTTATTAAATATTGATTGTCAATTCGGGCTCAAACGATTCAAAGCACTATAATAAATGTTACATTAATTAATTATATAACAAATGTAAAAATCCCACTAAAACGTGCTAAAAAAGCGCTTCTAGGTCTCAGAGTGAAAGGTTTAAATGGAAATGATGGGCTGGTAGCCTATCAGTTGCTTATAATAATAATAATAATAATAATAATAATAATAATAATAATAATAACTTTTAAACATCGTTGGCGGAAAAACTATAACGTATAACGGAGACGTAGAATAGATTAGACGGTAACGAGCTTTGGGTAGTCTTCAAGCACTTTTTAGACGGTCGTATGTCCCTTTGCTGCCCGGTTAACTTATTTATGGTAGGATAGACATAAAAAGGAGTGGCAAAGGCTATTTATTCAAAAGCCGCAGGTCATGGTTTCCATTTAATGAAAACAGTTCGCCACTCTTTGCCGGCTTTAGAAATCAATTTGCACGGTGCAAGGCAAATATATTTTTGAAACAATAAATACACTGATGTAGCATAGAGTAATATTCACTTGTAGGACTTGACGAATGCTTACTGAACAGCGAAATACAAGGTTTCCTCACCCTTCAGTCCCTGCTCTTCTTTACACAATAATTAGAATCTTTAGAAACATTTGAAACGAAATATCATCTTAATACAGCGCCCCACTGATCCGTTCGCTGCCCAGCCTTCGTACTGCACAAGTAAAACGAGAATTAATGACTGGGAAAGTTTGGCGTTGGATGTCTCCATGCAAGAGAATAGAATACCTATGTTCATGAAATGAAGTGAACTTACGGAGGCAGTACCGAGGCTCGCTGTGCGCACGAGACACAAATCCAAACTCATTTGAAACTTGACAGGCACAAGGGACCAGAATTAACTAAACTCTTCAGCTGGACATCGGTGATTCTATACGTTAATAGTGGTTTCCTGTCCTCCGCTCACAAATGAGCTTGCCAAAGTTTACGTCTAAGAATTTGGAGCCCTTTCGCTTCATTTCATATCACACTCCACCTACTCGATAAAGCTCAAACAAGCCGCGTGTTTTAGCTACAAGTGTGACGATGTAAACCTGAATAAAAGATTTATTCTGTAAAAGTCGTTTATCTTGGCAGGTTCATTTGGTGAGGCACGAGTAAAGTCACAACCAAAACGAACTTTCCGAGGTGACGACTTGTATCGTGAAGAGCAAGGATGTCTCCAAATGACAGTGTTATGTGGGTGCTCGGATCGGCACGCTTCATTGTAGGTGAAAGAGTTTTAAAAGTTCGTATATCTGACAGATAAAAAATACATTATATAGCTACAACATAAAGATAACTATGCAATTTCTTCTGTTGAAATTCTAAAAAAAGTCCTAGCCTACCGAACCATTAAACAATTTGTCACATTAGCCTACATATTGTTTAATATAAGTGATATTTCTCGATTGATTTTGTAACAACTGACCTAAATTAAAGACTCGATCTGAAAATTCTTTTGTTTAAGATTAACACATAAATTGCATGTATTATGGCATATATACAAAAATAAAATTCGTCAGAATAACTAATAATTCATAGCTATGTGTTGTTTGTGTTTTCTGTTATATGCCATTATTGCTATTTTATCTATAAATAAGTGATATATAATCCTTACTCCGTTTTAATACTTCTCATGCTTTGATGACAACGATAAACGCTCAAATGCGCGTTTCATTCTTGTTGGACTCGTGTGTGTGTATGTGTGTGTGTGTGTGTGCTGCGCTCTGGTGTTCTGGTGGGCTGGATCAGTGCCATCATTGTGCTCCCGAACAGTGGTGTCTTTATTTGCTATATCATAGAAAATCTTAATGTTTTAGTTTTATATATATATACATATATATATATATATATATATATATATATATATAGATAGATAGATAGACAGATAGATATATATAGCTAGATATATATAGATATATATATACTGTCTGTATTAGGCCTATTAGAACTGGGGTGTCCAATATTACGATGTTAGAATTATGTATCAAGATAGGACATATAGGCTTAGACTACACCAACAAACAACAGTGTGAATGGGAATTATATAATTATATATATATAATTGTATATAATTAAAATAACATTTATTTTTTTCTTTTCTTTTCTTTTCTTTTACATTTATTTTTTTTTTTTTAATTTTATTTTATTTTGTTTTAGTAGTAGTTATTTTTTTTGTTTTAGTGGTGGTTAATTAGGAATTCTTAATGACGGTAGCCAAAATACACACAGGAATTTGACCTATCTTCAACCACTAGTCTAAGTTTCTCTCGGTCTCGGTTTGATGGGACTTGGTCAATATTAATATGCAAATAGTGACACTGTCTGTCGAGCGGAAGTGAGGGGCCTAGGGCATGGAACGCAGAGCGGAGCTCCGCCGGTGCGCCAGCCAATCAGAAACGAGGATGTAATTCCAAATGCGCAGCTACGTTTGGCTGCTGCCTGCGAGCAACAGCGACGACAGACAGAGAAAGTGAAGGCGCAGACCTACCCACTTCCAAAACTCAGCCTATTCTGGACCGCGTTCAACTTCACCACCAAAAGCTATCCAAAAAGACTGACTTGCAGAGGAAGGAAGATAAAAAAATATATATATCAGAGGTGCTCGCTCAGTTGATTTTGCCGCCTGTCTGCCAAGAATTCTCTTCCGGTGTTCATTTTTGTAAGCACTACAACGTGAAACGAAAAGAGAGTGAGAGAAAAAAAATTAAAAGCACAATTTTTTTTTTGAACTTGAGACATGTGAGCGTACCGGCTTCAGTTTCATCTGGCCTCCAGGAACCCCCTTCAATTCCATGCAATACAGTGCAATGGTACGTTACGATGAAAAACACTGTCTTACTAACATTTGTGAATATTTTTCTCGAGTTGCTGTGTTGCGCGTATGTAACCTCAAAAGGGCAATAGCATTACGTTTAACAGTCGAAATGAACAAGACACTTTAAAACTGCAGACAAAATGATAGTAATGTTGGATTGTTTATTGGCAAACGTCCCATATGGGTCATATCATTGTGTCAGAAGTCGAGTTTGTGCCTCTTGGCATGCATCCTATGTTCGCTAAAACTCTCCCCCAGAATAGCAGTGCACTTCTGGCACGGAGCAGCAGCGCGAATACCTGGACAAGTCGTGTTGATATTTACTCACACTGTTCTCCTGTCATTTAAATGCTTGTCTCGCACTGTTTTACTTAACGGCACTTGCTGTGTTTATATATATATATATATATATATATATATATATATATATATATATATATATATATATATATATATATATATATATATTCATTGTATCAACTGTTTTCTTTCGACAAATGATACTTCATATCTAAGAAACGTTGCGTTATGTAGGCTACACGTCGATGTTTGTCTGCAGAATAGTTTACGTCCGCAGACCGATCCATTGTTTTACAATTAACACGTTTGGAGTTTGTTGCGTTGCGCTTTTGTTGCGGTCCATTGTGTTACATCTTAGTACTTGATTCAGTCTTCTTCATGAAGTCATTGTTGAACGTTTTGGACTTATGAGTTGGACGGAGGGGCTGGGCTTTGGCTTTGACTTTGACACAAGATGCCGACGTAAAGCGAAAGGAATCATTATCTGTCCAGCAAACAATCTGGCCCTTTGCAGTACCACAGACTTTTCTCCTTTCTCCCAAAATTAAACTGTTGTTATGTAGTAGTACTTTTAAATCGCACTGAAATCACTGTGGACATTTGTGATAGAATTCCTTTATTCAGTTTTGACTTCTTTTGCGAACGCTGCAGGCCCAAACATGCATTCGCATCTGTAATAATCCGTGCATTTCAAAGCTTATGATGTAATAAAAGAGACTTGATGTTTTAAAAGTAATGCCTTACCTCTGTACTGGTTTGTAATAGCTGATAGTGAAAGTAAACTTAAACCAATGTCAATGTCGCAAAGTTGTCAAAAATTACTTTCTTTCTTTATCCTGATATGATTTGATCGTATAAGCAATTTTGTTTTTTATTAAGACGGTGACCTGTAAATGTAGTTAATCAAAGTCAAAGGCATATTTACAATTCAAATTCAAATGTATAGCCTATAGGCTAACTTAAGCAATAGGCTTTATGGACGCAAAATAAGATCAATGAAAAAGCTTTATGTATTTGTTGTTTCTTTATTGTGAACAGATATAAATGGCCTAAACTGTTTAATTTGTAATGGAAGAAACCAGCAAAAACCTTTACATACTGTATTGTGCTCGCACGCTGTGCTTTATCGTGTTTCATAGTTTTACATGCCTGCCTGAAGTGCTTGCCACGAAAAATAATGACACTTGTATAAAAAGTGGTGAATTGCTTAAATCTTTGTCAGTGTCACGGAGGTGCAGTCGAGGTGGGCTGGAAATATGGGATATGCGCTTGCTGGAAGAGGAGGAGTATGACTGTGTAATTAAAGGCGAAAAAAAAAATCTTCAGACTGATTTGTTAGGCTCCAGCAGACTAGAGGGTGTTACCGGCCCATAGTATATCAAGTTTGAAAAGCAAACACATGATCAGAAATTAGGCGCCTTCAAGTTTTCCTATTGCACGTGCGATATAGGCCTATTATTTAAGATTCCTCTTTAAAACTCAGCTCTCAGATTCCGGTAGCTTTTTACTCCGCGGCGGGTTCAGCTCACGCGCTTTGGATGCGTCTAGATTCACTCCGTTTACAATCTTTTGTGCTCTTAAACAGCGGTCAGGATCGGTTAAATGCTAAGTGTTGGATCTCCAGTTGTTCTCTGGTGCCGGATAGGAGCGTGTTTTTTTTTTTTTTTTTTGAATGAGGATATCTTAGTCTTAGTCAAACGTGCACGGAGCAGTACGAGCTCTGAAGAATGAAGCGATAATATCAATCATCTGTGATACCCTTCTGGACTTTGAATATCAGCGCGATCTACGATGTATTCGCCGATTTGTCTCACACAGGTATATTATTGAATTATCACTCTGTAGGTGATTTCTGATACTTTTTCTTATTTACATTATTCACTGTGCTTTGATTAATTGAAGAACTGCTGCAGTTACATAGTCTATATGCGCATTTATTGTACACTTCCCTCTTGTCTTTTCCTAGTTCAACTTCTTCGACGTCGTGTCTTAAAAAAGGCATTTAAGAAAATCGATGCATTGAAACATAGCCTATCTGCAACCTTTAAGTAACACTCCTAAAAATAAAGATTTAAATTAGAACGAAGAAACCGTTTTGAAGAACCTTTTTAAATTCAGTAAAGAACATTTACTCTCTAGTTCTTGAAAACCATCTACGTACTGGTACTTTAAATTACCCAAATCAGTCCCTAATCTGACAAACCTATAGGTTAATGTACAATAACTTTTTTTTTAAACTTCACGGAGCCATAACCAATTTACACAGCGATACATTGTTCTTGATAAGATGTATCTTCTTTGAAGAGACATTGAAGAACTCTTTTTATGAGTGCAGTAGATTTTAAATTTAAAGCAGTTTTATTTAAAGTATCCAACAGGCTAAAGATTGGGTGATGTGATACAATGCGCACATAAGCGAGACAATGTTTACTTTGTTAATCTCTGAACAGACCAGTGTTCACATAAAGTTGATCTAATTTGATGTCGTCCGTTAATTACTCAATTTATTTAGCTATGAACTTGATTAAACAAAGCAACTTTTTATGAGGTGAACAACAGGGAGATGTCTCAGTAATGTTAATCTCAACTGGTAATTTCAAACGCGAGGTTAGGACAGTGAAATCACTTTTGAAGAGCTCAGTGTTTAGCCTTACCTTCAACTAAAGAAAACTTGCTTTAGTTTGAACTGTGAGATCCTCTCAAAGAGTGAATTAAGATTAAAACAATGATAAGGTTGATTCAGCGGTTGGACAGAGTCCGCCGGCTTTGGCTGACACAATTTTACTGTTTATATTTTCCTTGGCATCAGAGAGTGATTGACTGAGATATGGTGAGTACAGAGGACCTCGAGCCTGCGCAGCCCACAACCTTGTGTTACACTTTTAAAATCCGTGTGATTTTTTTTAAAGACATTTCCTAACATGGTGATATGAGACCAGTTTGCATAACAACTACTATGACAACAGATAAATGTAATGTTTTAATTTCGCATTACATTTACAATGATTTTATTGTTACATTGTTGGGATATGTGATCTTGCAAGGCCCCAGTAATGTATTTAAATGCAACATGACAAAAATAGTAATGAAATAGTAATGGCTTCTTTGTAGTCAAATAACATTTTTTCTTGTCATTAGATTTATAGTAGAACAAAACCAATTGAATGAAGATCATTTTTCCATATTTTCTGTATTGTTATTTGACTGTGTGTATTTTTTGTTGAGTGGACACTGCAGTGTGCATTTGGTTGTAATAGATTTTTAAAATTTAGATAACAGATTTGTACACACACACGCACGCACACACACACACACACACACACACACACACACACACACACACACACACACACACACACACACACACACACACACACACACACACACACATATATGCTAAGTTAGCTCTTTAAATAATATGTCTGATCTGATTTGTTAGGAAATTAGCACTTTGAATGTATTTGAGTTTTTATACATTCCAGGACTACACCAGATAGTGTGAAAACTCACACTCTTCAGCGAGTTCGATTTTTCTTGAGCAACACACACACACATTGAGCACATTGTCATGTGATAGATTTCAAATACATTTCAAAGTTGTGTAGTTTGTTTGTATTTATACAGTGGTTGAGTGTGGGCTATGTGTGTGGGGCTGTGACTGAAATTCAGGCAGTGGTGTGCTGGTTGTGGTTTCCCAAAGAGCTGCCGCCCGCCTGCACACAGAACAATATGTGGTTTAACTCCTCTTAGATCCATTCACTGCAGTCCTTGTTCATATTTCAATGTGGCAGTGGAAAAATTACAGAGAAGTTTGCAGAGTGTGTGCATAAAGGTGGTCTTCTCTTTTTCATTGTGTTGAGATTCTCACACATAGCTCTCATTGTCTTTTTACCTCTTAAACCTTCTTGTCCTTTAATAAGAATTTACAATGTTTATGGAAATTTTGACTGTAAAAGAATAATCTATTTTTTTCTTGCATTAAAACTTATAATGTGGACTCAGAAAGTGGTGGTATTTGTCTTTCGGTGTTTAGTGTGAAAAGTTATTCTGTTCTGTTTTATATTTTTAAATGTGATTGAAATTGCTCGGTAATATTAAATCTTTTTTTTTTTTTTTTTTGCTGAGATGATGAGGAGATTATATGTGTGGAAAAAAACTGAGCAAATGTTACTCAATAGTCTGTAAAATTGGCAACTGTGTTTGCTCAGTTTGTAGTGTAAAGCTATATAACAAGTTGAGGCATATGAAGACAAAAAGCCTTACGCTGAATAAGGGAAGTGTGAATTAGCTGTGCCGCTTGTTTGAGGAGTCAGGCTACTTTGGTTTTGGTTTGGCATTTTTATGCCACACTTACCCAAATGGATCTGGGGCCCAAACAATGTGACTTTTGTGCCAAGATGCCATTTTCATTGTCCATCTTGGTTTGGTTTGGCCTTGGAATAATGGTGGTACATTAATACTAACAAATTAAGTGATTCCCAAGGACCGCGAACACCTCCTCATAGATAAGAGTAAAAGCTGAAGGTAAATGATCGTGCCCTCAGTTGTCCTTGTCTAAGGCATTTAGTGACTCGTTTTTCCAGGACTCTAAGAGGTTCTGCAGGGCTCTGTGGTAGGGGCTGTTTCAGGAATGCAGGGCGCTTTGATAAGAGATCTGGAAGTATGGGGGATGCATGCTCTCCTGTGCCAACACATGGACTGGTGCTTTGAGCTTGGCTGGAGAAGGAGAGCGAGTGAGTGAGAGAAGGGGGTTAGAGAGAGAGAAGGGGAGAGAGTGATTGGTGATTCTGGAACTGTCTGCTCTACGCTGGCACAGCGCGGGCAGACGCAGTAAACAGTGGCATCCTTTTTCAGCGTGCCTTCGACACCTGCAGGCAGGCCAGCGCTGCCTGCAATCGCAGTGGAGATGGTAGATAAACGTGTCATGTTGATGCTTTAAAATCTCATTTTTAAATATCTTTAGTGCTTAAAAGTTCTTTAAAAGCAGGAAATGGAATGCTAGAGTTAGAAAAATATATTTGGTACTGGTATTTGTAACTGCAACTCCGTTTAATGCTTTTTCTGGACCATTAAATGGTCATTTTTTTTTATAACTTTTGTTTACTTATAAATGATTTTTATCTGAAATGATTTCTAAACCGCTTTTTTCCTCTTTCGTTTCTGGCTGCACGGGCTGTTGGCTAATTCAAACGGCAACCCATGCCAAAAGGTCACTTCTGCTCCTGCTCAATTTTTCTCATTTTTCCCTCCCTCTCTCTTCTCAGGATGAGTTTCATCCCTTCATCGAGGCACTGCTCCCTCATGTCCGTGCCATAGCCTACACCTGGTTCAACCTACAGGCACGAAAGCGCAAGTACTTCAAGAAGCACGAAAAGCGAATGTCCAAGGATGAGGAACGGGCAGTGAAAGATGAGCTGCTCAGCGAGAAGCCTGAAATCAAACAGAAGTGGGCATCCCGTCTCCTGGCCAAGCTGCGCAAGGACATCCGGCAAGAGTACCGGGAGGACTTTGTGCTCAGTGTAACGGGCAAGAAGCACCCATGCTGCGTTCTCTCCAACCCCGATCAGAAGGGCAAGATCCGCCGAATCGACTGCCTGAGGCAGGCTGACAAAGTCTGGCGGCTGGACCTGGTGATGGTCATCCTGTTTAAAGGTATTCCGCTGGAGAGCACAGATGGGGAGCGGCTAGTCAAGTCCCCGCACTGCACCAACCCGGCACTTTGCGTCCAGCCCCACCACATCACTGTCTCGGTGAAAGAGCTGGACTTGTTTCTGGCATACTACGTCCAGGACCAAGGTAAGTCTGATGAGAGGTTGGGAAATAACATGTATTCAGGTGCTACTCTTAACTAGCAGATTGAAGGGTGTAGAGACAGAATAAAATAAATGTAATTTCCAGTTGTTGTTATGTACATAAGACTAAGGGCATACATTTCTTGTGTTACATGCAAAGAAAGTTTCAAAAAGATCTAATTTGGTACATTTAAATAGTATTAAAATGGTTGTATTAAAAGATTTTACATTTCACAAATTTGTTGGCATATAAAAGTGACAAATATTTCAGCGTAATTCATATAAACATAAATTTCCCTCATTATATATATAAATATATGCTAAATATTATCATATTTCCTAAGGTGGAGAATTTCTGCAAATGGCAAAATTACACAATAATTTTCTAATAGAAATAGTTTTGTTTTTAACATTTTCTAAAAAAAAAAATATTTTCAAGTTCCCAGCTAGATTTGTTCTGGTCATTTTTTATTATTATTATTAATATTTTTTACAGTTATTTAACTCTTGTTTTTCTTTTTTTGTTTGAGTACTTGTTTATTTTAAGTCGGCACACTTACATGTACCTTCACATTTATTCATTTAACATGCACTTTTATCCAAAATGATTTACAAATGAGGAATGGTGCCACTACAACTATTCCTTGTATTTCCTGTTTAAGTGGTTTTCTGTTTCAGAAGAATTTCAACGTTATCCATATTTTGTTATTTTAATAATATCAAAGTGTTTCTTTTGTGACTCTGAATGTTTTCACAAAGAGTTGGTTTATAGGCAGGCACGGCACCTCCATTTTGTGAAACTGAAGTGCCAGGGTAAGCAGAAGGCAGAGTGGAGGGACAATAATGGTTGCCACTGGCATCATGGTTGGCATCAGAATCTCTTTTGTGTCTTTGTAAGATGGCGTGCATTCGCCTGTTGGCACTCACACGGCAACCTAAACCTCTCAAGCACTTAATAGACCATAGCCTCTACTTTTATTTATAAAAAAAAAAAAAAAAAAAAATATATATATATATATATATATATATATATATATATATATATATATATATATATATATATATATATATATATATATATATATATATATATATATATATACACATACACCCGTTTGTGACTAACATAATCATTTGCTGCTGCTGACTGATGTTATAAACGTTACTCATTGAAGATATTTCTGACCTTTTTATAATCTAAAAAAAAGAAGAGTATGGAAGAAAATAATCAAGTAAATTAGTGTCAGCAAATGAATATTGGGTTCTCTGTTAAGGACTTAACCATGGCATTGCGGCATGTTTTGCCTCTAGTATCCAGCGCCCATCTCTAGACAATGCTCTCACATTGTGCCAGTGCACCCAGGGCGGCCATTTTGTTAGCGTTGTGCCAGGAGAGTGGTAGGGACAGTGCCAGCAACTGAGGATTTGGTATCAAACCCTCTTTGTCTGCTTGCTGCATGCCTTTGATTCGTTAGTTGGCATCCGCAATGCAGTGGGCATGGAGGAAAGTTTCCTGATGGCAGCGGAATAGCAGTTGACATTATTCACATTTATAAAATCCAGCAAAATGAAACCAATTGTAAAACAAAAGGAAAATCTTTACCCGCATCACAAAGGAAATTGTGGTTGTGGTCCCTGGCTGTGAACTGAAAAAGTAAATTGTGTTCAGTGATTTTCATGTTTTTATGCCAGCGAAAGGTCCTTTGTAAGGTGACTGCAAAACATGTTCTATTACATGAATCTATTACTGTTTTACATTTTCACAGTATGATTGTGCATATTTTTACAGTACAACACAACTACTGTTGTTTGTGTACAATTTGTAATTGATTGCGTGTTCTGGTTTAAATTTTAAGGTGTTTTAACTGCTAGCCACAGCACCTGATATCTGTAGGACATTAAATGGTTTGCCTTGGGTTTAGGCTGACTCGCCTGCGTTTGTAATAGCTCCTTAGTAAATGCCCAGCTGAATACCCATTGAAAAGGTGGTTGAGAGGACAGGAATGAGGGGCGGCAGGCTTGTTGGTGGGCATCGTGCCATGCCCTGCCTCTGCACTTCACCAAGTCTGGCCATGTCATTGTGCCTGCGCTTCTACGAGCGCTGTTCAGCTCCATTCTCTCGTGAAATAATTCGAACATTATCCAGATCAGATATTCTCTGTGAAAACAGTTCAGCAGAATTCACTTTTGATTATTTGCATTGCTAGCAAATGAGAAAGTAATGAGGAGAAGATATTTTGAATCTATTTTTTTGTGATTGTCCACATTGGCCCCTGCAAATCAATCCTGTTCATGTGAAGTGATGCTCTTTTCACTTCAGAACTCAAAGCATAACTCTCATTTACCAGCCCTCCTTTTAGACAGGGAAAGATTCCTAATAGCTTGTGTTGTATGATGATGACGTGTTTCATTAATGCAACTTTGTTTTTGAGTCATGTTATACTGCACAGGCTTTTATACTAGAACAGTGACTAGGCAGAAATAGATTTCAAAAGGGACCAGCTGGTTTATATCAAACAAGCATTTTTCATTTTAACCTAAGCTATTTATTTTCCATCTCATGCTGGAATATGTTCACAACCTTTATCTCAGTGTTTACACTATCCTAAACATACGACATTACACAAAACCTCAAAAATGCCAGTGTAAAATAAGTGCTGGTTCAAGCCTCTAATAAATATTTACATTGGTCTGGCAGTTGGTTTGTTTCAAACACCTAGCTGTCCTTTTGTAAAGCTAAATAATTAAAGAAAATTAATTAACATTTAATATATAGATTTTACTTTTTCTTACAGTTTCCAGTTATTGAACACCAAAAACAAAATATCATGTTTTGTGCAGGCACAGCAAGCGTTACTCAACAACTAGAAGGTGTTACACAATCACAAGAGCTCAATGTATCAAGTACAGTGTGAAGGTGCTGGGATTTCCTGCCCCAAGCTTCACAATGTTTACACTCTAAAAAATCCTGGGTAATTTTTTTTAACCCAAATGCTGGGTTGAGCCTTTTGGGTTATTTTTTCAGTGTTTGGGTAGTTTTTGTGTTACCCAGCTCCTGGGTCAAATGTAAAAACCCAGTGTTTTGGTTGTTATTGTGTTACTCAGATCCTGGGTCAGACGTAACCCAGTGGTCGAGTTATATATCGTAAGGATTTTGTGTCTTCTCTTCGAGAGAGCAGTTCTATGTGCCATCGAATTGATGCATTCATCGGTAAAATACAGGTGTGTGTACATTTTATTTTATCTATAAGATCATTACTGTGCTGTATATTGTTCAATTTTATGCAGAGCAACATACAGGTGTGCAGTTTGAATCACCTTTAACGAGTGTCGCATTTTTTTTTGCGTGATGGAAAAGCCTGATGCTTTGCATAAAAAACGATTTTATTCATAAAGATACAGAATATAATACTTTAGATGTTAAAACATGTCCTCAGAGCTGTTTACTGTTTGTTTATTAGCAGGTTATGGAGTCACAGCATGTTTCGGCTATAAGTGAAATGCAGGGAGGCGGTCCATTAATGTTAGCAGTTCCCTGCCGAACAAGACTTCAGCTCGAGCACGAGAACCAGCACCGTTATGGTGGAAACAGAATAACAGCGACTGGTCAATTACACATGAATTACTTCTGTTTAATGCTGAAATTTTCTTCTAATGTTTGTTAAACGAGTTTAAATATAGGCAATATGTATAGCCTATTAAAAACAATATAAACGATGATGTAAATGATAAATAAAGGAAGTTATCATGCAAACCAGTGGTTGTGTGGAGTATTTTAGAAAAGTTTAGAGGATTAAGTTAATCTGTAAACATTATTTAATGTATGAAGTAAAAAAATAAGATAGTAATATAATAAAAATGAATAAACCCATTAGCTGGGTTAAATCAACCTATTATGCTGGGTTAAATAAACAAGCCAATTTGCTGGGTAAATTTAACTCAAGATGGGTTCTGTCCTATATTTACCCAGCCCTTGGGTTAATAACAACCCAAATTGGGTTGTTTTTAACCCAGTGTTTTTTGGTGCCTTGTGAAGTAGGCAGTGTTTTATTGGCTGCTTTTCTGGTGTCGGCCGGATTATTTCTCATTTGTTCTAGCATGTTAAAGAGGTCTTGTTTTATGACTGCAGGACATAGCTTTTGCCCCTGGTGTCAAGACCTCGCTAAAGATGCGGAAGGTGTCACGTGAAGTTTAATTGAGCACAACAGATCTTTGAAAACAAGGTGGCGGCCTGCGGCACGTGGGGGCAGGCCAGGGGTCATTTCAGGGGGCACCTGGACCCCCAGCTTGCTCATGACATTTGGATGCCTGCGTCAGTGGAGCGGTTGCCAACTCCTTGAGAAGAGCTGGTCATTCATCAAACTCCCTCTCTCAACTTGCCAGAACCCCCAGCACACAAATACACACACACACACTGAGTTCCCTATTGGGCCTTTATTAGCCGTGTGTGTGCGCACTGTAGAAGAGCTGTTTGCGCCTAGTTTTCCAGCTGGCTGAGTATACAGCAGGGTCAAGACTAGCCACATGACCTGGAGGTTGTCACCCCTGTCGGTGACTAAGTACAGATTGTGGTTTCTCCACTTTCACTTTTTCTTGCTGTCTGTCTCCTCCTATATAATTCGCTTTGTCCCTGATGTCCACATACATGGAAAGTTAGACCAGAATTATTCCTGAAGCCACCATGTGATTTTTCTTCCTGATTAAGGGCACTAGAGAAAACTCTGATGGAGTGCTGGACAGTTTGTGTAATTTTATTGTGTAAGCGTAAGAGGTATTTAGGGTTATGGCAAGATTTTAAATGAAGCCAAAATACAGCACATTGGATTTGTATCCATTACACAGCCAGTGTAGTCCCATTTCTGAATAAACAATTCTTATGAGTCATTTTTTTTTTAATTGAGTCAAACATCCAAAGTTTGTGAGACTTAAATCTTCCTGCTTGTTCATATAACAGTGTGTAGTTAAAAGTGCACATCCTGATTATAAGTTTAATAATCGTTTAAAGTTTTGGTGCCTTTAAAAAGTCTGTTTAAATGTACCAATTGTGAGAACTGATTTAAATGTTTTTATTTAAATTATCTTACAATTTGACTGTGGAATTGTATTTCTTTTTTTCAGAAACATTCACTTTTTACAAATACTAATAAATCATTAATGGAATTAACTGGAGCAGTTAACGCCTTTACAATTACCATCCCTATTCTCAACTTTTGATATGGAGCTCCGCTTTTGTAAACCCTTGCATTTTTTTCTTTACGTCCATGGGACACATCTTTCCCATTGGCAGTGTTTGCAGACGCATTATAAACTCCAGTGTGCTGTAATAGTGAGAATTAAAGGGGCAGCTGGCTGGGACAAAACACACACACACACACACACACACACACACACACACACACACACACACACACACACACACACACACACACACAAACCAATTGACAATTTGGGGCCCTAGCCGAAACTTAGAAAAAGAGTTACAGAACTATGAGTGTATGGAATGCAACAGGGCCACAGCATTTGTTTTTGTCTAGTCATTTATTTATTTATTTATTTGCTGATTGTTTCCATTGGGTCCTTGTAGCAGAGGCAGTCAAGAGTTTGTCCTTTTTGAGAGAGACAAAAAAAGTGTTCAGCACATCCACTTGATGGCCCGCAGCTACTGACTCGCTCCCAAAAATCAGTACAGATGGTCTCTTTTTCCACTCTCTCTTTTTCTCTTCCTTGCTCTCGGTTTCTCCTCTGAACCACGCATTTGTTGGTGCTTTGCTTTCAAAAAAGAACTACAACGCTCGACTTGGTTTCAGTTGTGGAAATGAAAGGCAATAGCTTCTGTTTGATGTTTTAGTATACTGGTGTACCGCCACATTAAACATAAAGAGGGAAAGAGAAGGAAGAAGGGGGGTAGCCGTGGAGGAGCAGTGAAAGGATTTGCCACTACGACTTCAATCCAGACGATAATCTTAGTGGCCTGTGGGTGTTGTGAGTTCTTTTCTGCTGAGTTTGCTCTGATTAAAGAGCCTGATTGACTAAAACACACATTTCTTTGCATCTCTGTTTATTCTCGCTTGAGAAATCTGTACTAAAAGGTGGATTAAACAGGTTTTTATTCCAGAAACACCCTTTTCTTTAGCTACTAGTTCATTTCAAAGTATGTAAGCTGCAATTTTATGGTGGCATATACGTAGATCAGCTCATGCAGGCTGTTGAATACCAAAGCAGAGATAAAGACACTGGCCTTATTTAACCTACGCCATCCATTTGGTTTTCTTTTGAAGGAACTTGATCCCCTTCTACTCCTAGCAGCCCAACGGTACGAGGCCATCTGATCGCATCGCTTTGGACGAGTTTATGATGTAAGCATCACAGGAATGTTACTGGAAAACTTTGGGATCCGCAACAATACTGCAGACAATTCTGCTGTACAAATCTACAGATTCGTCTATGATCTCAGAGCGGGAGCAGAGAGGGGGATGAGGTCGCTGTGCATTTGTGCTGAGCATGCAGTGAGGTCTCTGAAGCAGAGACTGCAGCACTGATTAGTATTCTGCATGGCCCGCGGTGACTAGCTCACGCAAAAGCCATAACCTATCGAACACATTCCCTTAGTCTAATCCATTTAGAGCTCCCTCCAGCTCTCTGGCCTCCCTTATTGATTTCTCCCCCTCCCCGTGCTCAGTCTCTCCTCTCAGCCTTGGTGTTGGTTCAATTCAGCGGTGTACTGTTACTCCACATGCTGCCGCAAAGGAAATCTCCCCTCACCCTTTCATTTGTTCTCTCTCTCTTTCCTTTCTGTCATGCTGTCTTTTGCTCTGCACTTTGTTTCTCTTCTACCTTGTCGCCTGTTGCTTTTCTTTTTCTTTCTTTCTTTCTTTCTTTCTTTCTTTCTTTCTTTGTCTTGTGTTTGTTCTTTTTACCTTTCATTTTTTCCTTCTGTTTTTTATTATTTCTTTAGTTTTTTGAATGAATTCTTACTTGAGTTCTTCCTTCGTTGTTTTTTCTTTTTGTTTTTTCTTCATTGTTTCTGTCTTCTTTTCTTTTAAATAAGTTGTTTTTGAAGCAAGTTGAGTGAAAAACAAACCTTGAATTAATTTGCTTTAGATATCTTTTTCTTTTTTTTGTTTTTCTTTTTTTTGTTTTCTTTCTTTCTTTCTTTCTTTCTTTCTTTCTTTCTTTCTTTCTTTCTTTCTTTCTTTCTTTCTTCCTTCCTCACCACACAATTTCCGTCTAAGGTGCTGCTAGATTTTATAAACAGTTGATGTGTGTGTTGGAGACTGTGTTTGTGTACGCGATCTCTGGGACTCTTTGTTGACTGAATACCCTCAAGCTCAAGCACACTATAACCTCCCTCGCCTTCTTTCACACACTGTAATGTGTACATAAATCTCCATGGTTCCGAGGAGTGTGGAAGGGTCTGTGCTGCAGTGTGGGTGCAACTTCACCCCGTGTGTGAGGGGGTGTCTGAGTGTGTGGTCGGGAGAAGGGATATTCCCTTTGGAATGTTTTATCAAAAGTGGTGGAAGCGCAGCCTATCATTAATGTTGACGTAAATGCCAGAGTCTACTATCATGAAAAAATGGGAAAGTATGTTGGAAAATGAACTCTCTTTTCAGGGGTCACAGACTTTCCTGCTTTGCCTTTTTTTTTAAACAAAGACTAATCTTGCATTACTCAAAGCCGCTTCCATACATCTCCACATCATCGGTGCAGACGGAGGCTTTATGAGAACCCGGAATACATTGCTTATCCCTGGGGCCCACTTGACAAGAGAACCAGCATTGACCCCTCCTTCTCTCCAAATGAAGATGGATGGCCCCATCCTCCCTTACTGTATCTCACTGTATGGGGTGTCTGGGTCTCCCCCAACACCTCCTCCCCCAAACCCCAGACTGGACCAGCACCACTCCATAATGGCCTCTTCTCCTCTTTGCCATTAACCAAACGTGCTTATCTTGCAGCTGCGCCAATGGAGATCATCCAGAGAGGGCCAGACAAAAGGGAAAGACAGAGGGGGCTTAGGGTGAAGGTAGCAGGGAAACTCATATTGAGACTTGGAGAGCTGAAGAGGGCATGAGACAGACATGAAGAGAGAGAGTCTGGATTCCACCGTGGTGGGACATTCAGTGTTTTTTTTACATCTCTACACTGATGGGCATCCTTCATTAGGGGGACGGGCCCGATGAATAGCTTCCAGAGAAGGCCAGAGACAATCGAGGAGGTTGCCATGGGAGACAGTGACTTCTCCCCCCTCAGCCCACAGTTGAGGTCTTTTCATGGCAGACAGGATTCAGAATGATGGCCGTCTATTCTTTTGTGGTGTCTGGTACAGTACCCCCCGCCAATGAGACGGACGACCCAGAGGTAACATTGTGGAAGAGTTGGGAAGCCACAATGGGGTCAAGTCTGTCAAAAAGATGGCCCCCAAGACGTAAAACACATTATGAATAACTTTGTGTGGGGTTAAAAGTTTCTGCAGAAGCATTATTCATAGCACAATATGTCACACACTCTTTACTGGGCTTATTGAATGCCTACATCTAGAATAACCTTCCTATACAATCAGGCATAGAATTGTTACCTGGATGATAAAAAGGTGAAAAAACTGCATTAATTTACTTTAAAGAAGGGACCCAAGCCATATCTTGGGTCCAGAACACCTTATCAGCCTCAGAGAAATAGAGTAAAAACCACTCAGAAGACCTTAGCAACTGCATAGCAACTGTTTGGAAACCATGTGTAACACTAGTATCATGGTCTCATGGGTTTTTCATGGGCAGGCACCACTCACATTTTCTTCGGATAATGTAAAACAGTAATTTTTCTAAAGAAAATAAGTAAGCAGTTATTTCTAGTCCCTTAAGTGCAGTCACAGGAGTGATCTAGTTCTCTGTAGCTGAGTGCCCAGTGGGTCCTGTATGGGCATCCTGTGAGGTAGATCAACATAAGAACTAACCCTCTGCAATCATGGGAACGACAGATGTCAAAACTTTGCTTTTCCAGCCGCTTTCCCCCAGTGATAATAGCATCCTGTTTTCACATGGCTTCATTGTATAAGGGCAGATTTCAGTAAAAAAGAAAGAGCAGGAGAGAACAAGAAGATCGTTGATAGACCTGATAGTACAGAGAGCGAAGCTGCCTGGAAAATAAGTTAGTGAGTTCAGGTAACACAGGGTTTATTTCTGAGTCAGGTTTGCACAGGTTTGTGGGAGTTAGCAGTTTCTTTCATTTCACTAGTAATCCACCCACAGAACACATTTTTTTCCACAATTTAGCGTTAATTGACAAAGATGAGCTGGGATATTATAGTCCTACTAAATCAGTGATTCTAAGTAACACTTTCTTACTTGATCATGAGTAGTTTGTGTATTAGTGTTTGCATGATACCACAATTTCGGACAGCGAAATTTCACAATTCATGATACCAGTTTGATTCCACTGTGAAACTAATATGTTTAACACATTCCTTTTTTCAAAGGTTAAATATTAACAACTTAAATGAGAACACTGGTATGAAACTTTCCTGGTATTACTTAAGCCGCTTTTCCACCGAAATTACCTGGAACAATTTGTCCCAGGAACTTTTTTATCCCCAGACCTGTTGCTGTCTGCGTTTCCAACGCGGTCTAAAATACAGAGAAGATTAGGCAAATAGTCTGGTGACGTAGGTCTGCGTGTGTTTCTCAATACCAAGTATGCAAATTTCAGACTTGCATCCTCGGTAGTTCGGATTTCGCATGTTTAAATCGGGAGTGTGAACTCCCGGGGATGGGACGACGCAAGTCCGGTAATTCTGCAAACAGCAGTGTACCTGAAAATGGTCAGCTCGCCTTGACTACTGCAGTTTTCCTCACTGTATTTACAGTAAGACAAAATATGATATCAAACACCAGTGCCTCTTTTAGTTTTCATGTAAACATATTAATAGCCGCAGAAATGTAGTTCAGGGAACGTACATATATTACAATGAAACTAAATATTATATCAAAGAGTAGGCTATTGCCTCTTTTCATTTTAATTTTAACATATTAATAGATTAATAGAATAAAAACCAAAGATTACCTGTTAGATTTACCCAAAATGAATTATATCTTAAGTTTAACCACTACAGAGCCATCAGAGCCAGTGGCAAATGTCAGAAGGACTAGCTGAGTTGAGGCTGCTCTCATCAGGAAACATGAGCATTGAGCGTCCGCTAATCGCATGGATCTCACATCTCCAAAATTGGCGAAGCACATTTTCAAATAGGCGCTGTCTTTATAAATAAACCGCAGATTTGCGCTATAAAGAAAATCTATATATTTATATCTTATATTTTAAAAGATTATGCGAATATATGGTGGTTGAAATACAATGCTGTGTGAACTCAACCAATCAGCATGTTCAGCAAGTTCCACCCCCAAAAGTTCCGGACCTTTGAAAAAGTACTACCTCGTGAGCAGGGACTTTCTGAGGGGCAAATTTTTGGCCGGAACTTTATTTAGATCCTGGTTCCTGCGGTGGAAACACACCGAGTACCGGCCCAAAGTCCCTAGTTCCTGGGGAAAGTTCCTGCAGTGGAAACGGGGCTTTACGTAAACCTTACTTCGGGATTTTTGAGTAATTAGTCATGTAAACATTAAATAATGACAAACAGAGGTAAATTAAGAGCAATGAGTGACTTTCTTTATAAGCATAATAGGTCTTTTAGGATAGAAAATAGCACTACAGTTCCAGTTATTTTGATTACAGAAAGATTTAATAATTTATCTTAAGTATAAAAGTATTTTATTTTAGTATCGTCTTGGCAGTAAAATGTCGCTCATTCTTGACATGCCCAGTGTGTATCCACCTGTCGCTGATTGCAAACTTGTTGCTGCTTTCAGCTCTTAGTTTCTGAAGAAGTCTGTTCCTGTAATTTGCCCTATCCGGTGACAGTTCAGGGCCGAAGGTTCTGGGAAGTTGGTGTGTTAAACGCAGAGTGCTTCGGAGTTAGCAGTTGGGCGGCTGTGATTAAACGCACTCTGCCGGTAACGGGGCCACTAATGAATGCAGGGCTTTAACGGCTACGTATGTGCCTCATTATGAAAGCCTGCACTGAAAGGATATACGCATTGGCTCCAGATTACTGGAATTTTTCTCAAATTGGCCTGCCTTTCTGCTGGCCAAGGAATCTAGTTGCTGTTTTTTCCCTCTCTCTCCTTCTCCCCCGTTGTGTCTCTCTGACTTCAGTAGAACATGTACCCACCCACATGCATACTCTCTCACATATACATGCAGAAACACACATGCTCGCCCACACTTCAGTTCTTGAAGCCTGCATTTAGACAAAATCGAGCGTACAGCCTTGATAACCGCAGCTCCGCCATGGCATTTGTCAGTACTGTGTATTTTTGTGTGCAAGCACTTCAGATTTGGGTCCTGAGTTCAGCTGTGGAAGTTTGTAATTAAGGCTGTTACATGTGCATAGGCCCTGAACCCACAGTTACTTTACGGTTCTTTCCCAAAATAATAATGTAATGATGCGGTCCAATGAGGTTTGCCGTGACAGAGAAGGCATACTTAATACAGCTATGCTGGGTCAACAGCATATGCAATGTGTTTTTACGGTTCACCCATGTCAGTGTACGATCAATAAAACAGATTGTGAGGACGTCATAGGCTGTAAAGTAAAGGCATGCAGGAAGGGGACACTTTATAGGTCAAAGTAGGCTTTTTGATTACTGGGTTGGAAACTAGTCCTGGCTTCACTTTTTTCACTTCAGTTTCCTGATACCCACTTGACCACATTTACCCTCCCCGAACCTGAAAACATCCCAATCCATAACTGCCAGCTGGAATTTCCTGCAGCTCATACATTTGCCATCAGTGGGGGATGCATTACAATGTTTTGTAGTGTCTTTTCCGAGCACCAGAACAATGCCACCTTTGCTCAGACACAGACTCTGAACTTTTGAATCTGCGTTAAGAAGGATTAGAGGAAAGTTGACCATTGTTCTCCAGAGAGGATGTATTGTATTTAACCTTTTCCTTACATTGACAAATACACAACAACTAAATTTTCATTTCTAAATAGTGCATGTTTGTGTGTGTGATAATGTTCATTTGAAACAGAAAGAAATATTATTTGTATATTTATTTTACTTTATTATATTTATTTTTTATATGCACTGCTGTAAGTAGGCTACATTGCTCAAAAGTATTGTAAATATTTGTGCTGCACTTCTTTAGACAGAAAACAGAGGCAAACTGATGGTGTATGGAACACAAAGAAAGCTAGATATCCTGTGCAGTAGACAGCAGAAATATTTTCTGTCTGTCGATTGTAAAAAAAAATCATGTTAAAAATAGTCAAACTTTAAAAAACTTTAAGTACGCAAGAGCTTGTGTAAGCTAGTTTTAAGGAATCAGTCCTATTGGGGTTGGGTGATCCCAAAAAGCACCCTAATTATTCAGGACTTCCCTAAGACCGATTAGATGCTAATAATAATTTTGGCAAGTTGATTTTGAAAATATGTAGAAAAAACTAAAACTAAAGCTGACTTTGCTTGCACAGAGAGGAGCTACAATAAGGAAACCTTTTAAGAAAACCTAGCAATAAAGAGTAAAATGTTCTTCAAGGACAGTGATGTGTTCTGGTATCGAAACATCTTCATTAGCTAACGGTAAAGTATTGGGCAGTATAAAAAACAGAAAGAAGCCAAGACTCTTGTGGCTTAAACCACAACCCACCATGTGTGCCTTGTTAAGGGCAGTTATGACAAATGGCAGCAGCTGTACAAACTAATCTCTCTGTAGCTTTCACACATGGCATTCAATTAACAATGGGCCACTGTCAGACTGTAATCCACAGCTTGCCAACCTGCCCCTACTCCCGCTGGCCTAGCAAACCTCTGCATGTGTGGGAGTGTGGAGAACTTTCTTAAAGTTCTTGACGTGTTTTTATTGAGCTGACATTAGCTTGGCGGGTCTAGGTCAATGAAATGTGGGTTTGTGTAGGTCAGTCAAGTGCGCGTTTGCGTGATATAGCATTAGCACATGTACAATGTTTATGAATAGAAATAGTTAAGGTATTTAGGTCACTATATTGTAGCCCAAAGACGCTTGTGCATGCACGCACACTTACACAGCTGCTGGGGCTTGCTTGTGTGTACGTGTGGCGGGAAGTGGCTTGTCAGGGGCTACATTCCCACTGGGTTTGTAATGATGAAGTGTACGTTACAACTTACAGTGGTCACTGTCGGCTCAACTCCACTCAAATGAATCCCTTCAAGAGACCAATGTCCCACCATTCCACAGAGGATCAACAGTTTCACTCAATTACCTAAGCGGTACTAGCACTCTAGTGTTAGTAATTTATATTTTGGCTTATATTTAATAAACACTAGCTACGTTCCACAACCAAGTGTGCTACCTACCTAGTTACAGGGATCAACCAGAGATCTGTGAAGGTCCTGAAAGGTTTTGTGGACAGCTATATAGGACATAGGGTTTTTAAAATTCTGTGGTACATGAAAGTTATTTAAAATGTAATGTTTTTTGTTTGTAAACATTGAAAACCCTTACTTCAGTTTCATTTGCTATGGTCGCTCCCTTAGATGACAGCTAACTATGTTTTGGAATAAATCCATAAGAACCATTTGTAAATTTGATAAGAGGGCCGCAGTTTTGTTAAAATCCTTGAGTGGTTGGGGTCATGCATGGAAAGTTGGTTTAGAAGCGTATTGTAGAAGTAAATAAAGAATAAAAAATGAATGACAGCCTGATATGAGTGTTTCACTGTGCCAGGCTTGAAATGGCTGAGTAGTACCAGAATGCATGAATGAAAAACCTGAATGTGAAAAGGGCTTGACTTTTTTTCTATGCTGCATCCAAGAATAATTAAGCTCAGTCCCTCTGGCTGCGGGCAAAGCCACAGACTTACTGGAGAGAGAAAGAGAGAGAGAGAAAGTCTGGAAGAGAGTGGGGGAGTTGTAACCAGCCCTGACAAGAGTAGTGACCAACCCAGTGCTAAAGGCACACACACACACACACACACATAGAGTAAAGGATTCACTCATTAAAATCTTTCATTCTAGCTTACATGTCGAGGCTGTTATATAGATAAATGACCCTTCATCTTTTTAGTCTTTTGCTAAAGGATTAGGATAAACATTGGGCCTATTTGATGGGTCATATTTTAATGCATGGTGCTGTGGTTTTGAACATTGCTCTTTGGAATACAGCTACCCTGTAAGAAAATACTTAACATTTTCTTCAAAACTACATTACAGATAGTGACCTAAATTATTTTCATTTAACTCAGAAGACCCTACTAAGTGGAACATGCCAGTCAATATTACCTCCAACACACACACATTTACCTTCCGTCAGAGATAGCTCATATACATAATGTTTTTCTTGGTTAAAAAAAAAATACCTTAGCATTTCCCTAGAAATACATTAAAGGACACTTAGAATGTCTTAGCAACCACATAGAACTGCCTGGCAATCACCCTCAACAACCTGGCATTGTGGTAGTGGGTTTACACAGGCAAACATCACCAACATTTTTTTCTCTAGAAAGCATAAAAAAATCTATTTCGGCTTGTGTTTTGAAAAGTGATCCCATTCAGTTGGATAGGATTGGATAAGTTAAAGGCTTTGAATAACATTTACACAAGGATCTCCTGGCATGCGTTTTAATTTTATTCACCTTTTCATAAGAGATCAGTACTGATTCAGAGTGTTGGCTTCATCCAGGTGCAATTTCTTTATTCCTCAACATTTAGTGGAAAGCTCTTGCTCTTGTTATTTCTCTCTTTCTCTTAAGTTATCTTGTGGGATTTGGACAGTCAGCTTTGTTTAATGTTGCGGTTTGGCTTGAAGTTGGTAAGGCTGGTGCTCTTAATGGAGGATCTGATCTTAGATGAGCTGATGTGTGAGTGCAGCAAGCAGAACAGCACAGGCCTTTGTGACGACATGCACACACACTCGTTCTTCTCAGTAAGGGATCCGCTGCACCTGCGGATTCACAAAGTATAAAGGGCCACCGCCAATCATTCTGCTGCCGCGCTCGTCTGGCATCTCCCAAGGAGATCAGATCACCCTGTGAGAGAATGTGTGTGTGCGTGTGTGTGTGTGAGAAAGGCTGTTTCAACAGCTACATCACTGCTATATAATAAATCACAGGATTTTACAGCTATTATGGCATCAAAATCTCTTTAAGAGCTCAAGCATGCTGATGGAGTGCGTATGTGTGTTTCTCTTTTTATATATACTTAAGTTCAGAGAAGTAGACCGACAGGCATTTAGCATGTGACATGCCCTCCGTCACACACACCCACAGTGCCAACCTCAGTATAATTCACAGTATGTATAGTCATGATTGTGATTAGGGAAAATGTTAAAATGACACTTAATATAGTGGGTCATCAAGGTGAATTTATTTAAAAATTCAGTACTATTCTATTTAAATAATTAAACTAAAAAAACTCAGTTTTAAATGCTGCAAGTAAATTTAGACATTACAACTGTATAATAAATCAAATATTAATTTTGATATTTCCATGCTTGATCCACTACTCAATGTTCTTCACTTGTCAAGTGCACATCTCTTTCTCACAGGCATTGCTGAAAAGTTTGTAGTTCGTTCAGATATGTCAATAGCAAAGAAAGTGAAGCACATATGATTACTGTGCCGCTGCACTGGAGCGGCTCTACATGTGTGCTGTGCCATTAAATGAAAAATATGACAGAACCATAGAATAAACAGCAAAAGTAACATGAGTAGAAGCTCAAGCAATAGATTTTAATAGGAATAATTAAGCCTGAAATAACTGAGGGAAACATTTATTTGCAAAACAAATTAAGTTAACTAATATGATTCAATTCAATTTAAGTTAATTTGTATAGCTCTTTTCATGATGCAAATTGTTGCAAAGCAGCTTTACAGAAAATTAAAGTTTCTACATTATGTTTAGTAATAGCTTATCAGTAGTGACTATCTCAAGTTGATGTCCATATGGCAGAAATGTACGGTAAAAATCAAGAATTCATATTCTTTTAGTTCTAAAACTTACAAACACAGAACATACAGGTATTGGTAAAAGGTACTGATATTGTTATCATAATCTTTCTGGAAAAAGTGGTATTGATTCATGCCTTGTTTTTTTATTTTTTATTTTTGTAAAGTTTAACTTTAAGTGACAACAAAGTTAATTTAGGTGTAAAAACTGTGGAAAAGATCATGAGCAAATAAATGTTGAATTTCAACAAATTTCAATTAATTAAAAAATCTGTACTATATCACTGATATGGTGCACCTCTAACGATTTTCAAATGAATTTAAATAGCATTTTCCGATAATTTGCTTTTGTTGTTGTAGAGAAGAGTTCATTTTATAGTGAACTATGACTTTTGTTTGAAGTCTTTATCTGGGCAAATATGAGCACTGTTTGCTTGATGGTTTGTTGATCGTTTATTTTTTACTGTAACTAGAGGGGTAGAGGGGTCTTGTTCTCTAGAGACAATTTGAGAAGCAGAACACTTCAACTAATTTGCTCTAAATTTCATGTTGTTACTGTCTGTGAGAAACAGTTGAGATCTCATTAAAGAAAATGATTTTTTTTATTATTGACTACGGTTTGACAATAAATTATTTTTGTTATGGAATTTGACTTCCCAGTGCAAAAAATTCTCCCCTGTCTGGTCTGCCGTGTCTTCACAAAGAAACTCCAGCTCTCACCGTAAGCCGCCATGTAGTCAAATGACACAGACAGTCTTGTTGTACTACACCAACAAAAGCTATGAATTCCTTAAGAATGGCCTTGTGTTTGTGAGCACACCCCCGCGGGACCTCCGCTCTGCGTCTATACATCTTCATCGACAGCCTTTGTTGGGGTGTTGCGGCCCTACTGCCTGAAAAGACTCTGCCGTCACCTGCCAGACTGCAGGAATGTTAATGCTGTGGCCTTGATAATTGGATTTTACTCACACAGTCTGCAAAAAACACACAGACACACACACATCTGCGGATAGACGTTCTGGCCTGCTATTGTTAAGCAGCCATCTCAATAGAGAGCTCAATAGAAGCTTGCTGTGTTTGCATAGGGCCTCACGTCCCCTTAAAGAGTGTTTACAGTCTGTGTGTGTGTGTCTGAGTGTATGTGAAACAGCTTGAGTGCCAGGCACTTGTCTGTCAGCCTGCTGGTACTTATAGGTGTGCAGAGCAACTAAAGAGAGGTTTAAGAGTGAAAGAGGGATACAAGCAGAGAGAAATGTCTTCTGGATGCACACAAAAACCAACAAAACCAAAATAGTAAAATACACAATCATATGACTCTTTTAAGCAGTTCTTTTTTAGTGAATCAAATACATGCAACATGACCAGTGTAGCTAGATTCTTATGAGTCAGTTCTTTTATAGGGGTCATATGATGCGATTTCAAATTTTTCTTTCTCTTTGGAGTGTTACAAGTTCTTGGAGAATAAAGAAGATCTGTGAAGTTGCAAAGACTAAAGTCTCAAATCCAAAGAGATATTTTTTATAAAAGTTAACACTGGTCCACGCCCCCCTGAAACAGCTCGTTCTAACACGCCCCCACATATCTATGTCAGTATGTGGGAAGATTTGCATAACGCCGCCCAGATGTTCATGCAAAGAAAGAAGGCGTACCTTTTATTCTCGTTGTAGTATTCGTGTTGCCACCGCCGCCATGTTGTATAGATGCTGTGTGTTTCACTGTGAAAGCGAAACTACTTTGTTTGGCCTTCCAAAAGAGGACGATATCCGCTTCGTCATGCCTGGGGCTGATCCGTACTGGTCGCTGAGGAAATACATCAGCTTTGCCCTGTGGATCGCTGAATTGGCTTTCACCATGGACGAAGCGGAGTCCAGCCCGGGGTCGTCACATGTGGTTGCTGCAAGGCCAAGGTACGCTCCTTCGTAGAATTCGCCTGCCGCACCGTTCTCAATCCGCCCACCTCTGCTCACTCAAGCCTGCCGCGGCTCACTCTAGGCCTCCGGCCTCTGCTCACTCACTCACTTTGTGTGTGACGCTGTTTCGTTGAGAAAGCAAAACTACTTTGTTTTTGCCTTCCAAAAGAAGGCATGATTAGAAATCATGTTTATATCACGTTTATAATGGGTTTTATGTTTATGTCTCGTCGCTCTGGCCGGACAAGGCATCACAATATGACTATTAGGGCTTTTCTAGGTGTATTTATGGAGTGTGGGGTGGGATCAGTGTTATGACTGTGTGTGTGTGTGTGAGCCTGGGTTTGTTTAGGATGCACAGGGCACACCGGGCACAGATCCGTTGCATGAGCTGCTCACACATCTTAGCTGTATGACTTCTTGTAGAAAATTATTTTATTTTACCTTAGAAGACCATCTACCATTACCTTCCAAACACACACACACATACACACCCACCTATGTATGGTGGGTATAAAATGTATTTTTTGTTACATAAGAGCAAGTTTATTTATAAAACCTTCTCACTAGTCTACATTTTTTATTCTCTCATTCCAAACACTTTAAATTTTTACACACAAACACCAGTCCAAGTATAAAGGATGTGTTGTGTTTGGCATGCAGGCTTTATTTTGCTGTAATCTGTGACAGAGCAAAGTGTTTGAAGCAGTTGCCTCAGTGAGTTTCGGCTTGTTGAGGTGAACACACTATGATGGGTGGAGCCACAGCTGCATTCCACCGAATCTGAGGTGAGCTCTGCTTCTGACGGTGAATGACATGCCTACAAAATGGTGGGAACATACAATGTCTTTATAGTCTTTGAAATTCCTCTGTAACTCAGTGATAAAAAGGTGAGCTAGGCTGTCAAGTAGTGGGTTATTGCTTTTTATAATAAAACCTTAAAAAGCTCAACATTTATATAATATAAAATAAATACATAAAGGCATACATTAATGTTTTACAATAAAATAGCATGGTATTAATGCAGTTTGCAGTGAATGTTTGGCATGATTGTTATGAACATTTACAATTTTTGTAACTTGAACATTTACAATTTTTAATTTATTCAATACTTTTATCTTGAGAGTTTTACAGATGGGGAGCAAAAATGATTTATCCTAAGGAGACAGTAAAATGAGTTCCAAAAATTGCTCAAAATAAAATGCTGACTATGATTAATTATTACTGTGAGTAATTTTCAGTGGCCTCTCAATGGATGTTTGTATAGTGGGTTTCATGGTGGTTTGGTACTTGTTTTTGGAGCAATCTGCTTTTACTGAGCAGTGAAGGCAGCTGATTGGATGATTTCCACTCGCCCCCTCTACATGCTTCCCATCAACCCTGATCATAAGCCTGACTGCCAAGATAACCCTCCTTCAGTCTGACCACAAACACTACACATATATAAGCACAGAGTTTCAAACACCTCTGGTTAGACATAGACACTGTGCTATTCATTGACAGACTGCTTACACACTTTAAAAGCAGTATATACAGTATATCGTGTAAACTGGGTCTGGCAACATCAAAGATGCCACATATCAAAAGGTTCAAAGGTTAGTGTGTGTTATCAGCTTATAATGCTTTGGTTTACTCAGTTGAATACTAGTGACAGTGAATACAGACATGCTTATTAACTTTCTTGTCTTAGCCAAAGAATAGAAGCAACAAGATGGACAAAAAGTGCCACTTCTTTCTTTAATGCAGTTGCTTGTACAATATACATACTCAGCAACAATTAAAAGTTTATAAAAGCTGTCATGAGTCCAATGACAATAGCCATTTAGTTTTCAGTGGCAATTATTTTTAAATTTGAAAGTCAAACATTTATTTTCTGTGTTTTGTGCATTTTGTGGTTTGGATGTGAGGTACGTGTATGTGCACGGCATTATTTATAGTAAGATGCTGCGGAACGCACGGCTCAATCTGCTAAGCTCGTAAAACACCTGTGTAAACACAGGGCCTATCACTCCTCTCCTCTGAGGAAAAGATCCTGTCAGCTCTCCCTCTCTCACTCACTCTTTTGCGCTGACTTCCATACCAGCTCGCTGTGTGGGGGTCTCTCTTGTCCCTCCCTTCTCTGCATATGAAAAAGTTCCTCCTTTCTTCCCCCTTCCCTTTTTCCAAGAAAGAAGAATGAAGGCACACGCGGAATGACCCTAAAGCCAGTGGTCAACTGAGAGGTTGTCCAGAAAGCATGCATGTGATCTCTGGAAATTTTGTGAGGGGTGAGACTAAATGTTGCGTCAATTTAAGCTCCTCAAAACAGCCCATCTCCAACTGTCACACACACACACACACACACACACACACACACTTGGCCGTTTCACTTCACTAGATTAGCAGTGCAGGGGAACTCCAAACCCTTACACTCCAGTCCAGGCCTCCATGTCAACAATGATAAACAACACACACAAGACAGATAAGATCATAGCACAATTGCGTTTGAGATAAGTCCCCTCAGTCTAGCTGATAGCCATCTACTGGAACTGTACACATACAGAGGGCTGCATTTGTGGGAAATTAAATGAATGCTTGTGGATACTTCTGACTCACATTGATGCTTTTGCTAATGTAAATTCTTATAACATCAAAAATAAAGATCATATGCGTGTCAAAACTGGCCATTTATACTACAAACCATTATTGACCTGCTTTACAAGGTACACTACAAACACTGATTTCTCTGTATATGGAACAGAAATATGAAGTATTTTAGTGTCACAAGATCTTGTGTCAACCCAGTGCGATTCCATGTTCCACTGATCCAGCCATCTGCATTCCCGCCAAATGACATCATCTCCTCTCACCGGCTGGTTGCTCGTCCCACTCTTCCGGTGGTACAGCACAAAGCGCACACTGAGGGAGTAAACGGAGTGCACATGTATCGCATGCTGCTGGAGGGCGGAAGTACGCTAATCGGCCCTGCGTTCTCCCTCCACCCCACCCCACCCCACCCCACCCCAGCCCTGCAAAGTTGTGTCTGGGCTGCATGTAACAGTATCTCTAGAAAGGAACACAAAATGGAGAGCTTTGTGAGGAGAGATTAGCTCAGGAGGGGGATTGATAAGGGAGAAGCCAAACAAAAGAAAACTGAAAACTCTACAAGCAGCCAGGCACAGCCTGAACACAGGTGAAATGTGGTGCAGAAAATGTGTGTTACATATTAGGCACAATAATTATACTGCTTATAGTTTGAGTGAAAATAGCTCTGATTAGATCAAACAGTTCATACATTTGCTCTTTTTGAGAAATAGGAAGTGACACCTTTGTATTTGTATATAAAAAGTGGTTTATAGTTAGTTACGTCACAGAAACAGTGGGAGAAAAGTAATATTTCTTGTACAATTGACAGTAGACCTTTTGCTCAAGATCTGCTGCCATCCAATGAACAAGCACAGATAGAACCAAGTCTCAGATCTTTCTCCGATTTTTATTTTTTTGATCATTCACAGAAGAAAAGTCTGTCACTACTTCCATTTCATCAACTTTAAATAATACATCTATAAACCTCAGTGAAAGTTGCAATTATTTTTTTTACTAGATCATCATTCCCACTACATGATGTTTAACATGTGGCTCAGTGACGTGTGACCCTTCCACCGGGGATACATCTCATGTTCTGGTGGCTGAGGCCGTTTCACTCCAATCAGGCACTAATATAAACCAGCACTATTGTTGTAACTTTACAGAAATAAATCTCACAATCTTCTCCTCTCACCCGAGCATGGAAGCCACACGCTACCACACACCATATGCTTCAACCAACCGCAAAAACACGCTGGCCATTATGGCTCTCCAGACTTAAAATTGAAAGCAGAGATGAGGACAGGAAAAGTACTTTGGAGCAATACAGAATCTGATATTGTACCCGTGATGTTAAAACAAGCGCATTTTCTGGTCCTGTATGTTGTGATTATATTCATGGTACAAAGATCCACCGTTGGAGCTCTGTTTTTAACATCTCACCACAAATGCTGCATTTTTATAAATACAAAATAAAATAAAAAATAATAATAAATTATAGAGCCTCTTGCATTCAGAACCATTCCCTTGCAATGCATTTTTTAACAGTACCAGTCCCAGATAGGATCAATAAACCAACTAGTGAATTTTGAAATTGACTAGTTGTGCACATTGCTTGTTTCATTACTAGTATCTTTGACAAAGTTCACAAGATTTCCAGTGATCTGTAAAATAGTGAACACACCTATATTTGACTACTGAATGGCCTGTTGGAAAGCTTTTGTTTGTTCTTAGAAGATTTTAAATCCGTTTGGTTATTGGCAGTATACATTAGCCTAGCTTTCAGTACTTTAAAGGAACACAAGTACAAACCCTTCTGGACACACATCCCAGTGGAGCTTGTGGGATTTAAAATCTTCTAAGAACTAACTGCACTCCCACCATCTCACTCAACCTTTCTTTCTCTTACAGCTTCACTTGCATGTACTTGTAATCAGGAAATGAGCTGCATACCAGGCTAAAGGGTTGAGAGTCACCTGCTGAATAGCTGTAAGCTGCACTGTATACATGACTGTCAAGCTTGAGAGGCTCCTAGTGTTTAACTCTTTCTGTCCTTTCTCTCGCTCTCTTTTTTATTGGTACCCTGCGGGACAACGAACTAAAGACTCGTTGACCTAACAAATGTCCACTTATTCAAGTTTACAGGGCATGGTACTGGTTCTGTTTAAATGAGGAGTGTAGGAATCACTTTGACTGTATAAGAATTCTGTTTTATTTGGCATTTTAGTGATCTGTAGTGGTATTTTATCATCTATATCCAATAAGACCCAGCATGTAAAATAGCATGTACTGAACTTATTAGTTCAAGTTATTGCATTACATATACTACAGTGTGCGTGATGTGATTCTTGGCTGAGTTTGCTCAGTTGGTAATGAGATGATTGAGAACATGGTGACTCGTTTAGCCCCATTTGAGGCACCGTTGCTGTCTTATGTTAGTCAGCATGTACACACTCAGGAATTTGGTTGGCAGTCAGATGTATGTTTATGCTGGCAAAACATGATCTGTTGCAGTGAAATGTGCATGACATAATTAAACAACATTGCACAAGCAGCTTTACTGAATATCAGCATGGCTGTGAATTGCCTGTAGGCCAAGTGCTGGAAGCAATCACAGAATTGTTGTATAATGTCAACAAATAAAACTTATTGTAAAGCAGTGCTAGCTGTGCTCCTATGTCAAATTTAGTCCCTATTGTAGTCACAATACTTACCTATTAACTTTATTTTGGGTTGACTGGAAAGTCCATAAAATACATGGAAGACTGCCATTGATGCTTTTGAAAGTTACTCGTGCAGTTTCACTGTGATATGCTTCATATCGGGAGCTTTGCTGGTCGCTGCACTTGAATGAGTAGACATATCTCACATACACATGTCTGTCATCTGGCAGGTATAAAAGAGTGCTCTTTCAACCCCCCCATCATCCCCTGCAAGAGGTTCCCAGAATTTTTTTTATGCAGCATTGTTTGTACGCACTGCTTAATCAGTTGGTGCTTAATGGAGTTGGTCACCATATTAAAACTATGGTTATTGTGGATAGGACGTAAATGAGTGCCTGCTTGTTGTTTGTGGGCAAGCAATGGTAGTAGGAGTTTTAGAGAATCTAAAATAAATTTGGACCTCTTTTTGTAAGGCTTAAATGGGTTTTAAGCCACAATTTTGATTTAGTTCTAACATGGAGTATAACCTAATGACCTCCCATCTTGACGGCATGCCTTCACCCCTTTTCCAACAGAGGCCTCTAAGACCTGATTACACAAATGTTTATGTCTTCTACAGAGTGCTGCTGGCTAGAGATAAAGCCAGGCTGATGCTTATCCTCTTTCCACACAGTAGAAACCACTAAGACAGAATGTAAACCAAGTCTAGCGCCATGACTTTCATGTGCTCTAATAGAATTGGCCCTACTTAGACGTGATTGACAGCGTTTAAGAATTAGCTTAGTGTTATCTGGACTGCTTCTATCACCTTCTTGTACCAGTAAAAAGTGAAACTGCCATTGACATCCTAACATCAAGTGACATCAAGTCATATCAAAAGGAAACACTATTTGATGCAGCCGAGTTACATGAAAAGAGAGAGGACAATGTAAAACCTTGAGAAGTGGGGAATTTATTTCCTTGTTCCAGGTTAACTGAGGAAAGAATTGAGTTGAGTGTAAAATACTGCCAGAATGTTTACTCCAGCCATCGGTTGGTCATTTACCTTGATATATTTTGCCAATCATAACACTTCTTAGTTGTATCACCTATCTTAGCACGCTAGCCTAATATTATACTTGGCCCTTTTTCCTAACTAACTATGAGCACAGTGATTTCACTAAACAGAAGTTAGCACTGTGTTTGCCTTCCTTAAAACCTTTCCATTATTGTTCTATATTGTGAAGACATGGCAATCAAAAACCTATTACAAATGTAGTAAGATATTTAAGTTGGTTTTGTCTTTAGGCTGTTAACTAACTTTAATGTTTAGTATCAACACTGAGAACATGTTCAACACTAATCACACTGAGACAATGATGTTTCAGGTTCTATAAATAATGTCTGTGTAGTTTTGAACCACTTTTGATTATACAGTCCACTTAGGAGAAAAAACAAATGTTCAGTAAAGTATTTTTTCTTCGCCTCATTCATTAAATAATCAACAATTACAATAGCTGATAGCAGCAGCACTAATTGAAGAAAACAATGGTTTCTATGCTGTTAAGGCATATGATTATAAGGCCCAGCAGAAGGGTCACAGTGAGGTCTGAAATAAGCAGCTCAGCAATTAGTGTTCTTGCTACCATTCTCACATTTCAACATGACAGGAAACAGTTAATATGTCAAAGGCCAGATATCATCAGTCTTTAAAACACTTTACTTCAATGTGTATAGTGTTGGAGGCTGCTCAGTACCTATGAAGTACTCTGGGGAATGTGACTTACCTGCTAAAGTCATTATTTTGTTATTTGCACAAAAAAGCAAAAGAAAGAAAGAAAGAAAAAAATGAATTTTAACAGAGCTCTATAGAGAATTTATTGTCACTATTTCAAATCCTTTAGCTATGTTTTTAATGAAACTATTTTGGTCTTTTAAAGCACTCAACGCTCATTCCCATGACCAAGGCCAGTGTTTTATGAAGTGCTGATTCAAGTACACAGCAGCTCAGGGATTTTACCTCATGTGAACTAAGGGTTAACACTCCAGACGTCTTCCAGTGAGCTTTAGTCGCAGCTGCCAAGGTTATATAAGGTGATAGCAAATCGTTTACTTGCTGAAATGTTCCATCACATTTGGCTGGTTTGTCATTAAGCCTGCCTACTTCAGATAGTTGGGAGGGTTGTGTACAGTAAGTTGTGCTAGCGGTGTATTATCAGTCAGCCCAGCAAGTGGAGTGATTACAACTTCCAATAAAAAAAGATTAGTTATTGCCTTTGTTTCAACCCTCCCCTTTCAGCAGAAGCAGTCAAGATTAGATTTTAATAAGAACGACGAATTTGTCAAAGAGCAGCCAGAGAAGATGGCTAATAAAACCACAGCTAATCCAAGGAGCAGTCACCCATAGTCTCTTGTGAAATTCAACAGTTTGAGTAAACATCTACCAGTGATATCTAATCCATATTTGCTTCTGTGTTGCAGCTGAGGTTCCTTGAAATTATTGGAAAGCTGTTGTGCCTTGTCATGATATTTATGACCTAGTTTATCTTCTACCTTACAGTTAGGGCTGGACGATATGGCCAAAATTTATATCACAATATATTTCTTAATTTCAGTCGATACGATATAATTCCAATATCGATGTGAACACTATCTGAAATAGAAATCTTTTGTAACATTATAAGTGCCTTTATCATGACTTTTGATAAATTTTAAGCATCCTTGCTAAATAAAAGTATTCATTTCTATAACCCCCCCCCCCCAAAATAAAATAAAAATTATACTGACTCCAAGCTTTTGAATGGAAGAGTGTATGTTAATAAAGCATTTTATTTCAGATAAGTGCTAATCTTTCGATCTTTCTATTCATGAAAGAATCCTGAAAAACAAATATACTCAACTGTTTTAAATATTGATAATCAGCAAATCAGTATCTGAAGGATCATGTTGACACTGAAGACTGGAGTAATGATGAAAATTGATAATGAAAATGGATAATGAAAATTGAGCTATGATCACAGGAATAAATTACATTTAAAAATCTATTCAAATAGAAAGCAATTTCATATAGTAAAAATATTTAAAAATTTTACTGTTTTGTTGTACTTTGGATCAAATAAATGCAGCCTTGGCGAGTAGAAGAGAATTATTAAAAAAAAAAAAACATTAAAAATCTTACTGTTCAAAAACTTTTGACTGGTATTGTAGGCTGATTATTCTTATAGATTGAATCAAATGTGCTTTAGCCAGAAAAAAAGGGTATGAAAAGTGCTCCGAGTCGATGCAGACAACAACAAAAAAAAAAGAACAACAAAAAAAAACTGGAAATGTTACTGGAGACAGGCTTATTGAAAATGCAAATTAATTCTCTGTTAGCAGGAGGCGCTTTTAGAGTGTTAAAACTAGCGGTTTCCCCAGTAATGGCTTTAATCAAATCAGCTCCGCTCATGAATGCTACTTTATCAGATAAAAATTAAAATGCCATCAAAAAGTTTCTAAAGACAGTCGGTTCACTTCAGAGATACATTCATATAAAACACCCGCGCTGTATTTTGATTTTGAAATGTGCAGTGCTCATGTTTATTCAACAGTTAATTGACACAAATCATTTAATGTATGTGAAACACTGGTAATGTATATTTTGAAATATCGGAAATGTGTTTAAAAATCATATCACCGTTATTGAAAAAAATTATATTATGATTAGTGGTCAACCGATATTGTTTTTTTGACAGCCGATGCTGATGCCGATATCTTGGAAAGCAGGGGGGCCGATAGCCGATATAAAGCCAATATAATTAAAAAAAAAATTTTATTCATATTTAAGAAATGGATTAAAAAATAAATGTGTCAAATAAACATACTTATACTTTAGATGACAAAGTATTTTTCACAAATAAATAAATATTTAATAAAAAAATATAATTAAAAAGGAAGTAACCAACAGGGCACTAAGTATTCTGGGAAGTTTGTGTGCATTGGGAATAATATTTTTCAAATAAAGTCAGGGTAACACTCATTTTACATACAGCACACAGAGAAAATGACATGAATATGCATAATAATGCATAAAGCACAGCATAATTTGAAATCACGAGTTTAAAGTTTGAGGCATTCAATTCACACTGACCGACCGTCACACAGAGAACATGCGATCACGCTGGTTAAAAATGCACACTTCACAAAATCTCACAGCTGGATTCGACTAAGTTTGCAAGGTTGTTAAATAAAATGTTCATTAGTCATTCAAAGTTTTGTTTAAATGATATAAATGCGTTCTATAGGATTATCAGACAGACTTCTATCCGTATTAGACAGAACTGTTAACAACAACAGCAAACAAGAGGGAGAATGTGAGCACTGTGTGCTCAGGCGCTGCCGCTCTCAACGCTGTCAAAATAAAAGTCCCGCCTCGAACACATCGGCCAAGCAGAAAAAACGTATTGGCCGATGCCGATATTTGAAAAATGCCAAATATTGGCTGTGGCGATATATCGGTTGACCACTAATCGCGATACATATTGATATTGAATTATTGTCCAGCCCTACTTATAGTCTCTGTTAAAAGCGCCTGAAACTGTCTAAGCTTCTTTCACTTGTGTGCTCTTATCACAAGACCACTTGAGCTGAAGACCTTTTTACCAGGCACCTGAAGTTTCTTACTTCCCCATCCGTCTGCACGCTGCAAGAATTTATGACATGGTAAAATGGCATGAGCCATGATCGAGTGAACATGAATGACCTTCTCTTGAATGTCCCACTCTTCTAGTGTCTGTGGATCTGGAGAGACCAGAGATTCCTTAGGCTGATATCACAGAGCCCCTTTCCCACTGTGAGGTCTAAGATACCTGTGGCAGATGAGTTCCTAGGCCTGGTTTTATGAAGACGGGGGTTAATCTGTAGTAAAACTGAAAAGAGCTTCTTTACGAGGTGCTAATGGTCTGTTAATGCAAAGGAACCAATTCATCTACCTGCTTGTTTATTTACTGCCTATCGAGGTATGGCTCTATTCAGACCACGGAAGAAATGTTGACAGGTTAACCACCCCCTAATGAGAGCAGGCTGACAGAAATCCCCCAGCAGTTCATATACTTTGCTGTGACCAATACAAGTAAGCTGGTAATATCATCAAATCATTTCTACTGTGACATATTCCTTTATTTAGACTTCATGTTTCTGTTTTAACTGATGATTACTCCTTAATAAACTGAACTCATCTGTGATTTGCCCATCCTGGCCCTGATAGTATCTTTTTTTTATACAGATTTTTGTCTGTAGATGTTCAGGCTTTGTTTACAGCACACTGTAACGTGATGCCACTGAAATAGGCCATAGCGTTACTCAATTAGTTGCCTGGTTTTCCCGAGTCCTCTAATGGCTGTGGGCAGATACCTTTACAAGCCACTGTTGTGTTTATAATTTCCTCTTGTGAAACTTGCATGAAGAGCTGTGCATGTGATTTAGAGACCCGGTCACAATGCAAACCGCTGTGGCTGACGTTTCCTACCTTTGTGTGGATGAGGGCCCAGGGGTGCAGCAACGGATGCTCTGCCCCGGCGCTTGCCGCTTTGAAGGGGAAGGAAGCTCTGTGTCAAAGGCAGCAGTTCAGCTATCTGGGGCCGAGACAAATCACTGCCATTATGAGGCATCCGATACGGCAAACTAAGTGAATTCCTTCTATTCAAATCATCATGGAAATTTTTGTTTGACTGTGTGGGGCTATTCAGTAAGTTCCCATCAAGTCACAGACCATGGCAGAACTCTCTTGAAGTTTGCTTCTGCACTGTTTGTTTTTGCACTGGCTACTTGGTGTACAGGATTTTCTAATAACCTTGAGAGAAGCCTGCACAGGCCCCAGTTCAACGAGTGCATATGGCATATTTCTCTTCAGCGAGAAGAGACCGCCCCTGCTGGAGGCCCCCACCCCCACCCCACGTGCACTGCAAGTCACTGGAGTTTTTTCTCTGTCCTAAAAAGTGCTCCCTGTAGACATGCTATATGGCCTCTCACAGACTGTCTCCATGAAGGAAATGCATTATGTGTAAAAGGAATTCCATATGGTGATATACGATCTGTATAATTCCTTCAAATGATAAAAAACCCACCTTGCATGCCCTGCTCTTTGTGTGCTCGGCATGAAAAGCTTAAATAAAGGCCCTTCCCCCAGAATTTTTCTTCTGTATCTGCTTTAGCTTTATGGAGGATCTGTTTTACTGTACTTTTAGCGATGTGACACTATGGCCTCCTGGGTTTGCCATAGTAAATGTTTACGAATGGAGGCATGGGCTGTTCCAGGTGAGGCATGCCAAACTCGAGTGGCTTGGATTACGGCCCTAGGCCACGGATGGGAAATGTTGCAGCACCTCTGCCAACCGCCTGGGAATGTGGCCGAAGCCCTGCTGCCTGACGCCTGCCACTGGTGTCAGCAACAAGATTGACCTCACTTCTAGGGAACATTTGAAAAAAGTAGTCCAGTATTGAAGGCTGGGGGCCTACGTACATGCAAAAAGTTGCCAAGAGTGTGGATTAGTGTGTCAGATCCAATGGTGGCTCTTTGATATCCCCTCCAGTTCCCATGATGCAATGGCATGTCTAAGCCCGGCACAGATAACATTTTACAGCCTCTGCAGGGAAGCGCTAGGGGAGTATCACTTGAGCATCAGTCTCTAATTTTATAAAGCAACAGGATTTATTGTGGGGAGAACAATTTTCTGACTGTTATTGCTTACATTGGTTACAGACTAGTTACATTTGCAAAAGCCATGCTAATTGGTTAGAATCAAGTGGGCAGTATATTATTACATATCAGTTAGAAGAACATCAAGAGTTATAGAACGTGCTGTTGAGTGTGTAAAACATGTCCATTTCTAGTTTGGTGAAATAGTTATGAACGTGTAGTAAATTAACACCAAGTGCTGAGCGAAGGCATTTGTTATCATTTCTTTTTGGGTCAATAACATGATGTTCATTAAAAAAAAAATGATAATGAATAAAATAATATGAAAAATGTGATTCATACATAGGGTCTTGAATTCACACATATAAACGTATTTAATTTGTAATTTAAAATCAATTTTGATAATTTCAGGAGGGACATTTTAGTCGGGAACCACATGTACCTTATAGCGTTGTATAATTATATTACAGTTACAATGATGTATCCATTTGTGTGGTGTGCAGTTTTACTCTGTAATGAAATGAAAAGGTAGCTGATCAAACGTTTATGTGTTTATAGCAGTGCCATACAGGGCAGAAAAAAGGCAGTAAAATGTAGCTGGGGTTTTTCCTCAGACGATGGAAAATTGCCGAAGGCAATAATAATTAATGCACATGATGGTAGCATACCTGGGCTGTAAAAAAGCTTAAAAGTGTTCTGGCCATTAGAATTCTTCTTGAGGTGAAGAGACAGGGTGTGCCTCTAAGCCCTGATCTCCCAACGTGCAGCAGTAACTGAATGGAAACAATGTGTGTATTGTCCAGAACAGTGGCAATGTGTTGGTGCACTGGAGATCTTCAGAGGTGTGTTGGAGGGGTGGTTGCTTGGTGTTGAAAAACTAGATCACATCAAACCATGTACAGTGAGCGCATCAGGTTGTTTTCCTCCGCTTCCTTTTCTTCACTTCTTTTACTTGAGCCCTGCCTCTGAATCCCACAAAACACAAAAAAGAATACCTCTCTCTCCTTCATGTTGTTTGTCTTCCTGAGTCCCGTGTGCACAGCACTTCCCATGTGTGACAATGCGGTCACCTTTGACCCATTGATCAGCATTGCTAATAAAGTGAAACTGGGACAACGGAAGGTGACAGGTTTGGCTGTTAAGAGAAAAAGGTCTGCTTACGTTAGGTCAAGTAGAAAGTCGCAAAGAACAGAGGAAGTGGGAGAAAAAAACAACAGGAGAAGAAAAAATGCCGGACGGGAAATTCCTGAGTTGGCTCTTGGAAAAGTTGACTGTTGGGACTAAGAGTTCCATCCGCCACTTCATTCTTATGAAGGAGAGGCTACAACGTTTGCACAAAAGAGCTCTTATGTGATTAACATGTGAACTTGCCTTTTGAGGTCATGTGAACAAAAACCATGAACTAACATCTCAGGCCTCCTAATGCTGCTTTGAGCTCTCCCCCTTTTCTTAAGCTTTCCTTAGCTTCCTTTCCCTCTGAGAGGTGTCTGCTAGGAGGTTTGTTAAGAAATGCCACCTTTGTAGGTGAAGGAAAATTAACAGGCCTCCACTGAATTCATCTGCATGACAGCTTGGCATTGTTCTTTAAATCATTTTAGTGTTTTGGAAACCTGCCCCAAAAACGAAACTGCACACAAAGGCCTTTTGCATTCCATCCCCTAAAGAGAGGGAGGGTAGCCGTTGCCACACTGTGCGTGAACGCCTGCTGTAACTTTCATTCTAGACAAAGTATGATTTATAAAAAAAGTTGAGCACTGTTTGCTTGATGGTCATGTAACCTCTCACAAGCCATTCCAATGTCTCCTTTTATCTTTCTACTGTATATGTTTGCTTAGAATTGATAAAACCAGAAAGACAGCATTCAGAGGAACTGTGAAAATAAACAGTCTTTTCTTTTTGTAATCTCTCAGACGGCACTCTCAAATACCCTACTGAACATACTTTTAATGAGATGTTTGTTGTGACATTTAACTAGAAATAGATGCAGTCTTTTTTTTTTTTTTTTTTTTTGGAGAGATTTGCAGGTTACAGAAGGATGAAGACAGAGCTGTTTACATAATAGTTTTGTGATTGGAAGCATTTCTCATTTTGCACCGGGGCCCCATTCTTTAATGCCAGGCTTTGTGTAAAATTGTTTATGGTTTTAGAACAACAGAATCTGAAATTCATTTAGTGGTTCCTCTTCTTACCATCGCCCATATAAACTGAGCACTGGAGCCAAACCACATGTTACTGTTGAAGCCCAAGGCCACCCCGGCAAGCCAAAGAAGCACATGGAGGATTTGCCTGCCTGAGCATCTGCCAGGGATGAGGGATCCTGCCACGTGAATTATGGAATTGCGTCGCTCCATTCTGGTGAGCTAGCCAGAGTTCTTTGAGGCTGTTGGACAGTTGCTGCTGCAAGACCGGTCAATTGGCCGATCGCCTGCTTGTTGACCTTGCGGCGGTCGTGTGCACTCTCCAGTGTGAAAGAGAGCCTGCTTTATTATGCTTGTATTAATCATCAACCGCTGGCTTTCTGACACTCTTCACAGGAAAGGCTTTGTCAGGGGAACACCATTCTGTCTTTGCAAGCTGTTTCATGCACTTGCTACATTTGCCAGAAAGAAATATTGTAAACTGAAGCTTTTTGTTTTAAATATGACAGCTTTCTCAAGAAGCTCAATTACATAACTGTCCCTGGAAAAAAATAGAGAAATGGTACTTATGGTTAAGGTCACTGGTTGACCATATGCTAAAAATACAGTTGGTTCTTATGATGGCTTTTCAGACTGATGTTTCCTTCATGCTATATCAAATACACCTACTGAAAGACAGTACCTGATAGTTACAGCAGCTGTTGGCCAAATCGTGGCTACATGTTAATCTCAGTAATACTTTGGTTCTTTGTGCATCTGTAGCTTGGCAATGAGGTAAGCATGTTACAATATTTAAGAATTTTAGCTCAGGCTGTTCTTGGGCCTTATGTCAAAAGAGGCTGTAGAGATTTTATTCTTGAATATGTATAATTTTTCAGAAATGGTCACCATAAAGCAGGGGTGCCCAATCCTGTTCTTGGAGGTCCACTATCTGCAGAGTTTAGTTCCAAAGAAAATTGGCATATCATGATGAGGCATATTAATGTAAAGAAATTCAAATCTTCAAACAATAGCTGACAGGATTATGTATTGTTAAGGACGCACCTTTTAATGCCACAACCAGTAGCGACATACTGTAATTTCAGATACATGCATTTTAAATTCGATCCTTCATCTTATATTGGCTTATGAAGATCCTTTCTTTGCACCAGAAGCATGTCTATTAATCAAGGGACTATCTGACTAAACTAGGGACATAAGGACAGCATTTTTTTGTAGGTGAGAACAAGGCACTGAATGTCAAGAGTGGTTTACAGGTAATAGATTGCTGTTGCACTGAGAGACACCTGCAGCCTCTATTTTAGCCCTGGCTGAGGTTTTTTTTTTTATGTGTGCACTGAAATTAGTGGTGTCGTAGCACTATAAAAGTGCTCAGACATCTGTTGGCTATGTTGGGAGTCAGTTTTTATGTTTGTAATGACACATTAAACTCAGTGTTTCCTCCCATCTTGTTCCAGAAACGTGTGCCAGTGGAGCTGTCTAAATGAGTGTGTGCTTTGTTTCTTCTTTGTTTCGGGCCAAGATCTTGCCTTAGATGTGGCATTATATGATCCAATAATTCCCTCAACATCCTAATTAGGTTGCGTGTGTGTTTGCGTGTGTATATGGGTGCTAAACAGTGGCTGTCTGTCGCCTCTGGCCCAGCTGGAGTGAGGCCATACTTGGGTACTGTCTCTACTGTGCTGGCACATTGCCCCGCCTCCTCATGCTTGAGCTGACACCCCATTGGCCCTCACCACAAACGGAAGCTTGGCTATCAGCTGAGGTTGGCACTGTGATGACTTTTAGCTGAAGGAAACTCAGTTGCAGAAGGGATGCTGTTCTGTGTGCTTTTCCATCCTGCATCCCAGTTTGCATACTGTGCATCCTAAAAACTACTAAGATTAGAATTAGCACCACCTGGATCATGTTAAAATTGTAAGTCAAAAGTGTGTTGATGATATGCTTTTCCGTTGGATTTTAGATTTAAAGTGTGAATCCATCCATGCTGATATTGCCCACAACCCCTTATGCAATGTAAGATGACAGTTTTGTGGAAGTGAACATGTCAGTGAACATGTAATGCAACTCGTACAGAACAACTGGATTTGAAACACAATCTTTACTGATTTTCTTCACCAAGATATTTATCTTTTCTTCACTTGTAGTCAGTTCTTCAATATTGAATCTGCTGATTCTGGATTCCACTTGGTTACCTTGTTAACTGGTAAAGTAACTTAACATTTTAATTGAACAATAAATAAAAACTATTTCTGCACTTTGGTTACTAGGCGCTTATAAATAATCAATATCGGTGCCAATCGTATAGAAACAATATTAGTTCATTTTGAAAACATATATTTACATCACTACTGAACTAGCTTAAAATTTGCAATGTGGAGTGCAACTTCAGTCTGTTCTCAGCCACAAGTGTGTCCTCAAGTGTTTCTCAGTTTTTATAACTTTTAATTGTTGTTTTAAACCACAGAAACCCCTGAAGCATTCTGGTGTAGATCTTGACTAACCTGTTTTGGTTTGCTACAATATGCAAATGTTGTCTCCTAGACTGCTAGTATAAAAATGCACATTCTATATTGAAGAGTAATTGAGCTCATTCAACATTGTCTGACTCGTCATTCCTCGGCATGTCAATTATTTTGTTCATGTGAATATATCTTTAAGGAGTAACTGCACATTGTGTACAAGAAATATACACTTTTTATGACATGTCCTGACAGTGGAAGCATAGCGAAGTGGTTGAACAGGATTTCTTCTCACACTGTGAGTGTCCAAGTATACATGCACAGATGTGTGAGCAATGCTAATTTGGCTTTTAATTTAAAATTTTTGAGAATAGTGCCCTGGTGAGCTTGTAACTGATAGAATAAGCATAAACTATTGCTTTAGATGATTGGTTATGTTTTGAACAATAAACATTGAGAGCTGTGACCTGTGCAGCACGTGAAAGATTAATTCTTGCCAGGACTTGCACTGTGTAAGCCAACACTCCTGAAAGAGAAAAGTTTGTTCGTAGCTTGCACTCTTCCCACCAGGTAAACATGAGATGAAAACAGAAGACATCATGGTCTGTCTTAGTTTACAGGTTTGCACAGAGCTTTTTTAGAATTAATATTATTATTATTATTATTATTATTTTGATTTAATTACTTTTATTAATTGTTCAAATTAATCATTAAAGTCATTATTATGTTTTTATTATTATAATTTTTAGTTGTAACTTTGTTTTTACTGTCGGGTAAAAAAGGCATCTCAAGACCCCTTTTATAGCACGTCAACTAGTCGACTTTGAATGTGTAGTTTTGCACAAATTTTCACATACACTATACTGCTACTGATCATAAACATACTCCACGCAGGCATTGGCCTCCCGTCATGTCATTCACAACTTTCTTTCTCTGTCTGTCTTTCTTCTCCTTCATTTTTCTCAAGCCATTCCCCTCCCCATCTTTCCTCCTCTTAACTACTTGTGCGGAGTTAATGGACTGTTTTGGCTGGACTCCAACCACTGAGTGTCACCTCATTAGTGTTCCTCTCAACAGGAGCTACGTACAGCAGAATGTCATTGGTTCCCCCCTTCTGCTTCCTCCGGCCTCGTCCGTAGAAGCCTCCATGAATGGGGAAATGTGCATGCATAATTGAATCTATAGTCTCAGTCTCTCCATCCCTCCCTCCCTTTTTCTCTTCACTCCTCCCTTCCTCATGTCTGATGGCTACAAAAAGGCTTGGACATTTGCCACAGCTACGGATGGATCAGGCTGATGGTGGCATCCCACGACTCCACACACACCAGGGGCGGACTGGGGCTAAAAAGTGGCCCTAGAGTTTCTGGCACAGAGCGGCCCACCACACCATAAACCCACCCGCTCATTAAGCACAGAGCAATTTTTAAAACCACTTACTAACATGAAAATATAACTCAATACAGAAATAAAAATGCTATCTATTTTTTTTAAATTGAAATTCTTATCATTAACTAAATCGGTCTCTTTTAGAGGGACAGTTTAATATCCCTAAAGTTAAATGCATACCATAATATCAGTCCATATGACACACGTGGAAAACTCACGTCGGAAAACGACACTTGGGAAAATTCCTGGGAAAACTCACTGGGAAAAGCACACTTGTCAACTTATTGATGTGTGTTATGACTAGGAACTAAGGTCCCTTTAGAAAGAAACTGTGACTAAAGTTTGTAATGCCAGATGCAGCAGTTGTAGACGAGTTTGATTGATATGACCTCTATAGGCTTCCTTTGTTACTGACGTGAAAAGTGCACACACACACACACAGACACACACACACAGTGCTGTCACAGTGGTCTGGTTTTTTTGAATGTGACGGATGAGCCACCCTGGGTTCAGTGTTGTGCTGACATGGGAACATGTGTACATCAGAGCTCTCTGCGTGATGCAGTGTGCATCTCAGTCATTGTGTACGCTTTATGGCTGCATGTCTTTATTAACACAGTGTGTTATTGTGAATACGTGTGCCCGAAGTTGGACATGTGTGTGTGTGTGTGTGTAAGGTGCCCTGAGTGACTTGTTTTCCCAGACACTTCTTTTATTTCACTTTTTTGAGCTACAGAAGGCAGTCTTAAATGCACACAATTTATCTTTTGTTTCAGTCTTGCGCTCTCTCTCTCTCTCTCTCTCTCTCTTTCTCTGTCTAGTTTGTCCTAGCATGATCCACCCCACTCCTATTTAACAACCCGTTCTGTCTCTACTATTGTTAGGTTCTTCTTTTCAACTCTGTCTCTCTTTCCCACCCCCTTTCTTTCTCTCTTTCTGCTCATTCATTCATCCCTGGAGATTCTGACTTTAGCCTCTCCTCTTCATGTCTGCAATCAAGTGCTTGAACTCGGGCGGGAAACTGAGGCCAACTGAGGATGTGTGGCTGGGGATAAACTTTTCTTTTTTTGGAAAGGATTGGGGGGAGGCGGGGTGTATGTGTCTGTCATTCGGGCTTTGGTCCCACTTTCACACCGTGTCTGTGTTGTGTGTGTGTGTGAGTAGATAGATTGTGTCTCAGAGAGGGTCAGTGTATGTTTCAGACTGTGTGTGTAAAGTCCGATGTGTGACGTGCAGACCCTTGTGAAAGGACACTTGATAGGAGAAAACTCCAGCTGTAATCTAATCAGAGCCTATAATAAAAACAGTCCAATTATAGACCTAAGGATTCTCAAATACAGGAAACCCATTAAACATTTACATTTACAAGAATATACATTTACATGTATTTTAAACAGGCCTATTTACATAAATATTTAAATTAATATTCGTTTGGGGTAAGGTATTTATTTGTTTCATTACTGTGCTAATAATAAGAAATGTTTCTTTAAAAGCAAATCAGCATACTAAAGAGTCATGTGACATCACAGGAATAAATTAATTTCAAAATGTATCAAAATAGCAAACAGTTATTTTGTTATTGTTGTAATATTTTTTAGTAGTTTTTGTTTTTTTTTTTTATTTTTTTTTGTATATGTGGATTTTTTTTATAATGTTTTTACACTTTTTGTGAGTATAAGACATTAAACATCTTACCAACCATCTTAACAAACTTTTGAATGTGTAGTGTATTATATATATTTCCTTATTCACATTTGTGTAGTATATTTATGTTATGCCTATTTATATTTTTAAAAAGTCAGTTTGTTAAAGCAGAAAAAACAATGCTGCAATGCAGTTTTGAGCAAAATTGCAGCAATGCAGTTATCAAATTGAGTTTCAGTTTTTTATTGTGTGAGAAGAAATATAAGAAATGTATGGTTTGCAATCATTATACAAGAAAAAAAAAGAGGATTTTGACCAATAACAGTTAAGTATTCTAGTGTGTGTTGTGTAGTATTTATGCAGAACAGAGCATTTATTTATTTATTCATTTGCATTTAAGATTTTTGCATTATATAAATCATAAAAGCATCTAATATATGTAGTATTAATTAACAAAATACTTTGGCATAGACACATTATGCTTAGCATGCATAATATTTCTTAGAGTTGACATTTCGCCGCTTTGGAATTATAAGGTTGTGTCTGCATTCTGAGCAGTTTTGAGATATTGAGCTTCAAAGTTTTTGTTTGTGTTTAGTATTTTTTTGTTGGTAGAATTTTTTTTTTTTTTGTAAAAAAGGAGGAAAATGTTGTAAAGCTTACAAAAGAGACCCCACATAATGTAAATAAGTTGTGACAGAATAAGAATATGTGAATAACTCAATTTTAACAAAAATGTCAGATAGAACCTTATAATTCCAAGGCAATGATTTGTTAATTAAATGGTTACATAAATTTACAGAAGTGAGGTGGCATTAACTGCGCTATGAAATGACCATCGGCTTTTCTAGTTGTGCTGTCAGATAAAATGCCCGCTGGCATGGGTCTTATCTGACATTCACTCTCTAGAGCTCTAAAGCTGGCATGCTGCTCACTATATCTGTGTTTGGGTTACAGCAAACTTTGATAAAGAGCTGTGATTTATCAACAATTGCTGTAATGAAGAGAGGGAGAAAGTGGATAGAGTAACAGATAGAGAAAGATACACATCTGAAAGACTGATGTAGATAGGCACTTTTTGCTGTATGTGCACTAATGTCACAAGCCGTAGTACGAGGTTACAAGAGTGGGCGAGAGACCAGAACACACAAACACACTCTCAGTCACTGGGTGTCACTCAATCACACACAATATTTACAAGACTGCAGCTGTACCGTTCAAAACATTTCGGCCAGGACTGCCCATAATTAGGAGATATTTTTGCCTCTTAGTCTCCTCTGCTGTCTCTTTCTCTCTCTCACTCTCCCTCCCTCTGCTTGGCTCAGGACTCAGGATAGAGTAAGAGGAGGAGAGAGAGCATTCTTGGCTCAGGCCTGGTTTCTTTGGCAAACAGAACAGTACATGTGTGCAGCTTTCTAAAATGGCTGCCAGACGCCTCCTCCTGAAATGTCGACGGTATGCACGCGCCAGGTCTGTTTGCGCGTGCGTTTGCGTGCCTAGGCTGGGGGTGTGATACATTGAATTAAAGTTGCTGAAGTATGTGATAGCTCTCAACCACGCACAAAACAAAGACTGCTTAGATTACACAGGAATGGAGCCAAGTGTAAGTGTGTGCGCTTGCGGGTTCGGGTTTATAGATCCCAGATACAGGTATTGGAGGTATTTGTCTTGCATAATGACATTACCTTATGTTGCGGGTGGAAGAAGTGCAGAAGGTATAATTGTGACAGCTGTATGGATGCTGTCCAACAGATAAGGTGGCACAAAGATACATTGATGCATCGTATTTATGAAGCTCACGCGATCTGCAATGAGCTCATCATGCTTCTATTCACGTAGACATGATCCTAGATCAGATGTCTTCATCTTAGATTTTAAGTTGCCAAGGCAAGCGTCATTATTACTTTTGACTATTCAACAAATCCATAACTTTAAAGGGATAGTTCACCCAAGAAGGAAAATTCTCTTATCATTTACCCTCCCTCGAGTAGACTTTGCTGAACACAAAATTTATTTTGGTATCCAGTGACTTTGTTTGGTGACCAGTTCTCATAATTAGCTATTAACTACGATTCTTTGCCTCAATAAACTCCTAATTTGCTGCTTATTAATAGTTAGTGAGGTAGTTGTTAAGTTTAATTGTGGGGTAGGATTAAGGGATCTAAAGTAAGGTCATGCGGAATAAAGCATTAATATGTGCTTTATAAGTACTATTAAACAACCAATATGCTAGTAACATTCATGCTAATAAGCAACTAGTTAAAAGTGAGAATTGGTCCTTGGTCATAATCAGAATGATAAACAAGCATAAGACTGTATATCCAAAGTCCTAGTTCCAGTTTTCCGTTTTGAATGACAAATATAGACTACTGCTACCTGATGGTATGGAGAGTTATTTCCTCTCACACAGAACGTATGGCCGTAGGCTTTCTTTGCCACTAGTCCACAGTGTGTTACAGCCTTTAAGGAGAACTCAGCTGCTGCTTTTCTAACCCATCAGGCTTTTAATTGTCACCTGGAGGATGATAATACAGCTGAAAAAATACCATCAAGTTTTAAGAGAACAATATCATGGGACTTGGGAGTGGGTTTTTTGACTCTTATGGGCCAGTGAGCAGTGACCTAGCAACCCTAGGAATAGCAACCGCATATGCTACAAACCACAACTTTAGAAAATGCACTGCAATACCCTGGAATCTATTCAGAGCACCCTACCATCATGGCGAAGAGTTTTTCTTTAGAAAAATCAAATGTACCTTACTTTTCTTATGGGTTACTGTGCAAAGAAGGAAAAGATTAATTTCCCTTCCTCAGTCTGCCCTCTCTCTTCCTTGTTCTCTCCTTGGACTGTTTATTTGTTTAAACAAGTGGCAGGGCTGTTGGGTGCCAAGGGTTGTTGTGCTTGGAGAAGCTTAGAGTGTTTCTGGGAGCTGTCTCTTTTTTACACACAGACACACACAATCATCTTCACCCTGGCCAAACTGTTTAGCCAAATGTTGCTCAAAATTCCTTACCACGTGTAACACACCACCGTGTGTGTGTGTGTATACTATATATATATGTTTGTATAATTTAATTTATATAATTGTGTACCGTAGCAGTGTATCTGGATCAGAGCTGTTTAACTGTGTGTGCCAGCTGTGCTCCATTGTTGTGCTCTCTGTTTAATCACTCAACATCCATGCAAGTCTGTATTTAGAGATGCAAACTATTTATTCACCTTCCTCCTTTTTTTTCTCTCTTGGAGCATCGGTATGGTAGGAGATGACTTTAAGCAGACTGATGAATGGTGCAGAACTTATATATGAATTGGGGGGTTGGCATAGGAATGGGCACTGTCACAATAGTGTCACGATAACGCTTCTGACCAATCAAAAAACCAATCAAAGAAAAAAAAGTCAAAGCTTAATGCAGAAATAGCTCTTAAAAATTCACACAAATGCACTAGAAAAACTGAAGTTTTCTCTGGGCTTTTTTTTCTTATTAATGTATGTTGTTCCCTTCCTTCCTTTCTTTGTCATTGTTGAGCCGAAGCCAAGAACATTCCGTATTTGCAGCTCTGTTTAATGGTCATTTTTGAGGAGGTGGGATTTATTTCTCTCTCTGTTTCTTTACCTCTCCCCTTTAACTTTCACTTCTGAAAAGGAGCCCAAGACGAAAAGGAACTAATTTTCTCTTTTGCATTTTGTATTTACTGGCCAAGCCAATATATTGGCATCTTAAGATTGCATTGGCTGATAAGATTGTCGAATGAATGAAATGAAATGAAAAGAGTTATTAGTTATTAGTTCCTGAAAAGACTGGATGAATGTGCTCCATTGGAGGTGTGTCATTATTAGCAGTATAGAATCAAGGGAAGACTCTCCTAAAGGTTCTGTAAGGTAACATTATTAATCATGTGAACATTAAAGCACGCATCAGCAACAGACAGGATTCCTCTCCATCTTTTCCTCCCCCACTCTCTTCTTTTGCTCACACCCTACAAGGTGGGGCGAGTGTTGAACGTGTGTCTCCATTTTAATTTTGCGAGGAACGTTTCGGCTTTGCCTTTGCCTGTTCTTACATTCTGCTTTTCTCCCTCCCTCTTTCGTCTCTTTTTCCCCCTTACTAAAAGAAACAAGTATGTTTCTGCACACATCTGGCCTGTCCTGTCAGGACCCAGTAAATGTAGTTTCCTTTTCACGAAGCAACGAAGGGGCAGCAACGACCATAACGGCTGTCTACTATAACATACTCCACACACTTATGTAAAACATGATGATCATGTTCTTCAGCATGACTATTTGTATAAAATTCACAAATGTGCAACTAAAATCCATTTAGTAAAATTTCAGTTTATTTCTAGGTTTAAATGATAAATATCCCAGTTTTAAGTGTGGTCTTTTGAACCGTATTTATTCTTTATACATTATGCATTTCTATTGCTCTTATATTGATTTTTTTCTGATTTGTTAATGTCTAAAAACCAAAAGAGCTAAACAAACATGAGAAAACACTGCAAGTGGATGATAAATTACAGTCAAGTGCTGTACTGTCATCTGTAGAGCTACTGATCATTCTGGGTTTTGTGTGTTTTAATCCACCACCTTTATTTGTGTTTTCAGACTTGCAACAGTCAGGAAGTCCTAGCAACAATGAGCCTGGCAAGAACCCTCCAGGTATGTCAACACAATATAGAAATGCACTAACTTCTGCAGTAAACTACTGCCAGGTGCTGGTGTACCCTTAATAATGACACACCATAAAACAATTAAGGTCTCATACAGATAAATCTGCAAACCTTCCTGCATGACATCCGTGTTAGGTGATTGTTTCAGTCTCATTATTCATTATTTCATTTTGGTTACCACAGTCATAGAAAATCTATTTTTAAAATTGTGATTTTTTATTTATTTATTTTTTTTATTTCTGGGGTGGAAATCCCCAGACACCCCACGATGTGATATTATTGCTGGGTATTGAGAAAACATATATTACAAAAGTTGACATTCACAAATCCTTCAAATGAGGTCTCAAATAAGCTCTTCAAATATATTTTAATTTGAATATTTAGCAGCTGCATTACAGCTAAACTTTGAACTTTGCACAGTGCCCCAAAAAATAAAATAAAATAAATAAATGCCCTCAAATTCAACTCTTTCAGAGAAACAGGCTTATTTGATCAGAATATGTTGGTTTTGACCATAATTATACTTAGTTCTCAGCACAAATTAAAGTCAACTGCAACGCCACCATGTAATGTCTGTGATTTTTACAAGAAAAACAAAAATTTCTATTTACATAAAACAAGCCATGTCATGACATCACCAGTCCTGTCAGATCTTAGTTTGAGCAGGTTTTGCTGATGGCATGTGGAGTGAGTAGCGGTTCCCGTCTAACAGTGTGTATCTGTCATGCCAGCTTAACCTGTGTTGGTTCCTTTGGACTCACCTGTGTTTTCCTTTCTTTCTTTTTTTTGGCGGTTAAAATAATGGAGAGTGTAATTAGTTCTTTACCTCAAGAGTAGGTTGTGCGTTTGCCCCTGCCAAGTAAAATAAAGCTCTCGGGCCACAACTCAGACCCAACTAGTACTGCTACTATGGAAACCCGTGCCCTCACTGCACTTCCTATTGGGCTTTGCGGTGCATTGTGGGAAAGACTTGGACATCCTGGCATGCTCTGTGAGGCTGACCCTGTGGGGCTGGTCTTTTTAAAACATGATTCTGGAATGCAGTGTTAAGTATTAGTTGGCTTTCTCTGAACCTAATCCATCTAGTCTGTACATATTACAAGTCACAGTCAGTGTTGTCATGTTCCTGAAAGAAAAGATTAAATGGTAATATGGACAAAATATTATTTGTTTAATCTAATCTGTGAAAACTAAAATATTTTCACTCAGATGCCTGCTTACCAAATACACAGCATTTGAAATGTCCTCATATGTATGTGTTAAGTAAGGACATGTGTCTGAAGAAAATTCTCTTGTCTCCCACAGTTTACTTGGAAGACAGCTTTGTTAAATCAGGGGTCTTTAGTGTTTCGGAGCTGGTTAGAGTATCCAGAAGTAAGTCTTCCTCTCTCTACACACACACACACACACACACACACACACACACACACACACACACACACACACACACACACACACACACACACACACACACACACAAACACACACATACTGATTTTAACACATACTGACAAGCTAACATTTTTGACTATATGAAGAATGTGACTCTCACAAGTAATAAAGAAAAGCATAAAAACATAAAATTGATATCCATTTTATGATCATATTTGTTTTTGTATAATCTACAAATGAATTTAGCAATGATGTCTTCAAAGGCATTTTCTGTAAAATATATAGATAGTTTTGACAGTTTCATCCCACAAGTATAGCTAAAGTAAACATACAGAGCAACACAACCAGCATGCTTTATGCCTAAGCATTCCTGATTTAGCAAGGGAGGGACTTGCCCAGAACATGTGTGGAAAATCCAGTCTGGCGAGTCGTGTGTGTGTGTGTGTGTGTGTGTGTGTGTGTGTTCACTAGTTTTGGTGCACAAACACGCAGTAGTTTATGTGTCGACATGCCTGCCTTCATCAAAGATGATGACAGATGTTCCAGAAGGAATCTTTCTCCGATGGCTGAGGACAGTTTTGCCCTAAAGCAAGATTTGTACAAATTGCTAAAGGGGTTATCAAGGCACACACACACACACACACACACACACACACACACACACACACACACACACACACACAAACACAAAGACACTCGTATTCACCTTAAGGGTGAATGTACTCAGTGACGCTGTAACTGATCCATGTCACACCTAAATGTAACACAACGCTCGCAATCTGTCCCACATACACACACACACACACTACCATCAATGTGGCTCCTATGATTCTCTGCTGTTTGGAAAGGCATTCATGCATTAACAGCACTATAGCCATATGACTTAGAGAATACTGCATGTACCACCAAAAAAATAAAATAAAATGTGTTGATCTATCATCTCAAATACAAAAAGCCAGTTTACTGCATACTTAAGGTCTTAAATAGATAATGTAGTGACCATTGTGTCCTTTTGTAATGCAGTTCAGATAAGGTTATAGTGAACACTCTGCGTATTGTTGTGATTGCTCATTTTAAGTACAAATGTCATACCTGCTCACTGCATTCATGTGGCGGCAGCAGGTCCTGGGCTCATTGCCAGCAGTGACTGACAGTAATTTCACATGTGCTTCTTTCACCTCAGACCCTCAGGCCATATCATGTCATACATGAGAACACACATTCTGCTAAAACTTGATGCTACCTACCCAATCTACTGCAAAGGAGAAAACAATATATTTGTGTGTGTGTGTATATAAAAGCAACAGACATTTCATTTTTTTACAGTCTACAGTTACGCAAACCTTGGATATTAATTCAGTAAGAATGTTTTTGGTTTTGCATGGATAAGACATCATAATTGATATCTTATTAAATAACTGTGATTATTTTTATCCTGTTTTATTTTCAGGGACAGCTATACAGTATATAGTACATTTAATATATGTTCACTTAATATTTACATTTTAAAATACTTTTTTTTTTTTTGTAGTTGGCAAATATTTGTATTCAGAGAAACTTATGGTAACATGGTATTATCAGCACGTGTTCTCCCTTGAACACAAAACCACTGCCGTAATAAATAAACAAATACTGGCAATGAAAGATTTGTCTATTCTACAGTGTGCACTAGCCATCTAATAAATCACTTATGCATATTATGAAAGATACGTACATAATTTGGTATATGTACCTTTCATAATATAGTATTGAGCTCTCTTTTCATAAAAGATTAAACTAGCTGTGTCAAGCTATTGTATGTAAACAAAGAGGCTAGTGGCAGTGGTTAGACCACTCAATGAAGCTCTGGCTCTTGTGGTTTCTCTGTAGATATGATATCACTGACACACTTCATACTGCTACAGCTCCTTTCATTCTGTTACCGGCTGTTCTCTCTTAGATTGAGTTACAGCTACAATCATGTTTGGGTTTGCCTTCATGCAAATGTTACCCTGAAAACAACATCTAACCGAGAGCAACAAAGAGTGTTTCAAAAGTGATTTAGCCGATTGACTCTTCATGCCAAATGCATGATGTAAGATACTCCACATTTCGACATATCCCATACCACTGTTTTTTCTCTCTCTCTTTTCTCACCAGCTCCTATCACACAGGGTGCAGGAGTGAACTTCCCTATGGCTGACATGCCAAGTCAGCCATATTATCAAGACCTGAACTCAGGAGTGAGTTTACACCGGTCCCTCTCGTCCCCTCATGGCAGGTTAGCATGCATGTTCAAACAACACATACACAATTTGCATCATTTTGATCCATTTTCAGTAAAGAAAGATTTTGTAACCAGACTTTGCCAAGATCAGTAATGAAAAATATCACAGAAGCTATTTTTGTCAATTGAACTATTTTATAGAAATAATTATCTGTGAAAATTTGACGTACATTAAAAAAAAGGTTCTTCTGTCCTTCGCAGTAAGCGGCCTAAGACGATCCAAGAGGACAGTATGGAGACTAGTCCCACTGGGCCAGACTTCTACCCGTCCCCTAGTTCACCAGCCAGCAGACCCTGGCATGAGAGAGACCAAGGTGAGGGAGAGACCATTTTTAGTCAAGAGTTACTCCTTAGAGTTATTCAGCACTGTTTCTCTCTTAACCCTCCCCTTCTCTCTCTCCCCTCTGTGTGAAGATGTTTTCTGTGTGATTTTTCCCTCTCTTCAGATCTCGGTAAAGTGTAATGTTGATAAACTGGTCTTTACTCTTGAAATGCTTTGTGAACTCTTCATTCAAAATTGAACAAAACATCAGTCAGCATAAACATGTGGCATTCACATAACCTCTGCTGTTCTTCTGAACGCTTATAAAACATTTAAGCAACAAATAATAATTTCCTAAAATTATGACCATTGAAAATTGTATTGCTTTGAAATGTCACTTACAATGTATATGACTGCACACTGGAGTATCAACTTTTACAACTTTTAACATTAAATCATTCCAGTGTGCTGCTGTTAAACATAGCTAGAAAAAAGAGACTGTTCTCTGTTCTGTGTTATTTGTCCTGTTCAATGTTTTGAGTGAAACCTTCGTTAATTAAAGAGAAGTGTCACATTTTTGCTGGGTGGATCTGCCCAGTCTTTGTTTTGTGTGGGCATGTGTGTATCAGAATTGGGTATGGTTTCATTCTTGTGTAGTTTAATGGCTACATTTACAGGAATGTTTTTTAGGCTCAGTTTAAGCGTAGTGTAAACAATATAGTGATATGACATTTTCTTAATTTTTGTGGAAAAAAAGAATTTCATGAAAAACTTTAATGTATATGTAAGAACAAATCCTTTAGATTTAGATCAGACAAGCCTGGTTTCCTGTCTGCATGTGTTGGTAACTGATTAGCCATGTTTTCCCCTCATAAGGGGGATTTGTCTGGCGTGTGGCAACTATTGAACTTGACCTGATCTATAAAATGGATGTGTCAAAGGTCAGAGCAGGGTTGTGACCTTTGAGTTTAGACACTGGATCCAGATGGGAACTGGTTTAGGGGGCGAGGGGGTTGTGGGGGTGGTTGGAGAGAACTCACCATTCTTCACCATTAGTTACCCTTATTACTCACATGCTCATATGTCTGTCGCCTATTTTGTTTAGTATTATTTTTTTATAGTAGACAGTTTAGAATTTAGCCAAAGGATTGCTATAAGAAGGTTTTAATATATTAAAAACTTTCCCTGGGAAACATTTGGTCAAGAGAGATGGTATTTGTATAGTGTGTGTGTGTGTGTGTGTTTTCTGGTTTATATGGTTTATGAGAACATAATACTGTCTGTGTATTATGACATGGGTACTACAACGTAAACATTATTTATGAGGACACTTCCAGTGTCCCTGTAAACTAAATGGCTTCAAAACATAAAATGGTGTTTTTATTTTTTATTTTTTTGGAAACATTGAAAACTCAGCTGAATCAGTTGCTGTAATGATTCACTCATCTGTCAAAACAGTGTCTTAAAATGATTTTAATTTGGGGGCGTTTCTGAACAAATATTGACTCATTTATTCAAGTAATTTCAATTATGTATTATTTTTCATCTTTGTTTTATTTTCTGGATTTTTTTCTGATGCCATTGTTTTTCTGATGAGCTGTTGTGAGAGATGGGAGGACTGAAGACGGGGATAGGGTAGAGCACATGAGAAAGTGGTTTGTTTGGTAAAACCCATATCAGAAGCAGCGAAGCATGAATATTAAAGCCATATGAGGCCTTAACAGAAGGAAACTGCCTCAGCCAAAACCCAGTCTTCATGTGCAAAGAAAAACACAATGAAACAGTAATGTACCTTTCTGATTTCATATCAAATCAACCTGAAAAGAAAATGTCATTGGAACACCACCTTAATTCAGTTGCCAAGCTCTCACTCTCTCCTCTTTTTCTCTGGTATGGAACAGCCCTAGGAATTGATGATGCGGCCTGAAAAAACAAACAAACAGATATATATATGTTTACCTGATGCGTGTTGTTGATCCCTTTTCTCCACACGCTTTAGGCTTTTTGTGAAGGTTTTTGAGAGAGCAAATTTTCCTCCTGTCACCTTCTTTCTCTCAGTATCCCTCCCAGCTTCCTTCTCTACTCCTTTCCTCCCCCCCCTCTCTTCTCAAACACACATAAATACACTCCTGAGGGAGCACCATTTTGCCTGCGAACAGCTTATTCTTTTACATTTTTTCAATGTTCTGTTGTTACAGGTGGGACAAAAATATTATTCAAAAACTTTGTTGAATTTGAACATGTTGATACAAGAAAATGCAGTCCAAATTTTGTTGAGAAAAAAAAAATCCATATAATCCATAACCATATACAGCCAACAGTGTATCCAGGCTCTTTGTTAAAATGCCCCAACTGCATAGATAATGTTTAGGAAACTTTGTTTTTATTGTTTTATGTGATCATCATTTTCTATATGGAGCAGGGCATTTATGACTCTTTAAAAATGTATTTATTTATTTTAATATACATTTTAAAATAAAATTATCCAAATATTTTAAAAATAGAATTAAATAAAAAAAAAACTACAAAATTCTTTTTTTTTTTGGTTAGAGAATTTCTGCCAGCTGAATTTTAATTTTAATCTTAATTGTCTTGTCAGAGGCTGTAGTGGTAAAAGTTCATTTTGGAGCATGAAAGGACACACAGGCACATGGAATCCCCCTACATTCCAATGCCTTTGTGTTTTTTTGTGAGATCATTTACCCTTTTCCTGCTATCACAACGAGACTGAGAAAGAGTGAGAGAGATGGAGCATTTATTTAGTTCAGTATATAGCATCTGAGCATGCCCAAACACACATTCTAAGACATCATGAATAGTGCTTGCTGAAATGTCATTAGCTCGCGGCTCCCTCCCTCAGTTTTTATTATTTTATTATTCTGATTTGACTATGTGTGCCTCCCCTTCTTTTCTGTTTTCTCATCTCATCTATGATTGTCAGGGAGCAGCGCCAGAGACACACAGGCCAAGCACTATGTCTCCTCCATGTCTGCTGATGAAGAGACTTTTTTGACTCTTGTTGGAAGCAGATATGAAGTTAATGTTTTCCTTACACAATCAAACTAGATAGATTTTACACTGCATTGCACTACAGAGAGGGAACGCAAATGAGAAATGGCATAATGAGACATGAAAATGTCAAAAGAAATCGTGTCAGTATGTTGTTGACTCTGTTTACTTGGGCGCTCAGTTCAGTTTATTTTTATGATGATTTAGTCAACTTTTTTCTTTTCTTTTTTAAGTCAATTTTAAAAAATGTGCACTTCTGCTCATCCTGTAGATTTCATTTCTACACTGTTAATGCTTTGTGCAAGAAGCTTATATCTGACCTCCCCTGTCTTTTTTATTTTCAGCAGACATGTCCTCTCCCACCATGAAGAAGCCAGAGAAGCCATTATTCAGCCCCACATCTCCACAAGACTCTTCACCTCGGCTCAGCACCTTCCCCCAACATCACCACCCAGGACTGACCACCGTTGGCCACAGTGGTATGACTCTTCTAAAAATACTTCTCACAATCTTTCCTTGATTCTGCACCTGAACAAATTTTGCTCACCATTCTGAATGCTTATTCTGCCTCAAAATACGGGGTGGAAAGACAGTTTGTCACCAACTGTACGAAAGCATACAAAAAGAAGTTTGAACTGTTGAGAACTGTTGATCGGCACTTTCTGCAGACTAGGGTGTCTAACAACTCCCCTTTTTTTTGGAATCCAAAAAACTCCTACTTTTTTTGGTGCGGGAATTTCCTCCGATATGATTTTTTTTTTCATTGAGTTTACATGTTTACATTAGTAAAGTATTTGTTCTCACTGCGTGTGCAGTAATTTCCACCAGGAGTCCACCTCCGCTGCAGTTCTCAGCCCCTGCCATCCTTCCCCCGGCCCCCTCGCCCTACATCTCTCATGGCGCCATCCGCTACCCGCCGCACCTCAACCCACCCGACTCCCTCAAGAACTACATGCAGCCTTACGACCCGTCCAGCCCACAGAGCAGCCAGGTAAGTACTGAATGCTCACGTACATGCAAAAAAAGACTAACGTACATGTGCATTAACCTCAACCCTAATGCAATCATACATAATTAGTACAGTTTATCTGTACTGGAACGGAGCCTTTAAATCTTGTGACTGTGTGTGCATTGTCCACAAAGCATAATAGATACCAGCTGTTAAAATAGGGTTTTGGTTTAACGTCTCGGTTGAAATGCTCCTTTTCCACAGACGAGCAGACTCACATGTATAGCATACTTGTATCACGTGTGCCATACACACTCCAATCATGATCATTGTCACATGTGTTAACCATACTGCAAGCTAAAGCCGCTCTACCCCTAAAACTAATGAGACCCTCATTGTAAGAGCACATGCTGTAAACACAAAGGTGCTTTAGCACCATTTACTTCTTTTTCTGCCTCTACCTCTGGCTGCTTGTCTGTCTTGGTGTCTTTGGTTGTTCCCACTGCATCAGGCTCAAGTTTGATTAACAGGCCACATTATTTCAGCACGGTAATTGACCCAGTTTAGCTAACGAACACAAAATCATTAGTGGTTTTCTCTGTCGGCGCCTTGTCTAAATCAGCTCTGAACCGAGTGTAGAGCCAAATGACAGCTCTCCATCGCTGTGGTGACTCTGTTTATCAGCAGCGGCGTAAATGAAGCGAAGGGGAACGAAAAGAAAGAGGGGGAAAAAACGCAACAACAAAAGCAAGTCAATAAACACTCCAACCAGGGCAGCCACTGCGCATTAGCACAAACACATATGCGTTCAATGTGTCTCCAACTCTATGAAAACTACTGTTATTGAATGTTTTACTAGAGTTGAGATTCCCTAAAGTAAGAATTCATAAAAAATGAGTGGGAATAGTTATTATATTTAGTGTGCTATTATATCATTCAATACCATCATATAGGCCGTTATGTCTTCATAATGAAGTATGTAGTATGAAGCAGAAAAAAAAGGAAGAAAAGCTTTTACCTCATTCCTGTTAATTGAAGGACTTCAAACATGCTGATTTTTTTGGACTGTGCTGTGGTCATGGTGGCTAACTCCTCCTCCTTAGCAGGTGATTGATGGGGCTTTTGGTTAGGCCACATTTTAAAGAACTTTCTGCATCTCTGCCAAGCAACTCAGACCGTCCCACTCATCTTAATTAGTACCACAAAATCTTTAAAAAGGCCAAGCCTCTCCAAACATTTTGTTAAGGGGAAATTTAAACTCCTTTCATTTTGGAAGATATTGCGGATGGTTAATACTTACAGTTATCTTTTGCTTGAAAGCAGTTGATGCATATTTTGTATGAAAAAGTGAAAAAGTGTGGTACATCAACAGAAAAACCTGGTTACTTTATTATGGGTAATTCAGTAAAATTATCTTATTTAGTGTAGTATCAGCATTAACACAACACAGTCCCACTCTCCCATTGTTCTTCCAAAATAATTCTGAATTTATTAGGAATTATAATCAAAGCAGTGTAAGAAATATCTGCTGTAATTTGACTTGTCGGGAAACACGACACTGATTGTCTGAGGGATTTCTTCTTTCACTGTGTGACTGAAGCAAGGTCGTGATACTACCGAGTTTTATATCCCCACCGCTCGAACCGTAAACAAAGGGCTCATAGACTGGACGAGTCATAGCGCGCTGGAACTGTTACTCGGGAGAAACCGCAGGGAACGATAAAGGTCGTAAATATTTGCCGTTGCCGGGGTCCGGCGCTTGGGTGGGGGGCGATCGCTCTGCAAATAACACGGGGCATATAATCGGGTGGATGGGAGCCAGGATGTTTTTATGCTTGCTTTAACGCAGATTATATTACACCCTAATTAAACATTCTATTCACATTGGGGAACCCCATGGACACCATTCTCTTTCATAAAGGCCTGTTTGAGTTTTGAACTTAGGGCCCCGCTATGTGAATTCAGTCGAGTCTGTCTCCTGCAGTCAGGAGTGGAAGGAGGTAGACGCTCACTCTGTGTCTGCCTCTCCATCCTGTGTTCCCTCAACCCCCTCTATTTCTGGTTTTTGTAGAAACTTGGAATGAGTCATGAAAAATGCACATTCAGCTGTCTAGCACCTGTGTTGGAAGATGGGAGAACATCAAAAGATTGCATGAATGTGTTAACATGATCATTAGCTTAATTTAAAAACATGTCACTGTTTGGCCTGGTGTGTTAACGGACTGCTTTTTCTTTGAATGCCTCCCGAACAGCAGTGGCCAGGTACTGGGGAAAGTGCCCGGTCACTTCACGCCGGTGCTGGCCCCCTCGCCCCACCATGGCACTGTCAGACCAGTGTCTCTCTCGATGGCTGACACCAAGCCAATCACCACATCCTCAGAAGGTGAGTTAATCTCGCTTCTGCACTACCGTTAGAAATGTCATGATGAGAAACATTTCTTATCACATTTGAAAACAGTGTTCTGCATAGTGTTTTTGTGGAAATTGTAATTAAAAAAATAAATAAATAAAAAATACAGACCCCAAACCTTTGAATACTGTCAACTTTTCAACACAAGCTGTATTAATATATTTAATACTGACTGAACATGTGTGGTATATGTAGGTTATTCTGCTCCAGGCACTCCCACTGCCAACCGTTTTGTGGGACTGAGCTCCAGAGACCCAGCCTTTCTTCACCAGCAACAGGTGAGACATGACTCATCCCCTTTACCTTTCTCTTTGATCCTTACCTGTCCCTTCCCCTGTTCTCCCTCAAATCCCCATCCAACTGTTCTGTATTCCCAACAGGGGTCAGAGCTGTCAGACAGGTAGCCCATCAATTAATGTGGTCATGAAGTTTAGGCACTGTTGTGGCCGTGTAAAGATACAGGGTTGTTGAGAAAGAATGAGGAGGAAACTCCTGCTGTCTGAAAGTTTGTTTTGTGTCAGCATTTGTTAATCAACTGTGTCTGCTGGGCACATAGCATATTCTGAGATGCTGCATAGAAAGTATTTAATACCATAGACATTCCTGTCTAGATTTTCTCTGTTAGCCACTGTTATTGAGCATGTCTTTCCACTTGCTCTGTAACCACAGTCACGTTTAGAGGCTTATGGTTTTTGTAAGTGTGGGTGAATGTCACTTTTATGTGGAATCTGTTGGTTTCCATAAATTCATAGATAAAGAGTCCAAATTCTCAGAAATAAGCTAAGACTAAACCTTTTATAACGTTTTTCCATATAAATACTCTCTTAATACAAAATATCAAACCAACAAATGATGCTAGACATTTTCTCAGAACTTTTTTTTTCTTTCTATGATTAACCAACTGGTTTCAGTCTGATTTTAGTGGGTGTATGAGGTAACTTGCCCTCAAGTACACACAGGTGTCCTAGCAGAGTAACCACAGGTGCCTCACGTTAGGACATGCTCCACCATCATTTGACAACCAGAAAGTGTTCAAAGTGTCAAAATACTTTTTGGGGCTGTTGTAGAAATGTTGAAATGACATACATAATATGTAGTACATAATGCTTATACTCAGTATAAATTCGTTTTAGACAGTCCAATTTCATTCCATTTTCAACCATTTAGTTTATGTTAAAAAGTAATTGATGGTTTTATACACAGCAGGGGACGTTTGTTGAACTTGAATTTTTATTGCGATCACCTCCCTTGAGACCCATTCCAGCATAAAATTTATCTTGTCTTGCAGTGTTAAAACTACTGCGGAACAATAGCTAGCATTGTCTTCAGATGGACATAATGATATATGGCTAAATGCAGTACTTAACTTGAGTGATTCGGTTTATGTCGGGGCTGGCTTATAAGGCATTTAGTGAAATGATCTTTTTTGGCAAAACATTTAGTATTGTAAAAGAGTAACAGTATAGTGTGTGTGTGTGTGTGTGTGTGTGTGTGTGTGTGTGTGTGTGTGTGTGTGTGCGCGTGCGCGTTCAACAGTCATCTACAGCATGAAAGGGCTGGTCTGAGGCCAGTATTTTCCACCCTCCTCTAATTGAATTCATCTGCACATGGCGACATCATAATTAGTGGTTTTCTCTTGCCCTGCTCCTGAGTTACAGTAATGGCAAGCCTCGCTTTTATTACTCTCTGGTTTGGCATCCTTGGACAGGGCCAAGAAATGCACAGCTCACCAACAGTGAGAATGCTGCAGGCCTTATTTAATAAATAAATAAACAATCTGTTTTCTTCATTGAGAATTACTTAATAAAAATGCAGAAGTTCAAAGCTATGGACAGAAGAGGAACTGATATTGATAAAAGTGGTTCAATGCATGAGATGGATGAATGAGTGATTAGAATATCTTCTAGCAGGTATCGCATACAGGCACCGCAGCTGCTGTAGCGTCTCATACGGCTTGCTTAATGCCTTTTGTTTTACCTCGAGTTCACTTAACCGGGAGAGGGATCCGATGTAGACAGGATGATATATCAACCATCCATCATGTTTATATGAGCCGGAGCTTTTGTTTGTCCTTGAAAGTGAGAATTGTATAGCCAGTCCCGACCCGAGTTAACCTGCGGCCATTGAGCAGGCGCTTTCGTTGGGTAAATAATGTCTCCCGTGCACAGCAGCCTTTATTCTGGGTGATTTATCATAGGATATTATGAGATGTATTGACACCTGTGTTCCCCTGCTGGGCTTTTGTCAGAGCGTGCGGTGTGACACGTGGGGCGTATGGATTACAGCCGTCACCGTGGCGTCACCTTACAGACCCGTAGCGCTCCTTTCCCAGCATGCTGTGGGGCAGGGTGCTGCCTACAGCTCAGCTAGGCCGTCTGGAAACTGAGAAAGCTCCAGACGCTCAGCGGGACACTTTCTTTCTTCCTCTCTGTTGCTTAAAGCCTCCTCTCGTTCTCTGACTGTTCATTCAAATCCAAGATTTTTTCTCTCTCTTTACTTCATTTTTGTTCTTACTTTCCTTTCTTCCTTTTTTCTTTTTCTCCCTCTCTATCCCTGTATTTCTCTTCTAGCATAGAGAGGGTCTCTGTATATGCTCAAACACACCATCACTGTAATGACTCCATTACATAAACATTCATGCCTTGTCTTTAGCCTCCATATACCGGAGTCAGTAAATCAATCGGGTGTGTCCATACATAAATAATCACTCCTCCTATTGGTCCCATAGCAACTGTTCGAGCTTATTTCATTTACGAGAACCATCTGTATGCTTATAGCCCCTATGTGAGATGTTGAGATGTTTCTCCTTCATATAATGTGCTTATTGTCTGTTGTCGCAGCACACATGATGTATGACACTGTATGATATGGTGCTCATACAGTGAAGTGGCAGCTTTCGGATGGTGGCCATTAGAGTAACGGACAGTTTCCTCTGATAAGCCATAAAGAAAATGTATCCAAAGTAGCGATAGTGTTGCATAGAGCTGTGGCCATGTGTTCACTGGACCTAAAAAGAAAGCTTTAGTGGTCAACCGGGATTGGCTTTTCAAAGGCTTACTATCTAGAAAGTAGGATTCAGAATTTAATTTAAGGCCAAATGAGACCTACAACATAAATTCTGAATTTAAATAATTAGCCCAAATTTATGACAGGCCAATATTTGGCTATTTTGAGTTTATCAGCTTTAGATGATAACTGAAACCACCTGGCTGATAAACATAAACGTTGGGTATGAAGAATATATATTGCTTGCTTAAAGTAAATTTTTTAAATAATATTATTTAATATTACTCACTACTCTAGATTATCAAATTATAGAAGCTAATCATTTAAAAAAAAACAATATGTATGCTTATATATCATTCCACCCAATCTTATTTTTATTTTTTTTAATTTTTTTATTTTTGGCTGCAAAAAGATAAATAGATAAAGAGAAGATAAAATAGATCGCAAGTGCAGTTAATGAATGGACATGGGTTTTGTCTAATGATTTGGTGGTATGATTTTCGTAGAGCTAGATGTGCATATTTATATCTATAATGCATCAGATAGATAGCAGGTCATTTATTGACAGATGTCCTTATAGTGTGAACATCATGATAGCACTGTTGTTAAATCAAGTTCATTCACAACTTACTCCAAACCCAAACACACAGGGGAGAATGACAGATGAGCATTCATGCACATAACCCAGCAGCACCTGCTCTAGACTGATACCCCTGTGTATTGTGTTTGTGAAAACACCAATGAGGAGAAGATTTCATTAGCCGCTTTCCCCAGGGGTTCTTCCCTTTCTCTTTCAGCCCTTCCCTACCGTCTCACCCTCGACCAGTGATCACAATCTTATTTGGCTTTATCAGATGCAAACATGCTAAAGCAGCCACAACTAACAGCTGTGAAGGTGCTAGCTGTGCCGTGGTGTACCTTTGTGATACTCTGGTGCCAGTGACAGATGGCACCCGTGATGAGAACACCACCGACCTCGAGATTAGAGCCTATTATGCATTTAATGCCAACAAACTATGGCATTTTATGTGTCACTGTGGCGTTTTAGATGTTCCATTGTACATGAGACCGCTACTAAAATAAAAGAGAAAGCGGAAACATCACACTTGTGCTTAGGTTAAAATTCAAGGTATATCTGCAATATAGAAACTTTTTTTTTAACAAGTAACATTTTTTCTAGTTTTTCTTACACTTTATAGTGTATATGTGGTTTGTGTTTTCGACCTGTTTAAACTAATTTGAAAACCTGAAATCACCTCTTAATTTCCACTCTTAATATCCTCAGTAAAATTGTACACTGAGAATACACGCAATACAACACAACTAGGAGCCTTTCAACACATATTGTATGAGTGAGTGTTTTTTCAATGTGTGAGGTCGACCAAAACAGGATGAAGGAATGTGCACTACCAAAACAGTCTGATAGCTGACCTCAGACTTTGCCCCAGTGCCATTGTTTTCTGGCTGCAGGTCACTCGAGAATGCTCTCTCTCTTTCACTCTCTCTCTTTCATACACATACACGCATATTGCTAAAGTTCGTTAAAGTATGGTTGGCAGTACTGACGGAGGTGGATATCCGCACGTAGCAATGTGAAAATACCTCACATATTTTTCTATCAGTCACTCTTCAGAACAAATCAAACTTTAATGGCACTTTTTTCAAAAGTTCGAGTTAAGAGAATAAAATTCTCTCCGTCAGAGAATCCTTTGGTAAAATAATGTATGTGACTCGCGCTGGCATAAAATTACTCGGAATGCGTGTAATTTTGAGTAAACGTACAGACGAAAAAAGGGAAACATTTCGATTTTGATTGAATTTCAGGTTTTCACAAAATTAGTTCATTAAGCCCTCGTCTAGCAATCCCAGTGCCCCAAATAGTTATTAAACATCTAAAATTATCTTTATTTGTATGTTTTCTGAGAGGAGTACCTTTTTCTCTGCTCGCTTCTCGCGCTGCCACTGACTGACATTTAAATCACGCACATAAAGGCGCTTCCGCCAGTGCACGATCCCAATAAATATACACACTCTGTATACACAAAATAAAAGTATTTAAATAGGCTATTCACGCAAACATAATCTGTTATCATAAACTGTTTGGGGAAAACATCTGATGTGTAACATTATATTAGATCCATGCAGTACAGTAGGACTTACTATATAGGCCATCTGTCTCATTAATCTAACAATAATAAAAAAGTTTTTGCAGCTCTTGATTGAGCTGCTTTTGTAGTTTTAATCATCAGTTTATTTGTAATAAAGACACAAAGTGATTTTTACAATTTGATTATTTGCTTTCCTTACTTGAATGCTTTTGTTTAGATGTAAAATGAAAAAGAAAAAAAAAAGTAATGCATAGGCCTATTTGTTTCTTTCTTATATTTGTTCTGCTGTTGTAGTTTTTGCATCTGTTCTGATTTTTAATAAGAAAGATAAAATAAAATGGCTATATTGTGATTACTAATATAGTAATTCATATTAAGAAAGGAAGTGGAGGAAACAATGCAATGTTGCTAGGTGACTTTGCTTTGGAACCTTCAGAAAACTAGATTTTTTACTCATTGTAAATCATTTTGACAGCACCAATGAGGTATACTGATATAATCGAATATATTGAAGATTGGTAATAATAAAAACTGATAGTAATAACAAATGTTACTTGAGCACCAAATCAGTATATTAGAATGATTTTTGAAGGATCGTGTAACACTGAAGACTAAAAATTTAGCTTTGCCATTACAGAAAATAAATTGCATTTAAATATATTAAAATTGTAATTATATTTAACAATATAACAGTTTTACTGTTTTTTTGACCAAATAAATGCAGCCCTGAGCATAAGAGACTTCTTTCAAAAACATTGCAATCTTACAACCCCAACTTTTGACATGACCCCCAAGTTACTATTGAAGTTCCGTGTTAGGAGTTGCTCACCTGATTTATGTTTCGTTCACCCTGGGAAATATCAGATTATCAGACTAAATATTCGACTATGTGCATTTCAGCCACCCAAAACTCTTCGGCTGAACATTAATCTTTGAAGTAAAAATAGAAAATCAATTCACCTTCCTAGTTTTATTGCAACAGAATACGGATTTGATTTGGGAGTGTACAGGTGCTTTCCAGGAATGGCAAGAGCTATTGACAGTGTGCCACTGAATATTCAGAGAGTGGCTGCACCTGATGAAGGCTCGTTTACCACTTTTGTATGTGACAGGGTGGCATTAGCAAATGGAATGTTCCACTAAGTGTCAGGATTTACTCTGGTGTTGTTTTTTGTGGATGGCTTCTCACACTTTCATGCATACAGCTTGTTGCATGCTTGTGTGTAAATATGACTATTTAATTTTTCCCCCGCTCATCCACATTGACATATGGCGAGACACTGCAGGTGAATAGGGTAAAAAAAAAAAAAAAAATACTGTAACTAATAGTTATTGCCTTACTTACCCAGCTGATTGATTACATTGATAATTGCAAAATTTTTGTATTACAATTTTTCTAAAATGTTAGGTTTAGATATGCAAATGAGTCATTATTTAATGAAATATGAATATTTCTAGTACAAATATCTAAACACTGGATGATGTCCGTTTCAAGATTGTTGTTTAATTTTTTTGACATATTAGACTCAAAAGTTTTTACAGAGGGAATTTTGGGTATCTCATTTTTGTCTCTCCATAATTCAGAAAATGCTTAGAACGGACAGAAAACACTATATTTTCACAATTTTGTGGGGATTAAAATGTTGTATATAATCAAGCAAATTATATATGAACAAATCTCTCTTTAAAAACATTCAGGATATAGACAGGAATAAAAAAATTAAGTTTGGTGTGTGTAAGTGCTACTGAAATTAGATTTATGGCTCAGTGTAGGAGAAAAAACTCCTTTAACGGCCTTTAAGAATATGTATTGTAATTGAAATCTATTGACACAAATAGATAAAAGTGCAATTAATAGAAACAGTGTCTTTTGGATGTTTTCTTTCTACTAGTCTGAAAAAAAGACTTTATGAAATTCCAAAAAGCCCAAAATCTCAAACTTGACAGGTGCTTGAAAAAACTGTGCTTTTGCCTGCAGTGTCTCCCCTTAAAATAAAAATAAAAAATGGTGTTTTATTCAATTGTGACCAAAAACAATCTGACTCTACTATACCAAGATCAGTCTCTCACATAGCATGTTTCAAGGTATGCTTCAGTGAAAACAGGATGCTTTGACAATTTCTAACAGCAATTAAGTGATTGTAACTGCATGTACCACTTGGAATGCATGTGCCTCCTCCCATTCCAGTGCATTCTGGGATAGATGAATAGCTTCCATGTAACCCAGCCCCCATTTTTGTATACTAACCCCTTCTTTTGCTTTCAGGATGTTTAATAATTTGACCACTAATGGTATTGCATGACACTTGTGACTATTGCCTTTTGTTTATTTACATTTTGATGGCAACTTTCTTTAATGGAATCTAATTGTAATTTCAATTAGGCCCAGAACGTAAGATTTAAGATCTAATTTAGAATTATTAATCCTGACCATTAGTGATGATGTTATCTTAATCTATTCATGTAAGATTATCATCAGATAAATGTAAGAATATATGCTGAGATGAGCTTAGGTCTTGCTCCAGGTCTTGTTGCATGCTAAATGTGTGTTAGTGCCGTTGTGCTAGCCCAGTTGTCTGACTGAGAGGTGTTTGATTGACAGCTGAGGATTTGTGACTGGCCCGTGAATCAAAACATCAGGTCATATGGCTCAGAGGAGGCTTTGGGGATTTCTTGGCAAAGGTAAACGTTTCCTTTATTTTCAACCCACCTCTCCATTAAATATTACCATGTACAACCTATATCTGCAATTGTCCAACACCACTTCCAATCCAGTCCAGATCAAGCCCCCCCTTTTCTGTGCTTTTACACTCATCACAAAAAAGAAAAAGAAAAATACAGACAAAAGCAAGAAGTGTATTTGTGATGAATTTTGTTCATGTATTTGTGTTTAAGGCCATTAATGCATCACTCATTTATATAATGGCTAAAATTGTCATAAAATTTTCAAGATAAAGATGTGCGGACAACATTATAGAAAATTTGATGTGCTTATTTGCATTTTGACTTCTAACTATATTTCCAAATGTTTTAGGTCCATCTCATTTGCCCTTCATTAAACTTTGTTTTCTCAAAGTGTCATTAAGGGAACTTCACAAACCTTTTTCAGGCTGTTGCAAGACTGTGAACATCTGGATGAGCAATCTGCGGCCAAATTCATAGGAACTTCACAGTGAAATAACATGAGAGATTTATTTGCTGAAATTGTTGGATTTGATGGTTGTAGGTGCTACATGTGGATGCATTTAGAGATACAGCTTCTCAGAGGCTTTGATATACTTGCAAAAAGCAGTTATTTTAGCATGCTAAAGCACAGCACACTAGAGCCATCTTCAAGTTAAATCTACTAATTTATTCACCAAATGCTGCTAAAAATATTTGAGAAAAAGCTATACTAAGATAAACTTATGAGATAAACTTACGGAGGTTGGATGACTATAGCCAGTCATCCTGATCTATTGTTACCTGTTTCAAAATAGTCATAAGACATAAATTTCACTAAGAGATGAATTTATCCCATGTTAAAAACTATCATAAAACTATTAAATTATTATTTTTTCATTTACTGACAGACAGCATTTTTTACAAATGGTTCTCAGAGGCAAGACTTGCTTTCTGACACCTTATGTGCCTCTGCCCATCTGCCCAGACAATATTGTTTATTGTTTATATGATTTTATTTAGCAGTATATTTTGAAAGTCACACTTTCAGTCAGCCTCCCTTGACATTTGTTGTCTGACTTCTGGAAGTAGGCTATATTCATCAACTTTTCTTCTTTATAACTACAGTATACTGTAGTTATAAAGAAGAACAGTTGATGAATTCATTAATCAGAGAAATTAATGGTTAACATCATTACCTTCCTGAAAGTCAGGAAGTTAGAAAGATGATTATTTCTGGCAAAGAGCAGAACTCCAGCATTAGTGCAGCAGCATCTGTCTAAGGCTCACCGACAGGAGAGAACTGCATATTTGCAAAGGTCACCGCTAAGCTTGGGTTTTCAAAGCTGAGGCAGTCAAGACTGTTTACTCTGGTTAATAACCTCATCTGCCCTTCTGCATTAAAGCTTTGCACTGTTCTCATTTGTTTTTTAAATAAATGCTTAACAGTGAAAAGATTTTATATTGGAAGCAAGATCAATTAAAGAAAATTGTATTTCTTGAATCCCCTCTTCAGATGATAATGCATCATACAGGGCTTACAAATTTTATGTTGCTGCCTTAGGCTAAATGTTTTTTATTTTTAATTTATTCTCCACATCAGTCTACACTCTCCAAATAAAAAAAAAAAAAAACTGATTTGTGATAACTTCTTGTGTGCTTAGGGTGAATGTCTGTTGGAAGATAAACATCTGAATACTTTCTGAATCCACTGTAAGCATTACAACATGCAGTATATATATATATATATATATATATATATATATATATATATATATATATATATATATATATATATATATATATATATATATGTGTGTACACACAAATATATTGTGCCTATAAATTTTGTTATTCATATATTATAGTCTATATCATTGCCATATATTTATGGCATTTTAAGGGAAAGCCATGTATTCTAAGAGTAGTCACTGCTGCTATATGCAATCAAATCTTAGTGTAAGGTGGGCTTAGTGTGAGCAATATGTCCTTGAACCATATCCTCTTTCTTCCACTTTTGTAGTCTCTCCAGGTCTCTGCTGTGGGAAAGGACTTGCTCAGCACTTCCTCACTGCAATAACTCTTTGGAAAAGCAAAGTCGCACTGAACACACTCTCACTTCCTTCTGTAGGCATCAGGGTTACAGGCCCCTGCTTTCTTTCCAGCCCCTTTTCTGGCCTCCTAATAGACCACACGGAGTATGAGGGGAAAATGTTCCCTAGCAGTGGCTCACCCTTTTAGTTTTTTTTTTTTTTTATGGCTTACATTACTGAGCATTGAAAAACAATGCACAGATGTTACATTTAAAATATTCAATAAAAGTTTACTAATTATTATGTTTCTGTCAACTGCAAAAAAACAAACTTGCAACACAGTTGATAGAGGCAGAATGTGTGCTGTGTGCTTCAGATGAAGACTAATGCAGTTAAAGAATTGACTTCAGGTCATTGACATTGGAAATGTGATTTGTCGGTTGCATGTACTAGCAAAGCTGCAGTGCCGCAGTGTGATGCATGCCAGTCCACAGCTCAAAACAAATTGAATTCAAGCCAGACTTGCTTGTTGCCATCCTGTAGGAATTGGGTCAGCAATCCAGTAAAATGGCATTAGATAATCTAATTTAGCATCTGATTCCAAAATGAAGCAGGCCCATGCTTGCTCCTGCAGGAGGGTGGACCTTTGAGATGAGAGACCCATAAGCGACTCGTGTAGAAGCAAGAATCTGATAAGGGAGGAAAGTTGTTTGTTCTCCCTTTTATCCCACATAACACCCAACTCCCATGTGAAAGGGGCCCATCACATCTGCGCTTGTCTGGTAGCCGGGGAAACCAGACAGTAGGTAACACCAGACTGAACCTTGAACTTGGGAAACAAGGGGTAGTATCCCACTCCATGGCAATCCATCAGACACTGTTTATTGATGCTCTGCAAAGGCAAAGTTTAGGGCAGTAGTGCATGAGACAGTTTACGAGCTTGATGGGTGGTAGTCTGCTTTTATTTTTTTCTGGCCCATTAGTGATCCTTTTGCCAGATTCTTTTATTTCTTTGTGCTCACTTTCCCTGTCTAAGAGACCACTATGTTGTGTTTGGGATTCTTGTATATATGAACCAGCTCCTTAACAGCAAGACTGGTCAGAATTATATATTAAAAAAAGTTGCAAGTTGCAACTGGTTGATTGGATTTTTTTGCAGATGAAAATATGAAAATGATAGTCTTTTTATAAAGGTTGGTTAGCAAGACACCTTTAATTGTATTAAAGAAAGAAAGAAAGAAATAAAGAAAGAAAGAAAGAAAGAAAGAAAGAAAGAAAGAAAGAGAAAAAAATTGAATACTACATATTTAACGTAATGTTTTAACAGAAAGAAAACTCTTATGCTCACAAAGTCTGTACATTTTTTTCTGTGATGGCAAATATGAATTTTCATTACTAGGTATTGGTAGATAATATCACTACCTGGTACATAACTGCTTGATTTTTTCAGTCTGGAAGAAATAGGAGGAAAAAAGAATTTTCATTGGAAATTACGAGACTCTAGTCATCAGCTCAAGTCAGGTAAATGCAACAAAGTAAAAATCAAGCCTTAAGTACTTTAATACTTAGCAAGTCAAGTCATAAATCCAAACAGTGATTTAAGTCTGATTTGAGCCTGACTCTCCTGTCCACATCTCTAAAACACTTAATCTCTAGTTTCCTGTTAGATGATTTCTAGCAAGCCAGGACAGCAGAGGGGCTGCAGGAAAGAAGAAAGACATAGCCCAGTTAGTCCTTCTTGTTATATATTTAACCCTTTTTAAAGAGAGTTTAGTCCACATTTGATTTGGTTTCAGATGATAAAAAAACTTTGTGAATCTCTTTGTGACTCTTTCTCCTTAAAGTCTGACACAGTTTGCGCTGAAATCATAATTTGCAGCTCTGTTGTTTAAACAAGATTTCAGGCATTGGCTGCAAGTGATTTGTGTAAATCTCAGACTGAAGCCATATTTGCATTCAGGGTGACAGGCAGCCGTATAACCCCGGGCTACCTCAGGAAGAATAAAGTCACTGTTCCACATCCGCTGGGTCCCTGTCCTTCACCAGCCACTGGCTTTAGCCCTTGTCTCCCCCTCAGAAAACAAACAACAAACTCCCAAAGAAAAGCCCACTAAAGCTTTGCACCTGCATCCAAAGCAGTGAACCCAGGGAAAAGTCTTTGCACACAACAGTCTCCTTCCTTCTCCTTCAATCAGCCCACCGCCCTCCACCCCTCCCCGTGCCAGTCCCTTTTCTTTTTCAGGGGCAAAAAAGAAACGAGTGGGGGGGGGGGGGGACAAAGAGGTAGCTGTGTGTGCCGGGCACTGTTGACAGAGCAAGAGTACAGCCTGTAATCTGTGAGCAGAAAGATTGTGTTAGGCGATTGGGTGAGACAGGTATTTCAGACCAGGGCTGGGGAAAAGAAGGGGGGCATACCGGGGCTCTGGATTCTGGCCTGTCTAATTATTCGACACATGTACGCACCATTCAGCTCCCCTGTCCTCCCCCCAGGGAACAACATGCTGTTTGTCCACCCCAGTGCTTTTGCAGCCGCGATTCGCACCACGGCTCGCAATTAACAGTCTCGTGTTGTTGTGTCGTTAACGTGCTGAATGCAGATAGGAAAGTTCTGTAGACAGTCTCGCTGACTTAACCCTATTGATCTGAAAGTGGGTGTCAGCTGCAGGGAGCTGAGATGGGTGCGTGTTCTTGGGGAAACTTCCCCCATGCATTTGCATTATGGGTGCTTTGTTTCTCTGGGATATCCTGTTCTCTGACACAATCCTGAACTCATATTATTTGTGTGTGTGTGTGTGTTTAATGGAAAGGGGTATTTTTTAAAAGAGAGTGGAAAAAGTCTAGACCTGACATGGCTCTTTTATTAACTGTTATATAAATAATTTGATGTTTAATAAAAACTAAATAAACATGTGATGTAACTGTGTATGTTTCATGCCCACAGTAAGGCATCTAGAGTTACTTTGTAAACAGTATTTGTAATAAATACTGTAAGTTTTGTTTGTGATTATTTGCGATCAGTCAAATGCATTTATCTTGTGTAATATATTAGATTTTTTTTTTAATAACTCTTATAATCTGTCTTTCCCCTGTGTGTCTGCAGTCCTGGTACCTGGGCGAGCTTAATTCCATTCCAAGTGTCGAACGGGACTCCGATTCTGCCAACAAATGTCCAGAATTACAGCATAAACATCATTGGTGAACCCCTCCTCCAGGCAGAATCAAGCAATTAAAGGGGGCCTAAAATTGGACCCAGGAGTGACAGGTCCTCGGACAAACCAGCAAGCAGCACTTATACAATCGACATGGACCTTTGTCCCAGCCTCTCAAGGACATTGGCTTAGCGCAGTAGAGTGAGTTGGGTCAAAGCGTTCTCTTCTGATATGAGCCACTCCACACCAGTCAGTCATTGTGTAAGAAAGTCCCTGAACTGAGATACTGTGATCTTTACCATACAAACTTTAGATGCCTTACTGTATATGCATGACATGCTAGTCTCTTGTTAGTGTTTCTCTTGTTCTCATGTCACGATTACTAGTTTTACAAAATGATTTAGAAGGGGGCGATCACACAAGGGCTGGCTGATTGGATGGTTTGTAAAGCAGGCTGCAATTGGAATGAACTATCATCAAACAAAGGCTCATCGTATTCGTTACATAACCATAGGAACAATTTTCAATGAACTGAATGTTTCTATTTTCATATTACCCTCAAAATTTAATTTGCCCATGGTGCAAAATCTTTTGAATATGTAATCATGTCAATCTTGTACTAATTTTCTTTAAAGGTAAAGGTTGGAATTTCCTATCCAGAGTTAAGAACTCTGAAAACTTTTTTTCCTTTAAGGAAAGAAAAAGCCTGAATTACTAGGTAAGAAATACTACCCTTTTTTAATTTCCTTCGAAAACAATTTTGAGAAAAATAAGACAATATCTCACAAGAGGCAAGTGCAATTTAAATGATTTTACTGAAGGGAAGCTATCACAGTCTGTCTGCCCTAAGACTCTAAAGGAATGGGGAGTAAATGTTAACTAAAAAAAAAAAAAAAACGACAACATTTTTAAAATGAACCTAAATCATAAAAAATAAAAATTGCATCCTTGATTCGGGATACTCGGGAAAGCTGAGGGTGGAAGAGAAAAGTGGGATTGACAGCGAACGTTTACGTGAGCATAACTGAACACGAACAAGACAGCACTTACTTTGAGCCGTACCCAAACATGCGGGTAGTTTTTCTTCTTTTTATTTATTAAAATGAAAACATAAAGTCGATGAAAAAAAAGACTCAGACACACAGTGTGTATAAAATGGCTTTTTTTTTTTTTTTTTTTTTTTTTACATATTACTCACCAATCTAGTATGCATGTTTAGTCAGATGTTGGCTTGTAAAGCTACTGTTTACATTTGATATCATGAGAAACAAGAGGATTGCAGGCTGGTGATGTGTATGTGTAAAGCTGTACTCATTTCAACACTAACTTGCAGGTTGAGGCGAGGTCTCAAGGTGCTTATTTCAAACCCACTTTGGTAGTTTCAACTGTCGCAGTCCCAGAAATCGATGATTGCTTCTGGCATTTGCAATGCCATTGCCTCTCCAATCAGACATATTTATATAATTAATCTTTCCAATAATCTTAATTTGCACGAAAATATATAGTCCACATTACGTGCCTTGCGTTCGACTATAGAAAACATCACTACACTTGTTTTTGCTGCATTTATTACCGTTTTAGGGGAAAAAGTAACATTTTTATGATGATAAATATTTTGTACTCTGGATGAAATTGTGACATTGATTTTTAGCTTCATTTACTACTTTATCTCACATTTACATTGCGTATCAAGGCTGTATAGTTGCCGTTCTAAAGTTTATAATCAACCAGCATTATTATTATTATTTTCTTTTTTCTCAGTATTTTGGTGGTTGTCATTTTTTGGTTTTGTTTGAATTGTGTGTTGTTTGTTTGTTTTTCCATCTTCCAGTCATTATTGGGGAGGGCGGGTCCAGATTTATAAGAATTATGCAATACCACATTTTGCCTATATACTGTAGGTAGTGCTTTTAGCTATGTAGATTATTAGAAGCTAGTACAGAAATACACAGTTTAAACATTTAATTTCTTTCTATGTTGTTGTTGATGATGATGTTGTTGTTGTTGACTGTTGTTATTTTCCTTTCTTTCTTTTCTTTCTTTCTTTTTTTATGGTCATTGACCAAAGTGGGAACTGCTTTCTATGCAGTATGCGACAAGGTCTTTTTTCCCTTGAGTGTACCTAAAGGCAGAGAGGTGCATGAGAGATACGTTTGTTTTGTATTCTCTGTAAGGGGAGGATTTTTTTCTACACTTTGAAGCATGTTTGCAAAGAAGGCACTATTTGGTCTAATATGGCTGCAAAGTCACTGATTTGTCTACTGTGACTAACAAACTCCTTCAAACTTCCTACCTGGGGTGCTAGTTTGACCTTCGGAAGAAGATGACTTTCTTAGGGGAGACAGCTTGACTTGAGAGTGACAATCACCGGCGAATTATGCACACTAGGGCAAAGTGTTAAATACTGGCATTTTTTTTTTTTTCAGATATATTCCCTACCCTGTTCACCTTGTCCGGTTAACAATGTAGCTATATGCAATTCCCAAGTAAATGCCTTAAATTTTTACAAACAAGTGACTTGTTATAAAATGCGCTACAATCAGTCACGCAAGTTACTGCGTGTTAGATCTGTCACAATCAGTAAATTTCACTGTTTTTTATTCTTCCCTTTGAAGTGTTAAAATTTACAGCCTTATTGACATCATAGTCCATAGACGAATACCCCCATGGGGAGAATCAATTTTTTAATTGATCTCAAGTTATATGTAGTTATTTTCAATATTCGGTGAAAGGGAACAACTTAATGCTCTTATGGTCTTGAGGATCACAAAAATAAAAAAATAAAAAAATGGTTTTGCACCTACAGCATATAGGCAATCATCCACCCATAGTGTCTTTCAGTTAAACACAGAAGAAGAAGAAAAAAAAAACCTCAGGCGTTTTGCTTAATAGGGCATTACCAGCATCAATTAATGGATGGCCTCTTTATAATAACACTTCTTATCACCATGGTTTTAAATTGTAGCCCTTAAATCACTATTCAGTCTGTTTCTGAGACCTCAAGTCAAGCTGAATCTCTCCTTGTTCACCAAGATGTTTTTTTTTTTTTTGTCATATATGTGATTAAGCTAGAAAAAAAGCCACCCCGTTCAATGTGCACTGTTTCAGCTTTTTATTGTTGTTCATTTGCGAAAAATAAGTGCTTTGCAGCCTTCTGGCCGTTGGCAGTGCCACTGAAGTGCATTTCCTCCTGGAGTTGTGGGAGTGTCAGGGTCATAGAGTCATTCTCATGCTGGAAGACGTGAAGGAGGCCATAGGTAGGGGTCATCTTGATGGCCATTGTAATAGTTTGGCAATAGCAATAGTTTTCAGTAGTAGTCAGTATGGGTTGAAAATCAGCTCTGGCAGTTTTGTGCACTGTGTTTGTAGATGAATACGTCAGTGTGTGTTTCAAGATGATTCTGACACTATGAGAGGAGAGTACATGAGGCTCTTTCTATTGAAATACCTGCCTTGTTGACAAAAGTGTGTACACTGTAAATTTCTCTTTCCCCGTTTGTAAAAAGAAAAACTTTTGACATGTATTCGTGAATTTAAGTGATGTCCATATTTTTTAGTGAAACACAAAAGCATTCAAAAAATACAAAACTGTTTTGACTTTAAATTCGTGTTCTGACTTAACAGCTGTCCGATACAGTACATAAAAAGGTTGAATATGTAATTCTTACTTCTTCTTTTTTTCCTGTACTTATAAAGTGGAGTGAATTCCTGTATGGGACTGTAAATGTTTAAAACAAAATGATGAAGGCCTTTTGTTGTTTTTTGTGTTGAGTAACTTGGATCCTTGAGACATTTCATAAATGTTTGAAGTGTTGTTTTGTTAGTGTGGCCATAGAGTGTGTGTGATGTGATTATGTGATACTGAAAACAGGACAAGATTAATAATGTTAAAATTTGTAGGGTCATTATTTTGATTATTTTATTATCTTCTTTTATTTTTTATTTTGTTGTTGTTGTTGTTTTTGATCCGTCGGGGAACTCCTAGTCACTTTAGTATAAAGCCACCTGATTTGAGTCTCCCAACAAAAAATACCAGGGTAATGTCGCTACACAACATCACAGATTGTTCTGCTGTCTTGTGCAAAATAAAACGTGCATTATTTCCCCCATCAATAGAGGCTGACCCATCACACCATGTACAGAGATTTTTCTGCTGTGCAGACACCGGGACGTAGGCACCTCCATTCTGCAGTGTTTACATATGTCTGCCATGGGCAGCGATGAACATGTTAGAATGGATGCTGCATACTTTTCAGGGCAGGCTCGGTACTCCCAGAAGCCTTTGTGTGGACCCACAGATGTCTTTTTCATGTTGCCATCACGGGAGGAAAACAGATGAGCATTTGCACTTTCTGCAGTTCCCACTAGCCCTTTCACTGGCACATTGTTTGTTGTTTGGATTACGTCTAGCTAGTGATGATGCTCTTATTAGCCTCAGTGTTTGTATCTAGTTGGACTGAATGTTGTCAAAGTAGCTTGGAGCACTTCCCCTCGCCATAGTAGTGATAAACAGCAGTTTCTTTTTTCAAAGGGCTGATCTTTTAGAAAATAGTCTTTGTTGCAGAATTCAGTTGTTGAAAGCAGTAAGGCGATGGCCTGGTAAAGCTGTAAAAGCCAAGGTCATGGCTTTTGAGAAGCCACATGGAAGTAACTTATGCAAGGAGGACTAGTGGAACTCATGCAATGTGTATTTTCAGCTCTTCTGTGCGTCAGTGCAGGGAAATCACAGAAGGACATTTTGGTCCACATCTATTCTCATATTTCCATTTCTAGGGCATTTACAACAGCATGAGTGATCATTGACATAACAGTAACATAAAAACCAGCATATTATGAGATGTTTACCAAAAAAAAAAAAAAAAAAAAGAAAAAGAAAAAAAAAGAAAGAAAGAAAAATATTTCAAGCAGTGCCTGTTTCAGCTCAAAGTCTCAGTGGACTTCCCATTGTAAATATGAAAACATGACATATTCTTTAGGGAATACAAAAAACAAAAACAAACAAAAAAAAAAACACAAAAAAACAAAACAAAACAAAACAAAAAAACAGTCAACACAGGATTTATGGGATGCCTCTTCCCATGTTTTAATCCCCCCAAACGTTTCTGCTTTTATTTTTTATTTTATTATTATTTTTTTTTTTTTTATTATTTTTGTCTGTCTTTGTTCTGTTCTGTTCTGTTCTGTTCTGTTCTGTTCTGTTCTGTTCTGTTCTGTTCTGTTTTTTTTTGTTTTGTTTTTGTTTTTTGTGCTTTGTTCGATTTTGGATAATTTTGTCAAATGGGATACCCCAGTCTCTATTTAACAGAGATCCAGTAATAGTTTGGCAGTGTATTTCCTAGACTACACTTAGTGCTATAGTAGATGACAAAAATGTCAGATATAAAAAAAATAAAAATAAAACAATAAAAAAAAGATTGCCAGCTCCACAGCAGAGTTTTTTTCTTTTTTCTTTTGCTTCCATTGCAAATTCAGTGGTATTATGGTAGGTGGGTTTATAGCATGTCAACAACACTAACACCAACAAATGTTGTAAAGTCATAACGGTTATTAGTAGTGATGTGGAAACACAGCATTGTATGCAAATATTGATGTATGTTCTGAATGTACATTATAGAATCACTTTATCAAGTTTTTGTGCTTTTACTCACAGTTTAAGGAAAACAGGTGTCCTTCAAGAAGCTGTATAGTGAAGGCCTTGTTTTATTTTCTTCTGTTGATTTCAAGCTTTTCCGTTTTCACAGCTATAAACAGTAGGCACTGCCTTGCCTTTGAGCTGGTTGCAGTTGTTGCAGGGGCTAAAAATGCCACAAGATTAAAAAATGAGTGTAAATAACGCTTGACTTTTTTGTGATTGTTACTGTTATATCCAGCCTATACTGCTAGCAGCTGTTTTTACTGCAGTCAATTACTGGAAGTGGATATATTTCCTATGCAAAACTGTTTAAACAATAAAATGAGCTCTGCTACAAAGCAACTGTTGTTGGGACTCATTGCTTTTTCATTTGCACATTTGCTGTGCTTCAGTATGTTTTTCTTGAAGAGGTAATAGCCTATATCAATGACCAGATATGAAACTAGTGTATTGTTTGTAGGTAAAATAAAATGTCCCATATTGCTTCAAGTGGGAAATATAATCACACTGAAACAGTTCCTTCTGTGGTTTTCTTTAAACCAAACATAGCCAAAACATCAAACAACTGGATGGGAGCCTCAGGCAAATCTTGGTATTTTGGGTATTCTACAGTCTATGTGCAGGACAAATGCTTTTTTCTTAACCAGTGTTCAAGTTTTTATGGATAGGAAGATGTGCACACAAAAGCTAGACTGATCACACCTAGAAAAAGAAGCAAATACACACCAGAGTCCCCCAGATAAGCTATAAGCACCAAGTACACTTTGTATCATAGCACAGCATCTCTGCTATAGTTCACTGAGGCCTGAGAATAAGACAGTTTAGGCCTTTGTGGATGTCATGTTGGAAAAACATGAAAACCATGGTCCTGCTGTCTGCTTATCAATTAGGTCGAAACCAGCACCTGGCCGTGGGCACAAACAGAGTTTATTTGGCTGCAAAAGAAAAACAATGTGGTGCTGTGCTGATATAAAATTACCCCAATGCATAATGGTTATCATTACACCATTTATCAAAATTGGCCAGTTAAGTAAACATCTGGCTTCAATAGTGCGGCTGAAGTCTGTAGGGTTTTGGCTCTCAGAGAGTCCCACATATTTTCCAAAGCTTTCTTTTTTCTATCAAGGCCTGCTGTTGGTGATCTGATGATGTTGATGACCGATAATCTTTGGTGGGGCATAGACATAGCAGAATTCTGGGTTCTGGGTGATTGGTTTGCAGAGAGAGGGGCAGCTGAAGTTTGGGTGTAGTGAGCCCCGTAATGAAACACAGAAGATACAGAATGGCCATGGAGACATCCAGGGGACCAGGTGCATAAACTGCTTCATAAAAGACTTGTCGTATAAGTTAGTCTCTTCTCTCTCTCTCTCTCTCTCTCTCTCTCTCTCTCTCTCTCTCTATATATATATATATATATAATTATATATATATAATAATATATTATTATTATTAGCCAATACAGTAAGAATGCATATAATTGATAAAAAATTATAATGTAAAGACATTTACATTGTTACAAAAAATAAAAAAAAAATACATTTCAAATAAATAAATGCAGTTTTTTGAACTTTCTATTCATTAAAGAATCCAGAAAGAATCTATTACAATTTCCACAAAATATTATGCAGAACAACTTGTTTCAACATTGATAATAATAAGAAATGTTCCTTAAGCACCAAATCAGCATATTAGAAAGATTTATGAAGAATCATTTGACATTGAAAACTGAAGCTGCTGAAAATTCAGCTTTGCCATCACAGGATGTTGTTTTTTAAACAAGGCAATATAAATTAATAACAAAGAAAAACTAAAGTTCATCACTCCCCTTTCAAAATTAGCTTTATGTAAAATTATATTTTGTCACATACTGTACAATGCAAGATAAATATATATATTTTTCTATGTGTGTGTATATCCGTCATGAAATGTCTTATGAACTAATTTCAGAAATACATAAGACTCTGTAGTGCAACACTTTTGATTGCTAGTGTGGGATACCTATAAGATGCAAGATTAACTTGAGAATATTTTAGTAATTAATGTGCTGAATAACTTGTCTGTTTTGTGAGGGGTCCACGGTAGATGGGAGCGTGGGATTTTATCATGTCTCTGCATCAGCGGGATGTGTGTGTACAGAAACAGGTGTTCAGCATTAATGTGTTTGTGTGTGTACAGGGGGTGGGGTGAGAGGGGACTTTGATACAAAGAGAAAACACAACGTCCTTGTCTTGAGAAGTGGCATGCAGTGAGTTGTAGTGGTGGGGTGGGCTCTTGGGAGGGACGGGTGACTGAATGGTCCTCTCCTCCCCTGTGAAACACTCAGGATTAGCTCCTTCACTTTCCCACAGACCGACACCACTAAACACACACACACGCACCCCTCCCACTCAGGCGATTTGCATATGCCACAGACAAGGGAGGCAACAAACAAACTTCATATTGAGCCGTGACTGGCTGTTCAATAGATTTCACCCACTCCCACAGCATCATTCTCACACAGCCTTGGGTTTCTCCTGCAATGAGCAGGGATGCTTTGTTGGGAAGGGGATTTCTATATGGTGTGTGTCTGCTTGAGGTGTAGCACAGCGAGTGATCTGCAGATGAAAGGCAGCAGATGCTGACACGGAAAGATGTGTGTATCCCCACAATGATCTCAGTAATTATCTACTGCCGGAATGTGGACCAGCTCTCTGGATGGCAGTGGCCGCAGTGACATGAAAGAGGGACGTTCTCAAATGACCACTTAATTAAAATGGTCCCTCCCTCTTAAAAAATCTATCCCTGAACTTTTTAGTAACTTATAAACAGAGCCAATTTACTGTAATGTCCACTTTACTATAACATTACATCGAAGCACTGCTGCAGCTGCCAAGTTTCTATTAAGGCCTTGATTTATGATTCCTAAGACATTCCGCAGCCTCAGTTTAAAACATTTTGCTGTTGGTGGAGCAAGGGTATTGCTCTCGATACCAATGGCTAGTTTCACTTATGCAGCTGTCATGAGCCACTGTAAATATACAAGGGGCCTTATGCTGATCCAGATCTCTGTGAGATTTCATCTGAGCAGTGAACACCGGATGAGGGAATAATTCACGTCGAAATTGATTAATATTACCATCATAAGGAGGAGAGAAATTTAATGTAAATTGATAGATTTTGAGGTTTTTACCAGATAATTGTGTTGAATGTCTATAGTACCTCAGCAACATCTGCAGTGGAGAAATTGAAGATTAATACATTTGTTGAGAGCAGTCTCCAAATGCACACCTTGTTTTGTTGTAACTGACATGTTTGTCTCTATCAGACAATTAAACTACACACAAACTACAAATTATATCAGGCAAGTTAACTATAACCCCCATTCTTCCAAAACCCAGAGAACTTGCTTTCAGCTGAACATTGACTTCCATTGTATGGACATAGAGGGTTACTAAACGATAACAGAATTATCTTTTTTTTTGGTGAACTATCCCTTTAATAAAGAGGATTATTTCACTACCCAATCCACTTACTGCTTTGCTAGTCCCAAAAACCTAGTACATGCTATATTTACAGTTGCAATTCAGAACGGCCATCTTAGCTCATAAATCACATTCCAAATGGGCCCTGACTGGGCTCATTGTGATGACAAGGAAGGGGAAAGCAGGCAGCTGGGGTGTGCTGGGAAATGGCTGTGGATTAGGTTACCTGTGTGGAGTCAGGGTGATGTCTCAAGTAAGAAGCTGATGGGGCTTACGGCCTTATGTCTCAGTGCAAAAGGATTAGGACTCCTTGCCAAAAGAAGAATATTAAATTTCAATACAAATTAAGCTTCTTACCAATAATGAATACATTACAAAAACAGAAAAGTTTCAGACTGCACTGTACCTCTCTTCTTCAGGGAAACATTATTTTGATATGAAAACATTGCTAAAAAGTCTATAATAAATTATTTTAAAGAGGTAGTTCGATTTATTATGTTCTATCATAATTTTCTCACCATCATGTGGCTTTAAACCTGTGTTAATTCTTGATTTTGTGGTAAGATATATATATATATATATATATATATATATATATATATATATATATATATATATATATATAGTAGATCTTAATAAAAGACATTAATAATTTAATATTATTCAAAGAAATTAATCATTTCAAACTAAAGAGATATTTCACAACATTACTGTTTAACTGTATGTATCAAATAAGAGACTTATTTTAAAACATAAGAAAAAATCAACCCACCCCAAACTTTTAAATGGTAGTGTGTATTCATATTAATATTTACAATATTTATATTTACAATATTTTATGGGCCAGATTTCATACAACAGGGTTATTAGCGTGAGAGCTTAATTCCATAAAAGCGCCAATGGGAGTGGAGCGTTCTGTGCCAATCTACGAAATGTAGCACAATTAAAGTTAGGGTCACAAACAAGCAGAAGCAAATGATAATCAAGTGTGTAATCTACTAGCAAACAAAGAATTGGTTTTTAAGTTTTTATGGGTGTTAAATAATGGCACAAATATCAGTAGACTGACTAAACATTTGTAATTCACCATGGAACTAACCGGTTCTTGTCATGTTCCCACCATATATTGCTACAATACATCTTAGCCACTTAGCCAGGCTAAATAAGACTAGATCAGCAATGCCAATGATGTGTTTAGTGCTCCAAAACAAATGTATGTGAGAGTCAAAACCAGACAACCACCTGCTTATGTCTGCAACGGAAGATATACATGGCTGATTTTTCATTTATTTTTGTGTATGGGATGAGTGGAAAAGGGCTTTTTGTCTAGGGCTTTTTGGCTATTTTGATTTGTTGTAGATTCTCATCTACTAACAAATGTAAAACAGGCAGCGCTGTGACTCTCACTCTTTTTCCCACATCTGAGAGATCTTCTTCAAGGCAGTTCACATGGTGAAGAGAGAAGGAATTCCTCCCCCACTCCTTCCAACAGACATTCATTTTCTCATCCCCAATACAACACTGCTGCTGCTTTATTAAGTGCTGGGCTGTTTGGGTCTAAGTTAAAGCAGATGTCACCACAAAGTCTGTTATTATAGTGCTGAAGAGCAGTGATTCTCTGGAAGCTTATTGTCCTGGTTTTGTGGCTCACTGCGTCTTTAGTGAAAAAATATGGAGGACGTACAAGGCAGGCAGCAGATGATTGCTTTTTATCATTGTAATGCTGACGTGATGACCACTTTGGCAGAAGTGCACCTTTTGCTATTGTGGATGTTGCATTTTATTAGCAACCACTGTGTATCATCAAGCAATCAATTTTTTTTAAACAATTAACTGATTTAATGATTTAAGAAAAAAATTGTCTCACTTCAGCAATGTTATTAACAGTAATGCATCCTGGATATGTACTCTTTAACATAAGTAGGTTTTTAACTAAGGCAACTATTAATAGGTAAATATCTGCTGTGGCAGAGCAAGTACAGAGACTTTCCAATACATCCACAACATGCTGCTGTAAGCATGAAATAATTGCTGCTGCACATATAACATACATGAAATAATCCCCATATAGCATACATGAATCCAAGGGCATAGTTTTGGTGTGAACATCGGGGGGTTGAAGTTTGAACTGTTTTAGTAGAGTACCGGGTCATGCTACCTCATAAGGTTTATTTATAAACCCGATTCCAAAAAAGTTGGGACACTGTACAAATTGTGAGTAAAAAAGGAATGGCACAAATAAACTCATAAACGTATATTTTATTCACAATAGAAAATAGATAACATATCAAATGTTGAAAGTGAGAAATTTTGAAATGTCATGCCAAATATTGGCTCATTTTGGATTTCATGAGAGATACCACATTCCAAAAAAGTTGGGACAGGTAGCAATAAGAGGCCGGAAAAGTAAAATGTACATATAAGGAACAGCTGGAGGACCAATTTGCAACTTATTAGGTCAACTGGCAACATGATTGGGTATAAAAAGAGCCTCTCAGAGTGGCAGTGTCTCTCAGAAGTCAAGATGGGCAGAGGATCACCAATTCCCCCAATGCTGCGGCGAAAAATAGTGGAGCAATATCAGAAAGGAATTTCTCAGAGAAAAATTGCAAAGAGTTTGAAGTTATCATCATCTACAGTGCATAATATCATCCAAAGATTAAGAGAATCTGGAACAATCTCTGTGCGTAAGGGTCAAGGACGGAAAACCATACTGGATGCCCGTGATCTCTGAGCCCTTAGACGGCACTGCATCACATACAGATGAAAACATTCCAGAAAACATTGTCGGTGAACACAATCCACCATGTTTTCTTTGGGCCAAGGCTCATTTAAAATGGACTGTGGCAAAGTGGAAAACTGTTCTGTGGTCAGACAAATCAAAAATTGAAGTTCTTTTTGGAAAACTGGGACGCTATGTCATCCGGACTAAAGAGGACAAGGACAACCCAAGTTGTTATCAGCGCTCTGTTCAGAAGCCTGCATCTCTGATGGTATGGGGTTACATGAGTGCATGTGGCATGGGCAGCTTACACATCTGGAAAGGCACCATCAATGCTGAAAGGTATATCCAAGTTCTAGAACAACATATGCTCCCATCTAGACATCGTCTCTTTCAGGGAAGAAATTTGAAACTTCCACATCATTGCATTCTGTTTTTATTCAAAATTTGTCGACTGTCCCAACTTTTTTGGAATTGGGTTTGTATTTGTTTGTTTGCTTATATATTTATTTTTGTGAAATTGTCTTTTGTGCTAGCATCTATGCAAAGTTGGTTGATAACATAATTGCAATACAGTAACACACTGTTAACAATAACTTGTATTGTAAGCCTACAATAAAATATGATAAATTCTAGTAAAGGTGGTCATGAGTAGTTTAAAAAGATTTTAATATTATGTTAGTTGTAATAAATTCTACTGGTTGTGAGGAAGTGAGAACCCAAGTCCAGCTAAACAAAAGTAATATCCAAAATACAAAGAAATTTGAGTTGACTTGGCTTGGCTTGAACAGTCAAGTCAAGTCAAGTTGAGCTTTACTGTCATTCCGCGACGTGTGGATATACAGTGGAACGAAATGTCGTGCCTCACAGGACCACGGTGCTACATAAATACAGACATACAACACTGAAGTAAAACAGTATAAACCTATAGAAAACTAACCTACTGACATATTTTGACTATACTATATAATAATGTTTACCTATACATAAACTAAAAAATACAAACTATACAAATGCTTCACATAAATACTGTACCTATACACAACTAACCTACTGACAGATTTTGACTATAAATATACTGTAAACTAAAAAAAATACGAATACGAATACGAAAACTATACAAATGCTTCACATAATACTGTACATGTGCAAAGAGAAACATCAGAAGAATATTAAACATCAAGTCAAGCAGCTGGCTGGGGAACAGTGCAAGATGATTTGTAGTGCATGAGCATTTAAACATACACGTATTACTAAGTCTTTTGTGAGATTATGTACACACAGCAGTGTGTGTGAAAAGTATGTAGTGCGCATAGAGGAGAGTGTGTTACTACAGGTGGTTTGTACAGGCCCACTCACCTGTGTGTAGCACACTTCGAATTGCACAAAAAAAAGAAAGTTTCAGACAGTTTTTCCTGTGATGTGGTATGGTTGGGGGGTGGAGGAGGTGAGATGGTCCATGTTTCAGGAGGTAGGGGGTTTGTGTAGGGTTTCAGAGGAGGGCGGGGTGATTTGAGTTCAGGGCTCTCACACGCTGGGGGAAAAAGCTGTTGAGCAGTCTGGCGGAGTGGGCTCTGATGCTCCGGTACCATCTTCCTGATGGTAGGAGCTGGAAGAGACTGTGGGAGGGATGGGTGGGGTCCTTCACGATACTGTTGGTTTTGCTGGAGCATCGTGTAAAGAAAATGTCCAGGATGGAGGGGAGAGGGGCACCGATGATCTTTGCAGTTGTGTTCACTGTCTGCTGGAGGGTCTTGTAGTCTGCTGCACTACAGTTCCCGTACCAGACAGTGATGCAGCTGGTTAACACGTTCTCAATGGTTCCGCCACTGAACTGATCTCAGATGCCTGTCTGTGTGACGTCACACAGACAGGCCCCTCCCACGATAGTTTGATTGACAGTAGCGTTTTAGCAAAGACTGGACTGGCGTCTTACCCTAGACCCGCCCTGAGTGAGCTGTCATCAGTCCACCATTGTTTCATCGCTGGAGCAGATGTAGACAAGAATGACTCCTAAGAGATTAAGGTGTTCTGTTGTTGGATGTAATAATGAACATATAGCAGTCATCATTTACTCCCGACATCTGAGCTGCTGAACTTGCAGAGGATTACATATGTTTCTGAAGGGAATGCGCCCCAGATCTGGCTAAATGCGTCTATGTTTTCGCGAATCATTCATGATCCAGTCTCATCTACAGAAGAAGTGAGTATAATGTTTTGTAATGAATCTTTGCAAATAGCCTTTCCTAATAATGTGCTAATTAGCAAGTTTCACAATGAATGCGGCTAAAGTAAACAGTCTCTCTGAGAGCAGCTCGGGAGACAGGGGCAAGGTCAGCAGAGCTCATAACATTTAAAAGGAAAATGCTACAAAAATGGCTTGATCTGAAAAGAGCTGTTTTTGACAGGGAAAAGGGTGTTTTTTACACTACCATTGAGAAATTTTAATCAAACTATGTTACAGACATTTCATTAAGACCCTTAAGGATCATATCAACTTGTGGAAAATAGGCATTATATGACCCTTTTAACAAGAGAGGCCTCTGGGGCAGACTTGTGGACTTGGGTAACGGAGCAGTAAGTAGCCCAAACACAAAGGATGGATACCACCATAACGTAAATCACCAAGGATAGGTCCACAACAGTCTCTGTGATAGCCAGTGCTGAGGCCCTGGGGATGCCAGCTGCTCTCACTGACAACAGAGGTGGGTCTATCACACTGGCAATCAGTCTTTTCAGTCCTGGACCAAGCTCTGCATCCGCAGGAGCTTGGGTACTATAGCTCGCCCCCCCCCAACAACAACAACAAAAAATCCATAGGGGAAACTTGCATGGTATCCGTGGAATGACAGGATTCCTGACCTGATTTTCAGGAATGGCAAAGATCTTGGCCGGGGACTCAGACGTGGCAACCATCTTGGCCGGGGACTCAGACGTGGCGGCCGTCTTGGCCATGGACTCAGGCGTGGTGGCCATCTTGGCCGGGAACTCAGGCATTGCGGCCATTTTGCAAAGAGACTTTGGCTGTAGGCCTACTTGGAATCTACCTACCATTAATCACCACGTAGCAGATCTATACAGGTGGAGTTGGGGAAGGTGGAGGGTTTCTGAAGCACACTGCAACTGCTACAGCAAGCACTAGTCATATATTCGAATGTTGAGCAGCGAGCTTATTGGCTACCGATACAGGAGAGAACCAATCAGCTGTGCTATGTCATAATGATGTCATTATGTTACCATCTAGAGTTTCATGCCAGAACTTTGTATTTATGCATCAGTGTTAGTGTTCGGTCAAAGATCTTGACATAAAAACAAGTATAAGTCTATTGAAATTTAGTGAAACGTAAAAAAAAAAAAAAACCTGACACGCTCAAGACAGGATTAGTGATTAAATTGGACTGTTAGGTGGTCTGCAGTGTTGTTGTTTTTGTGCAGTAGCCTGTCAACTGAAAAGCTTAAAAATATCCTGCACGAAAGAAGGGTATGAGACTGTACACATTTCTGTGGTGCCATCAGTCATTTAGAGCTATCATGGCATCATTTTTCTTCTGCTCTAGAGTGATACACATGGTATTTCTGATTGGCTGAAAACAAACTACTCATGGCAACAGAACCAAGCTGCCATGAGTAACATACAGATTTTATACCACATTCTCTGGTTGAGATGAATGTGTATGATATGTATCCATATAGATCCTTAGCTCTAAATAAATAAATAAATAAATAAAACGTAACACCTGGTTTATAGATGTTATAAATTCAGCTTCAGTTCTTAAGTGTTTATTCAAAGGTTCTTCTCTCATTCCATCTATTGAGTGTCATTGGCATATAGAAGTTACAAGAATTTCATTAAATGAGCATACTGTAACACTGGTTGAATGAACATTTTAGAGTAACATAATGAACTGGCCACAACAGATTGTCTTGCACATCTTTGCTCCTACCCCCATTCACTTTTTCTTCAGATCTCCTGTGATGTATCAATCTCTTGGAGTTGCTCTCATGATATTTCCCAAATACTATTAAAGGTCTTAAAACTTTACAGTTTACTTTTAGTCCCTTCAAAAACAATATTTTGATAGTTGCACCAACCAGGCTCAGTCTGAGAATATGTTCTCCTCTGGCCTAAATGAATGAAAACAGTGTGATATTGATTGAGGTATGTCACACTGGCAGTAGGAGGGAAAATACATTTTTTTAGTCTGTTTAGCTGGTTGAAATATGAAGGTAGAGCTGTCATTTAGTAGTGGGCTATTGGCCTAACAGTGGCCTAAAGCAGAATGAAAATCCTTCTTGTTAAAGCTGTGTTTCAGTCCCAGTTGGTCCTGGCATGACACGTTCAAACCTGGGTGTAGGGATCTGTACCCTGGATGGATGTTTTTAGTCCAATAAATAAAATCTCTGTTTTAAGGTTAGTAATTAGTAGTAGGAGGTTACTAGTTAGTTAGCCCGAAGGGAAATATGTTATGATTTATGATTTACGATCAATAAAAGCATTTGGATCAAGTAAATGAGTTAGGGGATTTCTGACAGAGTCAGCCTTAGCTGTTCCACCAAATCTCGTCCAGCTAATGTTAGTGAGAATGTCTATTGACTATGTTAGGATATAGGATATTAGTATACTCTCTTAGTCATAGATAATATAATACTTAACACTTATATGAGCATGTACCTCTGATTGTCATGATTAGGGACTCCATTTATGAGCAAAACACTAAACAACCTGTGTGATACAAACAAGACTTTATTAATTAAACACTTAAACTATTCTAATATACAAATATACAGTATAGAAAAAGGGTTTGAGGGTTAATTGGATTACAATTTTTTAAATTTTTATATGATTCTTTAAGGTCTTTATGAAAAGTCTATAACAGACTTTGGTTGAAACTTCTCAATGGTTGTGTAAAACAACACCCTTTTTACCTTGTCGAAATCAGTTCGGTTTTGAGCAACCCATTTTAGCACATGCTCCTTTTAATGCTAATGAGCTCTGCTCACCCCGCCCCTCTCTTCCGTGGGATGACAAGCCGTTCTCATGAGACTATTTACTTTAGCCATGGAACTTGCTAACTAGCATGTTATTAAGAAAGGCAATTTGCAAAGATTCATAAAAGAACCATATACTCACTTCTTCTGTAGGTGAGGCTGGATCGTGAATGATTCACGTGAACACATTTAGATAGATCGGGAGGTGCATTCCCTTCAGAAACAAAAGTAATCCACTGCGTCTTCAGCGGCTCAGATGTCGGAAGTAAATGATGACTGCTATGTTCATTACATCCAACAACAAAACACCTCAATAGCTTAGGAGACATTCTTGTCTACTCCAGCTCTGGCATCGAAACAATGGCAGACTGATGACAGCTCACTCAGGGCGGGTCTAAGGAAAAACATTAGTGTCAATCAACAATCGTGGGAGGGGCCTGGGTCTGTGTGACATCACACAGACAGGCATCTGAGAATGGCAAAAAAAAAAAAAAAAAAAACACTGGGTGGATTTTTATCATTATAGAGTGGTTGTGTACACACACTGCCAACACACATTTTAGTTGAACAAGTATTCTGCTGGTGTGCCCTAGATGGCCACCACAAGACATTGTGTTTTATGTGAGCTGATCCGTTGTTTTACGTCAGTTGTACTCGTAGTGTGTATTATGTCTACCCGTGTTGCTGTTCCCTGCCTTGCAGTGTTATGCCTTGTTCCTAGCCTGCCTGCCCCCACTCCACCAGGGTAATTTTTGTTTGTTTTGTTTCATTTTATTATTAAACAGTACCATTTTTCTATTGTATCTGAGTCCTCGCCTCATCACTCTCCAGTACCATGACAAAACAGATCAGCTAAATGAGGACTCAGGAGAGAATGGTCAATCTCCCACTGCCAGCCTCCACTACCAGCAGCCCCTTCTACCAACGTATGCTCCAGTTATCGGCACTGAGTTCCACCGGCAACGGGGGACTGACCTGAGGCTATTCGCCTTGGAATTCAGGAGTGCTGTGGAGGGGCTGGAGTATAATTATGTGGCCCTCAAGGACTTTTCTTATGTCCTTGATGAGCCCATCAGCACCTGGAGGAGGTATGGCACTGAGCACCACTGCTTTGGAGCGTTTGTGGACTTTCTAGCCCACAACAGGAGACCATCAGTTCCTGAACAGAAGGGGCCTTTTCCTGACATGACCACCTGTTCAGAGTCTCATCACAAAATAGCCACCAGTCCAAAGCCTCTTTCCAGAATGGTAGCCATGGCCACTGCCCAAGAGTCTCGTCCCATCATGGCTGCCTTTCCAGAGCCTCTCCACAAGATGGCAGCCAGTCCAGAACATCTTCATCAGGTGAGCCCAAGGTTTTTCAGACTGGCTTCCAGTTTGGCGGATCCACCACTGATCTCTTCCAGAGCGGCTGGTATCTCAAGGGCCTCAGCACACATGGTTTTCACAGAGCCTGCTCCAATCCAGGAGCTCTCAGTGTCCACTCCAGAGTCTGCTCCAGTCCAGCAGTCCTCAGAGTCCACTCCAGAGCCCCCTCCAGTCTAGCAGTCCTCAGAGTCCACTCCAGAGCCCGCTCCTGTCCAGGAGCCCTTTGGGTCCACTCATAATCCAGTCCGGGAGCCCTCAGAGTTTGCTCCAGTCTATGAGTCCATTTACAGCCCATTTATGGTCAGGGAGACCACTGCTGAACTTTCTGCCTGCCCCATTACGGTCAAGGAGACCGTTGCTGAGCTGTTTGCCTATCCTGTTGTGACTGTAAAGGCTGTTACTAACCTCTTTGTGCTCTTCTTTGCAGTCCTCCCTGAGCCGTTAGGGGGGTCAGCTGACTTATCAGCTCTGCTGAGGTGGTCTTTAGCTCCGCCCTTGCTGCCTGGCACGCTCTCAGTTCCGCCCTGGTTGCAACTGCTTTTTATCACTTAATTAGAAGAACCAGAAATTAAAGTGTGTCCCATCAGGTAATGAAAAGTTGTACACACACTTGTGGTCTTCATCCTCACTTGAACACCTGTGCCAAATACAGGAAATATGTCATATAAGTAGTCAAGTGATCAAGTGAAAAGACCGCAAGTGTGGGTATTTGGACCAGGCACTTGTCTACCTCTGGCTCTAGGCCCTCTTCCGCCACACATGCAGTTTGACAATGTATGCTCCATAGTATTTATACTTTATATGGAAATCAACTTACAAATGGCTTACTTACAGTATATCTGTCTGTGCACAATAAACCAAGATACTATGGTATGTTTTTTATTTAATTTTATTTGTTAACACAGTAGTTAAAAAAAATAAGCATAGATTGTTGTCTAGCAGTGAAAAGAAAGAAACAATAGAACAACTAATTGTTTTCTACTTCAACTCTGTTAAATTTGATTATAGGTGCTCCAGCTGAGATTGCTGGCTACATAAGTGCTAAATGTACTCCCAGATCGCCTAGCTGAACTTTGCTCAGGCCTGTAGTAAGAACTGGGGAAAACAAGCTGCACTGAATGAACGTGTGAGAGCTGAATTAAAACCATTACTATGTAGTCTAGTTGAAGTGAAAGATAAAGGATATGAGAAATATACTTCATATATGTTGCTGATATTTGTGTGTGCATTTGTGTTCTGAAAATTATCTTTGGTGTGTAAAGACAGGGCAGTGCATTTAAAGACATGAGGTTCTCTGTGCTGAATAATGTTTTAATTACCCTGTATTTTGGATTATGTGTCGACAGGTGTGTATTTGTTGTGTGAATTTGTGCTTTCTCCCAGGCCGCTGCCTGCAACACTTTCCCACCTGCGCTGCATTAAGTACCTCGGGCAGCATAATGAGTTGCAGGTGTGCGCGCTGGTCAGAGATGAGTGGCGCGCAAGTCACCTGCTGTTTGCCATTTGGCATCAGTGAAAGCGTGCAGGACGTGAGTTAGGACTGGTAGCTGCTCAGCACTTGGCATGCCATTACTGTCCATTCTTCAAAACAATAAGATCCCAATTGCAAAACAATAAGATACCAATTGGAATGATTGAGTGAATGAATGAATGAATGGCACGTTTCTCTTTTTTTTTTCGTCCATTGGCATGCACCCTTATTATTTTTCAATATCGTTCTGCTTCAATAGCCATATTGGAGTTTCACAGCAGGAAAATGACTAAAGAGATGCGCTTTTTGACTAAACACTGTAAGAGTAAATGTGACAGTTGGTAAGAGGAAATTGACATTCGTGTCCACCTAATTGCGTGATGAATAACTTGAGTTATTGACACTGTCACCCACACATTGCATTTACCTCTATTTGCCTTGATGATGAAGAATCTGTTCAGTAATTATGTTTTATGTTAGGCAGCCAACTTCTGCTTTAATACAATTAAGCCATTCAGCAAGCAAAGTGGAGTGTTACGTTATGGAAAATTATAATTGCTTAGTGCCTAGTATTAGAGTTTAGACTCAAATTGACTCAAAGCCTGTTTTCATCATGGGTAAAATTTATTTCTACAGATGCTTGAGGCACAATTTGGAGTTCTTCAGATTTCCATTCTGGTGAAACAGCCTGAAGAACCCCAAATTGTGCCTCAAGTGTTTTTCCTTCATGTTTTTCACTCCAGATAAAAAGGGCCACCAAAAACTATAACTTTAAATCTATTACATTTGTATTTTGGGAACTTTTGTGTTATTTATGATCTGTTTAGTTTCAAAACTGAGACTAATGTATTTCGTTCTAAATAAGGAGTTATAAGTCATTTTGTTTGGGTAGACATAAGACTTAGACCACTTAGATGTTCTAAAGTCTTTAACCTGGAGTCTGAGTCAAGTCTCGAGTGGTCACAAGTCCAAGTCGAGTATCAAGTCATTTAGTGGCTCGCTAAAAAATCCCATTCATAATCCTCATGTACTGAAATCTTCCTATTTACGAAGCTGTTTTATAGGCTATAGACAAGATATATGATCTGCTTTGTAAAAAAAAGAGGTGTTAAGATGTAAGATTAAAGGGGTCACATGATGTTGCTAAAAAGAATGTTATTTTGTGTATTTGGTGTAATGAATTATGTTTATGCGGTTTAAGGTTAAAAAACACATTATTTTCCACATAATGTACATTATTGTTTCTCCTCTATACCCCACCTTCTGAAACACATGTTTTTTTACAAAGCTCATCGGTCTGAAAAGTGAGATGTGCTCTGATTGGTCAGCTATCCAGTGTGTTCAATGTTTCAAGCCTCTGACGGAAATATTACGCCCCTCAACATATACTGTTATGGGATGTCCCTGTCAGAGCACAGCATGACAGGACAAAAACAATAAAGCACATTACAAACGAGGCAGTTGTTGCATCCAGTGGGGACATAATTACTGATTATAATGACTTATACTGTCTTTTTACGCGCTGCGTTGCATATCACACCATGTAAACATACTGTAAAACCATGTTTGCATTTGTGATCGGGGGAAACGACAAACAACAAGTGCTACTCTACACTGCTCAAAATTCGCATTTGAATCATCAGTGGCAAATCCTTTACATACCGTGAGTCAGAAGCACCAAACTGTCCTTACAAAGAGTGAGGAACAGCCCACGGCTTGAGTAAGCGGCGAGGAGTGGCTGGCGGATTCGATGAAGGAGCAGCTGGGGTTACGGCAACCACATGTGATGACCCCGGGTTGGACTCCGCTTCGTCAAAAGTAAAAGGCGATCCACACCACAAAGTTGATGTATTTCCTCAGCGACCAGCACGGATCAGCTTAACGAAGGCATAATGAAGCGGATATCGTGCTCTTTTGGATGGCCAAACAAAGTAGTTTCACTTTCACAATGAAACACACAGCTTCTCCATGAAATTGCGCCGGCAGCAACAGCAAGAATAAAAGGTATGCCTTCTTTCTTTTGCATGAACCTTTGGGCGGCATTTTGCAAATCTTCCCTCACAGTGACGTAGAGATGTGGGGCGTGTTTGAAATTGCATCATATGACCCCTTTAATGTACATCCAGCCTGTTATGTTTTAAAGGGGTCATATGATGCGATTTCAAGTTTTCCTTCCTCTTTGGAGTGTTACAAGCTCTTGGTGCATGAAGAAGATCTGTAAAGTTGCAAAGACTTAAGTCTCAAATCCAAAGAGATATTCTTTATCAAAGTTAAGACTCTGCCACAGCCCCCTAAACGCCTCATTCAAACACGCCCCCATATCTCTATGTCACTATGTGTAATATTTGCGTAATGCCGGCCAAATGTTCACGCAAAGAAAGAAGGCGTGGTTTCAGTAACCACAGTGGAGGGGGGGGGTCGTCATGTGATTCTCACCTTCATAGATTATGACAGATAATATGTGATGGTCAAAGTAGCCTAATAATGTAATCTATTAACTATGCATAAAAACCTGTCTGTTTACTTAAGTAACAGATATGGGTGTCATGCCATAACATTTTAAATACGACTGATTTTATATTAAATGTGAATTTAACAATGAAAGTTAATGTAATATAAAAACATTTTAGGTTAGGCTACTAATCTTTCATTGTACAGAAAGAGAGAAAATAACATTTACATTATCAAAGAAAATTTTCACTGACAGTCTAGAGTTCATTCACTCTCTAAAACTTACTTTAAAATCACTGAAACTGTTAACACTGTGAAATCAATATCTTATTTACAGATTCGTACACACATCTGCACTTTGTTGTTTCTGCCGAGAGAATTTGCCAGAAAGAGGTATTCAGTCAGCGAGCGAGTGAAGGAAGCACCGGCATTTTAGCGATGACTCATCGGAACTCCTCTGATTGGCCATTGCATTCATAAGCTCAACAGAATCTTGTGTGAGTGGTAATAATGCGCAGTGCTGTAAAAACGCATCTGTCTCTGGCTCAGTGCCAGCCAGCGAACGCAGATCTGAATTTACAACTGATGTTTTACCCAGGATGTTTGATGTGATGTGTGGCCAAGCGGAGATCAACTTCAGCAACTCTTCCTGATTGTCCCACTGTGTAACCTCTGGGGTGAAGGACATGAATTTGGGAAGTCTGCCAGTTAGTGGTAAGGCATTGTATAGATTTAATTTAGCAGCTGTAAGGGAATGAGCTTGACCCAAAGGCGTAGTTAGACCTGCTGGAACCTTTGATGGCAGGAAAGGGTAATATGTGTATCCCTTTCTAGATCTTAAGCCATACCTGCCTTGTCCCACTTCCAAAACAGCTCCAGTGATGTTCAGGAATTCCAGCTCAGCAAGAAGGGGAAAGGTGAGGTGAGTGTTTTTCAGGATATAGGTGTCCACAGTGCACTCTTGATCATGCTAGTGATACTGTAACTTTTGCAGGTCTCTGGACTGGTGAATTGTTCCATCTGCCATAATGAATCTTTGAGGGGTAGATGTAATGACTGATGGACTCTCAGTCTTCAGCAAGTTCTCCTGCATCTAAGTGTAAGACCTTCCCGTGTCTACTACTGCCTTAACCTCCTGTCCATTCACCACCCTTACAGGAGCTATGAGGAGAGATGTGACTGGATGGGGTTGTGCCAGGGTTGCTCCAGCAAGGTTTTTGCTGTTGGTACGCTCTGCAGACTTCTTTGTCTTATCTTTGCTACCCTGGGTACCGACTTTCTGCCAGTAGTCCTTCACTCCCATGCAATCCTTTTCCACCATTGACCCAACCTACACCAGCTGCTCCACGGTATTCATAGACACCTTGCAACCGTAGGGTTGATGTTGTTCAGGGTGCGGTTCACCAGCTCTTCTTCTGAGATCTCTGGCTTCCATTTCAAACAGAGAACCTGGTAATCTTAAGCGAAGTCCCTCAGGCATTGTTACGGCTGCTGGACCAATGTCCTCAGCTTCTACTCCACTTCAGAAAGGTAATCATCTGAAAGAAAAGCCGCCAGGAATGCCTTTTTGAAGGATTGCCAATCTGTTACCTTATCCTTCTCTGCTTTCCACCAGCTCAGAGCAGGTCCCTTCAGGACTGTACTCAGAGTTCCGATGAGCTCAACGCTGGGAAGAGGCCTGATCTCCAGAATGTTCTCACATTGCTCGATGAAATTGAGCACTTCTGCAGTCTCACAAGAGTCTCCCAATTTAATGTACTGTCCATTGACTGTTTGGAATAATGCTCTAGATATTTTACTTTTTGATTGAAAGCCAATAAAGCTTTTACCTGTGCTATGTCTGCTGGCATTGTTTGTACCATTCCAACATTTCCTCATGTATGAGTAATTGTATGTTTGTTGTTTAGATTATTTTTGTGTGTTAGTGTTTAGTTAATAAAACTTTTGTGCACAAATTCCACGAGTTTCTGGCCCTGCTTGTGAATAATGTCCCTTTATGATTTTGATCCTTGCTACATGCTCTAATGCATTAATACTGTAGGAAAGTATTTTCTGTGGCCACGAAAATATCAATAAATGATATGAAGTTAAAATGTTTGCTGGACGAACAAATTAGTTGATGTAAATTTAATCCTGCTACAGTTACTTCTGGCAGCTGATAGAAATAATTGCGATTAATCATGATTAATTGTAATTATTTATATACATTTCCCTTTTGAGCTAATTTGCTACACATTATTTGAGATCTGAAAACACTGGATCTTTTTTATTATTTTGACCAGTTGTCATTATATAATATATATATAATAAATAATATATATTATAATATAATAATAAATAAAAAAATACTGAAAACTAACTAATAAAAATCAGACATTGCTTTTAAATTGTGGTTCAAAAGAAGCATTAAAAAATAATAATTATAATAAAAAAAAAAAAAAAAACTAGTGAAACTGACCTGGACAAAAATGCTGGTACCCTTAACTTAATATTTTGTTGCACAACCTTTCGAGGCAATCAAGCAATTTCTGTAACTCTTAATGAGACTTCTGCACCTGTTGACAGGCATTTTGGCCCATTCCTCATGCGCAAACTGCTCCAGCTGTCTCAGGTTTGAAGGGTGCCTTCTCCAGACTGCATATTTCAGCTCTTTCCACAGATGTTTAATAAGATTTATATCAGGGCTCATAGAAGGTACTTTCGGAATAGTCCAAATGTTTTGTTCTTAGCCATTCTTGGGTGTTTTTAGCTGTCTATTGGGTCATTATCCTGTTGGAGGACCCATAACCTAAGACTGAGACCAAGCTTTCTGACACTGGGCAGCACATTTCACTCCAGAATGCCTTGATAGTCTTGAGATTTCATTGTACCCTGCACAGATTCAAAACACCCTGTGCCAGATGCAGCAAAGCAGCCTTCGAACAGAACCGAGCCTCCTCCGTGTTTCACATTAGGTACAGTGTTCTTTCTTTGTATGCTTCATTTTTGCATATGTGAACACAGAGCTGATGTGACTTGCCAAAAAGCTCCAGTTATGTCTCATCTGTCCAATGGACATTCTCCCAGAAGCTTTGTGGCTTGTCAATATGCATTTTGGGAAATTCCAGTCATGCTTTTTTATGATTTGCTTTCAACAGTGAAGTCCTCCTCATTCGTCTTCCATTATGTCCACTTTGACTCAGCGATTGATGGTGCAATCTGAAACTGATGTACCTTGACCTTGGAGTTCATCTCTACCCTCTTTGGAAGTTGTTCTGGCTTTTTGGTTATTATTTGTACATTCTGTCTCTTTGATTTGTCATCAATTTTCCTCTTGCGGCCACATCCAGGGAGGTTGGCTACAGTGCCATGGACCTTAAACTCCTGATGTGCAACTGTACTAGTCACATGAGCATTGTAGATGGTCTTATAGACCTTTAACATGCATGTCTATAATTTTATTTCTAATCTCTTGAGACAACTCTTTCCTTAGCTTTCTGTGGTCCATGTTCAGTGAGGTGCACACCCTTATACAAAAAGGAGAGTGAGTACTTTTCACCTTTTAAATAGGCAGAATGGCTGACTACAACTTTGAAGACACATGTAATGCTATGGAGCTAGATTGATCGCAATAATAATTCATGCAAAAGACATGATGCAATCCCAATTCACATTCATGAAACCTAATTCATGTGCACGAAAAAAAAAAAAATTATATATATATATATATATATATATATATATATATATATATATATATGTATATATATATATATATATATTCACAAAAAGAAATTCACATGAGCAAAATAAGAATATATATTCATAAAAAACATTTAAAAAATGCAAAACACAATTCACAGATGTACAACTGTGTAGAATTTTTTTTTAAATTCAGGAGTATTTTATAGACTGTGAATGTGAATCGCCTTGAATTTGTGTGGATTTGGATTATATTTTACCCTCATTTCTAGTTTCCATATTAAGTTTGGAACCACTCTTGAACAAGTCCCTTTAACCATTCAATACTGGAATAAATCTTATATAGCGTCTGTAACAATTGACTTGTTTTTGAATTTTTTAATTCTAACATTAAACCAGAGCAACAAGAATAACATTTAACAATGCATAACAAGGCTTTACGCCTTGAACATTTAGGTCATAGGTACTATTCTACAATAAATGTAGATAAATGCCAGCTAGAGTTCTTACTAGACCCAGGAAGTATGACCAGGGCTTAATTAGAGCCTGCCAGAACAGGATCCGGGACCTCTCAGGTTTTGACTGTCTGTGTTCCGGTACCTATTTGCACGGATCCGCCACCTCACGTGGTATAAAAACAACAATAACACAAAACACAATATGTTACATATATATATATATATATATATATATATATATATATATATATATATATATATATATATATATATATATATATATAAAAGGTTAAAAAGAACTGCATTTATTAAAAAAAAAATAAAAAAATTCTAATAATATATATTCTAATAATATATTTTCTTTACTATCACTTTTTATCAATTTAACACAGCCTTGTTGAATAAAAGTATTGATTTTATTTAAAAAAAAAAAAGAAAGAAAAAAAAAATTACTGACCCCAAATTACTGACCAGTAGTGTATATTGTCATTACAAAATATTTATATTTTAAAAACATAGCTTCTTTTTTTTTTTTTTTTTTTTTTTTACTTTTTATTCATCAACGTATCCTAAAAAAGTATCACATGTTCTGAAAAAATAATAAGCAGCAGAACTGTTTCCAACTTTGATAATGAATCATCATATTAGAATGATTTCTAAAGGATCATGTGATAATGATCCTAAAAATTCAGCTTTGCATCACAGAAATTTTTCTGTATTTTTGACCAAATAAATGCAGGCTTGATGAGCAGAAGAAACTTCTTTCAAAAACATTAAAAATAGTAATGTTTCCAAACTTTTGACCTGTACTGTGTATATGTATGTATATATATATATATATATAAATATGTATATTTATATATATATATATATATATATATATATATATATAATAAATTATACATATGTATAATATGCACATTTTTAAGTACATTTCACATTATTTATTAGTTTCAGGATCAACAGCAAGGTGAAGCAGGCCTACATTGCAGCTTGGATTTGGAGGGAGAGGAGAGTGCTTGCAGCGGAGAAGAGGTTGGGACATCTGGCGACAGGTCAGGGATGGAATGCACTATTTGGACAGAAGCTCAGTTCAGTGATAAACAGTCCTGCTACCCCTGGCTTGTAATGGACAAATCTAGATTGGGCTGCACAACATGTAAAGCGGTGGGGTCATTAGGGCCAGAAAAGACTAGGGGAATGAAACTAGCAAAGAAGTGGGACATGTGCACCGTGACCTCGTCTGCTTCGGATATTAAAAAACAGCAATGAGCACCCAGAAAAAAAGTATTTTAACATGCCCGGACCAAGGCTCATTTAGCAGCTGCAGACATTCTTGAAAATGCGAAAAGAGACACGGTAGTACAGGCTATTGTTAATAGTCAGTCGGAACAGATAACCACTACAGCTAGAGTTTTTCGCACAGCCTACAAGGAAGCCAAACGTCACAGGCCCGCATATGGCTTTGAACAGGAGATTGACAGCCAAGTGTTAAATGGAGTAGATATGGGTAGGATTCTGCATTCTAATGTTGTGTGTTCAAATATTCAGAAACATATTTCAGAAGAAATGAAAAGAAAACTATTTGAAAAAAAAAAATAGTACAGTGTGCACCTAAACTCAGTCTAATGTTAGATGAGTCGACCAGCTTAAATAAAAAGAGTGCTTTGATCATATACGTTAGGGTTCAGTTGCCAGGTATGGACATGCCTATAAACATTTTTACTGAACTTGTAGAGCTATAGATGACCTAACTGCTGAAGGAATTGTCTGTCATCTATTATCTGCTTTGGAGCGTTTAAATTTGACAGGAATTTCTTTCTAAAACCCTCATTGGAGTAACATGTGAAGACGAAGGAGATTGTTGTTGACTTCAGGAGAGCGCACACTCAGCATGTTCCTCTGACCATCAACGGTGCGACTGTGGAGAGAGTGAGCAGCACCAAGTTCCTGGGTGTGCACATCACAGAGGACCTCTCCTGGGCCGACAACACTGCAGCACTGGCCAAGAAATCACTACAGCATCTCTACTTCCTCCGCAAACTGAGGAGAGCCAGAGCCCCACCCCCCATCATGTACACCTTCTACAGAGGCACCATCGAGAGCATTCTGACTAGCTGCATCACTGTGTGGTATGGCGCCTGCAACGCGTCCTGCCGGAAGACTCTGCAGCGCATAGTGAGAGCAGCTGAGAAGATCATTGGTGTCTCGCTCCCCTCCCTCCAGGACATTTACGGAACCCGTCTCACTCGTAAAGCCCTCTGCATCGCAGGTGATCCCACCCACTCGTCACACAGTTTCTTCAGTCTGCTGCCATCAGGGAGGAGACTGCAGAGTCTCCAGGCCAGGACCAGCAGACTGAAGGACAGCTTCATCCATCAGGCTGTCAGGAAGCTGAACTCGCTCCCGAACTTGCCCCCCCGTCCCTCTTCTGCCCCAGGCACCACTGAACTATGAACCCCCCCCCCCCCCCCCCCAGATCCCACATCCCCAGGTCCTTCCACACCCCCTCCCACTAAGATACGATGGCATGCACCAGTCACTTTGTGCAGCATTGGTCTGCTCACTACCTCTTTCACCATGGAACTGATGTCATTCTACCACCTTATCAGTCAGTTTAAATAAAATAACTGCTCTTGAGCCCTTTTGTCACTTTAATCAGACTGAATAAGCTTTTTTTATGCACTAAAAATCTTTTTATCTGCACTGTTTGTTCACTGGTTTGCACTTTATCTGTCATGTGCCTTGCGCTGCTTTATTTAACTTTATTTTTATTTTTTATTATATGTATTTTTTTACATTCCCTTATTGTATAGTTATATCTTATATTTTATATTTGATCTAGATTTTAAGGCTCTACTGTTAGTGTTATCTGTATGCACCGGGGGTCTGAGAGTAACGCAATTTCGATTCTCTGTATGTATGTACTGTACATGTGGAAGAATTGACAATAAAGCAGACTTGACTTGACTTGACTTGATATGATGGCGCTTCTGTTATGTTAGGGCGCAAAAGTGAAGTAGCAAGTAGGCTCAGGGACATTTTCCCAAATATTACTGTCTGACACTGCTCAGCCCATAGGCTTGAACTTGCAGTAGGCAACGTTGTGAAAGAGATAGGCACTATTAATTATTTTAAAATATTGATGGGCAAACTGTATGCAATTTATAGCGCATCTAACAAAAACCGAATGGAGCTAAAGGATGCTGCAGAGAGTTTAGATGTCCAGCTATGCAAAATTGGTCAGATATTAGACACAAGATGGATGGCATCAAGTTTTAGAACAGTAGAAGCTGTGTGGAAAAACTACCCAGCACTTTACAAGCATTTTAAAATGGCTTCAGAGGATCCCGCTCGTGATAGCATCATGAAGAAAACATACAATGGACTTGTTAAGCGCTTATCTTCCTTTGCGTTTGTAAACAACCTTGGCATTATGTGCGATGGATTGCAAGAATTATCTGTACTGTCACTTGAGATTCAAAAATGAGAAAGTAGCATAATATCTGCCCACAAGGCAATTTGTAGGCAAATCAGGGTATTTGAGGCAATGGCTGAAAGGCCAGGGCGCTACACCAAACTTAGCCAGAGGGGAATTGATGCCAACTCATTCCAGGGCGTCCCACTCAAGAAGGAAAACCCAGTGACAAAATGTTAAACCAAAGGCTGTTTTTCTCAAGTTTAGCTAAGAACATGGAGGAACGTATGTTATCTCAAGGTGGGCAGCTGCCGGATAAGACTGGATATAACAAGTTTATTGAGGAGTTGAAGGTGCTTTACACACAGTACTGGCCCGAGAACACTGGTGCGATGTATGGAGAAACTGAAGTTGAATTGCTCTGTCGGCGCTTTGACATTGACAGCCTGCGCACAGTCATTCGGGCCTACAGAGAGTACAGAGATTCGGATGGAAATTGCATCCCTGATAAACTGAAGGAGCTGTTTGCGGCTGTCAATAGCATTTCTATATCAAGTGCAGAGTGTAAGCGTGGATTTTCCCAAATTAACTTGATTTGCTCCCCGAACCGTGCTTCTCTGCACACATCCACCATATCATACTTACTTTTTCTGAATCTTGTTGGACCCCCCTGTCGAAATTCAATCCAGTTCCTTATGTAAGGTCTTGGATAACCAAAGGACACAGAACTGCCACAGACATATGCAGTAAAACCCAAAACCGGGAGGAGGAGAATCACAACATGGCTTTGGTGTGGGGTATTTTAGACAACTAAATTAGGTAAGTAAGCATTTGTTTATCTATTAATATTATAAACAGCTTTGTCTAATTGTGAACTGTGAAGTATGCTATACCTGTTGCAAAATTAATTGCTGACTCCAAAGTTCAGCAGTTAAGCATGAGGTTGATGTGGGCTTTTAAGTGTTGTGAAGATTAGTATAATAGTAAAAGGGTAGACTACTTGAGCACATAGCATGCTGTTTTCAGCACCGTTTTTGTGCATTCCGGGACCTGCACCTGGCTCGTCTCCCTTCCGCTCTAATATCCATTTTGCTTTCCGGCACCTTTTGATTTACAAATTAAGCACTGAGTATGACCATATTAGCCCGGTTCTGTCAACACTGCACTGGCTACCTATTAAATATCATATAGATTTTAAAATCTTGCTTATTACTTATAAAGCCCTGAATAGTTTAGCACCTCAGTATTTGAACGAGCTCTTGTTGCATTATAATCCTCCACGGATTCTTCATTATTGACAGTGTGTTCTCAAAACTCTGGCAATTTGATAATACCTAGAATATCAAAATCAACTGCGGGTGGCAGATCCTTTTCCTATTTAGTGCCTAAACTCTGGAATAACCTACCTAACATTGTTCAGGAGGCAGACACACCCTTGCAGTTTAAATCTAGATTAAAGACCCATCTCTTTAAACTGGCTTACACATAACACACTAATACGCTTCTAATATCCAAATCCGTTAAAGGATTTTAGGCTGCACTTCCTGGGACCGGGAACACTTCCCATAACACCCAATGTACTTGCTACATCATTAGAAGAATGGCATCTACGCTAATATTTGTCTGTTTCTCTCTTATTTCGAGGTCACCGTAGCCACCAGATCCAGTCTGCATCCAGATCAGATGGTCACTGCAGTCACCCGGATCCAGTATGTATCCAGACCAGATGGTGGATCAGCACCTAGAAAGGACCTCTACAGCCCTGAAAGATTGCTGAGACCAGGACAACTAGAGCCCCAGAGACAGATCCCCTGTAAAGACCTTGTCTCAGACGACCACCGGGACAAGACCACAGGAACCAGTTGTGTCCTCTGCACAATGTGACATTGCTGCAGCCTGGAACTGAACTGCTGGTTTCATCTGGCCAGAGGAGAACTGGCCCCCTGACTTAGCTTTGTTTCTCACAAGGTTTTTTCTCCATTCTGTCACCGATGGAGTTTTGGTTCCTTGCTGCTGTCCCCTCTGGCTTGCTTAGTTGGGGACACTTAATTTACAGCGATATCGTTGACTTGATTGCAAATGATTGCAAAGATACTATTTAAACTGAACTGAGCTGGATGATGACATCACTGAATTCAGTGATGAACTGCCTTTAACTGTCATTTTACATTATTGACACACTGTTTTCCTAATTAATGTTGTTCAGTTGCTTTGACACAATCTGTTTTGTTTAAAGCACTATATAAATTAAGGTGACTTGACTTGACTTGAATGTAGTAATAATGCATGACTAAAAAATATCTGTTGAAACTGTCAAAATGCATGGCTTGCAACACGTTTTAAAAGAGTTAGTTCCAAATGAAACATCAGGGGTCAGTTCTTTGTATATTGCTAACTCAGTTGTATATTGCCAAACTAGTCAAAGCTCATCCTGTATTTGCTGTCATAGCAACAGATCCGTAAGCTTAAACCTGCTTGGGAGCAGGCTTCATGTAAATAGGATTAGATTGCATCTTTTTATAAATTTTTGATTGTTATGATCTGTCCCAGCCACTGCTACTTTATTAGAAGAGTACCCTACTGATCCAGGGACAGTAATTTAAAACAATAATAACTTAAAAATGATTTGAAAAATAATACAATAATGTTGTGTACTGTAGTCTATAATACTATAGACACAGCCAGTTTTACTCATTGAAAGATTTATTTGTGATAAAATAATTACTTTATAATTGTATTGGAGTCTTACACACATGCTATATGTCTCATCTAAATCATGCATTAATATGAGTGGTGACAGATGTTATGGGAGTAGCTTGATGGAGCGCAGGAGATGCAGATAACTTGATACTGACCCTTAAGAAACTTTAATTAATGCTGTCATGTAACAAATCTGTAACAAAATTAAAAGATAAAATTGAATGAATTGCTAATTACAACATTGAAATAAAAATATGAAGCCTGTACAAATACTAGAAATCGTGATATATACAATTGGGAATCATGTAAAAAATAAATAAAATAAACACAGTGCACATATCATTTATCTATTATACCATTTATGTAATTTTGTTTGCTTGGCTGTTTCCTTATAAAAGTCCGGAAATGTGTCAAGTTTTTTGTCAGGTGTCTTTTTTTAATTATATGATGCCGTTATGTTGCTGTCTTGCAGCCAGCCAATCGCTGCATTGCTGATTGTGGTTTGGAGTATCAATATATCTACCCTTTTTGGGGAACACGAGAGCACACAGTAATCTTAGACAACTTAATCCAGATATTTTAATCAAATACGCAAATATGTTTGAAGAACCAAATAAGATCAGTTATCATGATTACAAGATCTGGCATCTCTTACAAATCATCTCAGATATATTAATCGAGGTATGAAGAACAGGCCCCAGGAGTTTGCTGCCAGGATAGTCTCAAAAATACACACACACACAAATCCAAAGCAATTCACATTCGCTGTACACATTCCATAATAAACTCATGAATTTTAAATATTCTATTTTTTTTTCTGCACAGTTGTACATCTGTGAATTGTGTTTTGCATTTGTGAAATGTATTTTATGAATATATATTTTTATTTTGTGCATGAGAATGTATATATATATATATATATATATATATATACAGGTGCTGGTCATATAATTAGAATATCATCAAAAAGTTGATTTATTTCACTAATTCCATTCAAAAAGTGAAACTTGTATATTATATTCATTCAATACACAGAGACTGATATATTTCAAATGTTTATTATTTTAATTTTGATGATTATAACTGACAACTAAGGAAAATCCCAAATTCAGTATCTCAGAAAACTACAATATTGTAAAAAAGGTTCAATATTGAAGACACCTGGTGCCACACTCTAATCAGCTAATTAACTCAAAACACCTGCAACGGCCTTTAAATGGTCTCTCAGTATAGTTCTGTAGGCTACACAATCATGGGGAAGACTGCTGACTTGACAGTTGTCCAAAAGACGACCATTGACACCTTGCACAAGGAGGGTAAGGCACAAACGGCCATTGAAAAGGAGGCTGGCTGTTCACAGAGCTCTGTGTCCAAGCACATTAATAGAGAGGCGAAGGGAAGGAAAAGATGTGGTAGAAAAAAGTGTACAAGCAATAGGTATAACCACACCTTGGAGAGGATTTTGAAACAAAACCCATTCAAAAATGTGGGGGAGATTCACAAAGAGTGGACTGCAGCTGGAGTCAGTGCTTCAAGAACCACTACACACAGACGTATGCAAGACATGGGTTTCAGCTGTCGCATTCCTTGTGTCAAGCCACTCTTGAACAACAGACAGTGTCAGAAGCGTCTTGCCTGGGTTAAAGACAAAAAGGACTGGAATGCTGCTGAGTGGTCCAAAGTTATGTTCTCTGATGAAAGTAAATTGTGCATTTCCTTTGGAAATCAGGGTCCCAGAGTCTGGAGGAAGAGAGGAGAGGCACACAATCCACATTGCTTGAGGTCCAGTGTAAAGTTTCCACAGTCAGTGATGGTTTGGGGTGCCATGTCATCTGCTGGTGTTGGTCCACTGTGTTTTCTGAGGTCCAAGGTCAACACAGCCGTATACCAGGAAGTTTTAGAGCACTTCATGCTTCCTGCTGCTGACCAACTTTATGGAGATGCAGATTTCATTTTCCAACAGGATTTGGCACCTGCACACAGCGCCAAAGCTACCAGTAACTGGTTTAAGGACCATGGTATCCCTGTTCTTAATTGGCAAGCAAACTCGCCTGACCTTAACCCCATAGAAAATCTTTGACAGTGCCAAAGCTTCCAGTACCTGGTTTAAGGACCATGGTATGCATGTTATCTGAAGGCCACTATCAGAGCAACCTGGGCTCTCATAACACCTGAGCAGTTCCACAGACTGATCGACTCCATGCCATGCTGCATTACTGCAGTAATACAGGCAAAAGGAGCCCCAAATAAGTATTGAGTGCTGTACATGCTAATACTTTTCATTTTCATACTTTTCAGTTGGCCAAGATTTCTAAAAATCCTTTCTTTGTATTGGTCTTAAGTAATATTCTAATTTTCTGAGATACTGAATTTGGGATTTTCCTTAGTTGTTAGTAATAATCATCAACATGAAAAGAAATAAACATTTGAAATATATCAGTCTGTGTGTAATGAATGAATATAATATACAAGTTTCACTTTTTGAATGGAATAAATCAACTTTTTGATGATATTCTAGTTATATGACCAGCACCTATATATATATATATATATATATATATATATATATATATATAGTATACATGAATTAGGTTTCATGAATGTGAATTGGGATACGCATGTGTGCATATTTTGTGTGAATTATTATTGAGATCAATCTCACACTTTAGTTTAACACATCCCAATGGTCAAATTATTATCAATCATTTCTAGGATTCTTTTTTTAAATGCTTCTGCTGAACCACAATTCAAAAGCAATATCTGATTTTCATTAGTTAATGTACAATAATTGTTTATTTATTATTACTTTTTCAGTTTCAAGTTATTTCATTGACCATTGTGGATTTTTCTTTCTTTAATGGAAGGGTACCAATTTGTATTTTTTTTTTTTCCACTTACAGTATATACATATTATTTTATATCACCGATCAGGTATAACATTATGACCACTGGCAGGTAAAGTGAATAACACTGATCATCTCTTCATCACAGCACCTGATATTGGGTGTGGATATATTAATGAGCAAGAGAACATTTTGTCTTAGAAGCAGGAAAAATGGGCAAGTGTTAGGGTTTGAGTGAGTTTGACAAGGGTCAAATTGTGATTCCTAGACATCTGGGTCAGAGCATCTCTAAAACTGCAGCTCTTGCTGCATGTGGGGAGCGAAGGTTAGATAGATAGATTATTTCTAGTTTCCATATTTCAAGTTTGGAACCACTCTTGAACAAGACCCTTTAACCATTCAATACTGGAATAGAAAAACAAATTCATACCGTCTGAACAGGGGGAAAAGTACTGTTAGTGCAGAAACTGGTTATAGGTCTGCTGTAAGAAATGTAATTTGTTCCATGCTTGTTTTGTCTTTGTTGATATTAAAAACAGGAATCAGAGAGCCAAACACATGGCAAAAAGACAGTGAGTGTGATAGCCAGCGGTCAGGCCTCTCTGGCTTGCCTGTAGTGTTGGCTGTCTGTTCCCATCATGTCCCTGCTGCGTGGTGTCATTCATCATGATGCCCATGTTACTGAAAAGATGTGGATGAAAACACATTTTGCTTTTATACACAAAACCTTCTACTGTACCACCACGTCCTCTCTTTGACTGCCCTCTCCAATAAAACAAAACAACACAAGCTTGAATAATAACATAACGGCTGTACAAAATTTTAAAGTCCAGTTCTTCCATTTTATGGACATGGCACACTATGTCATTAGATACCGTTTGAATTACAGTAAAGTTTGAGTAACAGCACAAGAAAAGCCACACACTTGCATATTGTGAAGCTCTGGAAGATGTCAAGCCCCTATTATGGGTATTTCAAGATGGTTCTTGTGTTTTATTCCTCATTTTTCTCTTGGGAACCTAAAAAAATCCCATGTAGCTAAGCCACACTTTGCTTTCCCCTAGAGCATAGGTGATTTCATAATGGTCTGCATCAGTCCTGCATATAGACGTACAGTAAGGAGAAAGAGGAATGGAGAAAGTAAGCAAAAAAAAAAAAAAAAGGGAATGGAGAATGCCTGCAAACGCAGCCACATGTTGGACCTCGAAGACACCCGCATTATAGCTGTCAGGTTGTGGGGTTCACAGGATGGCATTGTGTTCCCACAGCGTGAAAGAGGAAGAGGGCAAGAGATGCTTGAAGAGGGTTGTCCAGCCTGGTGCATGTGGTATTAATACTGAACCATGAGGGGTTATAGTGTTAGGACGACTGCACACCCATGCCTAGAAAACCACAAACAGAAAACCACTGATTACATACTCTCCAAAAGAAACCTCAGGGCGAGAGATAGATATCACTGTGTTAGTTTACTCTTGTTGGAAGTGTTAGAAAGTTTCTGAGCTGTACTGCTGTACTGCATGTGTTCCATAGAATATGAATTTTTTTTTTTTTCATTTGCAGCCCAGCCTGTCAGTTCTGATGGAAGTCTTATCAACGTTAGATCCACCTAAGACAACTCCTATCATTCTATGTGCTGCAAAGCTTCTCTTATCTATCACATTTCACCTTAAACCAACTCTGACTCCCTTTTTTGCTCTCTCCTTCTTTTTGGCTCATAATTGGTTCCAGAGACCTAGAACAGTCTCCAGCGAGTTGCACTGCATCATAACGTTCTGAAGGTCAGTGGTTCTTCCCTTTAAGATTACTGACTTCAACATTTAAATACCAGTGCTGTAGAAATGCATGAAAATATTGCATTACTATATAAAAAACGTAACTGATTGTGTTACTTGATTAATATTTATGATAGTTATGCATTACTTTTGTGTTACTTTTTGTCACCTGAGCTGGGCTGGCTTATTTATTTTTAATAAAATAAATAAATAAAAAAAGAGATATCGTTTGTCTTGTTTAGCCAATATTGGCTTCTGTGATTCTGGACAACATATAGACTTTCTCTTTGAACTGAACTTCAACAGCCATCCAAATATACGCACTTAACTAACATAATATAATTTGTCTCGTAACAACACTTGTATCGCATACCATATTGTATATTACACTTGGGTTTTTCATAACATTACAAGTCTGTGTTCCATCCTCCATGTGGACAGCTGAGCATATACAGCCCACTTAAGACCCACTTTCTAAAATAAAAAGATAATGCAGTGTAGCGGTGCCTACGGCGTAGGCAGAATTTTATTTTTAGGCGGGCCTGGGCAAAAGTGAACGGGAACTAATGGACGGAGTCTGGTGGCAAAGCGCAATCCGCTACCCCGAAAAACGAACTCAAGGGTCGGTGAGTTGGGGAGCTGGATTCGTCGCAATATTGTATATATTTGTCCTAAACCAGAAGGCAAGCTGTTGCAACGTGCAAACTTTGCGCAAGAGTTATGATAATAAATAAATAAAGAGAGAAGAAACGTATTTCGAGTCAAACAGGTGTTTTTTTTTTCTTTTTTTTAAAAAAAAGTATGTGCTTGAAATAAAGCTTTTTCATTGATGACTGCAGTGTTAATATTTTTAATTATATGCCTATACTTCATTGTACAATAAACCTGTTTTAATAGACCTTTTTAAAATAATAAGCATTAATCTTTATTACCCTCGCAGCGCGTCAGTTAGCCTTTGCGGCGCACTATGAAATTAATGCGGGCTAAATTAATTGTAGGCTAATTAATCATAAAAGTAACAATAATAATAGGCCTAATAGGCTAATAAAAAGAATGAAACAGGCCAATATAAATTGAAAATGCCAAATTAGATATAACTAAAGAGTAGGCTATAAAATTAGCTAAAATTTATTCAGAAATGTTTGTGATTTTTTTTTTTTTAATTATTATTTGTTAATTCATTATTTAAATTAATAGGTCTACAAATTAGGAAACACTAGGTGCAGGTAATCGCCGGCGTCAGTCACCAAATTTATATATATATATATATATATATATATATATATATATTATATATATATATATATAAATAGCCTAATCTTTGTGAGGACTAGCCTACTGGCAATTCTTTAGACACGCAATACCCAGTGCTTGAAGTAGGCCGGTACACACAGAGATTTAGCGATTCTGAATGGATCCGTATAGTAGTAAAGGCAGGCGATTTAGTGGTCTTTGGCATCTCCCTGTGGTCCTGCTTGGTATCGCAGCTTGACTTGTGCTAATTTGTATTGAAAACTTTTATTTAATTATTGATTGATTGATTGTGGCACTGTACATACTGTACATTGCAAAATATAAAATAATACTTATTTATTGAGTACCGGCATTTTTTTCCCCACTTCAACACTCCGCATATCAAACGACTTTGAAGACCGACTGATACACTGACTGAGCTCAAATTACATTCGGCCTGATACTGTGTTCCCGACTTCACAGAATGAACTGAATGAACTGAATGGGTGAACACGCACGTATTTACATGTGCAACACGCCCGAAACAGCCTGGATAACACTTGGCTAACACTACTGTCAATCAAACTCTTTAAGAATTATGCAAAAGCTGTTTTATTTATTTTAGTTATTTGAGATGTTATAATAGTTCTAAAATTGTGTTAAAATAGATTAAACAATAGTTAGTTAACAAAAATTATATTTGTTTAATAAACTGGCCTACGCCCCTGAGCAGTGCTCTGAGGCAGTTGTGGAGTGTAACCTTGGCTCTCATGAGCTCATGGCAGAACCAGAGCCAGACCAGAGGGATCTTGGCTCACTCCTCGGCTCTTGGATGGAGTGTTCAGAATGCGTTAGGAGCTTCCACACTCTCACCCACTCCCATATGGTGTGTGAATCTGGCCTAAGTGCATGTTTGAGGACTAAAAAAACGTCCCATATGTGTGTCAGTTTCTTTTCATTTGCTCCCAAACCCAACAGAAGCCTGTCTTCTGTGAATTTAACTATGTCTTCTGTTTCCCCCCTCTCCATTACCATAAAGAAAATATAGATGAAAAGTGAAATTTAGAGTAATAGATTACATTTCTTCAGTACACAATCAAAGAACAAGCATTCAGTTAAGTATCTGTATGAACTGTCTATGAGGCTGTACAATTCACTATTGTTATCAATCTTGACTGGGGACAAATAAAGTAACACAGTTCATATAAAATAAGAACATGAATGGAATGAGTAAGAGCATGAATGAGGCTAGAGAGTCTCATGTCAAGCTATTACAAAAGATCCACATGTAGTGTGATCTGTGATGTACATTAAACCCATTATCAAAAAAAATGTCAAATCATTACAGTAATTTCAAGATGTACTAACTATTTAAAATATTTAAGCAATAATAAAATTATGTAGACTCGCATGACACTCCAGTCATATAAGTGGCCTAGAAAAAGCTGTTTAATTCTATTAGGTCACCTTTTATATTGAACATGAACAGTACATCACAAACAATTATATGCTCTCTAACAATAAATGAATAACAATCTATTTTTTTTAAAACCCCACAGGAAGGATTGGTCAGAATGGCTATTAACATGAAGGATGTATAATACCTGGAGGAAACTATTAATTAGTATTCTCATTTATCCCATAGTATTCTAATTTTACTATTTATATAAATGTCAGAGCTAATTTTGAAATGTTATCAATGGTGAAAGATGGTGGAAGAATGGTGGAAGCAGAATCATGCAGTAATGACATCTACCAGGGTTAGCAGGCCTCAACTGAACCATGCTTACCAGCTTGACCCTTTGAGTGAAACATACAAAAATTACTTTGTGTTCTGTTAAATATTTTTCAGCACAATTCAGAATTTGTTAATGCAAGTAAAAATTCACCCAGTGCTCAAGTTCATGGAGAGCATAAACTTAGTCAGCCATTCTTACTTAAGATATTCACTGAACTGTACAGTTTGACTTTGTTTCTTACTATAACACTTAATCCATAAATAGTTAGATATGCCCTCTGACCTGTGCCAGACCACAAACAATAACCCTTCCTCATATGACCACATCTCCAATCACATTCTGCGAAATTCCCTAAGGGGCTCTTTAATAACTACATAGCGGAGGACAAAAGGCACTGCTTAATCTGTCACCACGCACTTACTGAAAGAGTTCTGTGGTCAGGAGGCTCATAAATCTACTAATACAAGGCCAAAATTCAAGTGGAACTTCTAAAGTGCTAGCAGCCATTTTGTTCTGCTCATTGTATTTACTTAATCTGCAGCATGAACGAAAAGCGTGATGTTGGGTGTGAGCTCTTGGTAGCACTATAATGTGGAGCCTGTGCAGATTATACATTGATCCTGTCAGACCAAGGCTCTGGCCAAAGTGATTTCGGTCACATAAAATTGGGAATAAGAAAGTAAATCAGTAAAAGGAAATAATTTTCTTGTTTTGTCCATACCTTTGGTGCAGTTGTGCTGTCTTGTTTTCTTCTTCAGTACTTCCTTCTTTGTGTGTGCACTTTTTCCCTGTATGTAACAAAGAGGACATCAATGTGGAATTGTTCAAACTGTTTAGGGTTTTATGGCATATCTGATGTTTCTTGATTTTATTTCTTTCAATACAATGATATAATCACAATTATTTAACCCCATTATCTAATGATTAATTAGTTTTCTGACCACTCTTTCAAAGTTAGAATGAAGAATGAAAAACTTTTTGATACATTTACATAAAAACAACAACAAAAACAACCTTAACATTTTTTAACTAATGTTTTAAGATTGCAAGTTATGTTAACTCTGACAGCCCTAAAAATATATATTTTTTTTCCCCTCAAATTTTCCTGTTTACTTTCTTGCATCCCATTGCACACCTGGTGCTTGGCAATCACTAACATGGCAAAAAAAAAAGAAATATTAATTCTTTTTTTATTATTGTATCAATGTGATGTAACAGTGATTGGATCATAAACGGGTGACTTTTCATAACTGCATCACAAAGAAGCTAGGTGACTGAATGGCAGGGGTTGAAAAAGTGATTTGTGACATCAGCTGAAGAGGGAATTTTTTCAGGCAGTGTAAATTTATTACATTTTCATAAAAGAAGATAAATGCATTATGAAGACAAACAATATTTTAATTAACATGCAGTTATAAGTGTGCACAATAAGATCAAAAAGATGCATTAAGAATGTAAATAGGGTTGATTTTGTTTCTATGTTGACTTAGATCACAATGCCTTTGGAATGAAGGAAACAAAAAAATGTGAAACACAACGGTCTAGCCATATTTAGGAGGTTGATTCTGTTTCTATTTGTGGTAGATTCAAAGCTTTTCCAAGAAATGTTGGTCATCTTTGATTAAAGGGAACCCACAGGCTCAGCAGACACACTAAGCAACACATTTACACACCAACATCTCCCATCTCGACCTGGCCAGTGTCCGGGCTCAGTCAGGAATGGCCCCCTTTAAGCCAAAAGCTACATAAGTGTTGTGCCAAAACCAATGGTTTGAGCCAAGGAGTGCTGTTCCATTAGACCGACTCTACACTGCTGCATCACACAGGCAGATCTGAGCTGTGAGCAAGGCTGGATTAGAAACAAAACTCCCAGGCCATGTCCGCGAAGGCCTGAATAAAAAAACAGAACTGAAGCAGGTAAATTTTTTTTGCAAGATTAGATTGCATGTACTGTCCCTTTTGTTGAGGTATAACACAACATTTTCTTTTCTTTTTTTTCTTTTTTTATGGAAAACAAAATATTTTAGAATATCCATGTCCAAATCCTAAATTTTATTAAGTGAAGTAAGATTTGTGTAAAAACACAAGATAATAAAGAGAATTATTTTATTTTTAAATATTTAGATTTTAGTATTTCTTTTAGTTCATTCTATTTTGGCCCTCCTAGCATCCTGTAATCACCAATGCAAGTACATTTTTTTTTTAATAATATTCTTTCATTTATGTATAAACATCTATCTCAGAGCTGATTCACACATACATTTCTTGCTCTCCCTCTATCTCACTGACTGGGACAGTCATCAACTGTTTCATATCTGGTTATATCAGAAATAAAGATTGCGGTATTAAAAGTAATAATAAAAATATGTAAAGAGCTGGGGATTTCCTTCTTTTTTTTTTTTTTTTACATTAATCATTTTATAAACGTAAGACAGTTTTCAGACCAATACATTTGAAGCTGTTATGTGTGCTTGTGGTTTTTGATGTTGTTGCTCCTGAACATGTTGGTCATTTTGTAAAAGGCCTTTTAGATTAGCATTAAGAGGATCAGCTGTTTGATCAGTCCACATGTGAACAGACAGAATGTTCCTTTCTCCTCTCAGGCTTCCTGATTTAAATGCCGCAGCACAGCAGTGAGTAAAAACACATCACGCACATATGAAAGTCAGGATCAGCCCGCATATCCACTGCGTTGCTGCCTCAGTCTGAACGCAACTAGCCTATAAAGGTTGATTTTAATACCCCCTCCCAACTTGCACACAAATGCCCATGCCATATGAGGTGAGGTAGTGTACGAGGGTGGAACTCCCATCTGCTGAAGGCCTGTTGTGGCAGAAGGTGCTGCTAATGAGGCCTGATCTGCTGCTGCACCTGCCACTGATTTAAACAGACTCACATACATGCGCGCACGCGCGCACACACACACACACACACACTCCCTCACTCTCCCCTCCAGGTGTAATCATTGTTTATCTTTACAGGAAAGCACAGGATTCCAACCTGGGGAATTCATTACCGGACGAAGAAGGCTTCCAGTGATGGTAAACTCTGACCTACCTAAACCACCCCCCTCCAATGCTACTATCCCCCTGAGAGAGAAAGAGAGAGGCCAAGAGACATACACAAACTCAGAGCCATGGGACATGTTGGGACATCTTTTTGTGTACCAAAGTTTTGATGTATTTTTCGCTTTTCATAAGTAAGTCCAGATGGAATCTGTGGCTGATTTTTTGGAAAATGAGTGGAATGGAATTAAGCATGGTGAAATATGTTAAATGGGGCTGAGAGTACTACATTCTTATTGATTCAGAGCTAAACACATAATCAAATTAGCCAAAATACTAAAAAAAACAAATAAAAAAAAATTAATTAAGTACATATAGAACTGTATTATTGTTGTACCTCTTTTATATTTTCATTTTCTGTGGCCAGTGGGTGTTGCTTTGTATAGTGAAAGGTTTTTATTAGACTTTGTTTATGAGTATTTATGTCTGCAGAGTGGTCAAATAAACATGTTTATTTATTCATATTTATGTAAACAGTGTAATGTTCTTCATTTGTCAGACCACTCTTAAACAATAAAATAAAAACCTTAAATGTTAACATAAATGGCATTAATAAGCATTTTTATTCTGATCAGAGCCTGCAAGATGATAATGTTGAACTCATGACTTTAGCCAAGGCATTTAGTAAAGCACTAAGCTTGCATATATATCAGTTTATCCTTTTTGCAGTGTAGGCTATATTTTCTAACAATACAAATGTAAGTAGATTAACACATCTACTTTATCCATAAATTTGCTTTAAATTTGCTGTCTGGAGAACTAGTGGCTTTCTAAAGTCTAAAGACAATGTCCCCCTATAGTAACTAAGCACTGTATAACTACAAATTATATTCAAATAGCTTATCTTGGCATGCAATTTCTTGGAAAAAGATATGTTTAATCTATAGACAAAAATAAACCATTTGAATTCTTCTACTAAAAATGATTAATTGGAAAATGACCATAGTATCAAAAAAGATGCTATCAGCTTATAAATCAAACACCTCGACCTACGGTACACACAAGCTGTGCAGATACTGCAGCTTAGGATCAGGACAGAAAAAAGACAGCAGGCCTCAGATCAGCTTATTAGCTCTTAGTATTTTAATTTATCTTCCTCTGGCCTCTACTGACTGGACAAAAACAATGTCGATGAGTAGTGCTAGTTGCAGTGCCAAGACGATTTTGTTTGTAGAGATGGGGACTGCCCTCTGCTGGAAAGAAAGAATAGGTAAAATACTTGTGATATCTGCACTGGATCTTTAGAGAGGCTTATCTAAACTACACTTTAAATAGCTCTCTCTCAGAGACCTATTGTATGAAGGTTCTAGGATATTTTTGCATTTATATACTAATCTGTACCATGCTAAAAATCTATTGCACAACAGTAAACATATTTACTCTTATGAGAAGTATTCATCTACAGAAATATATTGCATAGTGCACACTAAACATTGAAGCATGCAGGAAATGTGGGAAAATTATGTCATATTATGTTCACATCTATGACACTTTATTTTAATGCATTGCCCTTGTTCAAACAGTGTTTCAAGCATTGGACCTGTATACATAGTGAGTTTGTGATATTCATGGGGTGAGCTCAGATTTTGGCATGCTGTGGTTTGGCTCCTGGGCGCAGTGTGAGAGATGCTGACAGTGTGACTGAGCACTTCTCAAGGACAGAGAGGACAAACATGCTAGAACTGGTATAAATCTGGTCATTCAGGTCTCTACACCTTTCTCTCTTTCTACCCTAAAATTAAGGGAACATTTAAAATGAAAGAGAAGAATAAATATTCATAAACACTTGTTTGTTTTAGAGACAGTTAGCCTTTAATTAATTGTATCGACTGAATCCATTTATGGACCATTACAATGGCTAGATTACTGTCCGAAAATCAGATTTTGGTTTTATTTAATCACCCTCATTTTATTCTAAACCTTTATGACTTTATTAACTTCATTTACAATGCTATTCAGTTATAAATGTTTTTGCTCTAGCACACTCATGACACATCTAAATTTCTGATTTGTGAACAAATTGTTAATTTGAGTAGAATCTTCTCTATGAATGATTCGCTTACTAATAATTTTGATCCAGTCACTGAGTTTAACTGCCTCATGATTCAGTCACAATGGCAGTCCATTGTATTAAGTAGTTTTTTTCATTGATTGTATTATGTTGTTTTTGGATCTGGTGTTTGTTTGATTTTTATAATAAATAAATAAATAAATAATAATTACAGGTTCACCGGCATTAAGATGGAGAAGGCAAAACACAATGTAGCATTAGGTCAATGTACACTAAATTATTAGTTTAAGCAAAACAAATGAGATATTTGAGTCAAATGTAGAGGAAAGATAAACAAGTTAGTAATATCAGTAATAATACTACACATTGAACCATGCAGGAAATGGGGGGATATATTTATATTATGTCATATAATGTTCATATCTACAACACACTTTATTTTAATGCATTGCCCTTGTTCAAATTACTTTTGCATCATTTTTAAATGACATAAAATTATTATTATTATTATTATTATTATTATTATTATTATTATTATTATTTTAATTACAGGTTCACCAGCATTCAGAATGAGAAGTCAAACTAAACTACAAATTATTTCTATTTAACCAAAACAAATGAGATAGAAATTGCACAAAGTACTTAAGTCAAATATAGAGGAAAGAGAAACAAGTTAGTAATATCAGTTTTAAATAACTGTCCACTAAATAATCACTATATTTTTTGGACAACCCAGATATTGATATAATATTGCCATCAGGTCCCTGCAGATTCTCACCCCTCCCCAAAACCTCCTAAATGGTTTTGTATTATTAAGCATGTGATCCTGAACTATGGTGAAGGGACGAGCTGTGGAAAGTACTAAAACACCAACCCATGGCATAGCACGTCCCCTTGCCAAAGAACCCTTCAATTAGAACCCCAAGCCTACATTCATAATCAGCTGCCACTTGGTGAAGAGGAAAGACAGAGACAGAGAAGGAGGGGGACCAGCTAACAAGCCCTTTGTGGAGACTGATCTGTTCACAATAAAACAAGAGAGAAACGTATGACTTCTCAGGGCCCAAGTCCTCTATCCAGCGCTAACGTGCCTCCAGGCAGGCGCTCGAAGAACAATCAGGCCTGATTTCCAATTCTACGCTCATTAAGATGAGGGTGCGTTCGCACAGAGGGGAGGACTGAGGGGGAGTATCTGTGTGTGTGGGACAGTGGCTGTGTTTGAGACTCTTGAAGGCCTGGGAATTTTGACTCTCACAAGGTTGAGTGATTAGTCTTAGACCTCAATGCCTGGGAGCGAATGGGTACTCTGAACTCATAACAATTCCCAATATTCCCATCAGCTGTCATCTTCTCCCAGCCTGGAGAATGAATTGAAAATACTCAGTTGTTTAGTACCTTAAGTGGTTTTCGAAAAGGTTTTTTGAGAGTGAGTTTGAGTATACATTTTTTTAATTCCTGTACCACTGTACAGAGAGCTACAGAAGTTCATTTTTGTCTATGCATTTAAATCAAATAATAAAGATTTCAAACAATGCTTTAAAACAATGTGCTTAACCCTGATATACTGTGTGCCATTATTCAATAATCTTCAACTAACTGTGTTAAGCCTAACTTACTGTTTACTGGTAATGGTTAATGGTGGCATCTTAGACTGTAACCAAGGTCCAAAATCATTGACTGGCAACATTAAAAGTCGCACTGATGCTGTCCAGAGCAAGCAGAGTGGGCCAGCTCAGTGGCTGATGACATTGTAAGAGGCACTGACACAATGTGATTAGGTTATTTAAGACCTGCAAGATATTAGCAGCAAGTCACAACACAACTATGAAATATTGAGAAGTGTTATCTACAGAAAAATGCTGTATAGTGCACACAGGATGAATGTTGTATAGTGCACACTAAACACTGAATCATGCAAAAATGGGGGGAACATATTTATATTATGTCATATCATGCTCATACAATATGTCTACATATGACTACACACTTTACTTGAATGTATTGGCCTTATTGTCCAAACTGTGTTTCAAGCAACTTGTTTGGTCCAGGACATCCTATAGATGCTCAATCTGACAGATCTGGGGAATTTGGTTGCCAGCATAACACCTTTATTTTATTTTTTTTTCTTTCTTTCTTTCTTTCTTTCTTTCTTTCTTTCTTTCTTTCTTTCTTTCATTTCTTTATTTTAGTTGTTTGTATTATGTTTGTTTGCCATTTCTTTCTTTCTTTCTTTCTTTCTTTCTTTCTTTCTTTCCTTAAACCATTTCACAATTTGTTTTTTGAATGGATGTCAATGGAGGAGAGCCTTTACTACGCTGAATATCAGCTTTTTAGAGGAAACGGCTTATCATTTAATGAATCGACAGCCTATCTGCTAATCTTCAACATGTTTTACACTAAACAATACTTTTGGATTTAACTAGATCTGCCATCTCTTCTACAGGTAAAATGACAAACATTCACCTGACTATCCACCTGACCTAAAAACGTTATTTATCAGACCAGGCAACCTTTTTCCTTTGCTCCATGGTATAGTTCTGATGCTCACATTCTCATTGTAGGTGCTTTCGGTGGTGGACAGACACCATCATGGCCACTGTGACAGATCTGAGGCTACGCAGGCCAATATACAGCATTATCATGGCCAGCATTAAGTTTTTCAGAAATTTGAGCTACAGTAGCTCTTCTGTGCCTAGCCTTCTCTCCCCATGTGGATCAGTGAGCCTTGGGTGCTATTAGCCTTGGGTACCAATTGTCATTGCATTCCCTGAACATCCTACAATACTTGCTATTTTTGAGCATTGCATGATGGCTGAAATACAATAGTAATAGTTGAAGGAAATGGGCAAGATCCACAGAATAAGGTTGAAAAAGTCATGTTGCTCCTTTGGATGTCAGAATTGGAACGCAAAAAAAGATCGTCTTCATTTTTATAGAATACCATAATTTTTAAGGATCTTAAAAAGCAGTGCAGCTGCATGGCTGCAGCCTGACCCTTGACTTGCGATGATTAGCATACAATAAATCTTGATGTTAATGTAAACAATAGTTACACAGCATGAAATAATATTTAAACATATAACATTTTACATAAACTAAATAGTACTAGTATAGCAGTAGTTATAGTGTTTTATCATAAAAGCCAGTTAATTAGGGGCCAGTTAGTTAGGGGGCAGCTATTAGTTAGAGAATTGGACTTGTAACCAGAAGTCTCGGTGCTGGCAGGAGTTGTAGGTGGGTGGGGAGTGAATGAACAGCGCTCTCTTCCACCCTCAATACCTATGGCTGAAGTGCCCTTGAGCAAGGCATTGAACCCCCAGTTGCTCCCCGGGCGCTGGATATATAGCTGCCCACTGCCCCGGGAGTGTGTTCACTTCTCACTGCTGTGTGTGTGCACTTGGATGAGTTAAATGCAGAGCACCAATTCCGAGTATGGGTTACCATACTTGGCAAATGTCATGACTTTCTCGACTTTCTTTCTTCTTCACTTAATACTAACCCAGACATACAAGCGCAGTTTGCTATTAGTATATACCAGGGATAGACAACGCTGGTCCTGGAGTGCCGCTGTCCTGCAGAATTTAACTCCTACCCCAATCAAACACTCCTAAACAAGCTAATCAGTGTCTTTAGGATTACTAAACCTGCTGAAAAATACAGCACTGCTGGAGAAGCAGGTGATGGTGGAGCAGCAAAAGTTTTTCACGCTGGGACCAGCTTGGGATGCTGGTGTGCTAGTGGATCTTTTGGGTGCTGGTACAATCCCAGCAAAGCCACAGCAAAACTTTCATACTAATTACATATCATGTTTCTTAGTGTATGTGTATGGTTAAAAAAAGACCAATTATCCAATTAATTTTAATAAATTATTTTGAGAAATTATTATAAGAAAAACACAAGATGCAGGTTACATGTTAAAAGACACAGCAAAACCCTTAGTGTTAAAGTGATGCAGTGTTACAGGTAGTGAAATAAAGTAGATTCACTTTACAAGATTAGTGATGACACTTGCAGTTAACAAGCAGAATCACTGAAGAGGAACAACAGTAACAGAAGCAAGAGAAGAGATGAGCAGAGAGCAAAACTACAACTGACTCACAGTCACTCAGCCTTTTAGATAAAATCAACTGCAAATAAAATCAGTGATATCCCACTAGAATATGCTTAAACAACTCCAAAAACATCATCAAAATGTTAAATTATTATAAACCATTTTGGCTTTTTTATGCTGTTATTTGATATTTTTCTTTGTTTTCATGTCTCTGAATGTTTTAGCTTTCCAATGTACACAAGTTTTTTTAAACTGATTTTAAACTATTTGTGCACAGATCCTTTGAAACTGAACATAAATCTTTGAAACATTTCACTTTGACGTTTTATTTTTTTTATTCAAAACTTCATGTAACATTGATTATTAATATAAACATTACTAAAACAACACATTTTCAGCTCTACTGTCAACAGAGGGAGGTAAAGAGGTTACAAAATTCTACATATAAATTACAATAAATCATGTTTTAATCTTATATGTTTCTCCATCATTAATCTGTTAAATATAGAAATATGTTAGTTAAAACAATGCTTGTCCCCAAACACACTGCTCGCCAGGGGCGTTGCACAAGATCCCGGGCCCTATGCATAGGCAGTCCTGATGGGCCCCCATGCCACCCCCCATGAAAATATCCAGGTAAAATAAATTATATTCCAGACTTTTCAAGGGCCCTCTCTTCCTTTGGGGCCCTGGTAATCAGTACTGGTTTTACCCCCAGTCCGACGCCCCTGCTGCTTGCATACAGACAACTGGCTTACTCATACTTAACCCTGCAAGACCATGCTGGTAAACCATGTCCACCAGCTATACCAGTAATGTTGCCTGTATATACATACATACCGTATATCCGTATATACAGTAGTTGTTTTACTAGTTTATAATAACCCACATATAGCTGCATTTTGTGTCTATGCCGCTGGGTAGTACGTCGGTCCCTGTTACACACAAATAACTCAACAGATATTGCTTTTCAATGACCTGGACATGAGTGCAAAGTACAAAATTGTGTCAAAAGATTTGTATGGCTTGAGCTTTTATTACTTCATTTTTTTCTCCACAAGGTATACAAGGATGCCCTGCCACTGTAATTTTGGCCATTTCGTGGAATCCGTGACCCATAGACCTTAAACTGAGTATGGAACAGGAAACCTCACACCATTGCTAGGGTAGGCATATTAGTGTAAGACCTGTATTCTACTGTCATACCATTGAAATAATTGAAGAAGTTACAGTAGGATGTGGAGACATAATGGTATAGTCTTGTTTTTTAGGCGTTGGGCTAGACTGATTCTTACTCAAAAATTACACCATTCTAATATTGTCTATGTTTTGCCATAATTAGCTTTTTATATACAAATAAAGATTAGTGATTGCACCATAACATTAGCTCTGCATATGATTTTTCCAAAATATCCAAAATGTAACCCTCACCGCCACATGGCATGTGATGAGACATTATACTTTGCTGTTCAATTTAGCCTGTCTGTGGGTTTCATTTACATTTATTCTTGTTCTTTTTTCTCCATCTCATTACCGCTGCTGGCCAGTGATACCTAAAGGTCTTCCACTCATACACACAAAGACAGAAGGTGGCACAGGCTGCCCATATGGCTGACCTGGTGCAGAAGGGCACATGAAACACTTGTCTCTGATTCGCTGCTTTCCTCTTTGCTAACACACATGTTATGATTGGCCGTTCATTATCAAAAGATGTAAGAGGTAGTAGGAGGGACAGGCAAAAAGGTAGATGAAGAGGAAAATGAATAGCTAAGTAGTGGACCTTTGCTAAGTCCCAGTGAGGACCTATTGTTATTCATGGCTATGATATGGGCTGTTCTTAAAATGCCATTACCATTCAAAGCTGATTATTTGGGAACACTGTATGCCAGGGGTAGGCAATGGGAATTTTTTCAGGGTTGGAGCTAAACTCTGGAGGACATCGGCACTCCAGGACCGACGTTGCACTTGACCTCTAGAAGGACAACCTTTGGTCCTTAAAAAGGTATCTCTGGTGTAATTTTTGTTAACAATAGGGTTATGGAGACAAGTACTTTCAATATTCAGGTGTAATTCTCCATATCAAATCAATCTAGACATCAGACTGTAGCTACTATGACAGCTGGATGCATCACAGTAGTGGTCAAAGGTCAAATTAGCTGAAAAGGAGAGTGAAAATTTAAGAACTATAACCCCTTTCCTCCTATCTCTGCACATGTTAGTATGTCTCTGAACATTTTGCAAGTATTTCACACGCTCTTTCAAGTGCAGACAGGAGAGGGGCTTTTTCCCCAGTGGGGGGCTGCTATTGAGAAGACGCCCCCCTTCCAGCTTCTCCAATATGATTGCTGTATGGGGTGTTTGGCTATTCAGAGCTCAAGGGGAAGATATCGGCCTCGGCATGACTGAAGTGGGAAAAGGGCAACTGGGAGCATTTAAGGGATCTTCAATGGAGGAGCGTGGGCATACATGCACGGCTGGCGTAGGTAGAGGACAGATTGGTGTGAGCGGGATGGGGGGAGGGATTGACAATATGTTGAGTGGGAAAGAAAGAGAGAGGGCCAGATGGCTTCGGCGAGGAATCACACACTGAGCAAGTGTGGAGAACGAGTACCAGGGTCAGGCTTGATGTTCAGTGTTCCCCTGAGCGATCTCTTTCCATCCCTTCAAGTAGCTTCACAGACTTGTTCTCTTTTTTCTCCCCATCTCCCATACGCCTCAACTGTGTTGCAGTTACTTTGCTCTTGCTTCCTTCTCTAAATCCCGACATATGTTATTAAATATGTTGAAAACTATGGTGCTATAACACACATACAAAGACACATGTGTCTCCTGTGCTACGCAAGCCATTGAGGATATCTTGATTCAAGGTCAGGGCTTCATCAAAATGGGAATCCAGAGAGGGAGAGAATGTGGCAATTGATTTTTTCGTTCTCACTTTTACTATGGACGTGTTATCATAGTACTTTCACAGAAACTCAGGGCCTCTAGAAAAAAGGGAAAATAGAAACGTGCACCTGTCTTTGCAATGTGTTAGGCTGTAACTCACACCAGATTTATAGCCAATTAAATCAGAGACAGACTTTGACCATCTGGAAGTAGAGATTAGGGTTTGGAAAAATAACTAGATTTTGGAGTAAAAATATGCTTTGAAAGTCCTTATTAACAACAGGGCAAGTGAGAATAATCCTTTGGTCATATCCATAGAACAAACTGCTAATTAACTTAAAAAAATAAAAATAAATGGGATAGGAGACACAGAATTCTACACCTGCGTTTGGTGTAGAGGCTTTACTGATAGTGATCTCATCCATTATATTCTCAATAAAAAGAATCAGTGATTTGAAATACACACCATAATATTCAAAGGAAATGATCTCAGAGCTATTAGCATCCATTTTAAAGTAAAAGATGCAGCATATACCCACAACTTTTTGTAGTGCTTCAGAGCAATACTATGGGAGGAAAGTTGATTTATTTAAAAATATGTTGATTTAGACTTTGGAATTTTCTAAAATAAGATGAGGTGATTGTGGTAACAGACCCCAACTGTCACAAAGAGAATCACACTGTGGTGTAAAAATGGAAAGCAAGTTGGATTCCATATTTAAAAAACAGGTGCAAAATGTGCAAATAAATAGTGTATAAGAGCATATAAACATCATATATATATATGCTCTTATACACTAAGATATTTAAATATGGACTCCAACTTGCTTATATATATATATATATATATATATATATATATATATATATATATATATATATATGATGCTTCAAGAAACCTACCTGCGAAGCTACAGTACTGTTAAAAGTTTTAGGCACTTGTGTAAAAATACTGGAAAAAGAGGATGCTGTCAAAAATAATGTCATAAATAGATTTTTTTTTCTTTATTAATTAACTTCTATTAACTATATTAAATCAACATTTGGTGTGACCATCCTTTGCATTTAAAGCAGCTTTTGCCCTAGGTGCACTTCAATTAGTTTTCAGGTAGCTTTGCAGGTAATTTTCTTGAAGCATCTTGGAGACGTTGCCAAAGTTCTTCTTGATTTATCACTTTGTTCTGTTTGTTCAAGCAATTCCAGACAGACTGGATGATGATGAAATCAGGGCCCGTATTCACAAAACATTTTATCTTACCACTAAGAGATCTCCTAAATAGCAGTAAAAGTTTTTAGCTAGGAGTTTTCTCTTAAAACCTATTCACAAAGATGCTGAGACAAACTTTTACTAAGGAATAGACAGGAGTCTTAAGCTAGAGTTAGGGCAGGGTTGACCTTGTAGCTATGGATGATGTCAGCATACTTACTAACTATACACACAGTGATTGGCTGATAGTCTCTGTCAGAGATTTATTCATAGAAATATTGTAGAGCGCAATATTATGTTGCCATATTCACATAAAGGTTTTAAAATGAAAATGTTAATTGCCACATTCAAATAAAGATTTTAAAATGCAGGCTAAGTTTAAGTTTTTTTTAATGTTTTTTTTATTTTGTGATAATTGTCAGCCTCTGTATGCTTCTTGTAAACAATTAGTCAATATGCATTAGGGCTGCCCTCGACTAAATATTTCTCTGGTCGACTAGTAGTCGTTCATTTTAAGCATTAGTCAACTATTGCACTTTTATTAATAAACCATATAAATCATAATAATGAGTCTTTAATTGCCTACATAGCCCAATAAGCGCTTAAGCGCACGCAAAAAAGGCTTGCCACAGTGCACCGGCAAATAATAATTATCAATGTGTTAGGGAACAACAGCAAGTACACTGCATTAACGTTTAAAAAAATGTATTGTTACACTGGTGCTTTCTGTTTTCGGTTTAAAAGATGAAGTACTAACTCATCATCTCCGTAGTATGCGCCTGTATGCATGTTTCATATGGATTACATAATCTAAGAATATTTGTTTTCTATTTGAATTGGTTCATTTAAAAATTTCACTCTCTATAGATATATTTTTCATGTCTGTAATAAGGCAAGCATACACGGAGTTTCGAAGTGACGCGCTCAAGTTCACAGAGTCCGAGACAGCAGAAAGCACATCCTGTTAGCTTTCATTATTTTACAAAAGCGCAACGTTTCGTTGTTATTCTGAGTGCACACAATTAAACGTAGAGTCTTTACAGATAAAACAGATGCATTACTCTTGTCTGTATGACCAAAAATGTTGAAGTATTTTAAGAGCAAATGATCACACCGGCACCTCCATTTGTCATGCAGTAGCTTAAGCATGCTACTGTTCAGCTTCCACACGCCGCACAAAAGTGAACTGCGCACTTTTTTCTAGGCTAACATTAGATTGAGCTGCCATGTAAAGTTGCTACTACATACATATTTCAGATGATAAGCCATATTTGAGGTTGATGAATGTTAGGTGAGCATGTGGATGTCCTGCCCGATGTACTATAACTATTACCACATAGACCAGCCGTTAATGATTTCTCCGTCACGGACTGCATGATTTCGCCACTTCATGTGGAATGTTTTTTTTTTTTTCTGCAAATAAGCGGCTAATAAAATTTTGGTAATATGCATATAAACTACGGATTGTAGTTTGTGGTGGAAAAAAATCAGAGTGAGTGAAAAAATTTGGGATGGGAGGAAAATTTTTTTTTTTATTTTTTTTTGTGTTCTCTCGCAAAATTATTTGCGTTCCCTCGCAAAACTTTTGCGTTCTCTCGCAAAACCAGCTGAGGTCGGACAAACACTTCCTGTTTACTTTACAGCTTGTAGTGGTTTATACAGCTCCATAAGTTCACAATGGAGCGGTTCATAGAGTTTTGTTTTGAACTTATAGAAATAGTCAGTGCATGCTTATTACGGCACGGTTTTGGGACATACTAAAACGCTTAATGTAAAACACTGTGTGAGAGCCGTGGGAACGGAGCGAGGGCCGGTGGAGCACTGCGCCATTCACCGGTAACGAGTCCCGCGAAGGAGAACTGAAGGAGGGACTGATGACAGTGTTGGACGATAGAGGACCAGGCTCGGACTTTATTTTGTCTTTTGGTTCTGTTTGTGTGCGACAGTCGTCCACGAGTAGGGCAGTGGCGCCCCCAGAAAATTTTAATAGGGGTGGCCAGATGAGGCCACAGTAAATCTTGGGGTGGCACATCAAAAAATAAATAAATAAATAAATAAATAAAGGGTTTGCAATATTGAAAAAAAAAAAAAAAAATGATATCTCTGTGATTTCTGGGATTTTATCGATAACGAAAATTAGACAATATTTTGCTGTGTGTGTTATTGTGCTGATATCTTATTTCTAAGTGTGCTGACAGCTGAGGCTTTTTTTTTTTTTTAAACTTTACACCATTTTTTTTCTAAAAGTGTGCACCATCTTTTAAGTCAGACACTTGCATTTGGGCTGTTACCAAGCAAATGCAATCAGTATCAACAAAATTGATCTTTGCAATGCAGAGAAAACAGAAAGTGCATCTGAAGTGCCATTTAGATGTTTTTTACACACTGTTTAATGGAGCTCTGAGGGACATGGAATACTTTAACCTGGAGTTACAAATTAATAAATAATGTTTTGATATTTTAAACATAAAACATTTAAAACTGATGTTTGAAATTGTTTAAAAAATGAAATGGTACCTTAATTGTGAAATTAAAACAGCCAGTAGGTGGCAGCGAGTCACTGTTAATAAGTGAGTCATTGCGATTGAACCGAATCATTTAAACGGTTGATTCATTCAGGAACGAAACACTATCATGTTGCTCAGAGACGCAAAACAGTGGCTGTGTTTGGAATGATTTTTGTTTTTAGAAATAGAGCGCAAAAAGTGAATATGTTGTCTAAAACGTAAAACTCTTGATATTAACTTCTTGTTTATTGAACTGTTGTATGAAATCAATGTCACTGTTGCAATTATGCAGACTTCTAGAGAAAAACGTCACTCTTCGTGTGATAGTAACTATATTAAATGATATATAAATTATATAGATCAAAAATTAATAGATTTAAAATAGATTTAAATTAATAGTAGCCCCTGCAAATCATCCTAGGGGTGGCCACAGGGGTGGCCAGAGTTTATACAGAGCTTTATAGAGCTTTGCCTATAGTTTAAGACATGGTTTTGGGACATTCTAAAACACTTGATGTGGATGTAGCTACTATAACAGTGACATTGGAGGCCCAATTCGGTAAGGCCTAATAAATACTATTAATGCTAATAAAAATTGTAATATTAATAACCTTATTAATAGCTATCAGTAAAGCAAATAGCCATAATACAACGTTTCTCCCCCAATTTAAAACCGTCAGGATATAGAAAGGATCCTTAAGGGAAGCTGGACAAAGACAGTAGGCTATATAGGCTAAAACCAAAATATGGTAAACAGTCTATTAATAAAATATAGCCTATTATGCACAGGAAAGCAGACAAGCCCAGAATAGCTAGAAACAAGCCAAAACCTAATGTAAAGCGAAACTGGGCTCACGTACAGCTTTCTTTCATCACAAATCCAAATGTTTCCATATTCGCAATGTATTTGAAGAAAAAATCATAATGAACAAAAATGTGCCGCATGTGTTTGTCCGACCTCAGCTGGTTTTGCGAGAGAACGCAAAAGTTTTGCGAGGGAACACAAAAGTTTTGCGAGGGAACGCAAATAATTTTGCGAGAGAACGCAAATGTTTTGCGAGGGAACGCAAATAATTTTGCGAGAGAACGCAAAAGTTTTGCGAGGGAACGCAAAGTTTCTCGAGGGAACGCAAAAGTTTTGCAAGAGAACGCAAAAAAATAAACAATTTTTTTTTCCTCCCACCCCAAATTTTTTCACTCACTCTGATTTTTTTCCACCACAATGACCCTTTAGTGGCTCCGTGATAAACAGCCTTTTAATTAACAGAATAGAATAATCATGGCTGATAGTAAGACATGCAAACATAAAAAGAAAACCAAACTGGATGCAATAACAGATATATATTACAATAAAAATTTGGAGTTGGGATAACCTCCAAACCAAAGCCGATACCTTTTTAAAAGCTCATTATCTTTAAATGTTTCTAAAATGTTTATATTCTGAGGTAGATTGCTGGCAACAGCCATTTTAGGATAGTTTGTGGCTTGGTCTTAGTGATTTAGGAGTCCTCTTCACTACTCCTAACGTTTCACAGATTTAGGAGCTAATTTTAGCACTAAAACGCTTTGTGAAATACTCTTAGAACAAAAATTTAGGAGTCCTAAATTAAGGATTGACAGACATTATTTGTAAGATTTTCTTCTAAATTGGCGAGTTATGAGCTACTTTTAGCCTTAAGATGTTTTGTGAATACGGGCCCGGTTATCTGTTTTTAGCATTGGGTTTTTTTGTGGTTATTGGGTAGGTTTTGTTATTACTGGATTATTACAATTAATGGCAAAATTAATGTTTAGAAATGTAAACTAATATATCCTACCAACACATTACAGCAAAATATAGAAATAACTTACTTAAATCTATCTATATACAGTGCCACATATACAGAATATGTGAAATTGTGAGTCATTTTAACAAAATAAGAGAGATGCATGTTGCATGTTATTTTTTTTATTTAGTACTGTCCTGAGTAATATATTTTACATAGACAATGTTTACATGTAGTCCACAAGAAAAAAAAATAAAAATTAGCTGAAATTATTAAAATTAAAATAACCCCATTCAAAAGGATGTCCAAATTTTTCTCATTTTGTAGAAATATATATAGGCTATATTTTTTTTTCCATTTGGTACTGCCCTTCGGAAGCAACAGAAGATACTTGCATGTTTCCCGGAAAACAAATTAAGTACAATTTATCTTGATCTTCAAATTCAAAAAGTTTTCACCCCCCGGCTCTTAATGCATCGTATTTCCGGCAGGAGCATATATTACATATTAGATATTAGGATATATATTGCATAAACATTTCCATAAATTGCTAAAATCCCCTTTAGGTTCATCCTTCCTTTAAAGGTCATGCCCACTCAGTTAAAACAAGAAATAAAACAGCAAACCCCACAGATATATTTACAACTTAATATAATCCAGTGAATTACTGTTACAGAACATTATTGCAGGATCACAAGACTGAGCAAACCATCACCCTCTAGTGGCCGAATCATTTATTTTCACCACTACAGTAATTCTACAGTGTTCCTTTAGTTGGCATTAAGCCTTTGTTCCCAGGTAGTCTGTTTCTACTGATATTGCACTCTTAGGTGCTTCCAGTGCTTTCCAAACTTGTGTCTGTACAGGTATGCTACTGGGTGTATGTTCCAGCTAGTGTTCATTTGTGTGTGCAACCTAATGTTAGTGCTAGTTGATGTATTACCAATAGTTTTAAAATGCAAAACTGAAGCTAATCAACTAAAACTTAAAAAAAATGTCAAAATAATTTTCCTTGGCTTTAATGTAAATTTAGAGCCTAAAGATTATACCACAAAGTGTGACAATCTGTAATCTAGTATTTGAAAATGAATCAGTGAATTTCATCTTTTCTGTATTTGCTTGTATGACATTAATGTGGTTCCTTGATTCACTCTCGAGAGTGATTAAGTTTACACATATGGATGAACAGCCATGGCCATTCATCTCTTTGCCTCATTTTTTAAGGCTATATTTCCTTGGGAAACATAGCTGTGGTTTGTAGCCGGTCCAGCTCTCGATCCCACAATTTTTATTCAGGCTAAGATGCCATCTCAGCTCAGATTAACTGTCCATCTGTCGAATTGGCAGTGGTGCCAGTCTACCTCATCTTGCATATTCGGATTAGCATAGAAAACCTGAAGGGCATCTGCTATTCGCATCCTGATTGCTGGTCTCCGTTGTAATGTTGATGTCTTGTTGTGACCGGTAGATTATAAGCTGAAAGGTGGAGTTGAGTTTGTGTCTAACCAGGCAGAGATCTGAGTGGGATTTGAGACTGATATTGAATGTCAGAGAGAGGCATGTGGCTGCCCAACTAAAGCAGAATACATTTAGTTGCATTACGTTTAATATCCTGATCAGAGATGTCAGACAGAATGGGGCTAACTGTTGATACACTATAAAAATCGAGAATAAATCCACTCAAACACTTTGTGTAGATTCAACTTTGCACCATTACATAAAACCATTAAAATCAGAAACTTTTACTTAAATCTCTTAGGACTAGTGTGATATGCTCAGATTTTCTGGTTCTAGTCAGAATTCTGGCAGCAGCGTTCTGGATGAGCTCCAGCTGTCTAATCGTCTTCTTGGGAAGGCCGGTGAGGAGACCATTACAATAGTTCACACTACTGGTGATAAAGGCATGAACAAATTTCTCCAAGTCTTGACTGGAAACAAAACATCTAATTCAATGTTTTTGAGATGATAGTATGCTGATTTAGTTACTGCTTTGACATGACTACTGAAACTAAGGTATGTCTCCAGAATCACACCAAGATTCCTGACTTGATTTTTGGTTGTTAGACCCCTAGAGTCAAGGTATGCATTCATCTTGAGAGCTTCATCTTTGTTTCCAAATGCAATGACTTCAGTTTTCTCCTTGTTGTAACTGAAGAAAGTTCTGGCACATCCAACTGTTAATTTCATCAGTGCACTGGCAGAGGGAGTCAATGGGGCTGTAGTCATTTGGAGATAAGGCTAGGTAAATCTGGGTATCATCAGCATAGCTGTGATAAGCAATTTGGTTCTTTCTCATTATTTGACTTAGTGGGAGCATATAAATGCTAAACAAGAGCGGTGCAAGAATTGAGCATTGTGGGACTCTGCATGTCATGGACGTCCACTTAGACTTATGCTCTCCTGTGCTCACATAATAACCTCTCCCTTCTAAATATGACTTGAACCAGTTGAGAACCATCCCAGAAAGCCTGACCCAGTTTTTCCAGTCTCTCTAGTAGTATGTTATGATCGACAGTGTCAAATGCAGCACTGAGATCTAGTAGTACCAGCACTGATATTTTGCCAGAATCAGAATTTAACCCTCTGGAGTCTAAGGGTATTTTTGGGGCCTGGAGAAGTTTTGTCATGCCCTGACATTTGTGCTTTTTTCAGTTTCTTATAAATATCTAAATGGCTAAAGTCTAATCTCACTGTAATCAGCACAATCTCGGCTATAATAATATGTGAGCAGCATGTATGTACATGGTTGTGTTTCTGAGAAAAAAAATGTTATGCGTGGTTAGTGAAAAACTAAAAATGTTAAATCACTTGAATAAGGCAATAAAACACATACAGAACATTGGTTCCCGGGACTTTTGAGTACTGGAGCTTGTAGCCTTGAATTTTTCTTTCTAAATGATGTGAAAATCATCTTGTTAACACACTTACAGAAAACAATATATTGATTTAAATTTTCTAAGACACTTTTTGTTGGTAAAAGTCATATGCGAGCAGGCATCAACTATCATGAATATCATTGTGATTCACACCTGAGAAGACAAAGACCCACATAATGAGCTGCATAATGAGCCATTCAGTCAGCTTTGTCACTGAGAGGGATGAGTTATAAGAAAGAATGTGAGGACAAAATAAATGTATATAATTTTATGTTTGTAGTTTATTTAGAATATATTTAATTATCCCACAACATAATTTAATATTCACTATTAAAATAAAAAAAACTTGAAGAACAATCTCGCTGCGTTGTCTTCTGTTGTGTGGGTGTACTCAAACCGCGCGCTTCAATGAAACATTATCATCTCAAAAGCGCGTTCAGCGCGGGGGCGTGGTCGCATTAGAAGATAATGAAGGGAGACGTGAAAAACGGACATTGGGTTGTTTTCATATTGATTACTTTATCACAGAATATTTGTTTTCGGCAGCAGAATGTAGACATGTCAGGCTTTCTATAGATATATCTCTCATGTCTCTTTGTTGAGTATTCACTGAGTTACAGTTCATTTTAATGACGTGTTTGTAAATGAAGATCAGCGCAGACAAAGGCTGCAGACAGCACACCTTGTTTGTTATCTTTATTTTATAAGTGCACAAAGTTTTGTTGTTATTATGTCTGTATACAAAAAAAGTAGACCCTTTACAGATTCGATTGATGTATTGTTCTTATCTGTACGATCAAAACTGGAAGTGTAATTTAAGTTCTTTTCAGGGTTATCAGGAGAAAATCCCTCAAAACGCGTATACGCGTTAATCAACTCCAGATGGTTAAGCAAATATGCAGTTGTTTTTGTGTTTTTGTTAGTTTGTCCTGTCTTTAGTTTTTCAACTATTCTGATGTTTTGCTGGACATTCTTGTCGGCGGAGCAGCTGCACTGATCACACACTTCAGGATGCGAAGACGGGGAAAAAGAGCTGGCGTGCTCATGAGACTCAGAAAACGCAGATTTTAAATGCCGTTGCCTAGCATCCATCTGGCAAATCTCCGCTCTCTACCCAACAAAACAGACAAACTCCTTCTTCTCTCCCGGACAAATAAGGATTTCTCACACTCTGCTGCTCTGTATTTCATGGAAACTTAGCTAAACGACACCATACCAAACAGCGTGCTCCATCTGCTGGGCTTTCAGCTGTTCAGAGCGGACCGCGTCGCAGAATCAACGGGGAAATCGCGCGGCGGCGGGACAAGCTTTTACATCAACAAAAGGTGGAGTACAGATGTAACAGTTTTAAATAAGATGTGCTGTTCAGATCTAGAAACACTTATTCATTAACTGCAAGCCGTTCTATTCGCCGCAGGAGTGTTTACATTCCTCCGCAAGCGCACGTAAGCCTGGCTTTACAGAAACTCGCTGATCAGATCACAGAGACAGAACAACAACACCCAGACTCTGTTTTAATCATTCTCGGGGACTTTAATAAAGCCAATCTCTCCCGTGAACTGCCAAAATACAGACAGCACATCACATGTCCCACCAGAGACAGTAATATATTGGACCACTGTTACACCACAATAAAGGATGCATATCACTCTGTTCCACGGTCAGCTTTGGGACGTTCTGATCACTGTTTGGTTCATATTATACCTTCCTACAGGCAGAAACTAAAATCAGCTAAACCTGTATTAAGGACTGTAAAAAGATGGACTAATGAAGCAGAGCAGGATTTACAATCTTGTTTTGACCTCACTGATTGGAGTTTTTTTGAAGCTGCTGCCACCGAGCTCACAGAGACTGTAACATCATATATCAGTTTCTGTGAGGATATGTGTATTCCTACCAGGACTCATCTAACTTACAACAATGACAAACCGTGGTTCACTGCAAAACTCAGACAGCTCCGTCAGGCCAAAGAAGGATGCTTACAGGAAGGAGGACAATGTCTTGTATAAACAGGCTAAATACACACTGGAAAAGGAGATCAAAGTGGCAAAGAGGAATTATTCTGGAAAAATAAGGACTCAGCATCAGTGTGGAAAAGTCTGAAAGAGATCACCAACTACAAGACACCACCCCCCAGCACTGTGGAGAATCAACAACTGGCAGACGATCTGAACGAGTTTTATGGCAGGTTTGAAAGAACACCCATCACCTACCCCGAACGCCTCTCCACACAACCGTTCACACCATTCACAACTCTTGCAACCTGCCCTGAACACCTCTCACCTCCCGCCAAGTCTTCCGGAAGCAGAAAAGGAAAAAAGCACCAGGCCCAGATTGTGTCACACCAGCTTGTCTGAAATCCTGTGCTGACCAGCTGGCCCCCATCTTCACACAGATCTTCAACAGATCACTGGAGCTGTGAAGTCCCTTCATGCTTCAAACGCTCCACCATCATCCCCATCCCAAAGAAATCCAAAATTACAGGACTAAATGACTACAGGCCTGTGGCTTTAACATCTGTGGTCATGAAGTCATTTGAAAAACTGGTGCTGGCCCACCTGAAGGACATTACTGGACCCTTGCTGGATCCTCTTCAGTTTGCCTACAGAGCAAACAGGTCTGTGGACGATGCAGTAAACATTGGACTTCATTATGTTCTGCAACACCTAGACAGACCAGGGACTTATGTGAGGATTCTGTTTGTGGACTTCAGCTCAGCCTTTAACACTATCATTCCAAACTTTCTACTACCCAAACTAACTCAGCTCTCCATGCCCACCTCCATCTGTCAGTGGATCAACAGCTTCCTGACAGACAGGCAGCAGCTAGTGAGGCTGGGAAAAACACATCCAGCACCCGTACTATCAGCACTTGAGCTCCCCAGGGCTGCGTTCTCTCCCCACTTCTCTTCTCCCTGTACACCAATGATTGCACATCTAAGGACCCCTCTTTCAAGCTCCTGAAGTTTGCAGACGACACCACACTCATCGGCCTCATTCAGGACGGAGATGAGTCTGCTTACAGACAGTAGGTTAAAGAGCTGGCTGTCTGGTGCACTCTCTACAACCTGGAGCTTAACACGCTCAAAACAGTGGAGATGATCGTGGACTTCAGGAGAAACCCCCCTGCTCTCCCCCCACTCACCATCATGAACAGCACTGTGACTGCAGTGGAGTCATTCAGGTTCCTGGGCACCACAATCCCTCAGGATCTGGAGTGGGTCATTCACATTGACTCCATTGTGAAAAAAGGCCCAGCAGAGGTTGTACTTCCTTTGCCAGCTGAGGAAGTTTAACCTGCCACAGGAGCTGCTGAAACAGTTCTACTCTGACATCATTGAATCCGTCCTCTGCACTTCAGTAACTGTCTGGTTCAGCTCAGCTTCTAAATCTGACCTCAGAAGACTACACAGGGTAGTCTGGACTGCTGAGCGAATCATCGGTACAATCCTCCCTTCTATTCAAGAACTGTACTTATCCAGAGTGAGCAAAATGGATGGCAAAATAACTCTGGACCCCTCACATCCAGCACACTACCTCATTGAACTGTTGCCATCTGGTCGACGCTACAGAGCCCTGAGCACAAGAACGTCCAGACACAGGAACAGTTCTAATGTGTTCTAATGAACACTTGATAATAACTGTGGAACACACAACACTATTTATATTTATATACACATACACTTTTATCTAACACACATAGTGTACACTTAAATTTTTGCACATAATATACCTGTATATACATAACTGCCTATTGTAATATACCTGCACATACAATTGTCAATTTATATATTGTTATTCCTTACCTACTTATTTGTATTTTTATTCTTTTATTATGTGTTTTTTGTTGTGTCACCGTCATTCTGTTGCACTTCAGAGCTTCTGTCACAAAAACAAATTCCTTGTATGTGTAAACATACCTGGCAATAAAGCTCATTCTGATTCTGATTCTGATTCTGAATATCATTTATTATCTTAATGAGAGCTGTCTCTGTGCTGTGATGCGGTCAGAAACCAGACTGAAAATTGTCCAGGTATCCATTTGAGTTTAAGTATTTGTTCAGCTGATTAAAAACTACCTTTTCAACAATCTTGCCTATAAAAGGAAGATTTGATATTGGTCTGTAGTTGCTCAATATGGTGTTATCAAGATTGCTCTTTTTCAAAAGGGGCTTGACAACTGCAGGTTTCAGAGAGTTTGGAAAAGTCCCAGAAAGAAGTGAGGCATTCAACACTTCTAAGAGATCTGCTTCTAAAAATTTAAGCACGCTTTTGAAAAAAATATGTGGGAAGTGTGTCAAGATAGCAGGTTGACGATTTAAGGTTCTGTACTATTTCTTCCAAAATTTTGCTATCAATTTCTTCAAAAGCAGACATAGTATCTTCTTTCTGAAAGTGCGGTCAAATCTGTCTGATCTCTGCATAACTAGGGGATGTGCTTATCGCCTTCCTGATATTATTGATCTCAGAAAAGAAGGAAGTCGGAGAGCAGTTCACTGGGAATCTGACTTTTTTTGTCTATCAACAGTAGAGAAAAGAGTGTGAGTGTTGTTTAAGTAACTGTTTATAAGGTTTTAGTAGAATGTCTCAAGTTTCAAGTTTCGTCTTCCGCCACATCCGCTCAGCTTTTCTGCATTGTCTTTTCAAACTCTGAACTGCTGTTGATTTTTCTCCAAGCTGATTTTTGTCTGCCAGTCTTCTTGCTGACTTTCACAGGAGTAATGTCATCAATAACTGTTGTTGCTGCCGTATGCCTCTAGTTTGAGCTCCGTCAAGTTATTTCTTTATCGTCTATTTTTTATTATTGAAATCTATTTTATACACCATCATTTTCGTTTCTATAACGTGTGAATATATCCTCTATCGTATTCTACAACAAATATAATCAGAGTGCCTTGTTATCACTAGTTTTATTTTGATTTCCAGAGTCCACTAGTAGCTTGTAGCCCATTAACATCGCCAGCGTGGTTGTCGCTAAACCCACGTGCATTGCTAATGCTCTATTCACACACATTACAATTGCTTTACTCACTGTTACTTGCTTTAATGGCGGATGTATGTCTACCTTTGAGTGGAGGTGATGACACGTTCGAGCTGCATTCGGAGCTGGAGGCTGTGGAGAAGCAGATTTGTGTCCTGGAGCAGAGGCATGTGTAAGTATGCAGTGCACTACTTACAGTCCCACCACCTCTACCCTGTGTGTTTCTCTGCACAGGCCCGGTGGACCTAGGACGCAATCTGCCCAGATGTCCTTCACTCCGGCACCGGGACACCACGGACCTTGGGTGCATCCACAGCGGAGGACGCGAGCCAGGCCCCGGGCGACAACCTCTCCCCCAACGGTCTTCGAGATCTCCACACGGAACCACTTCGCTCCCCTCCGCGAGACGGAATGCAACGCTGTGATCATCGGAGAATCCATCGTCTGACACGTCCGTGCTATGTTAGGTTTTCCTGGTGCTCGTGTTCTCGATGTTTCTGCGCAGATATTTCTAGATAGGATCTAGAAAAAGTCTTATTGTGATTGTGACAAAGCTGACCTAATTGTCACTGCTGGGCAACACTGGCACACGCACACGCACACACACACACACACACACACACACACTTACACTTACACTTAAGCAGAAATACTTACCTTTGTAATAACTCACGCTCGTTTCCCTCCTGCTGTTCTGCCGTCGGCAGCGCGGGTGCACACACGGTCCCGATGGCACATATGCATTGGACATTATTTCATCTTCCCCTCCACATCTGTCAATATTCATAACCCCGGACATTTTTACACTCACACTGCACGTTGTTTGATGTTGTCTTGTCTCGTCAGTGTTTGTTATATTGAATTGGGCGTGCGATGGTCGGTGTTCCGGTGTGAGACGCTGCCAAACAGAGCAATCGAGCGGCGATCAGTTATGACGTCACTGACTGCGCCGCGCTGCCGCAGCGCACCGGAAACCGGCCAAACCATTATTTTATATTAGTAGGGGGTACCTTTTTTTTTGTGTGTTTATGAATTAAATGGTTAAATGTATTATTTTTGTGTTTAATGTTTATTTTTGTTGATTATGTGTTTGGAGTTTGTGTTTAGTATTAATTATTTGTGTAAAAGAAGTAAAAATGCCTGAAGTAGTGGGTTTTTACAGTCTGTTATTACCCATTTGAGAAGTCACATGTGAAGGGGGTGGAGTCTGGCCTATATAAGGGCAGGCCAGATTAAAACTCATCACTTGTTTACCAAGTCGGAGCGAGAGTGCAACTGTGGTGCCTCAAGCGATCTTTCCAACTTCTGTATATTGTAGATACTTACCGGTATATTGATTTTTTTTTTCTTCTCATTTGGATTATTCCCTCTTTATTTTTCTGTTTGTTGTTTCTTTGGTACTTTGTGCACCTGTATATATATTTTTTTTTCACTATTGGACTGTATTTATTTTTTGGCACTGTAAATAAATTTCACTTGCACATAAGTGCTATTGCGGGCTGAGCCATCATTTAACATCTTTTACGGACATTCACAACGTCTCCTAGCGAGTGGTGGTTCTCGCTTTATCACAGTGATTAAACCAGAAAAACTTAAAATAAATTAACAAAAACAATTTCTAAAGTTTGGGCTCATAAACATTAGATCACTCACACCCAAAGCAGTTATTATAAATGAAATGATCACAGATAATAATTTTGATGCACTTGGCTTGACTGAAACCTCTCTAAAACCAAATGATTATATTGGACTAAATGAGTCTACTCCACCAAACTACTGTTATAAACATGAGCCCTGTCAGACTGGTCGTGGGGGAGGTGATGCAACAATATACAGTGATATTCTCAATGTTACCCATAAAACAGGATACAGGTTTAAATCATTCGAAATACTTTTGCTTAATGTTACACTGTCAGATATGCAAAAGAAATCTATCGTATCTCTTGCTCTGGTTACTATGTATAGACCACCAGGGCCATATACAGAATTCCTAAAAGAATTTGGAGATTTCCTCTCAGACCAGTTGGTTACCGCTGATAAAGCGCTAATTTTCTGAGATTTTAACATTCAGGTTGATAATACAAATGATGCATTAGGACTTGCGTTTACTGACTTATTAAACTGTTTTGGAGTAAAGCAAAATGTCACCAGGCCCACTCATCGTTTTAATCATACGCTAAATTTAATTATATCGCATGGAATTGATCTTACTGATATAGATATCGTACCTCAAAGTGATGATGTTACTGACCATTTCCTCGTGCATTCTGTGTATTGATAATAATAACTATATGGCTTTGCGTTATTGTCCGGGCAGAACTATTGTTCCAGCCACCAAAGACAGATTCGCAAATAACTTGCCTGAATTATCTCAACTGCTCTGTGTACCCATAAATACGCATAAACTAGACGAAATGACTGGCAACATGGGCACTATCTTCTCTAATACATTAGATGCTGTTGCCCCCATCAAATTGAAAAAGGTTAGAGAAAAATGTACTGTGCCATGGTACAACAGTAATACCCACTCTCACAAGAAAAAAACTTGTAGTCTTGAGCGCAAATGGAGAAAAACTAACTTGGAAATTTTTAGAGTTGCGTGGAAAACCAGTATGTCTAGCTATAGACAGGCTCTAAAAACTGCCAGGGCCAAACATATCCACAAACTCATAGAAAATAACCAAAACAATTCCAGGTTTTTATTTAGCACAGTGGCTAGATTAAAAAATAACCAGACGCCACCCAATCCAAATATTCCCTCACAGTTAAACAGTAATGACTTTATGAATTTCTTCACTGATAAAATAGATAACATCAGAAATACAATAACAAATGTAGATTCTACAGTGTCTAATACTTTAGTTTTATCCATCACACCCAAAGATAAACTGCAGTGCTTTAAAACTATAGGACAGGAAGAGCTAAATAAACTTATCACTGCATCTAAACCAACAACATGTTTATTAGATCATTTACCCACTAAATTACTGAAAGAGTTGTTACCTGTAGCAGAAGAACCACTTCTCAATATTATTAACTCGTCGTTATCTTTAGGTCATGTCCCAAAACCATTCAAGCTGGCGGTCATTAAGCCTCTTATTAAGAAACCACAACTAGATCCTAGTGAACTGGCAAATTACAGACCCATTTCAAATCTTCCATTTATGTCTATAATTTTTGAAAAAGTTGTGTCTGCTCAATTGTGCTCCTTCCTGCAAAAAAATGATCTCTATGAAGAATTTCAGTCGGGTTTCAGGCCCCATCATGGCACAGAAACTGCACTTGTTAAAATTACAAATGACTTGCTCCTTGCATCAGACCAAGGCTGCATCTCATTGCTAGTTTTACTTGATCTTAGTGCTGCGTTCGACACCATAGATCACGACATACTCATAGATAGATTACAAAACTATACAAGTATCCAAGGGCAGGTTTTAAGATGGTTTAGATCCTACCTGTCCGATCGCTACCACTTTGTTTATTTAAATGGGGAGTCATCTCATTTATCACCAGTAAAATACGGAGTGCCACAAGGATCTGACCTAGGTCCTCTGCTATATTCAATATACATGTTGCCCCTTGGTAATATCATTAGAAAATACGGGATTAGTTTAAACTGTTATGCTGATGATATTCAACTATATATCTCAACGAGACCAGATGAAACTTAAATTATCTAAGCTAACAGAGTGTGGTAAAAATGTAAAAGATTGGATGACCAATAATTTTCTCCTATTAAATTCAGATAAGACAGAGATATTACTTATTGGACCAAAAAACATTACACAGAATCTCGTAGATTAAAATTTGCAATTAGACGGATGTACTGTTACTTCCTCTACTGTCAAAAATCTGGGTGTTATAGTATACAGTAACTTGTCTTTTGAAAATCATATTTCCCATGTTACAAAAACAGCATTCTTCCATCTTAGAAACATTGCCAAGCTACAAAAAATGTTACCTGTTTCTGATGCAGAAAAGCTAGTTCATGCATTCATAACCTCTAGATTGGACCATTGTAATGCACTGCTAGGTGGTTGTCCTGCATCCTCAATAAACAAGCTACAGGTAGTCCAAAATGCAGCGGCTAGAGTCCTTACCAGGTCAAGAAAATATAATCATATTACCCCAATTTTACAGTCTCTGCACTGTCTACCTATTAAGTTCCGTATCAGTTACAAAATATTATTACTTACTTATAAGGCCCTTAATGGTTTAGCTCCTGTGTACCTAACTAGTCTTCTACTAAGGTCACAAAACTCTGGACTTTTGATAGTACCTAGGATAGCAAAGTCCACTAAAGGAGGTAGAGCTTTTTCGCATTTGGCTCCAGAACTCTGGAATAGCCTTCCTGATAATGTTTGGGGTTCAGACACACTTTCTCTGTTTAAATCTAGATTAAAAATACACCTCTTTGGCCAGGCATTCAAATAAAAAACTAATTAAACTAATTAATTTTACTTGGCTGGAACAGCAGCTATGCTACTTATGTCTCTATATGTTTCTCTGTTTTTGCCACGGGATTTACATCCCGTGCTAACTAGGATTTACACAAGCTCCAGTCTGGATCCAGAACACCTGAGAAGAGATGATGCCAACCCCTTAGAGGACCTCAGATGATGCTAACCCAGAGACAACATACAGAACTACCACATTTTGCTGTAAGTTTGATTGCATAATTGCTGTCAATAGTGTTAATCGTCTGTTTGTTTACGTCTTTTATTGATTTTTCTGAACATTTCTGCCATATGCACATAAACTGACAGTCAACACTGATAAGCTACTACTAAATATTGTAGAAACGTAATTTTCTGTAAAGTTGCTTTGCAATGATTTGTATCATAAAAAGCGCTATACAAATAAACTTGAATTGAATTGAATTGAATTGAATAACATTCTTAACTTTTGAGTTAAAGGAATCAAGGGGAAGATCAGCAGAGTCTGCAGAAATGCTTGGTGTTAAAGATATAGCCTCCATAAATAGCACACTAGTGTGTTCGTTAATGCATCACTTTCTTACAGAGAGAGACAGATCTAGATTCAGTGGTAGTAGAGATCAATATATCAAAGAAAATACAGAAGTGATCAGATAGTACATCCTCAATAGGGGTGTAACGGTACACGTATTCGTACTGAACCGTTTCGGTACGGGTCTTTCAGTTCGGTACGTATGTGTACCGAACTAATACAGTTTTTTTGTTGTTGTTTTTTCTCAGGAAATTCAAATAATAAATGGCATTTTGACAGTCTTTGATGTGGCATGACAGATCGCTGTATAAACGCCTTTGAGAGCCGCTTCTGGGATGGTTCAGAAATGTGCTGGTATAATCCCAACACAAGCACTGACTAGAGGGGCCGCCGTCAGCTCCGGTTCCCGTGTCCCGGAGCGCGAGTGAACGCGATCATAATGCTGCGTTCACACAAAACACGAATAGAGTAACTATTTTCCCCCTAATATACAGCTACTTTTCGCTAACAAGATAATGTGTTTATTTAGAGGACGTGTGCAGGAAAAAGTGGAAAGCCTCGAATGCTCGATCAACATCAGCCATCATGCAAACAGACAAACCGCCTAGCACTTGCCCCTCCCACAAGAAGCGGATTTCGCTTCAAACAGTTGCTTTCTACGTGCGTCTATTTCGGTCTAGACACGCGAATGCATTCAAAATGTTCAAGCGGCAAACTAGACGTGGTAGACGCAAATTTGACGCTCTATTCGCGTTTGGTGTGAACGCAGCATTAAAGGGATACTCCACCCCAAATTGAAAATTTTGTCATTAAAGGGTTAGTTCACTCAAAAATGAAAATTATGTCATTAATGACTCACCCTCATGTCGTTCCAAACCCGTAAGACCTCCGTTCATCTTCGGAACACAGTTTAAGATATTTTAGATTTAGTCCGAGAGCTTTCTGTCGCTCCATTGAAAATGTATGTACGGTATACTGTCCATGTCCAGGAAGGTAATAAAAACATCTTCAAAGTAGTCCATGTGACATCAGAGGGTCAGTTAGAATTTTTTGAAGCATCGAAAATACATTTTGATCCAAAAATAGCAAAAAACTACGACTTTATTCAGGATTGTCTTCTCTTCCGGGTCTCTTGTGAGCGCGTTCACAGCACTGCAGTTCAGTGATATCCGGTTTGCGAACAAATCACTCGATGTAACCGGATCTGCTTGAACCGATTTACCAAATCGAACTGAATTGTTTGAAACGGTTCGCGTCTCCAATAAGCATTAATCCACAAATGACTTAAGCTGTTAACTTTTTTTAACAGAGTTAAAACAAACCAATATCCCGGAGTAATTCATTTACTCAAACAGTACACTGACTGAACTGCTGTGAAGAGAGAACTGAAGATGAAGATGAACACCTGAAGATGAACTGATTCTGTGCTAATGTTATGAGCGCGGGTAACCGAAGGCTTGAATCAAGGGCAATCATCGCCAATGTAGTCATTACGTCGAGCACAAAAGAACCGGTGAACCGTTTTCTTCAACCGGTTTATTGAATTGAACTGTCCGAAAGAACCGGTTCGCGGAAAAGAACCGAACTTCCCATCACTACTGGTGATCCGAAAACCGATGCAACCGGTTATTGACTCGAGAACGAGTCAATCTTTCGTTCGTTATCTGGCTCGGCTCGGCGTTCATCTTCACTTCTCTCTTCACAGCAGTTCAGTCAGTGTACTGTGTTTAAGTAAATGAATTACTCCGGGATATTGGTTTATTTTGACTCAGAGGGAGTGTCAGCCACATTAAAAAAAGTTAACAGCTTAAGTCATTTGTGGATTAATGCTTATTGGAGACGCGAACCGTTTCAAATTATTCAGTTCGATTTGGTGAACTGGTTCAAGAAGATCTGGTTACATCGAGTGATTCGTTCACGAACCGGATGTCAATACACTGCAGTGCAGTGAACGCACTCACAACAGACACGGAAGAGAAGACAATGCTGAATAAAGTCATAGTTTTTGCTCTTTTTGGACCAAAATGTATTTTTGATGCTTCAAAAAATTCTAACTGACCCTCTGATGTCACATGGACTACTTTGAAGATGTTTTTATTACCTTTCTGGACATGGACAGTATACCGTACATACATTTTCAATGGAGGGACAGAAAGCTCTCGGACTAAATCTAAAATATCTTAAACTGTGTTCTGAAGATGAACGGAGGTCTTACGGGTTTGGGACGACATGAGGGTAAGTCATTAATGACATAATTTTCATTTTTGGGTGAACTAACACTTTAATCACTTATCCCGATTTCGTTCCAAACCCATAAAAGCTCCGTTCACCTTCAGAACACAATTTAAGATATTTTGGATGAAAACCTGGAGGTTTGTGACTGTCCCATAGACTGCCAAGTAAATAACAGTCAAGGTCCATAAAGGGTATGAAAGTCATCGTCAGAATACTCCATCTGCCATCAGACGTGCAATCTGGGTTATATGAAGCAACGGGAACACTTTTTGTAAGCAAAGAAAACAAAAATAACAACTTTATTCAACAATTCCTTTGTCAACAGTCTCCTCTGTGTCTCTCCACATCACCATATGCTGTGTGTGCTCTTCTGTGTCATCCACGCCACAAGGATGCGCTGTTTTTATGTGTATTTAGCTTTGATTTGAAATACAACAGTGCATCCTTGTGGCTTTATGTTTGGGTTAAGTTGTTAGGCCTAATTGTAATCTTATAATGTAAAAGTGCTCCCTATAGTTATAAGCATAAGCTGAGGTAGATTTGCATCACTAAGAAAAGAGCAACTTGTTTAGTAAACCATTAAAAAAAAAAGTAGTTTTTCCCCCTGCTGTACCGAAATCATACCGAACCGTGACGTTAAAACTGAGGTACGTACCGAACCGTCATATTTGTGTACCGTTACACCCCTACTTAATAACAATGGATTAAATGTTTAGACCTCTACTGATGATTAAATCTAGAGTATGTCCACAATTGTGTGTGGGTCCATGCACATGCTGAATCAGGTCAAAAGTGTTTAAAACCGTTATAATTTCTTTTGTAGTTTTGTTTTCTGCATTATCTATGTGAACATTAAAATCCCCTGCAATAGCAAAACCGTCAAACTCTGAGGAAATCATTGTTAACAGTTCTGTGAACTCTTCAACAAAGCCTGGAGAGTATTTTGGAAGCCTGTAAATAATGATAAACTGAATGTGTGGAGCACCTTTCAGTACAATCCCTAGATATTCGAAAGACAAGTACTGACCAAATGACACTTGCTTGCATTGATAGAAATCTTTAAATAGAGCAGCTACACCTCCACCTCTCCTAACAGTCCTGCAGACACTCATGAAAGTAAAGTTAGGAGGGGCTGTTTCATTGAGGAATGTTGCACTGCAGCTGTCTTCTAGCCATGTTTCGTTTAGAAACATAAAATCCAGGTTGTTTGTGGTTGTTAAGTCATTGATTAGAAATTATTTATTTTTTAGTGAGTGAATGTTTAAAAATGCTAACTTGATGGCATTGCATTTTGTCTCTACAGCAATCTTAGTTTGATGCATAATAGGCCGCAGATTAGTGGGGTCAGCCATACAGCTTGAGAAGGCCTTAGACTTTCTATCACGTGATAAAACAGAAATAGAGAAAGCTACAGGTGTGACAGGGTGATGAGGACAGAGGACTCAAAGGCAGAGGATTAGATGCAAAGAAAGTTTATTCTCCAAAGGTAATCAAAACAAATAAAACTGTAACAAAAATTAGCGAGCCAGTCTCTGGGGGTAATTCAATTTCAATCGGCAATGTGATGTGGACCAAGGGATTAGAAGATTGCCCAAGACTCAGCGCTTGCACAGGACCAACAACCTGAGAGTAGAGTGAAGCAGAGAGAGGCAGTACTTCTCTCTATGCATCCTGGGAGCAGGGAAGACAGAAGTCAAGTCAAGTCACCTTAGGGTGACCATATGCGCCGTTCATATGGGACACGTCCCGGCCAGGATTTTAATATTGTCTAAAACATCCAAAGCAGTTTGACCAATTACATGCAGGTATTATACATAATCCACCAATCATGGGGCTGCGCGTGAGAAGGTGAGATCTACAGGGAACAATCAAAGCGATGCAAATATGTGCACGTGTTTGTTCGTTCGTTTGACTTGAAGCGTCGCTGCTAAAAAAAAAAGACAGCAAAGTAGGTGCGAAAGCGATCCGAAAGCATAAGGAGCCGTCTGCTATGCTCTCTAGCTCTCATGAATGTCGCACAATGATCGACCTGCAAACAGCCAAAACCTAGATATTTTAGGCAATATTAAAATCCTGGCCGGGATGTGTCCCATATGAACGGCGCATATGGTCACCCTAAGTCACCTTTATTTATATAGTGCTTTTAACAATACAGATTGTTTCAAAGCAATTGTACAGCATTAATTAGGACAATAGTGTGTCAATAATGTAAAATGACAATAGTAAACACTCATTTTTCAGTTAAAGGAAGTTCATCATTGAATTCAGTGATGTCATCATTCAGCTCAGTTCAGTTTAAATAATATCTGTGCGATCAAGTCGACGATATCGCTGGAAAAGAAGTGTCCCCAGCTCAGCAAGCCAGAGGCGACAGTGGCAAGGAACCAAAACTCCATCGGTGACAGAACCTTGGGAGAAACCAGGCTCAGTCAGGGGTCCAGTTCTCCTCTGGCCAGACGAAATCGGCAGTTCAATTCCATTCTGCAGCAAAGTCACATTGTGCAGAGGACTCAACTGGTTCCTGTGGTCTTGTCCCAGTGGCCATCTGAGGCAAGGTCTTTACTGGGGATCTGTCTCTGGGCACTGCATGAAAAGGTGCGTTTCCGGACTGTTCACCAATAAATTCCCAGACATGGACGGAAATGTTTACTCACTCACCAGTAAATCCACGTACATCCCAGTGCATGAGAAGTAAAGTCTCCGCAAAATCCAGGGTACAAGCAGTTAAATTTCCGTAAACGGACACTCATGTCTCAGTAAACGTCTATAAATTACTGCACAATTAATATGTTTTAAATGCTACGGGCCTTATACAGAAATGCGTCACATGCGCTTATAAAAACTGTCAACAAAGCCACAAATAGAGCAAGGCATCAACAAAACTCAGTTTTTATTTTTCAGCAAATGCAAGACAGCAAACATTTAACAGGACTCCAAATATTATTAAACAAACTCAGCAGGACTGCAACATCATTTAGATTGAACTGAAAATGCAGGCCGAGGAAGAACTGAGGTGTTTGAGGCAGAGCGGTTGGAATGATATGTAGAGGATGTCTTGAGGGCTGGACGAGGACACAATCCGTTGCACTCTTCCAGGTGGTGATTTCCCCTTGATTGAGCTTATTAAACACAATCTGGTTCTCTGGTTGAACAATTCAGACTTTGAGGTGGAAGAAGTTCGTGAACAGCCAAAATTTCCTCGTCCAGTCCCCTCAGGGGATATATATATATGTTAAACCGCTCTCTCTTCCAGATCACCCTCCATCACCAGCCCCCAGCTTTAGTATCTTGGATATGGCATTACCTCCAGATTTCTCCGCACCCATCCTCTCCCCAGATTTCCCTCTAGAGCACTTCCCTGAACCTCCTTCACCACCTAAGCCTCCTGTGTCTCCGCTGGTTCCGCCCAGCATTGAATCTCCTACGTCTCCATTGTTTCCGTCCATCCCTTCCTTATCTCCTGAGCACCCCGATCCCCAGTTAAGCCCAGGATGGGCTCCCGATCTACTGTTATGCCCAGAAGAGGCTCCCAATATCCTGTAATGCCCAGAGGAGGCTCCTGTTCCTAAATTAAGCTCAGATGAGGCTCCCGATCCCCTGTTATGCCCAGAAGAGGCTCCTGTTCCTAAGTTAAGCCCAGGAGGGGCTCTGGATCCCCCATTGAGCCCAGGAGGGGCTCCCGATTCCCCATTGAGCCCAGGGAGGGCTCCCGATTCCCCATTGAGCCCAGGGAGGGCTCCTGATCCCCCGACGAGCCCAGGGAGGGCCCCTGAAGCCCCGACGAGCCCAGTGTCTGCTCCAGCCCCAGAGCGCGCTCCAGTGTCGGCTCCAGCCCCAGAGCTCGCTCCAGTGTCGGCTCCACACCCCGAGTCCAGCCCCGTAAGTTTTCCCAAGTATTTTGTTGGGGTGGGGGCAGTAGAGATCCAGCCATAGAGGCCAAGGTGGGGGTTGGCCTCCCGAGTCTCCAGATCCTGTCCTGCACCAACCTCCAGGGCACCCACCCCCCCTCCCCGGTGTTACGGCTCGGGACGAGCCTTCTGGGAGGGAGGAGTAATGTCACAATCACGGACTTCTATTCTCCTGTCTCTTTTGAGTTTTCCTTATTTGGTCATGTTCCTTTTCTTGGTACCTTTCCAGATGTGTAAGCTGCCCATGTCACACGCACTCATGCAACCCCATACCATCAGAGATGCAGGCTTCTGAACTGATCGCTGATAACAACATGAGTTGTCCTTGTCCTCTTTAGTCCGGATGACATGGCATCCCAGTTTTTCAAAAAGAACTTCAAATTTTGATTCATCTGACCACAGAACAGTTTTCCACTTTGCCACAGTCCATTTTAAATGAGCCTTGGCCCAGAGAAAACACCTGCGCTTCTGGATCATGTTTAGATTTGGCTTCTTTTTTGACCTATAGAGTTTTAGCCGGCAACGACGAATGGCACGGTGGATTGTGTTCACCGACAATGTTTTCTGGAAGTATTCCTGAGCCCATGTTGTGAATTCCATTACAGTAGCATTCCTGTATGTGATGCATTTCCGTCTAAGGGCACGAAGATCACGGGCATCCAGTATGGTTTTCCGGCCTTGACCCTTACACACAGAGATTGTTCCAGATTCTCTGAATCTTTGGATGATATTATGCACTGTAGATGATGCTAACTTCAAACTCTTTGCAATTTTTCTTTGAGAAACTCTTTTCTGATAGTGCTGCCACTCTGAGAGGCTCTTTTTATACCCAGTCATGTTGCCAATTGACCTAATAAGTTGCAAATTGTTCCTCCAGCTGTTCCTTATATGTACATTTAACTTTTCCGGCCTCTTATTGCTACCTGTTCCAACTTTTCTGGAATGTGTAGCTCTCATGAAATCCAAAATGAGCCAATATTTGGCATGACATTTCAAAATGTCTCACTTTCAACATTTGATATGTTATCTATATTCTATTGTGAATAAAATATAAGTTTATGAGATTTGTAAATTATTCCATTACTTTTTTACTCACAATTTGTACAGTGTCCCAACTTTTTTGGAATCGGGTTTTTACCTTTTCTAGTATCTTGGACAGAAAAGGGAGATTCGAGATCGGTATGTAATTAACTAGTTTTTTAGGGTCAAGTTGTTTTTTGATTAGAGGCTTAAAAACAGCCAGTTTGAAAGTTTTGGGGACATATACTAATGACAATGATGAATTAATAATAGTCAGAAGAGGATCTATGACTTTCTCGAAGTACTACTTTTAGGAGCTTACATGGAATAGGGTGTAACAAACATGTTGGTTTAGATGATTTAACACGTTTATACAATTCTTCCTCTCCTATAGTAGAGAATGAGTGGAATTCTTCCTCAGGCGATCTATATCACACTATCTTATGCGATACTGTAGCTGGCAGCTGGATGGTTACAATTATATCTCTAATAGTATTGATCTTGGAAGTAAAGTAGTTCATAAAGTCATTACTGCTATGCTGTTGGGAAATGTCAACACCCATTGATTCTTTATTTTCCGTTAATTTAGCCACTGTATTGAATAAATACGTGGGTTTTTATGTTTGTTTTATTCTAAAAGAGAGGAAAAGTAATCAGATCTAGCAGTTTTTAATGCTTTTCTGTAGGATAGGTTACTTTTTTATAGGTTTTGGATATGCTAAGGAATTGGAATAAATCAGGAAGATTTACAAAGCAGTCTTTTGTGGTAGAAGTGATGGTTCTACTATACTTGTAACAAGGAGTAGAATTTACAGGTTAGCTATATGAAGTTTGCACAAGACTAAATAATGATCTGATATATCATTGCTTGGCTGCATAATTTCACCACCAACATACAGTATATTCCATGTGACAGTATTAAATCTAGAGTATGATTTTGACAATGAGTAGGTTCTGACACGTCTTGTCTAACCACAATAGAGTTCAAAATGCTATGAATTCTGATCCCAATGCATATTTTTCATTATCAACACAGATATTAAAATCACCAACAATTAAAACTTTATCTGCAGCCAGCACTAACTCGGATATATAAAATCAGCACATTTTTTAATAAAGTCTGTATGGTGCTCTGGTGGCCTGTATACAGTAGAAAGTACAAACATCACAAGGGATTTATCATTAACGTGTTTCTCTGGATAATGTTATATAAAGCACCATTACTTCAAACGAGTTATACTTGAAGCCCGTCCCCTGAGAAATACTGAAAACATCGTTATAAATTGAAGCAACACCTCCCCCTTTACCTTTTGGATGTGGCTCATGTATATAACAGTAATACTGGGGGGTAGACTCATTTAAAAATAATGTAATCATCAGGTTTTAGCCCAGGTTTCTGTCAAAAACAGAGCATTGTCAAACAATGATCAGTTATGATCAGTGATTATATCATTTACAAAAAGTGCTCTCCGATAGTGTGATATCTAGGTGAAAGAGTCTCTATGTTGATGAGAATTTTAAAAAAAACATGATTTTCTCGTGGCATGAGGGCGGCTAGCAGACGGTCGGTTTAGCCAGTCTGTCCACCCCATCGCTCTTCCCCAGATTTCCCGTCTAGAGCACTTCCTGAAACCTCCTTCACACACATAAGCCTCCTGTGTTCTGACGATGGATTCCGCCCAGCATTGAATCTCCTACGGGCTCCATTGTTTCCGTCCCATCCCTTCCTTATACTCCTGAGCACCCCGACCCAGTAAGCCCAGGACTGGGTCCCCGATCTACTGTTATGCCCAGAAGAGGCTCCCAAGATTTCCCTATTGTAATGCCCAGATGGAGGCTTTTCCCTGTTCCCTAAACATTAAGCTCAGATGACGCTAACGATCCCTGTTATGCCCCAGACGAGGCTCCTGTTCCTAAGTTTAAGCCCATGGAGAAGGGCTAGGGGGCTTGGATCCCCCATTTGAAGCCCAGGAGGGGCTAACCGAATTCCACATTGAGCCCCAGGGAGGGCTACCGATTCACCAGTGAAAAAGCCCAGGGAGGGCTCCCTGATCCCCCGACGAGCCCAGTGAGGAGGGATCCCTGAAGCCCCTGACGAGCCCAGTGTCTGCTCCAGCCCCAAGGAGCGCGCTCCAGTGTCGGATTCCAGCCCCACCAGATGTCGCTCCAGTTGTCGGCTCCACACCCCAAGAGTCCAGCCCCGTAAGTTTTCCCAAGTATTTGTTTGGTGTCTGGGCGGCCAAGAGTAGAGATCCAGGCCAGTAGAGCAGCCAAAGGTGGCGGGGGTTTGGCCACTCTCCCGACAGGTCTCCAGATCCTGTCCTGCACCAACATCCAGGGCACCACCCCCCCTACCCGGTGTTCGGATTCGGGACGACGAGCATTCGGGGAGGGAGGAGTAATGTCACAATCACGGACCCTTCTATTCTCCATGTCTCTTTTGAGTTTTCCTTATTTGGTCATGTTCCTTTTCTTGGTACCATTTCCAGATGTGTAAGCTGCCATGACCTACCCACACGCACTCATGCAACCCCAATACCATCAGAGATGCAGGCTTCTGAACTGATCGCTGCTATAACAACATTGAGTGTCCTTGTCCTCTGTTTAGTCCGGGATGACATGGCATCCCAGGTTTTTTCAAAAAGGAACTTCAAATTTTGATTCATTCTGACCACAGAAACAGTTTCATTTACGACATTTTGCATATCACTTAGTCCATTTTAAATGAGCCTTGGCCAGAGAAAACACCTGCGCTTCTGGATCATGTTTAGTTTGGATTCTTGGTTTTGACCTATAGAGAGTTTTAGACCCGGCAACGACGAATGGCACGGTGGGGATTGTGGTTCACCCGACCAATGGTTTTCTGGGAAGTATTCCTGAGCCCATGTTGTGAATTCCATTACTAGTAGCATACTGTATGTGATGGCATTTCCGTCAAGGGCACGAAGATCACGGGCATACAGTATGGTTTTTTCCGGCCTGACCCTTACACACAGGAGATTGTTCCAGATATCTCTGAATCTTTGGATGATATTATGCCACTGTAGAGAAATGCTAACTTCAAACTCTTTGCAATTTTTGCTGTTGAGAAAAACTCTTTTCTGATTAGTGCTGCCACTCTGAGAGGCTCTTTTATACCCAGTTCATGTTGCCAATTGACCTAATTAATGTTGCAAATTGTTCCTCCAGCACTGTTCCTTATATGTAACATTTAACTTTTTCGCGGCCTCTTAGTTGCTACCTGTTCCAACTTTTCTGGAATGTGTAGCTCTCATGAAATCCAAAATGAGCCAATATTGGCATGACATTTCAAAATGTCTCACTTTCAACATTTGATCATGTTATCGATATTCTATTGTGAATAAAATATAAGTTTATTGAGATTTGGATAATTATTCCATTACTTTTTTACTCACAATTTGTACAGTGTCCCAACTTTTTTGGAATCGAGGTTTTACCTTTTTAGTATCTTGGACAGAAAAAGGGGAGATTCGAGATCGGTATGTAATTAACTAGTTTTTTAGGGTCAAGTTTGTTTTTTGATTAGAGGCTTAAAAACAGCCAGTTTGAAAGTTTTGGGGACATATACTAATGACAATGATGAATTAAGAATAGTCAGAAGAGGATCTATGACTTTCTCGAAGTACTACTTTTAGGAGCTTACATGGAATAGGGTGTAACAAACATGTTGGTTTAGATGATTTAACACGTTTATACAATTCTTCCTCTCCTATAGTAGAGAATGAGTGGAATTCTTCCTCAGGCGATCTATAGCACACTATCTGATGCGATACTGTAGCTGGCAGCTGGATGGTTACAATTATATCTCTAATAGTATTGATCTTGGAAGTAAAGTAGTTCATAAAGTCATTCCTGCTATGCTGTTGGGAAATGTCAACACCCATTGATTCTTTATTTTCCGTTAATTTAGCCACTGTATTGAATAAATACGTGGGTTTATGTTTGTTTTATTCTAAAAGAGAGGAAAAGTAATCAGATCTAGCAGTTTTTAATGCTTTTCTGTAGGATAGGTTACTTTTTTATAGGTTTTGGATATGCTAAGGAATTGGAATAAATCAGGAAGATTTACAAAGCAGTCTTTTGTGGTAGAAGTGATGGTTCTACTATATACTTGTAACAAGGAGTAGAATTTACAGGTTAGCTATATGAAGTTTGCACAAGACTAAATAATGATCTGAGATATCATTGCTTGGCTGCATAATTTCAACACCATCAATATCAATTCCATGTGACAGTATTAAATCTAGAGTATGATTTCGACGATGAGTAGGTCCTGACACGTGTTATCTAACCACAATAGAGTTCAAAATGTCTATGAATGCTGATCCCAATGCATCTTTTTCATTATCAACATGGATATTAAAATCACCAACAATTAAAACTTTATCTGCAGCCAGCACTAACTCGGATATATAAAATCAGCACATTTTTTAATAAAGTCTGTATGGTGCTCTGGTGGGCCTGTATACAGTAGAAAGTACAAACATCACAAGGGATTTATCATTAACGTGTTTCTCTGGATAATGTTATATAAAGCACCATTACTTCAAAACGAGTTATACTTGAAGCCCGTCCCCTGAGAAATACTGAAAACATCGTTATAAATTGAAGCAACACCTCCCCCTTTACCTTTTGGATGTGGCTCATGTATATAACAGTAATACTGGGGGGTAGACTCATTTAAAATAATGTAATCATCAGGTTTTAGCCAGGTTTCTGTCAAACAGAGCATTGTCAAACAATGATCAGTTATGATCAGTGATTATATCATTTACAAAAAGTGCTTTCATAGAAAGGGACCTGATATTCAATAAGCCAAGCCTTATCATTTGTTTATCCGTATTACATTCATTTATTTCGGGGAACAGACACAGTCTCTATAGTGTGATATCTAGGTGAAAGAGTCTCTATGTGCTGAGAATTAACTGATTTCTGTGGCATGAGGCGGCTAGCAGACGGTCGGTTTAGCCAGTCTGTCTGCTTTCTGACCTGGGCCCCAGTTAGTCAAGTTCAAACTCTAAGACTATGCACCATATTTCTAGACAGGAGAGCGGCACCACCCCTGGAGGGATGAAGACCATCTCTTTTCAACAGGTCAGGTCTGCCCCAAAAACTTGTCTAATTGTCTATGAAACCTATGTTATTTTGCGGACACCACTAAGACATCCAGCCATTGAGGGATGACAGTCAGCTGTGTATCTCAACACCACGGTAAGCTGGGAGGTGACCAGAGCATATTACAGTGTCTGACATCATGCTTGCAAGTTCACACACCTCTTTAATGTTATTTTTAGTGATCTCCAACTGGCTAAGTCGAACATCATTAGCGCCAGCGTGAATAACAATCTTACTGTATTTACATTTAGAATTAGCCAGCAATTTTAAATTTGCCAAGATGTCAGGCTCCTGCTAAACATTGGACTATGGTGGCTGGTGTCTCTATTTTCACGTTCCGTACAATAGAATAACTAATAACTACAGCAGTTTTATCAGGTTTCTAAATGGGTGCGTCACTGAGGGGGCAGAACCTGTTTAATGTTTTAATCGGACCGGAAGAGCAGCGTTTTGACCCGCGACTATGCTGCCTCACAGTCACCCAGTCGCCCTGCTGCAGAGGTGCTGTAACCGGAACCGAACAATTTACAGGAGTCCCTGCGCTGGTTGCATCTGAAGCCGTATCTAAAGCCCTCACATTCTTAATGTCCCCAGTTAAAGTTTGGATGCGTATCTCTAATTCTGAAATCTTCTCTGTGAACCTAACTATTTCCCTGTATTTATCACATGTGAATCCCTCATCGCAACAATAAGAACAATAGCAGGAGAAGAAGCCATTACTCACCGTGATTGATGAATGATTCTTATTTACCACAGTTGTTTGATGAATGGAGCGAGAGAGAAAAGAAATGGTGCGAGAGAGAGAGAAAAAAAAGAGGTGAGGGTAACATTAGAGATCGAAACAACCAGCACACAGGACACGAAACACATAGAACAAAAAACAATCTACTCACAACAAGGCTAGACTGAAGACGAATATAAAGGAAAGGGGTATTCAGCGACAGGTGGAGTAGAGGCAGCCAGTGACCAGCACAGTAGTGATGGAAAGTTTGGATCATTTTACCGACTCAGACCTTTGAGTCTTGTTCAGCAAAATTAACATTTTTTTTTGAGTCATTTCTTTCATTTCATTAATTTCAGCAACATTTATTTAAAATGTTACGTTATACTTCCCTAACACATCTATTACTTATGCAAACATTGATTAAACTACAAACAATTCAAAACTATAATGCTATAAGAAACAGAAAAGATTACTTCATTATTTATCTGGGTCTTTAGCCTATGATTAGCTAACCTCTTATCTGACAAGTCTTCGGGTTTGAGTCGTTTGTTCATCACGTGACAGCCCCATAAACTTAACCAATGCAGTCTAAGCCGGAAAGAGAATTGATTAGTTCACCTTTCGAGTCTTCGGGTTTGAGTCGTTCCTTCATCACGTGACAGCCCCATAAACTAAACCTATGCTGTCTGAGCCGGAAAGAGAATTAATTAGTTCATCCTTCGAGTCGTTGGGTTTGAGTCATTCCTTCATCATGTGACAGCCTCATAAACTAACCCCTGATGAACCCCTGACATGTCTGTGGCGCATTACGGCTCTGACGTGGCTACCGGAACTGATCGCGGTCATTCTAGTCACCAGACCAGATGCACCGCGGCATGTGCAGTAATGCACCACAGACGTGTGCAGTGTAATGTCTGAGCCGGAAAGAGGATTGATTAGTTTATCTTTCATTCTTTTGTCACGTGACGTGACAGCATTGGATAGAGAAATTAATTTTCTTACAAACGGGTGCATAGTTATTATTATTATTATTATTATTATTATTATTATTATTTTCTCTTACAGTTACGTAATGTGTTTCTGGTCTCAAATTGTAGATTTTTATTTCTTACTATATATAAATGTGTGAATTTCTGTCATGATGGTTCTTTTGCATAACACTGAATGTGGTTACAAAGGAAAATAAAGAGTTGGTTATTATTATTAAGTCTCTTTTCCGTCTCAGACTGCATAGGAAAGCTTATGGGGCTGTCACGTGATAAACGAATGACTCGAAAAACCCGAAGACTTGAGAGATTAACTAATCAATTCTCTTTCCGGCTCAGACTGCATTGGTTAAATATGGGGCTGTCATATGATGAACAAAAGACTCAAAAAACCCGAAGACTTGAGAGATGAACTAATCAATTCTCTTTCTGGCTCAGACTGCATTGGTTAACCTGTTAACATGCACCTGGACGCTGGCGTACTGAACTCTCTTTGTTTGCAAGTGTCAATGTTTACGAATAGATTAAATGAAACGGGACAAAATTAATCTTGACAAACTATATATCATTATAAAGATCTAAGCCTCAAGCATCGACAACAGATTGTTGTTTTTCAATGGAAAGCTTATAAAGAATGTATTTGCTAAATTTGTGTAAGCAGTACACATCAAAACATGAAGAATAAAAATGGTGAGGGTAACATTAGAGATCGAAACAACCAGCACACAGGACACGAAACACATAGAACAAAAAACAATCTACTCACAACAAGGCTAGACGGAAGACGAATATAAAGGAAAGGGATATTCAGCGACAGGTGGGGTAGAGGCAGCCAGTGACCAGCACAGTAGTGATGGAAAGTTTGGATCATTTTACCGACTCAGACCTTTGAGTCTTGTTCAGCAAAATGAAAAAACTTTTTTTGAGTCATTTCTTTCATTTCATTAATTTCAGCAAAATTTATTTAAAATGTTATGTTATACTTCCCTAACACATCTATTACTTATGCAAACATTGATTAAACTACAAACAATTCAAAACTATAATGCTATAAGAAACAGAAAAGATTACTTCATTATTTATCTGGGTCTTTAGCCTATGATTAGCTAACCTCTTATCTGACAAGTCTTCGGGTTTGAGTCGTTTATTCATCACGTGACAGCCCCATAAACTTAACCAATGCAGTCTAAGCCGGAAAGAGAATTGATTAGTTCACCTTTCGAGTCTTCGGGTTTCAGTCGTTCCTTTATCACGTGACAGCCCCATAAACTAAACCTATGCTGTCTGAGCCGGAAAGAGAATTTATTAGTTCATCCTTCGAGTCGTTGGGTTTGAGTCATTCCTTCATCATGTGACAGCCTCATAAACTAACCCCTGATGAACCCCTGACATGTCTGTGGGGCATTACGGCTCCGACGTGGCTACCGGAACTGATCGCGGTCATTCTAGTCACCAGACCAGATGCACCGCGGCATGTGCAGTAATGCACCACAGACGTGTGCAGTGTAATGTCTGAGCCGGAAAGAGGATTGATTAGTTTATCTTTCGTTCTTTTGTCACGTGACGTGACAGCATTGAATAGAGAAATTAATTTTCTTACAAACGGGTGCATAGTTATTATTATTATTATTATTATTATTATTATTATTATTATTATTATTATTATTATTCTTTTCTCTTACAGTTACGTAATGTGTTTCTGGTCTCAAATTGTAGATTTTTATTTCTTACTGTATATAAATGTGTGAATTTCTGTCATGATGGTTCTTTTCCATAACACTGAATGTGGTAACAAAGGAAATAAAGAGTTGGTTATTATTATTAAGTCTCTTTTCCGGCTCAGACTGCATAGGAAAGCTTATGGGGCTGTCACGTGATAAACGAATGACTCGAAAAACCCGAAGACTCGATAAATGAACTAATCAATTCTCTTTCCGGCTCAGACTGCATTGGTTAAATATGGGGCTGTCATATGATGAGCAAAAGACTCAAAAAACCCGAAGACTCGAGAGATGAACTAAACAATTCTCTTTCTGGCTCAGACTGCATTGGTTAACCTGTTAACATGCACCTGGACGCTGGCGTACTGAACTCTCTTTGTTTGCAAGTGTCAATTTTTACGAATAGATTAAATGAAACGGGACAAAATTAATCTTGACAAACTATATATCATTATAAAGATCTAAGCCTCAAGCATTGATGACAGATTGTTGTTTTTCAATGGAAAGCTTATAAAGAATGTATTTGTTAAATTTGTGTAAGCAGTACACATGAAAACATGAAGAAACAAAACGCAGTACATACCAGATTTGTCGTAATAACGAGTCATAAACACATCCACAGCTGTAAATCCTGGTTTAGTTAGAAAGGTAAGGGTCCACTGAATGACATCTCATAGAGCACATTTAGTCCAACGAAGCAATAATGTTGTAATATGGATGATAATTCCTATGTTTACGTTTCAGTTCTTCAGGGACAGTATTGTTTGTGTCCGTTATGGAATAACTCGCACTCAGAAAACTGCACCTTGGTAGTAAAAAAAAAACAGCATGGTTTTGTAGCATACAGTGTCACAAACAGAATGAGACGATCCACTTAAAAAAAAAAAAAAAAAAGTCAAAGATAGGCAGAAAATTGTTTATTTGAATTCAAACATTTTTCATATATGTGTGAGTGTGTTTTATGTTGAATGTGACTGTATCTGCATGATTACCATCTGTGTGATTATTGACTTCATGGCGCATTTGTATGATTACCATCTCTATAACTAGCCATCAGAACGTCAACACGTGATAATTAACTATATGAATAGAAAACTTTGTAAATGCTGCATTTCTAGCAATCTTAGGATGTACTGTAATTGGCATACATAGTTAAATCTTTTTTTTATTTTTCTTATTCATTTTTATTACTCAAATTAATCTTATTGTATTTTTCTAGTACTCAAATAAATCACTTATATGATGTCTAAGTTTCTGTCTATTGTTTTATAATTGAAAAACTATGCAGTGGTATGTTTAATGACTAAAATAGTTTGTAGAACCCTTCAATACAGTTGGTAAATATTTTTATATATTTTTTGGGTGGAGGTGTTAAGTATTTTTATTAGAGATGTGGTTGTAGGAATATTATTTTTAATTGTTTGTTGTTATGTTTTTTAATAGAAACTCATGAGACAAGTGACTTTCAAAACTTTGGTGACAAGTGACTTTCATGTTATGATTTTATGTATTTTTATATCAAATAAAAATAAAAAAAATCAGTGTGGTACAATTTTTTTCAAGGAAATTCAGTGTCTATAACTTTTTAAATATTTTTGACCATTATCAACTCTGGTTGATAAAAAGTAAAGCCCAAAGGGTCTTCTTTCCAAAGACACCAAAATTATGTGTATAATAAACATAAGTAAGGAACTGTTGCAATTTTAAATTAGGTAGGGCACTTTCAGCTGTGAGTCCCATAATGGGGCTCTAGTTAACAGGTTAAGCTATGGGGCTGTCACATGATGAACGAACGACTTGAAAAACCTGAAGATTCAAAACAGGTGAAATAATTTCAGTACAGAACCCATAGGATGTTGCGCATGTGCGACTGAACAAATCACTCCTCGAGATGACTCGTTCGTCCCGAATCACATCAAAGATTCATTCAGAATGAACAAATCATTCAAGAACGACCCATCACTACAGCACAGCCCCTCTGACAGATCAGCGCTGATTGCACTGATCACAAGCCGCTGTAAAAATACGTGACACACAGACAGCAGAGGGAGCCAGAGGGCACCCTGACCCGTGACAACAGGTACACTGGGTTCCCGCTTGTTCTGTAAAAATTTGTGAATGTTGCTACTATCATAGCGGGGACCTAACACATATCACTGAGAGCTGCTATCAGTTGTTTTCGGTTCACCTACAGCAGATGGAGGGTTTGGGCCCTGGCATTGTGGCAGCGGTGACAGGAGGAGTAGGACGAGCAAGGCCCATGGGCATTAGTGGTTGGGGGTCCCATCGTTTTTTAGTTGATATCTATCTGGGGGCTTGCAGTGAAAGAGTGGGAGAGTTTGGTCCCAGCATACACCAGTTCCTCCATTTTTTGTGAGAAGCTTAGAAGTGGAGATGCTGGAGAAATGGATAATGTCCTTGTCAAGTCAAGTCAAGTCACCTTTATTTATATAGTGCTTTAAACAAAACAGATTGTGTCAAAGCACCTGAACAACATTCATTAGGAAAACAGTGTGTCTATAATGCAAAATGACAGTTAAAGGCAGTTCATCATTGAATTCAGTGATGCCATCATGCAGTTCAGTTTAAATAGTATCTATGCAATCATTTGCAATCTAGTCAAAGATATCACTGTAAATGAAGTGTCCCCAATTAAGCAAGCCAGAGGCGACAGCGGCAAGGATGTGGGATGTGTCAAGCACATGATGACTAGGAAGCTGATATGAAGTCTTGTCCTCACTCATACTCTTGTCCAGGTGTGTGTGTGCCATTCAGGATGAGTGGTTTGGCACACACTACTGAAGGATGACGGAGGGAGAAGTAGATATTGTCCTTTAGCACTCTTGCACCAAGTTTGTTTGGGTGGAGGCCATCCAGTTTTAACAGTTGTCTATGGCCCCAGAAAAGATTGAAGTTGTCGATGAAGTTGACTCCTTTAAAACTGCAGATTCTTTGTAGCCATGTGTTCAGCCCAAGCAAACGTAAAAAAATGTTAGTTTCCCTTGCTGGGAGTGGTCCACTGATGAACGACTGAACTTCAAGTCTTCGAAGTGTGTCAAGGAGTTCACTGAATCCTTCTTAAGGAGTTCTGACTGCTCTTTCTGAATATCATTCTTCCCCACATGGATGATGATTCGATTGTCAGTCTTGTGCTTCATTAGAACGTTCTGAATCTCCTTTTTTCACATCAGAGACAGTTGCTTTGAGGAAAGCAGTATGTAGTTGAACTCCTGCTCCTGATGTTTCTGATACTAGAGTCACCCACTATCAGAGTCCCGAGCTTGGCTGCGCTCTGACCTGAAAGCCACTGTCTGCTCGACTTCGAGCACCTGTTAGTAGCGGTGTTAGCTACTATTTATTAATATTAAAGTGCCCCTATTATGGGTAATGAAAGGTTCATATTTTGGTTTTGGGAGTCCCCAACAACAGGTTGACATTCATGCAAGGTCAAAAAACACTTTCTTTGTCTTATAATATGCATCTATTTTTACCTATTTGCTCAACAACTCCCAAATGATTCGTTTTACTATTCATTTTTCCAAATCCCTCCTTTCTGTGACGCTAATCTGCTGTGATTGGTCCGATTGGTCTCATTTCATCATGCCTGTAATGCCTGATAAAGCAGCGTTTGTGAGCGCAGTGTTGCTTTGTGTACAGCATTACTGGGGATAACGCTATTTTACCGCGCCAAAAGTAGGACCTAGTGGCAAAGAATGAATTTACATTATCATTCAGACCAACGTGAGAAGACCAACAAGTGGTCGTTTAATATGCTAATGTTTCATTTTGATGCCAACATTAAAGGGCTTGGGATTCGTTTTAAAAATTATTTGTTTCAATGATTCAGAGTTGTGTTAAGGTTTCATTTCTCTCCATCATGCCTATGTGTAATATGTTGTTGTCATCCATCCATTAAAGATTACTACAAATATAACTTCTTAGTATTGTTTTATTTACCGTTTACATCTCAATGCACTGCCATAACATCAGTGCTCGAGGGAGCAGCAACAGGTTCAATGTAAAAAGTTTTTTTTTTTTTTTTTTTTTTACATCCACTTGACTCAAGTCAAAATAAAAGTCCCGTCTGTTCACACATGCTCACAATGAACTCTTGCACATTTTTGGGTATACAACAGTCAGTATCATAATCTAACATAAAAGAAAAATAATAATAATAATAGTAAACAACATAATATAACATAAATGATGGGAACATAACTCAACACCCCCACTTGTTCTCATCATCTTAAGCCATGTATAATGACATCACAAATATTTAGTTCACAAACAGAAAACATTTGAACATTAGAATTTAAATTTTTGATACAGATTTTGTCAAAACGTCTGCCACCATGTCTTCTGTTGGGCAGTACACAATATGTATTTTTCCCTCACTGACAGCATCACGGATAAAGTGATATTTCACATCAATGTGCTTAGATCTAGATCTATTCACTGGATTTCTACTCAGTACAATGGCCCCCTGATTATCACCATACATCGTGGTGCAAGTGTAAACACTACTGTCCATGCCATTTAGCAGTAGCGTTAAGTACATGCTTTCCTGAGTAGTGTTTGCTAGACCAATGTATTCAGCTTCGCAGGTCGACAGTGCCACTGTCGGCTGTTTCTTAGACTTCCATGAAATAACAGGGCCTTGTTCTGTCAGGCTGAAACAGTATCCTGAAATGCTACGCCTATCTTCTTCAGACGATGCCCAGTCAGAATCACTGAATGCTATTAGACTTAAAGTCTTGTCTATTTTCTTTAAACAAAGCTCGTAGTCAGTTGTACCTTTTAGGTATCTCAGGACATGTTTAGCAGCTACTAAGTCATGTGTTTTAGGTTTTGCAAGGGTTTGTGACAGTTTACTGACTATCCAGCTAATGTCTGGTCTGGTAAAAGTCATTGCATAGATCAAGCTTCCAACAAGTTCACGGTATTCTTTTGGGTTCTCAATCTCATTGTTGTTTTCTCCCTCATTCTTATCACATTCCACTTTTAATTCACTTGGGGTAGCTTTTGGTTTACAGTTTGACATTCCAAAGCTTTCAAGCATTTTGAGAATGTACCTTTTCTGATTAATTTTAATTTCTCCCTCTTTTTGCTCAAACTGAATCCCCAAAAAATAAAATATTTTCCCCAGATCCTTCATGTTAAATTTGGACTTCATTTTTTCTTTAAAACTGTTGAGCTGATCTTCACTGCTTGCTGCAATTATCAAATCATCTACCCAGATGATCACTATGATTGTCTCATTTTCAATCTGCTTTCTATACACACAGTGATCAGACTGATTTCTCTCAAAATTGTTTTGTTCAAGATGATCATTTAAAAGTTTGTACCAGTTCCTTCCAGACTGTTTTAGACCATACAGAGATTTTTTTAACTTGTATACTAACTTGTCTCCTATGTCAGATGTTTCTTCAAAACCCTCTGGTTGTTCTAAGTATATGTCTTCCTCTATTGCAGCATGCATATATGCTGTTTTGACGTCCATCTGATGAACAAAAAAGTCATCCTGAGCAGCTATCTGCATTAATGCCCGTACAGAGGTGAGATTTGCTGTAGGAGCAAATGTCTCATGGTAGTCTATGCCTTCAGTTTGGTTGTATCCTTTTGCAACATAATTAGCCTTGAAGATTTTTCCTCATTCTGCATTTTCTTTAAGGGCATATACCCATCTTCCCCCTGCTGTTTTTCTGCCCTCTGGTAGAGTTGTCAATTCAAATATGTCATTTTCTTTAAGTGAGTCCATCTCTTCCTTCATAGCATGTTCCCATCCGGGAGCATCAGGTGACATAAGGGCTTCTCTATAGGTTTGGGGAACTCCACACACTGCCCTGTAACAATAATCGACACTCACATTGGTTACATCGTCTTTAAAGTCTGTCAGGTAATCTTGTAAATACTTTGGGGCTCTCTTTTCTCTTTTCGAGTGGTAATGTTTTTGACTAGCAGTGTCTGTTGGACCTGTTTTTGTTGTTTTCTGTGTCTACTTTTTCCATAGTTCCATCATGTTCTGACACCTCTGTATTGTCTGTATCTATACTCTCCATTTTTCTCATCTAGGACCTGGTTTTCTGTGCTTTCCTCACTTTGTGGGGCATCGCCGCTGTTCTCACTATCCTGTGTCCTGTCTCTGTAGCTTTGGATTTCTAAGTAATCTTCATCGGTTTGTGTCTGTTGTTCAACACTGCTCTTCCTAATGAATTTCACCAATCTATGTTTTGACACATTTCCTGTCTGTGGATTGTATACCAGATAAGCTGGGCTATTTTTACTATACCCCACAAATATTCCCTTCTCACATCTAGGGTCCAATTTTTTTTGATTGTGTTTGTACGCATAGCATTCTGATCCAAAAACCCACATTTTAGAAATGTCTGGTTTTCTTCCTGTCAACATGAAATGTGGAGTATTCTTAATTCTGTCATTATAGCATCTGTTTCGGATATGAGTAGCAGTTTGGACAGCATAAGGCCACATAACCTTTGGTAATCCCTTCTCTATTAGTAGACACCTTCCCATTTCAAAAATGGTTCGCCATTGTCTCTCAGCTGTACCATTTTGATGAGGAGAGTACGGGGATGATGTATCATGTCTTATACCCTTTTCTCATAAAAGTGACTGAAATGCATTGCCTGTGTATTCTGTACCATTGTCTGATCTTATGCATTTGACTCTACCGTATGGTGCACAGTCTGCAAGGAACTTCTCTGTCGCCAGAGTAGTGTCACTCTTGTTCTTAAGAAAGTAAACAGATATTGCCCCTGAAAAATCATCTGTGAATGAAATTGCATACTTATATCCATCTTGAGAAGTTGGTTTAATGGGACCTGCTAAGTCAGTGTGTACTAACTCTAGGGCCTCACCAGCTTTTGTGTCAGTTTTCCTATTTCTGCTGTTGATGAACTTTCCCTCAGCACAAACGTTACAGTCTAGTTTGGTATTACCTGTGATTTTCATACCCTCTACCACTTAAGGTAATTTCAACACATCACTAACATCAATGTCCCATGATCTCATGCCATGTTTTAACATCACAAGTTAGAGTCACTTTGTCCCTGGACATCATATCAGTAACTGATGTATCAACACAGTGTTTGTTGTTATTTACCGTTTTCAGATAGTACAGTCTGTCATGCTCTTCTATGCGGAACACAGCTCCATCCTTGCTTATCAGTTCATTTTGTCCTTCCTGGAAGATCACCTTGGCACCATCTGTTGTAGCAGCTTGAACGAAGATGATGCTATGTGGATATGATGGTATGAACAAGGCCTTCTTTAGAGTGATCCTGATGCATTTCCCCTCCACATCCAGCAGTAACACCTATGCGTCGCCCCGCTTTAATGCCACGTTGTTCATCCTGGCTCCATCCGCCAGCTCCATGTAGTGTGACTTTGGGTCGAAATTCTCATCAAATTTCGTGAAATCATTCTTCTCTGTTAAGATGTGGAATGTTGCTCCACAGTCTACCATTAGTCCATTTTTCGTAATATTGTCTGGAAGAAATGTTTGACTGACTTTGAAAACAAATGTTTGTTCTTTCTCGTGCTCCTCTTGTTTTTTGCAGCCTGTTTCGCTTCGCCTTTGTGCCCGTGTTTTCTCTGGCGACATGTCTCATCACTGTGTGTTGAACTTCTATGGTAGCTGCACAACTTAGGTACGCCTTTTTGGCGACAATCACGTGCAACATGACCGCGGTTTCCACATCCATAGCAGGTCACGGATGCTATGTTGACTTTCATCACATTGTCAGTTTTGGGTTTATCATCAAATTTTTCTGTCTCTTCATAGCTTCTTAGTTTGCTTTTGAACTGGGTGAAAGTCAATTCTTCACTACTCTGTGTAGTATGGATAACGAAAGGTTTGTAGGAATCTGGCAGGCCCTTTAGGATCATAGCTATTATCAGTCCATCACTTATTACTCCTTTTGCATTTCTTAGGGAAGTCACCACTTTCTCAGCTTGGATAATGTAGTCTCTTATCATCTCGTCAGATTCCTTCTTTAACGAAGTTAGTTCAGTGTATAGGGCGATAATTCTCAGCTTACCCTGACTGGCGTAGTGACTTCAAAGTATTTCCAGAGCTTTCCTGCCGTCATCAGTCGCCTCTCGCATCACAAGTGACAAGCTTTTATCGTCGAGAAACTGGATTAGTTTAGCGTAGCACTCCTCATTCTTTTCCTCATCTATATCCCCGGTAGACAGTATTGTTTCTTTTAAACCCATTAATCTCAGATGACCAAGAAATTTTACTTCCCATAGTTCGTAGTTATTTTCGTCTCCGTCAAAGACTAGCCTCTGCCATCTTCCTCCTGTAACTTTAGCATTGGTGCGCCTGGGCCCATAACCTGTTAAGGTTTCATTTCTCTCCGTCATGCCTATGTGTAATATGTTGTTGTCATCCATCCATTAAAGATTACTACAAATATAACTTCTTAGTATTGTTTTATTTACCATTTACATATCAATGCACTGGCATAACATCAGTGCTCGAGGGAGCAGCAACAGGTTCAATGTAAAAAGTCCCGTCTGTTCACACATGTGCACAATAAACTCTTGCACATTTTTGGGTATACAACAGACAGTATCATAATCTAACATAAAAGAATAATAATAATAATAATAGTAAAAAACATACAGTAATATAACATAAATGATGAGAACATAACTCAACAAGTCGACTCTTTATTTTGAGAGTCAATAACTTTATACATGGTGCACTTTCAGATTTAAAACTTGCCAGGATGTTTTCATTCACTTAGAGCTGTGTTACACACTGCTTGAAAGGTAATTTTCAAAAAGGGACACTTTAAAAATCTTGTCACTCCCTGCTTTCCGAGGGAGTGACCAGGGAGTCACAATAATCATTAGTTAATCATTCATTACCAATAAACTTATTTTCATTAACTTACTACACTAGTAATTCTTTATTTAGTATTTTTCTTTTAATGAAACTTTCTTTATCATGCTTGTAAGTGCATCATGAAATGATGAGTAGGGAATGTGAATCACTATAACAATGTCAAAAGATGAGTTATCACATTATTTAGATCCATATTCCTGATATTTTAGACAATTTTATTTATTTTCCATATTCTGTAAACAAAATAGATGAGAGAAAATATGCTTAACTTCAGTCTTTATTAACTGTACAGTAAATACACAATGCACACGAGTATTTTCTTTTAAACAACTTTTGAAAGAAGTGGTGAAGAGAGCCCACTGTTGGCTGAGATTGAGCTTTTAAGGCCATTTCCTGTGAGATACGTCCATCATTGCTCTCTATTTCACTGTGTTCCCTTTGTCAGCCATTATTCATCACTGTAATGTTGTGCTGGGCAGAACCCCAAAACCTCAACTCACCATAGGGAAAGAAACGGAGAGAGACCAAACACCCGACATAAACACACACCATACTAAACGTCAGCATGGATGGGAAGTATATTACCGCAAGTGCAGGTTAAACTGCCTTAGAAAAGTTATAATATGGTCATCAAAGGGTTGGGGTCAAAAGTCAATGTACACATTGCTTTAAAGATGAATGGTTGCATTACCATGCCTTAGACACAACTTATATGTTTAAGCAATTGTTTACGTGTGATTCTGGGTAACTGGCAGAAAGTTGGGTTCTAATTGGGAACCATGTATGTATTCTTAAAATTCTTCACTGCTCCACTCCAGATTTTCTTAGCAGCCATCAGCCAGTTCTGTATGGGCCTTTGGGGCTCGGGTAGGGAAAGGTCCTGTTGGGATAGAGATAGGGAATTGATGGTGATTGTTTTAGCATGTGAGACTGCAGGGGAGGACAGGCACTGCTACAGACTGCCTGCCTGAGCTGAGGTTAGATGAGGTGAGAGCTTGAGGGCTGGAATGGTTCTTCTGGCCTCATGCCCACCTGGCTGTAAATAAAGTTATACTCACACGGGATCCTTTGTACAGGACCTTGTTTTGGAGCATTTTTGTGCTAAAGTTCTCCTGCGTAAAGGATTTAAAGTTGCGCTGAAAAGCTTGCAGAGTAAATAATTATCTTTTTCCATTTTATATGATCAGGGTTATTTTGTACTTATGAATTAAAAGTTCTGCTGCCTTTACATAGTAAAACAAAGAGTTCTAAAGTGGTGCACAACATATGCATCCTCACCATAAACCATACTCTTCTATCTGCTGCTGAACTGCTGCCAGTGATTCCATTTACATAATTGACTTGAGCCACAAGCCTGTCCAAATGAATTTTTGTCCTCTCACAATGCACTCTTTCCTCATTATTCATAATTAGCCATATAGTCTTTCTGTTACAACTGAAGAGATACTGGTAATGATTATGCCATTGATTATGTGCTCTTGCTTTTGTTGTTTGGTTTGTTTCATAATCGGTTGTTGAACTTAGATTTAAATCAGATGTACAATTGTGCAGAATCTAAAATCTCCCAAACCCACACATATAATTAAATAAAAATGCGCTCATAATCACATGTACACTTTTTGCTAATAAACACTTTGTGGTATGAACCTGAAACTGAGGTTTGACTGAAGTATTTTGACACTTAAAATGTCTGAAATTACATATAAAATGTGGCATGGGCAAACAAAGAGGGTGATTTTTTTTTTTTTTTTTTTGTGAATTTATAAAATCAGATCTAAAACAAGTTTTCTTTTTAAGAACTTCTTTAAAGGTGCATAGTTATTTGGTGGTAATTTAAACAAAGACAATAGAAATACAAAGATGGTTCACTCCTATAGTTATGAATGGGAGAAACTGCAATGTGCAATATGGCGGGATAGTCCCGCCTTCTACATGAAAGAGCCAATTGTTGATTGGTCATTGCATCGCTGCAGCGGCCGTTAGAAGCTCCAGTTCCCATAGAAACCTGAGGCTGGACCAGCCAATGCGCATATGCAGTCATAAGCATGTTGGAACTACGCATGCACATTGTCTAATCTAGCCTGAAAAATAAGCTTTTTAAACGCTATTTGTGCATAAGAAACAACATTCGTGGGGCAGTTCATTTCAGATTTTGCTTTTGATTTGAAATATGTAATTTAATTGTGAGCTCAACAAACAGTTTTTGAGATTTCAGGATTCCCCCATTCATTTAGATAGGACTTGGTATTGTTTGAGCTGCCTGGAGGCGATGCCAATATGATGGACAAGTGAATGGACTTTTCTTGAAAGGGACATTTATTTAAAGCTGCAGTCTATACGTTTTGCCTCTTTGTCACCATCTATGTTTGAAACCTGCAATTGCAGTTATTCATGTGTAGCGCCCTCTTCAGGTCACCAGGACACCGTGGATGAATGGACACCCAGGTAAGTTAAACAAGAGGAAAAGTGGACCAGTACCTCTAGGTTCATAAGGAGCAGTAGTGAGAGATTGAAAAAACAGACAGCCAACAAAGGTAAGTTCAAATTATATTGAAAAATTTATATCAAGGCAAATGATAAATAAAAATAATTAACAAATTGTTTCTCTTTCAGGTAAAAGCAGAAACAATGGAAAAGACTGATGATCAACAAAATAACAATGAAATTACTGACTGATAATAAATGCAAGGAAAATAAATAAACTGGGCTCTGGGTTTGTTTTCTTATTAGAATGATCTGTTATTTATCCTTCTTTAATCTCTTTTCCTTTTAGGACTTATTTCTTTTAAATCTTTTTGAAATCAAGACTTGTAGTATATTACTTCTAGTTTAGTGTGTTTAGTATTAGTATAGTTTAATTTTATTTTTTCGTAATTTTCTTTTAGAGGTTTTAATTATTTATTTGAATCATTTTAGATTTTAGGTTCCTTAACTGAAACCTACACTGGTCTATTTCAATTGTTTGAGTACTCTGTAGCTTTAAATTTGAATGTGATATTCAAATAGACAATTCAGAAAATAAAATAAAAAATAACTTACATTCCAAATATTTCACCCAATAAACCTTATTTTCAAATTAAAACAATACAGGTATTATAACAAAAAAAAAAAAAAAAAAAAAAAAAAAAAAATTCAACTGTTAATGTGTAAACAGTTCAAACACCAATAAATTCAGTCATGTATTTTCAAATACCAGTCTCTGAATTCAAAAGGAAAACCAATCGTCCATACCCGATTGAGACTTTAGATGCAATAATCCAGGCCTACCGTTGTGTTGAACAATCGACCAAAAATACATGAGACGTTAGATGCAATGATCCAGGCCTTCTTCTGTCGTATTGAACAGAATAGCACATAAGAAGAAAAAAATAATAATTTGACGTCTGTTCACTCAAATATTTTTTTCCTCCGTCCGGAGAAAACTAGCACTGAATCTGCTGAAATCGTTCGATGGTTTCATTGTAATTGAGATTCGCTGGGAGGCTCGCCATGTTCCATGCAGTGATGAGTTCAGTCTGCGTCATTGCCGTGTTCAAGTTGAAAAACACTCAAAAATAACTCAAAATCACTCAAGAAACAAAATAAAGTTCAGTTCAAAGGAAAATCAATGTCTTTCTAGACGCTTTATCTGGTTTCAATTTCAATTACTAATATTTTCAGTCAGAATGATCTCTGCCGATATTTCTGTTTGCGTCTCCTCTCTCTCTCTCTCCTCGCATGCTGGAGACGTCATCCGCTTGCTTCACGTTGTGCCTTTCCTGATAGGTCGGCAGTGAACTCCACCTCACTTTCTCTTAAAGGCAACATAACATTCAACTATGTACAATTCTTACATTCTCAACATAAGGAAAATAACAAGAAAAGAAAAAAAAACACTTTTTGATCATTTATGAAAAGTTTTAACTTTGAATTTTTAAATTTAATTACTAATTTACTTTCCTCTTTTTTTCCTCGCGCTGGTTTATTTATTTTTGCTTATTCTTATGTCTATTTGTAATCACTCTGGGTTACACCCTCCCCCATTAACTCTATGCACGTCCCTTTGCATGCAACTAACAGGTTGTGTTACCACAGGTTCAGGTGAATTGGTAAAACTGCTTTCCATAATAGTGTCAGTCACAGCTGTACTAAGACTCTGGAATAGAGACTGTACTACTGAAACCAAAGGATTACCCAATTCGGGGTAAGTGAACACTCTTGGTTTCTGTCTATTTCTATTAGATTTTCTGAGGAAATTGCCATCATTTTCATTTTGCTCTTGTGCAGATTCATGTTCACAGAGTTGGCGGACGCTTCCGGGACCTGAACAAATCAACTACCTCTTCAGGTAACTGCAACAATTCACAAGGTAGTAAAAGATCTCTATGAAGAGTTCTCGAAGGACCATCTTTACCTTCTGGCTAAACAGTGTACACAGGAAGATCACCTGCCCTGTTTACAACAACATATACAAGTGATTCCCACTTGTCAGCCAGTTTATGTTTACCCCTTAGGCGTACATTCCTAACTAGAACCCTATCTCCAATGTCCAGAGTAGATTCAAGAACATGCTTGTCAAAACGAGCTTTGTTCCTCTCTCCAACTTTAGCAGCATTTCTCATTGCTAGGTCATAAGTTCCTGGCAACCTAGACTTCAAATCACGCACATACTGTGAATGCGTCTTAAACTGCTCTCTGTTCTGAGGAACATTAAAAGCCAAATCTATAGGCAAGCGCGGCTGCCTCCCAAACATTAATTCATATGGGGTAAACCCAGTAGAATCATGTTTGGTACAGTTGTACGCGTGTACGAGGGGTTTCACAAAACTACTCCAATGCACCTTATCACACTCTTTAAGCGTACCAAGCATACTTAAGAGAGTATGATTGAATCGTTCAACTGGATTCCCCCTGGGATGGTAAGGGGTTGTTCTGATCTTGTGGATTCCCATCAGTTGACAAAGCTCTTTAATAGTCTTTGACTCAAAGTCAGCTCCCTGGTCGCTCTGTAACTTCTCAGGAATCCCATAAGGGACTATGAAATTCTCCCATAGAGCTTTAGCCACAGTACACAACTTCTGATTGGAAGTAGGAACAGCAACCACATACTTGGTAAAGAAATCAGTGATAACTAGCACATCCTTGGTATTCTTGGAATCTGGCTCAATAGACAAAAAGTCCATGCACACCAGTTCAAGAGGACGAGTCACTTGGATATTGACCAAAGGAGCAGCTTTCTCAGGTAAGGACTTATGACACACACATCTGGGGCATGTTCTGATTTTTCTCTCCACATCCACAACCATTCTAGGCCAATAGAACCTTGACCTTGCTAGATCCAACGTGCGCTCTATGCCCAAATGTCCCATCTCATCGTGTAAACAGGTAAGAACCATACCACGCAAAGAATCAGGAATAACCAACTGGTATTGGATATGCTATCCCTCCTGTCTTCTCCAATAGAGGATTCCGTTACGCAACTCCAGCTTCTTTAACTCCCTCATCAGCAATGGAAGGGTAGGAAGTTCTTTCCTTACAGGAGGAGGAATTGTCTCCCCAGTCTCTAATTGGTGATTTATCTCACGGATGATGGGGTCAGATCTTTGCTTTTCCATCAAATCAGTCTCTCCAAAAGTTGGGACTTCAGGAAGATTATCACAACCCTCATTCTGATCAAAACTGCATGGAATTGCATCAACATGCATGGCAAGGGATTCAACCAAAGCAAAAGGAGGATCACCACAATCAACTGAATTGTGATGAACAATGTGCTTGTCGCATATGGCCTGAATAACCTCAGCAGGAACAGTGCGAACATCATCAAGCAGGTGATTCAAGGTGAATTGACAGATTCGCTCTTGCTCCTTCTGAGACGTGACATCATTCCTCCATCCACCCTGAGGAAGTCTGGACAGACTATCAGCATCCAGATTCTGTTTCCCAGCTCTGTACTGTAATTTGAAAGAAAAAGTTGAAAGAGCTGAGAGCCATCTGTAGCTCATAGAATCCAGCTTTGCTGAGGTCAATATGCACGTCAAAGGATTACTGTCGGTAACAACGGTGAACTGGTTACCCGTACAGATAATCATTGAACTTCTCGGTGACTGCCCACTTAAGGGCCAAGAACTACACTTTGTGAGCTGGGTAATGAGCCTCACTCCGAGAAAGACCTCGACTGGCATAAGCAATTACTTTTAATTGGCCATTCTGCTCTTGATATAAGGCCGCTCCCAACCCTACAGTGCTTGCGTCTGTGTGGAGGACATATGGAAGTTTCGGATCAGCGAAACCAAGCACTAGAACAGTAGTAAGTGCTTCAATGATCACTTCAAATGCCTGCTGACAACTCGCAGACCAACGGCTACCAAAGGGCTCTTTGGGATTATGGTAGTCTTTCCTTTCTTTGACTTTACAACCCTTTTGGAGTGGCGGATACCCAGATGTCAAATCGTTCAAAGGCTTCACGATCATGGCATAATCTCAAATAAACCTCCTGTAGTACCCCGAGAACCCCAAGAATGAACGTAGTTCTTTCAGGTTCTTTGGGACTGGCCAAGATTTCAGCACTTCAACTTTTTCAGGATCTGTCTCCACACCATTGCTAGACACGATGTGTCCCAGGTACTTTACAGAAGCTTGGAAAAATTTACATTTTTTCTGGAGAGAGCTTTAATCCATACTCTTCCAGTCGTTCTAACACCCTCAACAACCTGCGCTCGTGTTCTTCCAATGTATCCGAAAACACTATCAAATCGTCAATAAAAACAACAACCTCTTTCAGATGGATGTCACTCATGCACCTCTCCATGAGTCTTTGAAAAGTACTAGGGGCATTAGTGACCCCCTGTGGCATTCTGTTGAACTCCCAAAATCCGAGAGGACAGACAAAAGCGGTCTTATGCTTATCTGACTCCTCTACCTCAATCTGGTAGTAACCAGACAGAAAACCAGCGAGAACCAGTGAAAGCAGAAAAAGTCTCCTCTAAGTTTGGCAGAGCATAAGCATCTTTGATGGTTTGCAGATTGAGTTTACGGTAATCGATGCAAAGTCGGACATCCCCATTTTTCTTCCGAACGACTATGATGGGTGAGGAAAAAGAGGACTCTGATTCCCGAATGACACCAGCATTTAGTAACTCCTGCAGATGCTTGCGAACTGCATCATAATCCTGAGGGTGTATTGGTCGAGCCCTATGTTTAAACGGGGTTTCATCATGTAGCCTTATACGATGTGTCACCTTATCAGTTCTACCAAAGTCAAGATCATGAAGGGCAAAAACTTCTGGCATTGACCATAGTTTTTGTGAAATCCTGTCCTTCCATTCCTTAGGTATTGGTGAGTCGCCGAAATCAATAGTGAAAAGCTGGGCAGCTTTCATATGATTGCCACTCTCCGTCACTGCTTCTTTAGTGATCACACTTTGCAGAGAATGTAATTCAGCACTGACACTTTTTCCAGGAACTAAAACGTCATGCTCCATTTCATTTTTCATGATAACTGGGATTTTCCGTGATGTCGTAGAAGGAAGTGTGACAAGACAAGAGGCACACAAAAGACCTCCTGGCAAAGAAGACTCAGTAGGAGATTCCATTAAGACCCATTTATCAGAAGACGGCTCCTGTATACTGATTGAGCCTTCCAGAACAAGTGTTTGTCCAGCAGGAACAACTTCAGGCTTTGTACCCAGAATTCGCACAGACCCAATAATGCTATTGGACTTTTGCTTCAATCTGTGTTCAAGCACATTCAGAATGGCTCTGAACCCATAAGGTAAGGTCTGACAAGAAACTTCTGACTCAGATTGACTCTCATAGGCTAAATCAAGGGTGTTTGTGCCTATAAGTACAGAAGACTGCGCACTACCACTGATATCAGCAGTGATCAAAGCAAGCGTGGAAATTTTGGTCTCCGCTCCAAGGAAATCCTTGGGGAACACAACATCAATTTCAATATACCCAAGGTAAGGTACGAGCTGACCATTTGCTGCTTCCACCTCAAGAAGATGTTCAAAAGGTTTCATTTCCAAGTGGGACAGATTCTTCTAATAATATGGCTGTGAAACAGTGGTCACCTGTGAGCCTGTATCGAGAAGACAATTGCAATTTTGCCCTGCAATAATGACGTCAGCTGTGCACTTTGCCCCAACTAATCCTTTGGGCAGAACAAATGGTTTGTTTCTGGTGCGAACGTGCCAATTGCAGCTTCTGCTCTTATAATTGTCGGGACCCCTGATACATTTCTCAGCCCCCGTTTGTCCCACAACTGGAGCTGGTTCTAGTTTAAAGGGGCAGGATGGTACGACCCCTGAGTAGTCTCCCAGGTAGCCTGTCTTTTTTTTAGAAGCTTCCTTTTGGATGCTACCAGAGCAGGATTTGCAGCATTATCACAAGTAGACTATGTGACCGTCCTCACCACAGCAAAAGCAGTACCATGGTTTAGGTTTAGTCTGTTTAGAAGAAAAGCTGTGGGAAACTTCACTTAGGTTTGTTTGCACAGACTGTGATTTGGTCATCTTTGTGGCATGTTTAACATTTACAGACTTGGTTGGCTTAACAGCAACAATCTGACTTTGCAACTCTGCTACTTGTTTTTGCAAATCACGAACCATACTCTCATGAGAATCCTTGGTTTGCTCTTTGGCCTTTTTTAAGCTCTCAACCTGTCCCTGAAGCACTGAAATTTGCTTCTTCAAGTCAGAAACCGAAGTTTGAACTGACACCACCTCATCCGAGGAAGCATACAAGGAGTAAGATGAGGTCCACTGCTTAGATGTACCAAGATGCTTTCTCATATGGAACTCTTTTGTGCTTTGTTTGTCTTCGGCTGTACGCAACAGCAGCAAAAGTTCTGAGAAAGGAGGGGGATCAGTTTTCTTTTGTTCAAACTGAAACTCTGTCCAAACAACCCTACAGAACTGTCTCAGCAAGTGTCGATCAGCCTCACCAGAGGACACACCACCTCTTCTTATGGCTAGCGTCAAAGCTACTTGCAGACATTGTAAGAACTGGGATGGTCTCTCTCCAGCATCCTGCAGAGTGTTCAAGAATTTAGCAAACAACTCATCGCCATCTTCTACGGCTCCAAAAGCTTAATCTAATAGATCGAGATATGCTCTGGGTGTAGCATGTGAACCCAGTGTCTGCACAATGTCTGCCGCTGGAGGCAAAAGGCTGTCAAGAATTTTTCGAGATCTGACTAGATCAGAAACAGCAGGATCTTGTAGCATAAGTTCAACGCTGTTGTGCCATGTATCATAATCCACCTCATTCCCTGGATGAGGGGACCTTCTAGAAAAGAACTTTAGCTTGAGAGGAGCATGCATGTGAGAAGCAGCATCTTCACTCTTCACAATATGCTCAACTACAACACGCTGTACTTCTGGGGGATTCACATTAGGAATAGGCATTCTGGTTAATGGAACAAATGCAGCATCAGTGAGTGTTTCGCAGTCCCCCTGAACTTGACTGACCCTGGGAAAAGCTGTTTGAATCTCAGGCATGGCATTCGCAATAGTAGGTGGTTGAACAGTTCTCCCAGATTCATCTTCATTTTGAGAAACCGGTTCTGTGCATTTTGAAAGCTCCTCATTTAAGAGGTCCTCCAAAGATTTACCACTCAGCTTTGCAATGCGCTTCAATTCCTCCATATAGCCCTTGGTGGCGCTACTAGCGACTATTTGCACATAGACACTGGACAAAGCTTTAATCTTATACTTGAGATTGGTGGGCTTTCAAACATGAATGGCAGCTGAGGCTCTAAGCTCTTCAGTGCACTCCCACTCTCATACTCAATTATCAAGTCAAGTCAAGTCATCTTTATTTATATAGCGCTTTAAACAAAAAAGATTGCGTCAAAGCAACTGAACAACATTAATTAGGAAAACAGTGTGTCAATAATGCAAAATGACAGTTAAAGGCAGTTCATCATTGAATTCAGTGATGTCATCATGCAGCTCAGTTCAGTTTAAATAGTATCTGTGCAATAATTTGCAATCAAGTCAACGATATCGCTGTAAATGAAGTGTCCCCAACTAAGCAAGCCAGAGGCGACAGCGGCAAGGAACCAAAACTCCATCAGTGACAGAATGGAGAAAAAAACCTTGGGAGAAACCAGGCTCAGTTGGGGGGCCAGTTTCCTGTGGTCTTGTCCCAGTGGTTGTCTGAGACAAGGTCTTTACAGGGGATCTGTCTCTGGGGCTCTAGTTGTCCTGGTCTCCGCTGTCTTTCAGGGCTGTAGAGGTCCTTTCTAGGTGCTGATCCACTGGATCCGGGTGACTGCAGTGACCATCTGACTTGGATACAGACTGGATCTGGTGGCTACGGTGACCTCGGAATAAGAGAGAAACAGACTAATATGAGCGTAGATGCCATTCTTCTAACGATGTAGCAAGTACATCGGGTGTTATGGGAAGTGTTCCCGGTTCCGGTTTACCTAATTAATGCAGCCTAAAAATCCTTTAACGGATTTGGATATTAGAAGTGTATTAGTATGTTATGTGTAAGCCAGGTTAAAGAGATGGGTCTTTAATCTAGATTTAAACTGCAAGAGTGTGTCTGCCTCTCGAACAATGTTAGGTAGGTTATTCCAGAGTTTGGGCGCTAAATAGGAGAAGGATCTGCCGCCCGCAGTTGACTTTGATATTCTAGGTATTATCAAATTGCCAGAGTTTTGAGAACGGAGTGGACGTGGAGGACTATAATGTAACAAGAGCTCGTTCAAATACTGAGGTGCTAAACCATTCAGGGCTTTATAAGTAATAAGCAAGATTTTATAAACTATATGATGTTTGATAGGGAGCCAGTGCAGTGTTGACAGAACCGGGCTAATATGATCATACTTCCTGGTTCTAGTAAGAACTCTAGCTGCTGCATTTTGGACTAACTGGAGTTTGTTTACTAAGCGTGCAGAACAACCACCCAATAGAGCATTACAATAGCCTAACCTTGAGGTCATAAACGCATGGATTAACATTTCTGCATTTGACATTGAGAGCATAGGCCGTAATTTAGATATATTTTTGAGATGGAAAAATGCAGTTTTACAAATGCTAGAAACATGGCTTTCTATGGAAAGGTTGCTATCAAATAGCACACCTAAGTTCCTAACTGATGGTGAAGAATTGACAGAGGAGCCATCAAGGCTTAGACAGCGTTCTAGGTCATTACATGCAGAGCTTTTAGGCCCTATAATTAACACCTCTGTTTTTGCAGAATTTAGCAGTAAGAAATTACTCGTCGTCCATTTTTTTATATCGACTATGCATTCCGTTAGTTTTTCAAATTGGTATGTTTTGCCGGGCCGTGAAGTTATATAGAGCTGAGTATCATCAGCATAACAGGGAACGCTAACACCATGTTTCCTGATGATATCTCCCAAGGTTAACATGTAAACATGAAGAGTAGCGGCCCTAGTACTGAGCCTTGCGGTAATCCATACTGCACTTGTGAACGATATGATAGCTCTTCATTCACTGCTACGAATTGATGGCGGTCATATAAGTACGATTTAAACCATGGTAATGCACTTCCATTAATGCCAACATAGTGTTCTAGTCTATGCAAAAGAATAGTGTGGTCAATAGTGTCGAACGCAGCACTAAGATCCAATAGCACTAATAGAGAGATACAACCACGATCAGATGATAAGAGCAGGTCATTTGTAACTCTAAGGAGAGCAGTCTCAGTACTATGATACGGTCTAAATCCTGACTGGAAATCCTCACAGATGCCATTTTTTCTCTAAGAAGGAATATAATTGTGAGGATACTACCTTTTCTAGTATCTTGGAAAGAAAAGGGAGATTCGAGATCGGTCTATAATTAACTAGTTCTTTGGGGTCAAGTTTTGTGATATGGGGACTCAGGGTTGTCAATGCGAAGAATCCTGCCAATGCACCCATATCTACTAAGATGCTCTTTCTCGGTATTTGTAATACCACTCACAATAAGTGAGTTTGGAACCCTAACATTCTCTTGGTCAATGACTTCCATTCTTACAGTGCAATGTCTCTTTAAATTTGTCTGTTCTCTGTTATTAAGATATTTCTCTACTTACTGCTCCTGGCTGGCTCGCCAAAACTATAGCGCCCTCTTCAGGTCACCAGGACACCGCGGATTAATGGACACCCAGGTGAGTTAAACAAGAGGAAATGTGGACCAGTACCTCTAGGTTCATAAGGAGCAGTAGTGAGAGATTGAAAAAACAGACAGCCAACAAAGGTAAGTTCAAATTATATTGAACAATTTATATCAAGGCAAATGATAAATAAAATGAATTAACAAATTGTTTCTCTTTCAGGTAAAAGCAGAAACAATGGAAAAGACTGATGATCAACAAAATAACAATGAAATTACTGACTGATAATAAATGCAAGGAAAATAAATAAACTGGGCTCTGGGTTTGTTTTCTTATTAGAATGATCTGTTAATTATCCTTCTTTAATCTCTTTTCCTTTTAGGACTTATTTCTTTTAAATCTTTTTGAAAACAAGACTTGTAGTATATTACTTCTAGTTTAGTGTATTCAGTATTAGTATAGTTTAATTTTATTTTTTCCTAATTTTCTTTTAGATGTTTTAATTATTTATTTGAATCATTTTAGATTTAAGGTTACTTAACTGAAACCTACACTGGTCTATTTCAATTGTTTGAGTACTCTGTAACTTAAAATTTGAATGTGATATTCAAATAGACAATTCAGAAAATAAAATAAAAAATAACTTACATTCCAAATATTTCACCCAATAAACCTTATCTTCAAATTAAAACAATACAGGTATTATAACAAAAAAAAAACACAATTCAACTGTTAATGTGTAAACAGTTCAAACACCAATAAATTCAGTCATGTATTTTCAAATACCAGTCTCTGAATTCAAAAGGAAAACCAATCGTCCATACCCGATTGAGATGTTAGATGCAATGATCCAGGCCTTCTTCTGTCGTATTGAACAGAATAGCACATAAGAAGAAAAAAAAAATGACGTCTGTTCACTCACATATTTTTTTCCTCCGTCCGGGGAAAACTAGCAGTGAATCTACTGAAATCGATGGTTTCATTGTAATTGAGATTCGCTGGGAGGCTCGCCATGTTCCATGCGGTGATGAGCTCAGTCTACGTCATCGCCGTGTTCACGTTGAAAAACACTCAAAAATAACTCAAAATCACTCAAGAAACAAAATAAAGTTCAGTTCAACGGAAAATCAATGTCTTTCTAGATGCTTTATCTGGTTTCAATTTCAATTACTAATATTTTAGTCAGAATGATCTCTGCCGATATTTCTGTTTGCGTCTCCTCTCTCTCTCTCTCTCCTCGCGCGCTGGTTACGTCATCCGCTTGCTTCACGTTGTGCCTCTCCTGATAGGTCGGCAGTGAACTCCACCTCACTTTCTCTTAAAGGCAACATAACATTCAACTATGTACAATTCTTACATTCTCAACATAAGAAAAATAACAAGAAAAGAAAAAAAAACACTTTTTGATCTGTAGCGTGAACCAGACAAATTAAAGATTCGATCGGGAGCCTGGTTGAAACATGAGCCGAATTCCACAGAAAGGCAGGATGTTGTAAATCAACTCCCAGCACCACAATCTGATAACCAACCAACTCTTTCAGAGAACAGCTTTCAACATTAACACCATTGGAACAATTATTGACAATTTCAATTCGAAGAAGAGATTGTCTAATTTGGGGCAAGTAATCGAAGAAATGGACAGTCTGAGCTTCACATGTAAAGCCATGAGATTAAACAAGATCGTTGGATTGACTTCCCCCCACCTAGCAAAACCAGACTGAAATTCCTAAGGAGACCTGTTAACCCCTCTGGTCTCCACAGGACATATCCTTACTCCCCAGAATGGCACAGAGAATGCCTTCCAATGCATATATGCACCAAAATGAACTCAAAAAAAGACTTCTAAATGGATATCAGTCCATTGCTCAACTCCATATCATACATGTAACCCCCACATTTGATTTTAATGTTTCTAATCATTTATTGTGTATGTCTTTTTAAATAACTCTTGAATAGCTTAAGGGATCATATTCATGTTTAGTATGTGTGTGTTCGAATATTCTTGCTTGAAACGTTTCTGACCATTAGTCATTTGTCAAATGTATCATATTCTTGTTATAGGAATCATGTCCAAATTATACCCTGCAAGAGCGGGAAAATTCGGACCACGAGCTTGATAAGATAACATATGATTTATGAATGGGTGGGACAGACAATGCAACACCCTAAGAAAAGACAGTATCTAATTGGTCAAGACAACATTTGAGGTGTGGCCAAAAGGCCAGTTTAAATACTCAGGACACCATCAAATTTTGCTTTTAGCTTTTAGCTTTTGTCAAGCTTTTGCTATCAGTCATGCCGGCTTTTAGCCTGCTTTTAGTCATGCTTTGTCATCACTTTTAGCATTCTTCGAGCGCCGTTCCAGCGTGCTTCGGCCTGCACGCCTGCTGCTACTTAGCCACGATGAGAGAAGAAACACCACCTAGTCTCGTCAAACTTTACTTCTGTTCTTTTACTTTAGTTTTGTTTCTTTTCCGTTTGAGAGTGTCGTGTTCTGAGTTAAGTTTTGTAACGCCGTGTCTCCGAGTCTGACCTCGCGTGCCCGTCTGAAACTACAACCAGCCCACAACTCCGCATCTTCAGCCTACGCCCAACCACGGGCTTCCCAAGACGTCACTTCAACTACTACTGAACTTCCAGCCAATCAGCAACTTCGGGGAAACCCCCTTTTCAGCGACAACAAAGGGAACCCCGTTAAACAGGCAACGCAAGTAACCTCCAGAATCACATCTGTACTGGTGTTATCTAATATAATTTTAACCTCATTGAGGAACTCAGTGCGAGGGTTAATTAAGTGATTAAATGGTTGTTCATGTCTATGCAATTTCACGTATTGCTGTAAACTTGGGATTTCATATTTTCATTCTCTTAAACTCATTCTTTCCTAACGTTCTATCTCCTCCTGCAACTTGTGTGAATGTGTGAGTGCGTGTGCTTATGTGTTAGATTAGTTTATATGACTTAGATTTATCTAATAAAGCCTTATTTATATTGAAAAGAGAAGTATCTTGTGTTTTGTGCTCACAAGTTAATGTCTTAAACTGCCGATCTTGTTACTGTGCTAATTAATAGTGTTTTCACTATACTTTGGATATTAATATCCAGCGCAGATTTGATGTTAAACGGCTCGTTCAGTGAATCGCTGGCCGTTTCAGTGATCAGCCGTGAAACAGTGATTCTGTTCAAATTCCCTTTAAAATCTTAAATGATTCCTTTTGAGCTAAATTGACCTGTTTCCCTTACAGATCATTTATGAAAAGTTTTAACTTTGAATTTTTAAATTTAGTTATTAATTTACTTTCCTTTTTTTTCTTCTCGCTGGTTTATTTATTTTTGCTTATTCTTATGTCTATTTGTAATCACTCTGGGTTACACATGGAATTGCAATTGCAGTTTTACAATAAATCACACTGAATGGCGATTAAACCTAACCATTGCAAAGTTAGCTCAGATCACATCAAACCGTGCAAATTATTGTTATACTTTGTTCTCAGATTGTTAATGTTAACAATATCAATATTGCATGAGTGTGTATTTAGTGTTTATTAGCATTATCTGTAGATTTCAGTTTCTATAGTCTAATCTGTAATTGTCATACCATTCGAAGATCTTCAAAAGAAATTGTTCTTTTAATCGCAAAAAGCAAGTTAATGTTCCTTAGAACTCATTCTAAAATGTCAAGTTTAATTATTCCAGCTGCTGTAAGAAGAGGTTATAAATGATCCACCACTTGCCGCATCCACAAACATAATATAGCCTACTAGCTGGGACTCTTTCTTTCTTTTTCTACCTGTGGGTGTCGCTGTTGGACAGTGTTATTCCTGCTTCCTGCTTGCCGTGCTGCTGTTTTGTGATCGTAGCTCCGTGTAGCTTTGTTTTTCTGTAGAATCTTTATATTACTATCACTCTCTGTTGTTTAAAGTGATAAAATATAACTTAATTCCCACCATATTTCTGATATTATCTATCAATCTAATCTGATTAATTTGATCGTTCCCTTTTATTTTAAATCCGTGAGTGCAGTGCACCTGCATCGCGTTAGCACTCGTTAGCTTGTCATTAGCGTTTCCATTTGTGCCTATCGCTGTTTTCTTTCCTCCTCTCCTCTCTCTCGTTACTCTCTCTCTCCGGTTTTCACAAGTTCATCAAACAACTGTGGTAAGAATCTTTCATCAAGCACAGTGAGTAATGGCTTCACCTGCTATTGTTATTTGCACTGCTTGCCACATGTATCTATCTCTGTCGGTGATGAGGGATTCACATGTGATAAATGCAGGGAAATAGTTAGACTGACAGAGAAGATTTCAGAATTAGAGATACGCATCCAAACTTTAATTGAGGACAGTAAGAATGTGAGGGCTCTAGATATGGCTTTGGATGCGTCTAGCTCAGGGAGTCCTGTACATTGTTCGGTTTCGGTAACAGGGCCTTTGCAGCAGGGCAACTGGGTGACTGTGAGGCGGCATAGTCGTGGGTCTAAACACCACTCTTCTGTTCCGATCAAAACATTAAACAGGTTCTCCCCACTCAGTGATGCACCCACTGAGAAACCTGATGAAAGTGCTCTAGTTATTGGCGATTCTATTGTACGGAACGTGAAAATAGAGACACCAGCCACCATAGTCCAATGTTTACCGGGAGCCAGAGCGCCTGACATCTTAGCAAATTTAAAAGTGCTGGCTAATGCTAAACGTAAATACAGTAAGATTGTTATTCACGCCGGTGCTAATGATGTTCGACTTCGCCAGTCGGAGATCACTAAAAATAACATTAAAGAGGTGTGTGAACTTGCAAGCATGATGTCAGACACTGTAATATGCTCTGGTCCCCTCCCTGCTTACCGTGGTGATGAGATACATAGCAGATTGTCATCACTCAATGGCTGGATGTCTAAGTGGTGCCCGCAGAATAACATAGGTTTCATAGACAATTGGACAAACTTTTGGGGCAGACCTGACCTGTTGAAAAGAGATGGTCTTCATCCCTCCTGGGGTGGTGCCGCTTTTCTGCCTAGAAAATATGGCACATAGTCTTAGAGTTTGTACTTGACTAACTGGGGCCCAGGTCAGGAAGCAGACAGACTGGCTAAACCGACCGTCTGCTAGCCGCCTCCAGTCACAGAAGTCAGTTAATTCTCAGCACATAGAGACTCTTTCATCTAGATATCACACTATAGAGACTGTGTCTGTTCCCCGGGCTAGAAAATACAAAAAACGTCCAAACCAATTTAAGAGCAACAATTTAATTGAGGTTCAACAAATAAAAAACAGATGCAATACGGATAAACAAATGATAAAGCTTGGCTTATTGAATATCAGGTCCCTTTCCACGAAAGCACTTTTTGTAAATAATATGATCACTGATCATAATCTAGATGCACTCTGTTTGACAGAAACCTGGCTAAAACCTGATGATTACATTATTTTAAATGAGTCTACACCCCAAGATTACTGTTATAAAACATGAGCCACGTCCAAAAGGTAAAGGGGGAGGTGTTGCTTCAATTTATAACAATGTTTTCAGGATTTCTCAGAGGGCAGGCTTCAAGTATAACTCGTTTGAATTATTGGTGTTTAATATAACATTATCCAGAGAAACAAATGTTAATGATAAATCCCCTGTGATGTTTGTACTGGCTACTGTATACAGGCCACCAGGGCACCATACAGACTTTATTAAAGAGTTTGCTGATTTTACATCCGAGTTAGTGCTGGCTGCAGATAAAGTTTTAATTGTTGGTGATTTTAATATCCATGTTGATAATGAAAAAGATGCATTGGGATCAGCATTTATTGACATTCTGAACTCTATTGTGGTTAGACAACACGTCTCAGGACCTACTCATTGTCGAAATCATACTCTAGATTTAATACTGTCACATGGAATTGATGTTGATGGTGTTGAAATTATGCAGCCAAGCGATGATATCTCAGATCATTATTTAGTTTTGTGCAAACTTCATGTAGCTAAAACTGTAAATTCCACTTCTTGTTACAAGTATGGTAGAACCATCTCTTCTACCACAAAAGACTGCTTTGTAAGTAATCTTCCTGATGTATCCCAATTCCTTAGCATATCCAAAACCTCAGAACAACTTGATGATGTAACAGAAACTATGGACTCTCTCTTTTCTAGCATTTTAAATACAGTTGCTCCTTTACGCTTAAGGAAGGTTAAGGAAAACAGTCTGACACCGTGGTGTAATGAGCACACTCTTACCCTAAAGAGAGCAGCCCGGAAAATGGAGCGCAGCTGGAGGAAAACAAAACTATAAGTATTTCGTATTGCTTGGAGGGAAAGTAACCTATCTTACAGAAAAGCATTAAAAACTGCTAAATCTGATTGCTTTTCGTCTCTTTTAGAAGAAAACAAACATAACACCAGGTATTTATTCAATACAGTGGCTAAATTAACGAAAAATAAAGCATCAACAAGTGTTGACATTTTCAACATCACAGCAGTAATGACTTTATGAACTACTTTACTTCTAAAGTCGATACTATTAGAGATAAAATTGTAACCATGCAGCCATCAGCTACAGTATCACATCAGACAGTGCACTATAGATCCCCTGAGGAACAGTTCCACTCATTCTCTACTATAGGAGAGGAAGAATTGTATAAACTTGTTAAATCATCTAAACCAACATGTATGTTAGACACTATTCCATCTAAGCTCCTAAAAGAGGTGCTTCCAGGAGTCATAGATCCTCTTCTGACTATTATTAATTCCTCATTGTTATTAGGGTATGTCCCCAAAATCCTTCAAACTGGCTGTTATTAAGCCTCTCATCAAAAAACCACAACTTGACCCCAAAGAACTAGTTAATTATAGACCAAGCTCGAATCTCCCTTTTCTTTCAAAGATACTAGAAAAGGTAGTATCCTCACAATTATATTCCTTCTTAGAGAAAAATGGCATTTGTGAGGATTTCCAGTCAGGATTTAGACCGTATCATAGTACTGAGACTGCTTTCCTTAGAGTTACAAATGACCTGCTCTTATCATCTGATCGTGGTTGTATCTCTCTATTAGTGCTATTGGATCTTAGTGCTGCGTTCGACACTATTGACCACACTATTCTTTTGCATAGACTAGAACACTTTGTTGGCATTAATGGAAGTGCATTAGCATGGTTTAAATCGTACTTATATGACCGCCATCAATTCGTAGCAGTGAATGAAGAGGTATCATATCGTTCACAAGTGCAGTATGGAGTACCGCAAGGCTCACTACTAGGGCCATTACTCTTCACGCTTTACATGTTGAAATGTTAATCCATGCGTTTATGACCTCAAGGTTAGACTATTGTAATGCTCTATTGGGTGGTTGTTCTGCACGCTTAGTAAACAAACTCCAGTTAGTCCAAAATGCAGCAGCTAGAGTTGTTACTAGAACCAGGAAGTATGATCATATTAGCCCGGTCCTGTCAACACTGCACTGGCTCCCTATCAAACATTGTATAGATTTTAAAATCTTGCTTATTACTTATAAAGCACTGAATGGTTTAGCACCTCAGTATTTGAATGAGCTCTTGTTACATTATAGTCTTCCACGTCTGCTCCGTTCTCAAAACTCTGGCAATTTGATAATACCTAGAATATCAAAGTCAACTGCGGGCGGCAAATCCTTTTCCTATTTAGCGCCCAAACTCTGGAATAACCTACCTAACATTCTTCGTGAAGGCAGACACACTCTTGCAGTTTAAATCTAGATTAAAGACCCATCTCTTTAACCTGGCTTACACATAACATACTAATACACTTCTAATATCCAAATCCGTTAAAGGATTTTTAGGCTGCATTAATTAGGTAAACCGGAACCGGGAACACTTCCCATAACACCCGATGTACTTGCTACATCGTTAGAAGAATGGCATCTATGCTCATATTAGTCTGTTTCTCTCTTATTCCGAGGTCATCGTAGCCACCAGATCCAGTCTGTATCCAAGTCAGAGGGTCACTGCAGTCACCCGGATCCAGTATGTATCCAGCCCAGATGGTGGATTAGCACCTAGAAAGGACCTCTACAGCCCTGAAAGACAGCGGAGACCAGGACTAGAGTGCCAGAGACAGATCCCCTGTAAAGACCTTGTCTCAGACGACCACCGGGACAAGACCACAGGAAACAGATGATTCTTCTGCACAATCTGACTTTGCTGCAGCCTGGAATTGGACTGCTGGTTTCGTCTGGTCAGAGGAGAACTGGCCCCCCAACTGAGCCTGGTTTCTCCCAAGGTTTTTTCTCCATTCTTTCACTGATGGAGTTTTGGTTCCTTGCCGCTGTCGCCTCTGGCTTGCTTAGTTGGGGACACTTCATTTACAGCGATATCGTTGACTTGATTGCAAATTATTGCACAGATACTATTTAAACTGAACTGAGCTGCATGATGACATCACTGAATTCAATGATGAACTGCCTTTAACTGTCATTTTGCATTATTGACACACTGTTTTCCTAATGTTGTTCAGTTGCTTTGACCCAATCTTTTTTGTTTAAAGCGCTATATAAATAAAGATGACTTTTTCCCGATTCACTTAATTTAGAAAAAAATAAGAAATAAATTGTTTGTGAAGAGTGAATGGTGTACACTCACATGAGATGAAGACTGTACTGTTTTCTATGAAAAAAATAAAAAATAAATAAAAAAAACAAATGTCTATTGAACTGAACTGAATCAACATTGAACTGCCTCGAGCTGAACTGAATAACAATACTCTTGTCTTCTGTACAGATGTTTTGCTTAATTGAACTTATTTCATAATTGATTTACTTTACACAGTTTTTGAGCTCAACTGAATCAATACTAACCTAACTTGAGCTCACCGATGACACTATTATCTATATAGAGCTGCTTTGCCTCAGAATTTGAATTTGTCTCATATTTGAAGTTTGCATCATTGATTCTGTTATTTTACTGTTTATTACTGTGAGGCTGTAAATATAAAGTACAAAGTGGCATATAAATAAAGGTGACTTGATTTTACAAACAGTGACAACAGCAGAATCAGCATTCCTACAGCCAAATAAAGTTTGAAAATGGAAGACATATTATCTGTCTTTCAGTTAGTCTGCCTCACTGCTAAGTGGTTTGTGATTTTTGCTGTTTTATCTTTGTATTTTATTTTATTTTATTTTATTTTATTTTATCTCCATCTTTCTACCACTCTTTGTTTAAAGTGCCACTATTATGGATAATAATTTAGAAGTCCCCAAAAACAGATTGAAATGGATGCAAGGTCTAAAAACACTTTCATTGTCTTATGCATTTATTTTTACCTTATTTGTTCAATGACTCCCAAACGATTCATTGAACAATTCATTTTTCCAAACCCCTCCTTTGCGTGACGCTAATCTGCTGTAATAGGTCAGATTGGTCTCATTTTCATTTCATCATGCCTGTAATGCCTGATAAAGCAGCATTTGTGAGTGCAGTGTTGCTTTGTGTACAGTAGGGATGGGAGTATCAATCCTGAAATATCAATGTATTGATACTACTGTAAGTATCGAAAGTATCGATACTCAAATAAAAATATCAATACTAAGGTGTGTTTGCATTTTTTTTTTTTTTACCATTGATTATAACATCAAAAATTTAGTATAATATGCATTGAACTGGACGAATAAACTATGTTAGAGAATAATTGTGTAGGATAGAACTAGTTTCCTGCTCATCTGAACCCAAATGATTCAAGACAGAACCAATCAATCAATCACAAAGAGCATCCACTCACTTCTGACAGTGCATTCAAATAAGTCTGTGCTTCCCAAAAGTATCGTAAGGTAGCATTGATGCTTTTGGGAATGGCAGCCAAGAACAATGCTTATCAGAGGACAAAAAAAAAAAAAAAAAAAAAAAAAAAAAAAAAAAAAAAAGTTATTTCACAATAAACCAATTTAAATTGTAGCCTATAGTTTGTGCAATTACATTTAGTTAAATTGAATGTTAAAAATTCATACTGATCATGTTTTATTCTGTAATGTTAATATAAACCATACATGGAACAGCCTGTCATTCAACATGCATGCTGTCAGGATAGTCACTGGAGGCAGAGGTAAGTGAATTCAACACAATGTTTATTTTTTTCTCAAGAATAAGTGCACGGTGAGTAGAAGGTGATTTCAGGTGCAGATTCTGTGCACATCACTCAGAGAGAGGCGGAATGCATGCGAGTACGTCCATAGACGAGAGGTCAATGCCACACAATCATGGATTACTAATGCTTGTCCCTTTTTCTTTTACAGGAGAGGGAACTGTCCAGTGAGCTTGATGGGAACACAGGAGATAGATGGGAAGTCAGGTAACTGGGATGGATGGGGAATCCTGGAGACAGCAGAACAATGACACAGAGGTTAGATTTTCAAAAGTACGTATACATTGCGTCATGGAGTTCTTGGGATGCAAGGCAAGCTGGGGACGGAAACATGAGGTCTGTTCCTGTTGGAGGCTTGACGGTGAACTGGGGCTGAGGTAAGTGTTTTATAGTGCCTTGATGAGATCGTTGATAGTGGACAGGTGTGGGTGATTAGAGCTTGACTGGTTCCTGACACATGCAACAGCCTGTCACTGGCAGTCCCTTACAGGGGCATGGGAAGATGATTTAGGTTGGGGCTATAGTTTTTATTTATACTATGTTAAAATAGCAAGACATTCTGCTAATTACTTATTGCAAATAGTGGCAATTATTTGCACCTCAGCATTGTAATACATTACAAAAAATTTAAAATAAATTGAGTTTTAATTCAAATTATTAAATAGATGCCACCTTATTGGGACAAAAGCCCTCTACACCTACCCAAACCCTAATTCCACTGTTGAATAGCAGACCTCTCTGGGTAGAGGTTTCTGACTGATATATGCCACAGGATGTCGTTCCTCCTTAGGTCCCTGTAGAAGCACAGCCCCCACACCCCTCTCAGAGGCATCAGTCTGTAATATAAAAAGTTTCTCAAAGTTTGGACTATGTAAAACAGGGCTTTTACTCAGAGATTTTTGAATGTCCTTGAAAGCTGCCACTGCCTCCCCTGTCCACTTGACCTGGTTGGGACATCTTGAGCCCGTCTTATCCGTTAGTAGAGCAGCCCTAGCCGAGAAGTTGGGGATGAACCGATGGTAGAAGCCAGCCATCCCCAGGAAAGATCTTAGCTGCTTCCTGGTCTGTGGGAGAGGACATGACTCAATTCCATGGATCTTTCGAACCTGAGGTTTAATTAACTCACCTCCAATGGTGAAACCCAGATACTCAGTTTCCTTCTTGGCCAGGACACATTTAGCTGGATTGATTGTCAAGCCGGCAGAACGTAGGTGGTCAAAGACCACTGCTGAAGACATGGTGGGTTGGATCGACTCTATAGAGGGTGAGGCTCGGGCCTTTGGATGATCCACATTCAAATCATAGTCCTCAGAAGGATCTGGCATTGTGGAAGCAGGCTCTCGTACTGGAGATGTGCGAGCCTCTACCTCCTGCTGCAGAAGGCGAAATTGACGCTGTAGGGCTTTGAACTGGTACTCCTGTTGGTTAACGTCCTCTCTCAATTTTGCTTCCCTGGTCTCCTGTTGACCCATAAATGACCGCATGATCCCAGCCAGGTCACTCAGCGTTGGCTCTTTGCCATCTTCATCCTCACCACCTGATGCTCCCTTTAATGCTTCACCTTCCATTGCGACCTCACCTTCCACCCGGTGTCCTCTCTCTGTATGGGTTGACTCAGTCTTCTTATTCCCTGTCTAGCCGCCTCTTGTCACTCTTCCTCCTTGCATGCTTCACCAAATCGCGAAAAAAAAAAAAAAAAAAAAACAACCTTGCACTCCTCAACTGGTTAATCCCACCGCTGCCACCATATGTCAGGAACCAAGAAGTTAAGCAAGAGGAGTCGCAAGGAAGTTCAAAAATAAGGATTTTTATTTCCCAATAATCATGACAACAAAATGAAAATAAAGGTTTGAGCCCAAAAACAAAGGTCAAATAAACAAACAGTAACTAATGCTCTAAACAAAAAATTCAAAATACAACTAATCTTCTACAAAAGAAAAAACGGGGACTTATATACTGGCTGATTAGACCAATTTTAACACACAGGGGAAGACTAACAACAACACTACTACATAAGCTACAAATAACAGCAAAATCTACCTAAAACTTATTCCAAAAGGAATATACTTTTACTTAACCTTAACTCAACAAAAGTACTCAATATAATATAAATCTAAACCCCAAAATATCTAAGGAGAGAATGAGCTATCCCCCCCGGACATAACAAAACAATGGTAGTGTCCAATTAGGCCACCTCCCCTATAAAACTGCTCCTGCTCCAAACACCACCCCTTTAAGCCAGCCAACTTCCTGGATCTCTCCCGGGTGTGGAATCCAACACTGGTAAGCTCAGAAACAAATAATTATACAAACAGAATGACAATCCAAAAGTAACTAATGGTGCACGCTCCCAAAAATATACTTCTGTATTGTCAACTAAATAAAGTACAATGTATGTGAAATTAACTATGTGTCCTGTGAGTTATTTGTAACTTAATAAATGTTTGCAACAAATGTGTATGAAAAATGTATATAAATCCTGAAGCAGATGGGCTACAGCAGCAGAAGACCACACTGGGTGCTGCTCCTGTCAGCTAAGAACAGCAAACGGAGGCTACAATTCACACAGGCTCACTAAAATTGGACAATACAAGATTGGAAAAACGTTGGCTGGTCTGATGAGTCTCGATTTCTGCTGTAACATTCAGATGGTAAGGTCAGAATTTGGCATAAAGAACATGAAAGCATGGATCCATCCTACCTTGTCTCAATGGTTCAGGCTGGTGGTGGTGGTGTACTGATGTGGGGGATATTTTCTTGGCACACTTTGGGCCCCTTAGTACCAATTGATCATCATTAAAACGCCACAGCCTACCCGAGTATTGTTCCTGACCATGTCCATCCCTTTATGACTACAGTGTGCCCATATTCTAATGGCTACTTCCAGCAGGATAATGCACCATGTCACAAAGCTCAAATCATCTCAGACTGGTTTCTTGAACATGACAATGAGTTTACTTTACTCAAAAAGCCTCCACAGTCACCAAGCAGAATGGTAGGTTATTGAACTAATATTAATTTTCATGGTGTCCCATGGGCAAAAAAAAAAAAAAAGACTTTGACAGCAGCTAAAAATGAAATATAAAAACAATTCAATCAGGTACAGCTTTAAGCATAAAATGTTCATGGGTGTAGGCTACATGACTTTACAAACATTTCATATACTAAATTTCATTCGGTGTCTGTTTCAACGTGCAGCAGCTTTTTTTCACATACTCTAATCTTTTCACATAATTAAAGATTCTCTAATCCAGCCTGTTACATTCCTTAATTAGAGTAATAAAAAAACAGCAAGAAGGCTAGCAAAATAATGAAGAACAGATGAAGGAGATGGCTAGCATATCTGCTGATTGGCTTCATCACTCTGTCTCCTCTCCACCAATAAGCTGGTGTGTGGTGGGCGTTCTAACACAATATGTCTGCCGTCGCATCATCCAGGTGGATGCTGTACACTGGTGGTGGATGAGGAGATACCTGCTGACAATGTAACGTGATTTGAGTGCCTAGAAAAGCGTATCTTGTTTACGTTTGCATTAAAATGATTTTTCTTACCCCATGGCGAATAATTTTACTTGTTTTAAGTAAAATGCACTTAATTGCTCTTGTTTCCCCCAGGAAACAAGAATAAATATCTTAGGCTATATCATTTTTCTCATATAGAAAATGCATCGTTTTTTAAGAATTTTTAGATATTTTTGTACTTGAAATAAGACAGAAACACTCAGTAAGAAAAACATTTTTGCAGCATGAATGAATGTATGAGGTATTTAAACATTGCTTCCACTTTAAAAAGGAGGAGGAGTCCGTAAGAAACTCTGGTTTTACTGAAGAAAACCTGCTTCCAACCAGGTTAGGTTCATAAAGTAAGCTACCACAGTAACTGACTCTGAGTTTAAGTTACCTCTCTTTCAGAAACGGGCTGACTTACCCTGCTTTCTCGGGTTTGACAAACCTCCCATTCTGAAATGGAAAACCCAGAGCTTCCCTCATTTCAGGGTTAGCATATTCAGAGTTTTCACTTAACCTCCTTTCTGAAATGGGCCCCTAGAGGGCTGCAGCCCTGCAGAGTTTAGTTCCAACCCTGCTCCAACACACATACGTACTATTCAAATAAGTCTGAAGGACCTGAGTTGTATTCCAGAAAGCACGGTTAACTTACCATCAACTAAATCATGAACTTTCAGTTGATTAACCCCAAACTTTGCTTATTTGAGGTATGTGGTGAGTAAATTCATTCATCTCAGAGTATATTCCTGGTTAAGACTCAAGACATTCTCAACAGTGACAAATCGAACGAGTCACTATGGAAACAGATGCTAAGAAAAAGCGTGCCATGCTGTTTCTTTCTTCTTCATTTGTTCAATGCTAGTTTACATGCTAAGTGCATATTGCCACCTAATTGATGGTTGTGCAATCATTTTTATTATTATTTTTTCTGTTTAATCTTTAATCCTTGAGAATATGAATTACATTGTTTGTTTGATGCTAATTATATATTAGGTATTAAATTTAGACATTATAGAAAATGCAGATTCATGTGTGAGATGATAATATAAAATGTAATAAATAAATATATATAATATAATAAATGAAACATTTCCTTGTCATTGTGTTTTATAATTTATTCAGATAACTGTTATATATGCCAATAAAATTAATTATAACCATATTAGAATAATATATTACCTTATTTATTACTTATATTAGCATTTCTTCATTAACATACAAACATACATACATACGTATGTATGTACACACACACGCACACACACACACACACACACACACACACAAACACACATATTTATATATACATACATACATACACATACACATACACATACACATGCATACACATACACATACACTCACTGGCCACTTCATTAGGTACACCTTGCTAGTACCGGGTTGGACCCCTTTTACCTAACTGCCTTAATTCTTCATGGCATAGATTCAACAAGGTTTTGGAAACATTCTACAAAGATTTTGGTCCATATTGACATGATAGCATCACGCAGTTGCTGCAGATTTGTTGGCTGCACATCCATGATGCAAATCTTCTGTTCCACCACATCCCAAAGATGCTCTATTGGATTGAGATCTGGTGACTGTGGAGGCCATTTGAGTAAAGTAAACTCATTGTCATGTTCAAGAAACCATTCTGAGATGATTTGAATATATATATATATATATATATATATATATATATATATATATATATATATATATATATATATATATATATATATATATATATATATATATATAATCATTTTATACCGCAGTTCAATAAACAAGAATTTAATATGAAGAGACTTACGTTTTAGACACAATATTGACTTTTTGCTCTATTTTGCCAACAAATGTAATTCCAATTTCCATCTCTTGAGCAACATGAAACTGTTTTGTTCCAGAATAAATGAATTGTTTAAATGATTCAGTTCAGTCGCAATGACTCACTTATTTATAGTGACTTGCTGCCACCTACTGGTGGTTTTAATTTCACATTTAAAGTATATTTGCAGTGCATTTTATTATGTTGTGTTGTGAGCTTTTTTTGATGAAGTTGTTTTCTTAATTTGCAGGTGTTTTTTTTTTTTTCTTTTCTGTTTGCAGCGAGTTGAGCTCTCTTGGCCACCATATAAATTATTCTAATTGACTGATTTAATTTAAGAATTTGACTGAAAAGTTGACTGAAAAAGGGCTTTATAAAGGTAAAAATGTCCATAAAAGTAAAAAAAAAAAAAAAAAAAAAAAAAATTAAACTTATTGAAAAAGATTCATTTCTATCACTGCTGTGAAGTGATCACCACACAGAATACGCAGAATATGAAAAACTTTAGGAGTCGGCTGTCCATGGTAGTCCTTAAGATATCAGCACAATAACACACTCTGGAAAATATTGCCTAATTATCATTATCAATAAAATCCTAGAAAAAATTTGATATGTTTTTGTCAGTATCGCACAGCCCTATTATATTTAAAGTTTTGTTTAGAATTTTTTTTTAAATAAATATGAGAAGTGCCCTTTTTCTATTTGAGCCCCTGCCCCTCAAAATATCTTTGCACGTCCCTGGTCTGTAATTAGCCTATTTCGTGTATGAGTATAAAAGTCCTATGACTACGACTACCATCATTTGAATTATCATAAAATTTATCACATTATGGGATTTATTTATTTTTTATTTTTTTTCATTATTGATCTTACAAATACAATAATTATCGTATGTCTGGCAACACACTCTCAGCTAGTGTGTTTTTTTGAAGTGACTAGCAGCCTTGTCACCTGACCTGAATATTGCATGCTGATACGCTAAAACAGACTTATCAGCTTCTGCTCACAAACAACAAGGGCTCTTGTCGGTCTCTCTGCTGTAAAATGCGAACTCGCAATGCCTTCAAAGTGGACAATACTGGGTTTTTTGACAAAACGTGTTTTGGGTTCTGATTGAGAATAAGTTAATTTTTTTAAAGGTGGCATTTATAGGTTTTTGCAAATTAACTCTTTATAGTACTGATCTTTCTTATGTTCACAGGAGATGATGCTGAAGTTCCCTCCAACCCCACTAGGGTGTGCCCGAAGCCAAATACCTTCTTTGGGAAGGCATGGATAATGGCTTCAAAACAAAGAATTTTGCTGAATAATATTCGGCTGAGGCTGGCACAGTCCTCAAGTTTTCTGGATAACAGGTGAGCCAGGGGATCAGCGCAATATTATAGGCCTACATAAACCTTTAAAGCCACTAAGCAATAATGAGTGTGTGAAGTGAATGTAAACTTTATGAATGAAATGAGTGCAAATCAAACGACCGCACTGATGTTGCCTCTCCATGCATCAACAGTTCTATATTTTTAAAGTAAAGTTATAAAAATATAGAAGCGGATCACTCAGTTGAAGTTGAGTTCAATTCCAGGCTGCAGCAAAGTCAGATTGTGCAGAAGAATAATCTGTTTCCTGTGGTTAGCAACTGTCTTTAAGAAATGTAACAGTTAAATTGGAATGACCAATAATATAATTCAAAATTTGGAACAGCCAATCTTCCTGGAAGTATAGGAAGCTGCAATGTGACAAGTTTTATTCTGAGTCGTTTACCATTCCAGATAAACTGGGAAAGTATGGAATTGATCTCCTTAAAGTAACCCGGAGGAGGGGAAAGAGGCAACATAGAAAAAAGATAATTAAGCCGACGTAACAAATTCATTTTGAAGATTTTGCCTTGGAGAGAGACTTTAAGATTATTCCATCTTTGAGTATCACACTTGATCTTGACTAACATATTATTAAAATTGTTTCTGGCAATTTTATGAATGTCTTTATATATGGAAATACCCGAATAGATGAAATAATCTTTAATAGGAATGAATGAGGGGATAGGAGAGTTAACCTTAACATTGTTAATTGGCATTAAAGCAGATTTGGTCCAATTTATCTTGGACCCTGATAAACTACTAAAGTGGTCAAATTCCTTAATTATATCGGTTATTGACATATCAAAGTGATCTAAATATAAAATAATGTAATCAGAGTACAACTGAACAATATGATTATGGTCATGAATCTTAATTGGTGGAACGTCAGATTTCCTAATAGCTTGTGCTAGTGGTTCAAGGGATTAACAAAACAATAAAGGGGAAAATGGACATCCCTGCCTCGTTCCAAGCTATAAAGGGAACGTGGGTGGGTGGGTGGGGGGATAATATTACCAGTTAATACAGATGCCTCAGGTGAGTGGTAGAGTTTCTTAATCATAGAAATGTAATGTTCACCAAAACCAAAACATTGCAGAACTGCCCACATATAGTTCCACTCTAGTCTGTCAAAGGCTTTTTCTGTGTCAAGTGAAAAAAACACACAAGGGCTCGGAAGAGAGTCTGTAAAATCGTGTACATGAAACAGTCGAAGCATATTATCAGATGCGTGATGCCCCTTAATAAAACCGGTTTGGTCCTCTTTGATTAAGCTATGAATTACTTTCTCCATACGAGAGGCAAGAGTTTTAACATTAACTTTTAGATCGCATGGGATGAGTGATACTTGTCTGTAGTTAGAGCAATCTAACAGATCTTTACCCTTTTAAAGAAGCAATGATATCAAATATGTTTTTTGGTCTCTATGAAATGTACCATGCTCAATTGCAAAATTAAATTAATCAAGCATGAGAGTCCCTACCACATCCCATATTTCTGAATATAATTCAGGGGGAAGGCCATCTAAGCCTGGTGACTTGCCATTCTGAAGGCTTTTTAGTGCTTCATGAAGCTCCTCCAAACTTAATGGGGCCTCCAAATAGTCTTTATCCATCTGTGTGATCCGTGGTAGTTCTAATTTATCCAAATACTCTCTACAAACTGACTCATCAAAATCGGTTTCGGTTTTATACAGAATTGTGTAAAAACCTTTAAATATGTTGTTAATTATTATAGGATTTGTGGTTACTTGATCATATGAAGATTTTATTGCACTAATGTATGCCTTAGACCCACATTCACTCAGCCTGAGAGCCAGTAAGTTGCTAGGTCTCTCCGATTCGAAATAATATTTTTGCCTCGCCCTATGTAAAATAAATTCTGCCTTTCATTGTGAAAGTAAGTCATATTCCTCTTTGAAGGAGGACAATCATGTAGCTTGTTGTCCAGAAAAAAAGTTGTTTTTGTGCGTTTTGTAATAATTGAATCTTATTTTCTAATTGTGTAAATTGGCGGGTTTTCACTTTGGCAAGAGCAGAAGAAAAAGATATACAGAATTTTTGTATTGCACACTTCGTCATTTCACAAGAAATGAAACGACGAAAATAATTTTCGTTATCACAAGAAATTATATTTTTGAGAAACTCCTTTATATGATCTTTTAGCGAGTTAATGAATGTCTGATTGTTTAGTAATGATGTGTTAAGACGTCATCTAGGGCCTTGGTCTTAATGTTGGAAAGGTGAACATTACATAACACTGCAGAGTGATCAGACAATAAAATGTATTATATAGAGATGGAAGAGTTTGATGAAATTAAAGACGGCTGAGAAATATGTAATCTGTCCTAGAGAAAGTCTACTAGCTGTAGTATCAGGGTGAGATTTATCCAGTGCAGGATTTAAGACAGCATTAAAATCATCACCCATCACTAAAGAACAATCAATCTGCTCAAGTAATATATTGGAAATATTTGTGAAAAATGCATTGTCTGCATCATTCGGGGAGTAAATGGAGACCAATGCTAACCTGTCATTATCTACTTTACAGCGTATAAAAACATATCTACCCTAATCATCATTCCCGGTATGTTCAATAGTTAAATGTAACCTCCTATTGACTAAGATAACCACCCCCTTAGTTTTATTACAAGCACAAGAGAAGGCTGCCAGTTTGTAAAACTTGTTTTGAAACCGTGCCACATTTCTTGTATCAGGGCACAGGAAATTGATTTACAGTGCAAATATTCCAATATACGGGTACGCTTAATAAGAGAATTTAGGCCATTCACGTTCAGTGATAATATATTTAGAACATGCATTTTGTGCTCGCAATGTCAAGATTATGTCTAAAGCCTTCTACACACTGCATGATTTTAGCAATCCTATAAGTTCATTGTCGGTCACACTGTGCGACATGGATCTAATAAACATGGGTACGACATGCATGTAGACTGCACGATGACACCTATTGACTCGCAGGCTTCGACGCATGTTTCTATAGAAGATTAAAACGTCATTAGCATGCGTACTGAAAAAAAGTGGGAGTGGTGAAAGGGGAAGAAATAAAAGCTTGAGGTAAGCAGTTTTATGTTTTAGCGCCAAATCGCGTTGATTTCATGTCGCATTTTTACTGGTTGGTCAGTAAACATGGGTTGTAACTTGCAAACACATTGTGCGATGAACATGCTGAATTTCTGACACTGCCAGAAAATTATCGTAGGCTATTTTTGGTCGCAAGACTGTGACAATGGTCATCTTTGAAACTCTCTCACTGTACGACATAGGACCAATGATTAGGAGCCACGATCACAGAAATCGCAACAATTGTTTTACAATGCCAATTTTTCATCTGGGACAGCTAAAAATCGTGCAGTGTGTCTCTGGCTTTAGTGAAGCAACACAAAAGCAAGACCAGTGACATGTAGATGTTAGTATGTATCCTAGATACCAGTCCACCTATATAGACATCTAGTTGAATGATATTTTTAATGAATAGAATTATTGATGTATGTTGTGGTGTATGTTGAAATAAAGAAATGTAGAAGGATACTCTTTCAAACAAGTATGTAAAAAATCCAAAACTGTAATGAGGCTGTTCTAGGTGGGGATTGAACCCAGGTCTGTTGTGTTCAAAGTCATTGAGTTAACAGATTGAGCTAACTTCCCACTCAATGAATCCAAGAGCAGGGGTGATCAAATGGCAAGGAGTCGTGGATCTTCAGCAAAAGACAATCTTTACTAATAAAAGGTACAACAAAACAAGAGAAGCCGGGCTTTCAAGAAACAGTACAAAGAAAAATAGACACAAGGGTCCAAAGACTTTAGACTTTAGACTTTAGACTTTAGACTTTAGACTTTAGACTTTAGACTTTAGACTTTAGACTTAGCTTGCAACAGGTAACATAGGCTCAAGACTGAACAATAACGCATGGCACAAACACACTTAAATAGGGCAAGATCCAGGTGTAATGCATCAGGCATAATGAGTGGTAGTTTTCAGCAGGAGTCTGGTGAGAGGCGCCATCTGCTGACCAGGAGGAAAATAGCAGTCCAGTTAAGGGTTCCTTACAAAAACAGGCTGCACATTACTGAGAGTGTAGGTCTGCATAAACAAAATTAAACAAATGTTGATACATGACCAGTCCACTTCAATGCAAGACACGTCCCCAAAATGCCCACTAAGCCAAAAACGTAATGATCGAACCTGCTCTCCATTAGCCCGAAAAATAATAATAATAAAAAATAAAATCAGTCAATATTACTTACTAGCCAGCAGACGAGCATACAGGACAAGGGCAGGATTCTAAAAGAGATTAACAAGTGCCCCTAGCCATCTTGTTATTGTTCTCTTCAGGGCAGTTAGTATCACCACAGACCTCATCGCTGATTTTCCCTCATTGAGCTGAAAGGATGGAGACGTAGGGCAGTTAGTATCACCACAGACGTAGCGCTGCAGAATACGTCTTCTGTGACAGTGAAGTAACAAAATTCTCTGCCTTTTCAGGAGAGTTGAACATCATCTGCTCACCTTTGTGCCGTAGTTTAATTACTGCCAGATATGTGAGGAAGGGCTGGTGACCAAGTGCTGTCATCTTCTTCAAGACTGGATTAAAGCTCTTTCTCTTGGTAGTTGTGGCTGGACTAAAGTCGGGAAAAAATAGTAGCGTGACATTGTCCTGCATATATTTCACCGGATATGCCTCCTGAGCACCTTTCAAGATCGCTGACCTGTCATGTCATCTTAGTACACTGAAGATGAGAGTACGCGGCCGATCAGAGTTTTCCTTCCATCATACACACGATGGGCCCGGTCAATCACGATATCATGGCCTTTCAGTGAAGGGATCCACTTGGAAAGATAAGCTCTGAGGAAGACAGCTGCATCGGAGCCCTCCACCCTCTCTGGCAACCCCACCAGTCGTATGTTATTTCTCCTGCTCCTATCTTCAATGTCCGTCATTTTTTTCAGTGAGTTGTTCCAGCTGATTTCTTTAGTTTGTGACTGTCCTCCTATCCTCATCTGCAGCTGCTAGAATGGAATCGACCCAGTCCTATGTCTATTTTGCTGCATTGGCTAGCTTTTCAACTTCTGCTTTTTGCTCTTTTACAGAATCTTTGGTCATCTGTATATCCAAATGTAGATCACAGAGTGCTGGGGTCAGTACAGAGTCTATTGCTTCTCTTAAAGTCGAAGCCACAATTGAATCGAGTGTACTTTGTTGCTCTCTGAGCGCTAGCTTAATACCGTTAGCTATAGCAGCATCGAGATCCTCTCTGGAGATGGTGGAACCTTTTTTTTTATTGGCGATTGTTTAATATCTTGTTTCCGAATGTCTTTGACTGCTGGGGTACTCATAGTGGGCTAGGTAAAGAGTGGTTCAAAATTTACTGACAGGATATATATACAGGTCCTTCTCAAAAAATTAGCATATTGTGAAAAAGTTCATTATTTTCCATAATGTAATGATAAAAATTAAACTTTCATATATTTTAGATTCATTGCACACCAACTGAAATATTTCAGGTCTTTTATTGTTTTAATACTGATGATTTTGGCATACAGCTCATGAAAAACCCAAAATTCCTATCTCAAAAAATTAGCATATTTCATCCGACCAATAAAAGAAAAGTGTTTTTAATACAAAAAAAAGTCAACCTTCAGATAATTATGTTCAGTTATGCACTCAATACTTGGTCGGGAATCCTTTTGCAGAAATGACTGCTTCAATGCGGCGTGGCATGGAGGCAATCAGCCTGTGGCACTGCTGAGGTGTTATGGAGGCCCAGGATGCTTCGATAGCGGCCTTAAGCTCATCCAGAGTGTTGGGTCTTGCGTCTCTCAACTTTCTCTTTCACAATATCCCACAGATTCTCTATGGGGTTCAGGTCAGGAGAGTTGGCAGGCCAATTGAGCACAGTAATACCATGGTCAGTAAACCATTTACCAGTGGTTTTGGCACTGTGAGCTGGTGCCAGGTCGTGCTGAAAAACGAAATCTTCATCTCCATAAAGCTTTTCAGCAGATGGAAGCATGAAGTGCTCCAAAATCTCCTGATAGCTAGCTGCATTGACCCTGCCCTTGATAAAACACAGTGGACCAACACCAGCAGCTGACATGGCACCCCAGACCATCACTGACTGTGGGTACTTGACACTGGACTTCAGGCATTTGGCATTTCCTTCTCCCCAGTCTTCCTCCAGACTCTGGCACCTTGATTTCCGAATGACATGCAAAATTTGCTTTCATCCGAAAAAAGTACTTTGGACCACTGAGCAACAGTCCAGTGCTGCTTCTCTGTAGGCCAGGTCAGGCGCTTCTGCCGCTGTTTCTGGTTCAAAAGCACACGTCTGTGCACGGTGGCTCTGGATGTTTCTACTCCAGATTCAGTCCACTGCTTCCGCAGGTCCCCCAAGGTCTGGAATCGGTCCTTCTCCACAATCTTCCTCAGGGTCCGGTCACCTCTTCTCGTTGTGCAGCGGTGCGTTTGCCACACTTTTTCCTTCCCACAGACTTACCACTGAGGTGCCTTGATACAGCACTCTGGGAACAGCCTATTCATTCTGAAATTTCTTTCTGTGTCTTACCCTCTCGCTTGAGGGTGTCAATGATGGCCTTCTGGACAGCAGTCAGGTCGGCAGTCTTACCCATGATTGCGGTTTTGAGTAATGAACCAGGCTGGGAGTTTTTAAAAGCCTCAGGAATCTTTTGCAGGTGTTTAGAGTTAATTAGTTGATTCAGATGATTAGGGTTAATAGCTCGTTTAGAGAACCTTTTCATGATATGCTTATTTTTTTGAGATAGGAATTTTGGATTTTCATGAGCTGTATGCCAAAATCATCAGTATTAAAACAATAAAAGACCTGAAATATTTCAGTTGGTGTGCAATGAATCTAAAATATATGAAATTTTAATTTTTATCATTACATTATGGAAAATAATGAACTTTTTCACAATATGCTAATTTTTTGAGAAGGACCTGTATATATATATATATATATATTGCTATATATATATATATATATATATATATATATATATATATATATATACATACAGTCATGCCCAAAAATATCGGAACCCTTGGTAAATATGATCAAAGAAGGCTATGAAAATGAATCTGCATTGTTAATCCTTTTGATCTTTTATTTTAAAAATTCACAAAAAAATCTAACCTTTCATTGGATAATAAGATTTTAAAATGGGGGGAAATATCATTATGAAATAAATGTTTTTCTCTAATACACAATGAGCGTTGTGTTTTCATTTACAAGTGAAATTGTGTGAATGATTAATTACTCAATGAAACACTATAGTATTTATAATTATGGTCTATTAATTAGCTGAAATAAAATGAAATATATGTTAAATTTAAACTGCATTCCAGCAAAAATTCCTGGCAGCAGATTGTCATTTAGACAGGCTTGCTGATAGCAATATGAACAGTTAAAAACTACTCTGGCCTTACCATTGTTTTTGTTTTGTTGGCTTCATCAACTGTGATTTTCACTGTCTAACCAGCATTCGCCAACTTGTCTATTTCAGCACTGTACAATGCAGCTTGTTCAGTCTGTGCTCCGTAGATCTGAGGAGAGCCATTATGGCAGTGGGAGGAGCCTAGAGGTGAGTAGCATTCTTTTGACGGAGAAGAGGAGTTCCATAACGGCTAACTCTGTCTACTAGGACACACAGTTTTCTCTTCAAGCATTTTCATAGCCCCTTTGGTCATGTTTGGAACAGGACACATCTCTGGCACTCTGGAATGGCAAGGTATCTAGCTGCCAAATTTTTCCACCTGCTGATGTAGGGCTTGAGCAGGGGAAAAAAACATTGCGTGCAAACAGGAGCTTTAACCTGTGTGAAGTGGTGAAGTGGTGAAGGAAGGTTGTTGGACCTTGAACTGTCCATCCCAGCAGAGTATAAGTTGCAATGGGAGTTCCTGGTGGGCCCAAACGAACAGGACTAATAGGCGTTATCAAATGTGGATGTTCAGATCTATATCACTGAATGCCTTTAATGTGATTCCCTTCAGATGTCCATACTTCCATTTTAAGATGTCTGCTGGGCATGACTATTGAGCCAGGTTCATTTCACTAGCTGAGAAGGCATGCACAATCTGGAACTTAACCTTTGGGTTTGAGAGAGCAGAAACTTCAAAAGACACTATCCCCTGAAGCTGGACAATATCCTGTCTTGATTGTTTTCAGCATTAAGACTTCACCTGTACCTTTCAGGCCAAGATGCTTCACTGCTGCTTCCAGTATGACTGTCCGTTTTAAGCCATCATCCAATGCAGCAAATATATTAAGTGCTATTTTATCATTACGAAGCTGGATGGGGACTACCTTTAACATGACCTTCCCTGAATGGCTTACCTTATCCATGTAGATAGTACGAGGGATGTACTGAGTGTGAGAACACTGGGAGTTTTGGTAGTTGAAATGTCATGTAGAATATCAAGATATTGTCCACCATAGCATGAACATGGTTTCTTCAGAGTGCACTTGTCAGGCTTGTGTCCATGACAACACTGCCAACACCTTTCTTTCTCATTTATCGGGTTAACCCATTCAGACTGACTCATTTTGGCAAATTCAGCACAAGCACTGAGGTAATCATCCTGGTTATTACAGTAGGGGCAGAATGGCTTAAATCTTTCTCTTCTTTTGGTCGTGACTGGGGCTAAAGCAGAAGGAGAAATGATACTGAATTGTGGATCAGCTTTGGTGTAATCTTTATTACCAAGGAGAATGGTAGTAGTCCTGAACTTCTGATTTCTTGGTTGTCTTGGCTCTCTGCGCAAGGGCTCTACATGAACTGTCTCTGAAACTCGACGGGAGATTTGTATTTCTTGAGACCTTTTCTTGAGCCACTGAGCGAAGTCGGGTAGAGTGTAAGTGCGAGTAGTGCCGCACATGAGAATTCCTTGGGCAAGACAATGTTCAATGAAGGAATCTATGTAACTGACAGGTAACTTAATGAGTAATATGTCCACATAAGAAACGCATTGTAGTTCAGCTCTAGCAGAACCATCCAATGTGCTCAACATACCTACTAAACTTAGGTTTACTAAGCGTCACCTGTTTTCATGGTTGGTGCATTAAAGATTTCAGTGAGCTCACTTTGGACCAGCTATCTGGGTTGTCCATAACATTGCTGTAGGGCTTGCATCGAATGGGTGTATGGCATTGGGCCATTAACAAACCACTTTGCAACTTGATAGGCAGTAGCTAACTTCAAATGATCAAGAAGAACTTAGTACTTATAATCCTCAGTCAGTATGAGAAAGTCACTCTCTTTACCCGAAGTGAAAGGCAACAGTTTGGGCTTTGGTATGCCATAGGAAGCAGTGATAGCCATTTCCATCAAACCTGGCATTGTAGGCTGGTTTGGGTAGTTACTCAGGGCAGATGTTTGCATTAGAGCTGGATAGTCAAGTGCTTGGGATGGAGCATACTGTGGCATGAGGTAAAACAATTTAGGTTGGGGAACTTGTGAGAATGATCTCTGCTGGCGAATTCAAGATTCAAGATTTTTATTCGTCACATACATGATTATATAGAGAATATATAACCAGCAGTGAAATGTGAGTCAGGTCCGCTCCATGGACAGTGCAATTATTAAGGAATACAACACAGAGGAAAATATACATAAATATATGTATGAAAAAATGAAATAAAAGTAAACAATAAAAATATAAGAATAAAATACAATAAAAAAGTATACTGTAGAATTAAATATAGAATAGAAAATAAAATGTGCATGAAAGTATACTGTAGTCTTAAATATTAAGATACACAGGAATGTACAAGAGGCGAATGTGCATATGTGCATTATACTGTAGTCTTAAATTTTAAGATACACAGGAATGTACAAGAGGCAAGTGTGCAAACAGGTTATGACACTGTCAATATGTCAATATGAGGTAGAGAATGATGAATATCTTACTGATTAAGTGATTATTAAGAGGAGTCATGTTGATTTTAAGAGGCTGGTTTTGAGTTTAGGAGCCTGATGGCCTGGGGGAAGAAACTCCTCCTAAGTCTCTCAGTTTTTGCCATCAGGCTACGGAAGCGCTTACCAGATGGCAGCAAAAGTGAAAAGACTGTTACTAGGGTGGGTGGAGTCCTTGATGATTTTAACAGCTCTGCTTTTGCAGCTTTTGAGGTAGATGTCCTGCAGCGAGGGGAGAGCAAAGTGCTCTGCTAAGCGCACAACTCTCTGCAGGGCTTTGCAGTCTTGACTGGAGCTGTTCCCATACTGAGATAAACTGAGTCAATACACTTTCTATGGCCCCTGAATAGAAAGTTTTCAGGATTGCTGGTGAAACCCTGAATTTTCTCAGCTGTAGCAGATGGTACAGTCTTTGCCTGGTCCTCAGAGATGTTTACACCAAGGTACTTGAAGCTGCTCACCCTCTCCACGGGGGTTCCACTGATCATAAGAGGAGTGTTGGGCCGCTGCTGCCTCTTCCTGAAGTCCACAATCAAGCTCTTTAGTTTTAATCACATTTATAGAGAGACAATTGTCTTGGCTCCATGATGTGAGTTTCTCTACCTCATCGAAGTATGCGGCTTCATTATTGTTGGAAATGAGGCCCAGAACCACAGTATCATCAGCAAATTTGATAATAGATGTGGAGATGTGGGAAGACACGCAGTCATGTGTGTAGAAATAGTAGAGCAGGGGACTCAGGACACAGCCCTATGGAGCTCCCACGTTCAGGGAGAATAGTATGTGGTTTGTGTATCTGGTTGGCTCTGACAGAATTGCACTACTGCCGCTTGCTACACTTGCTGCACGGGAGGAGGGTGTAGTGCATATGGTACTGTCTGTGGCCACAATAATTTCCGCGTTGCATGAAATTGTGGTTGTTGAAGCTTGACCTGAGAAAGCATCTGTGGCATTGAGCATGACCTGGGAATTTGCCTTGGCTGTACTGCTGATTGAGGCCCTGGCACAAATACTAGCACAGATGATGGGCGAGTAAGCTGCATTGGCAGTAAGGCAGAGGAAGTCCCTGGATTCTGATGATTGTCTACCTGTTGAGCTAACTGAGGAGCAGGCTGAATCAGTTTAGATGGCTAATCAGGATTTAAGTGATGTAGGATTGAAATGGGGTAAGGAATCATTTCATTTTCTGAGTGATGATCAAGATTAAAGGGTAAGGGAGAGGGATTTTTATAATGCAGAGAGGAACTCTTTTCATATGAAACACGTCTCACACTGTCCATTTCTACCTGTGAGCCTCTCATTTCACTGACCAGTGTCTTAAACCGTGTCTCTAAATGTTGCCATCCTGACTCATTGTCTCAGCTGACACTGATCACTGATGTCGAGGTTTTACCTGATGGTGGGGGAAGATCTCTGTTCTTGCTCAATTTGATTCCATCAACACTGAAGGGATGTTTTGATGCATTGAATAGCTGTACACAAAGTCCTTCAGATAGGCTGGTGCCCTCCTGGTGTGGGTTGGCTGAGGACTTAGTGGTGGCTGATCATCATAATAGTCTCTGGACGTTGCCATGGCATAGTCAGCGAGTATCCGCCTCAAAGGACCATATTTGTGACTGATACTGTGTGCATTACACTGGCTTCTGCCTTCTAGCCATGCTCTTCCATTAAAAAGAGGTGCAATAGTCCAGATTTCCAAGAAATCAGCTTTAATCCGGTTGATGGAAGTACAAATTTGACAGGTATTTATGCGTTTGTGTGGTGTACTATAAATAAATGTAGAAGATACAAAGTTCTAACACTACTTAACATCACTGAGTTCAATTATGTACATCTTTATATATATATACAGGTCCTTCTCAAAAAATTAGCATATTGTGAAAAAGTTCATTATTTTCCATAATGTAATGATAAAAATTAAACTTTCATATATTTTAGATTCATTGCACACCAACTGAAATATTTCAGGTCTTTTATTGTTTTAATACTGATGATTTTGGCATACAGCTCATGAAAAACCAAAATTCCTATCTCAAAAAATTAGCATATTTCATCCGACCAATAAAAGAAAAGTGTTTTTTTAATACAAAAAAAAAGTCAACCTTCAAATAATTATGTTCAGTTATGCACTCAATACTTGGTCGGGAATCCTTTTGCAGAAATGACTGCTTCAATGCGGCGTGGCATGGAGGCAATCAGCCTGTGGCACTGCTGAGGTGTTATGGAGGCCCAGGATGCTTCGATAGCGGCCTTAAGCTCATCCAGAGTGTTGGGTCTTGCGTCTCTCAACTTTCTCTTCACAATATCCCACAGATTCTCTATGGGGTTCAGGTCAGGAGAGTTGGCAGGCCAATTGAGCACAGTAATACCATGGTCAGTAAACCATTTACCAGTGGTTTTGGCACTGTGAGCAGGTGCCAGGTCGTGCTGAAAAACGAAATCTTCATCTCCATAAAGCTTTTCAGCAGATGGAAGCATGAAGTGCTCCAAAATCTCCTGATAGCTAGCTGCATTGACCCTGCCCTTGATAAAACACAGTGGACCAACACCAGCAGCTGACATGGCACCCCAGACCATCACTGACTGTGGGTACTTGACACTGGACTTCAGGCATTTTGGCATTTTCCTTCTCCCCAGTCTTCCTCCAGACTCTGGCACCTTGATTTCCGAATGACATGCAAAATTTGCTTTCATCCGAAAAAAGTACTTTGGACCACTGAGCAACAGTCCAGTGCTGCTTCTCTGTAGCCCCAGGTCAGGCGCTTCTTCTGCCGCTGTTTCTGGTTCAGAAGCACACGCCTGTGCACGGTGGCTCTGGATGTTTCTACTCCAGACTCAGTCCACTGCTTCCGCAGGTCCCCCAAGGTCTGGAATCGGTCCTTCTCCACAATCTTCCTCAGGGTCCGGTCACCTCTTCTCGTTGTGCAGCGTTTTTTGCAACACTTTTTCCTTCCCCCACAGACTTCCTACTGAGGTGCCTTGATACAGCACTCTGGGAACAGCCTATTCGTTCAGAAATTTCTTTCTGTGTCTTACCCTTTCGCTTGAGGGTGTCAATGATGGCCTTCTGGACATGATTGCGGTTTTGAGTAATGAACCAGGCTGGGAGTTTTTAAAAGCCTCAGGAATCTTTTGCAGGTGTTTGGAGTTAATTAGTTGATTCAGATGATTAGGTTAATAGCTCGTTTAGAGAACCTTTTCATGATATGCTAATTTTTTGAGATAGGAATTTTGGATTTTCATGAGCTGTATGCCAAAATCATCAGTATTAAAACAATAAAAGACCTGAAATATTTCAGTTGGTGTGCAATGAATCTAAAATATATGAAAGTTAAATTTTTATCATTACATTATGGAAAATAATGAACTTTTTCACAATATGCTAATTTTTTGAGAAGGACCTGTATATATATACATAAGTGGCATTTCTAATCAATACATGTACATAAATTATGTACATCTTTATATATATATAAGTGGCATTTCTAATCAATATACATTGTGTAACACAGCCGTGGAAATTATGACGCAGTTACAATAAAACTGCACTGTTCAAAAAGGCGTCATTAATGCGTGTCTTCTGCTGCATTCCAGGCAGGTTTTTGAGCCCGTAAATCACGACTTCAAACCATGACTCACGACTTTGTAGCATTCCAGGCAAGTCACGCAAAAAATCCTTAGCACAAGGAATTTTAGCTAGATTATTCATATTATTGCAATGTTATATTGTCCTAAAGTCTATTTCTCACCATGTACCACTTGCATAAACAGCTTCCATAGGCAATAATATCCGTAGGGGCTGCCATAGTTGTTTCGCAGGCTATGTGACATCAGAGCTCGGAACTGGGAGTACATCAATCTAGTACGAGTTCACGGGTGGGAAGTCACGGGTTTGACTTTCACGGGTAGAAGTTTGGAAAAACACGGGTTACGGGTTGCCTGGAACACGGCATTATATATACACCACGATTCCCACTTATTGACACAAATCAAGTGCTGTAAAATTACAGAAATAAAGTAGATGCAAACAACATACTAGAAATTACATCAACATTAGTTTTGATTAGTTTACATGATAGCACAATAAATGCTATTACGGCAGTAAAGCTGCTGAGTCATTCACATAATATTAGAAACGTAAAGATAACACTTTGAAGCTAAATAAACATAATGATTCTAGCATTAACACATACAGTATAAATTACTTGTCAATTACTAAGGCTGTCTCAAAGGCACGCAATCTGATCCAGTATAACGCTAACAAGTAAGGTGGCTCTAGACCACACCCCATCAGTTATTTTCAGTTCCATACTACCATCTGTTGGTACATTTGTGTAACTTAGAGGACTTTGTACAGGTGGATTTTAGACTATTTCAAACTTAATTTTAAACAAAATTACTTTTAAAATTCTTCTCTCAGCAACACATTTAATATATGTCATGCCATCTTTACAATTAAGAACACTTCTCAAGTTTTATACAATGTGGCTCTTACCTCATCTCCATTCCTTTACTCCATGTTAGTCAAATTTATTATTTTCCTTGTCAGAGCACACACACAATACGTTTACTGTACTGCAGCGGCCCTCCACCCCTACAACGCAGATGGCTAACAAGCCATAAGCATACATACACCAAGATCACATTGGCATGAGAACATACACATTCTCAGTCTTACCTAACACATTAGCATCCATCACACATTTTACTCATGCACTGTGTAACATGTCAGTATTTAAAGTTTATCGAGAAAGTAGTTGCCTATAAAGTTTTCTCTCTGTTTATGCACTCCATAAAGTAAAAAAAAAAAAAAAAAAAAAACCTTTATAGCTCATTCTTAGCTATACAAATTTATGAAGGAGGGATCAAATGTATAACTTCACAATATACTCTGCTACACCAATAAAGTGTTTTCCCAAACCTGTTCGTTCATTAATTTCTTGTTTATATGTAACCACATCATATGCAAAGTCCACATTTAATGATTCGATTCTTCAAAGACTTCCATTTAAACCATACATGGATAACCCATTTTTGAGCAAACCTTCTCAATATATATCAGTACAAACAATGACCAAAAATAAATAAATAAATAAATAAATAAATAAAATAAACCCTCATCAAAGGAAATCAAACAATAACCCATAAAAGTAAGATAAAACACAAAAAAGTATTATCAGGGGAAATAATGCTTGTACTTGTGATAAAACCCAGACACAGAATGTAGGAAACATAGAAAATGTCCATATGCCCTGGCACATCAGTCTCTTCTTCAATGATAGCACCTCCACATTATTGCCATAGCATGTGCCGATGAATAAGGAAAGGAAGCCCATAAACAAAAATCATTCTGCAAAAACAAAATACAAACATTCAGAAAACAAAACCCATTCATAAAAAGTTGTGTAAATGGCAACCTCAAGGTAAAATGACTGTTGCTTCAGAACTAAATTTCACATTTACAAATAAATATCAAAGTCAAAGCTGATCAGAATAGACTATTTAGCAGTTATAATCAAGCATTACTTACAACTGAGCAACAAACAACTTAGATCCTCATCAAGGACAGAATCTCAGGAAATAGTAGGAACACTCTTGAAAACTACACCCACTGAAACATTGTACGGTTCATGATAGTGTTACAACTTAACAGACAATGTCCTGGCAAAAAGTTTTTCCTTCCTTTTTAAGTTTTCTACTGATTTTTTTCTTCTTCTTACAGTGTGTACCCAGCAGCAGTGGCACAAAAACAGGGTATCCAGTATATGCAGTGCATAGGGGTGCCACACATGGGGGCGCCATTTTGCGGAAATCATTCTGTGAAAATTTTCTTTTAATAAAAGGTTATAAATAATCAAAAGTTTAGTTATTAAAAATAATTAATGCAATATTTTTATTCAACTGTTTTTAGCATTTTAATGAGTTCAAAAATTTATTTATTAAAAACGCATTAAGATGCGGAACGGCCGTATCTCTTTGCGACCACAAAAAAAAAAAAAACGGGAGACTTTCAGACTCGCATTTCAGCAGCTTGCCCTCAGCACCAAGCGCAAGTCAGTCGAACGTGGAAAATGTACATGTGCCAAATGAGCTTCAGTAGAACAACAGGGAACTGCGGTCTGATGAGATATTGTTATATGCCAGTAAAACAAACTTTCCTGTCCTGCAATTCAAATCATAATAGGGCAAAAGATGATAGGCTATGTCATTTTTTATTTTAATGTAATGCACAAGTAGGCCAAATGTGAGCACAGTGCAGTTAAATGTACTAGAAAATATGTGCTAATTTTTCATTAATTTGTAAAGTACGAAAATGAAAAGAAAATGAAACCATATTTAAATGTATGAAAAAAAACCCCTTATATTACATTCTTAGATTATTTTCCTTTGTACAGAGCTCAATTTAGGTATGACAAAAGTGCTGCAATTAATTCATTTTGACAGCTAATAGAATGTTAAACACTGACTGATACCTTTTCAGAGTTCACAACTATGCAATGATGGAGAACACTATAGTGAGCCCTTTTATTAAAATACCTCGAGCCTCGAAAATACAAAAATAAAACAAAAATTGTCATTCACTCTGTATTACTTGATGTAATTCTTTCAATTACAATTAAGTACAAATTAATATTCAGTTGTGTTTTTGGGGAAACGCATGTTTGTGTATAGGCATTTTATTTACATTTGAGAGAAACTAACATTGGATGCAAACTAGCCTCTTTTTACTGAAAATTGCCTTTGTAAATTCAAAATAGGCCATTTGTGTAATTCAAGTAGATTCAATAAGTTGAAAACTCTTGCTACTTCATACTTCAATACAAAATAATGCTGGACTTTGACAAAAAGCGATTTCTGAAAATGGTAATAGTGGTAATATATATATATATATATATATATATATATATATATATATATATATATATATATATATATAGATTAAATGACCTAACTAAAAAGTGAGCAATGGTACATCTGTTTAAAAATAAAAATAAATTCTAACATCTGGGGTCTGCCATCCGGAGTTAAAGGAGATGCTATGTGACACACTTTTCACTTTTTTTCCCCCTAAAGGGGGAAGGGGGTACAAACCTTTGACACATTTTTTTTTTATACTCCTGATGAGTTTGTATCCTTCCATGCACAAGCTAATAATGGGCTTTTGGTCAGTGACTTGAAGAACGTTTTCTGTGCAAGTAAGTGTTAGAGGCTACTAGAATACAGGGGGGCGACGACACTAAACTTGCATACCCCTCGACAAATGTGCAGTTGCGCCCCTGCCCAGCAGCATGTACATAGCATTCAGGTACTGATATTTACAGCTGAAAATCTTTGAGGTTTTGTTTATGTAATTGCTTGTATCTTATGAAGTGCTGTGCTTAGAGTAGCGACTTAATTAAAACTTCGGCAGTTTACAGCCTCCTGCATCTAAACACACACAACAGAGTCTCTAGGGACTCTGTACGCTACTGCTTCTTACTGGATTAAATGCATCTATTAACATGTATATGTTTATGGAAGCCTCTCCTACTCTTAAATTTGAAGCTTTTAACTTAAATTACCTGATCAGACTATAAAATGAAGGATTATTTTCACATAGAGAAGTAATGATTTGCAGTTGGATTTAAATTAACATAACCAAAGTCTCTGGATATTGCATGAAAAATAATAGAGGAAATTAACAACTGTCTTTAAAGATTATCATGAATGGGACAAAAATTTCCATGTTTTGCTACATTAACATACAGTGTATGTACACTTTTCAGTAAGGTTCTATATGTTAATATAAGTAGAATGCAATAGTTTAATAATGTAGGTTATTGCTAATTTCTACATTAAAAATACTTTCAGCATTTTTAACAAAGTTAAAAAAGAATAATATAATATATAATATAATTTAATAAATCAACAATTTTTTTGTATTATGAAAAAAAATGAAGTACATGAATTATGTACTAAACATGAAATATGAAGTGAACTAAATTCAAATTTAGTTCATAATACTCAGTGCATTAACTATTGTTGATTAAAACTTATTATTAAGTGTAACCACTGGGTTTGTGTTGAAAGATGCCAAGTAAATAAATCACCATAAAAATGGGGCCTGGTGGAAGTTTTGGCTGCAGGTGAGAAAAGTTCAGCATATCAAAACTAATACAGTAAAGCTGGCATCCCAGGTTAGCATGGTGGTAGAATCTAAATGGAGACAAGTTATATAGTTTCTTCACAGAAACATACATTTTGACAGTTAGGAAACATTAAAAATAGCACTAAACAATATTTTGTAAAACACTGTGTATGAATGCATATAAATTTCACAGTATCTACTGCCGTTAAGGACAGTTCAAAGAGATTGTAAAGACTGTAAAGGCCGTGAGCAGCGTTTATGTGTCGGTCAGTCTGTTTGGATATGATTGGTTATTGTGGAGCCAGATAACGTGAGAGAAGAAACTGTTTTGTTTGTTTTGGACTGAATTCTCTGGCTGTGGGTCTGAAGCCATATATTCCTTAATAACACATATACCTGCAGTGTTTAAATCTCCTGGATAAATATATATATATATATATATATATATATATATATATATATATATATATATATATATATATTGCAATAATATTAACAGATATATGAATGAAAACCTACCCAAATGCACTTTAAAACTTATGTTTTGCTCCATTCATCTCTCTTTTCAGATTAGTGTGTACAAAGTAGTTTAGTGTTATTCATTAACTAATGTTGATTAAAACTTGTCACAAAGTGTTACCAATCACTTGAATAACAGAAAAAAAAAGAACAGAACAGAAAAAAAATTGGCATGCATTTGCATGCTTTATTACTTTAGATATTAGAATTAAATATTTGCACCACATTCATAAATTTGATCCATTTTTATAGCCATTTCTGCAAATTTTTATTTATTTATTTATTTTATTTTATTTTTCTGGCAGGTTGATTGTTGAAAGCCCATTAAATCTCAAAAGAAAGCTAAAAAAAAAAAAAATAGAAAAGAAAAAAAATCCACTATGACACTATGCTATTTAGCAATCAGGTTTTATATCTGAGGCTTCAACAGCAATATTTGAATGGGACAGGTGCAGAGAGTGGTGGAGGCTTGATTTATTTATGCATCTGTAGGAGCAAGGTTACTTGGTTATTGGAAGGACTCAATATTACATTCCTAGACCCAAAATCCCCATCCCCCCAGCATGGTATAAATAGGTTTAGACCAGAAGAGCTGCCAGGCACCCCCTTGGCTTTTGTCTTTTAATTAACCTTCGCTAGTTCTGTTCATAGCGCAAATGTGGTTCAGTTGATAAGGTGCTCTGAATTACTTATTCAGGCACACACATCCCCATATTCACAGCAATCGTTAGTATTAGCATTACAGTCTAGTTATAATGGTTTAGGTAATCAGCGTCTATTTCATATTCAAGAAACAGTTTGAGAAAATGTATGTGCCTACAGTGTACCTTAAAGGGAGTAAAAGAAATAGCATAGTACCATGTTAAAGTACAAACAGAAAGAATAAAGAGATGAAACAAGCTACAATTATCAAGTATAAAGTGTTTTTTTTTTTCTGGGCCTGACCAGTGGACTGAATCCTTCAAAATATGTCTGCATGTGAGAAAATCTGAAGCATCTTCCTTCTATGGTCCATTTCTGCCCAATGTAGATTAGGTCTGGCGGCCTCCCAGCAGCCCACTCAATGTCTCCATCAGCCAGCACTGTCGAAATGGTGTGATTAAAATGGGCGCCACTGGCACACCCAGATGGGCCATTGTTCCATATGCATTCCACCTGCGCCACCGAAACCCACGCCAAGCTCATGGGCACAACAGTTTCTGATTGGGAGTTTCTATAGCAACGCTTTAAGCTGGGTGGGGGGTGGGATTTATAAAATGCAACATGGGAGTATTTTTCACTCTTCTCGCTCTCTTTTTCTAATAGCCAGGCTTGGCACAGGATGCCAAGTAAATAAATCACCATTAATAATAATTTGCATATGGGGCCTGGTGGAAGTGTGCAGTGTCATTGGCTGCAGGTGAGAAAAGCTCAGCGTATCAAAACTAAAGCAGTAAAGCTGGCACCCCAGGTATATAAGTGTGGTGGTTGAAACTAAATGGAGACAATCTTTAAGGTCTATTTTATGATGGAAGTGTTAAAAAAAGGACAAATTAAAGTTTCTTCACACAAGGAAACAATAAATGCAGTACTAAACAATACATTGTAAAACACTAAGGAATGTATGGTATACAAATTTCCCTGTGTTTACTACCCTTAAGGACAGTTTAAAAAGATTGCAAAGATTGTAAGGTCAAGGCCATGGACAGCATGCACATATTGGTTAGTCTGTTTGGATGTTGTTGGCTATTGTAGAGTCAGACAGCTTGAGGGAAGAAACTGCTTTGGTTGTTTAGCCCAAATTCTCCAGATGGAATGACCATTTGCATGTCATGGGATGTGGAGAGGGATCCGTTTCGATGCTGTGGGCCTGAAGTTGTATGTTTCTTAATAACAAGCTTGTGAGAAAGTTCATAAACAACCAAAACCCATTTGATATCTGCAGTGTTTAAATCTCTTTAAAATGTTTTGTTGCATTAATAGTAACAGATATGTGAATCAAAAACCACCCATATGCACTTTAAAACTCACATTTAGCTCCATTCATCTCTGCTTTTCAGCTTAGTGTGTACAAATTATGTGCATTGGTTTGTAACTGGAGGGCAGTGTGTTGAGGCTGTGTTCAGCCTGCCTGCAGAATTTAATAAGAACATGGCGACCATCCAGTGGCAGTGAGCAAAGGGATTGGCTGAACACCTAGATAAAGGGAGGCAGGGGGAGGTTCTTACATTATTCAACTGGAATAAGACCCCCCTCACCTGCATCCAAGTGGATAAAATCCATTAAAGCCGCCTCAGGCTCAGAGAAACTGGGAAAATTTCCCAATAATTTTATTCACTTCATTTTTTTTTTAAGGCATAAAATTAGTTTTAGAGAATTAAATCTCAAGTTTCCTATGCCTCCCTATTCAGGTTTCACTTGCTGTACTGACAGCATGGGTATCATATGAAAGAAATATGAATATGTGAAGGTGTGTGTGTGTGTGTGTGTGTGTGTGTGTGTGTGTGTGTGTGTGTGTGTGTGTGTGTGTGTGTGTGTGTGTGCTAAAAATGGATTTCCTCTTAATAAACTAGAGTGGGAAGGTGTATTGCCATATATATTTTCAGGTATAAGGACTATCTCATATATGGGCAAAAGACAAATTTTAGACCAGAGGCAATATTTACAGATTACTCAGAGAATCAGCACTGTTTGCTGTTCACAGGAGAGTCCGAGTAACAATGCTGACAGTGACCATTCTCACATACACTTTTGTTTGGTTTCTCAATGCCCAATTCATATTTATACCACATCCTTGGCACAAGCCTCCTTGAGGCGATATGTGGGCAGTCCTCATGCATAGAATGATGTCTTTATGGAGCGATGTATGCGAGGCAGCGCTTGCCAAATCACCTCAATTACTCTGTGGGCTGCCATTGCACACTCGATTGGTTGGGCATGGAGTCAAGCTATTATTGCACATGTGGTGGGACAATTAATCTCCTTCGTTGCTGAGGAGAACTGCTAATTCTGATGAGACCCTATAAGAGTCAGGGTCTGTTATTGAAATCTGGGTGATTTTGCCATTATTTTGTTAAGAGGGTTTTGTGTTGTAGTAATTTTGATGTTGCAGTGCTTCATTGTCCATTCAAGAGTGGTAATAATAAAATGGAATACATTCACATGAGGAGAGTTGGTCACAGGTTTTTTTTGTAGACAGCTATTAGGATTAAAGTAAACCATTTAAAGACCACATACTGGTAAAATGTATACATTACAAGTTACTTTGGTTGATTTTAAAACAAAGTAGGTAGGCAAACATTTAATATCAATAACAAACTACAATAATTCAGATTACATAATTTTTCATCATGGTCCTCAAATCTGACTGGACGATCAAACTACTGTCATTGAACAATTAATTAAACACAACTGACTCAAATGACACTCATAAAGATGGCTAATCAAATGATTAGCATTTTTCCATCTCAAAAATATATCTAAATTACGGCCTATGCTCTCAATGTCAAATGCAGAAATGGTAATCCATGTGTTTATGACCTCAAGGTTAGACTATTGTAATGCTCTATTGGGTAGTTGTTCTGCACGCTTAGTAAACAAACTCCAGTTAGTCCAAAATGCAGCAGCTAGAGTTCTTACTAGAACCAGGAAGTATGATCATATTAGCCCGGTCCTGTCAACACTGCACTGGCTCCCTATCAAACATCGTTTAGATTTTAAAATCTTGCTTATTACTTATAAAGCCCTGAATGGTTTAGCGCCTCAGTATTTGAACGAGCTCTTGTTACATTATAGTGCTCCACATCTGCTGCGTTCTCAAAACTCTGGCAATTTGATAATACCTAGAATATCAAAGTCAACTGCGGGCGGCAGATCCTTCTCCTATTTAGCGCCCAAATTCTGGAATAACCTACCTAACATTGTTCGAGAGGCAGACACACTCTTGCAGTTTAAATCTAGATTAAAGACCCAACTCTTTAACCTGGCTTACACATAACAATACACTTCTAATATACAAATCCGTTTTAGGCTGCATTAATTAGGTAAACCGGAACCGGGAACACTTCCCATAACACCCGATGTACTTGCTACATCGTTAGAAGAATGGCATCTACGCTCATATTAGTCTGTTTCTCTCTTATTCCGAGGTCACTGTAGCCACCAGATCCAGTCTGTTTCCAAGTCAGAGGGTCACTGCAGTCACCCGGATCCAGTATGTCTCCAGCACAGATGGTGGATCAGCACCTAGAAAGGACCTCTACAGCCCTGAAAGACAGCGGAGACCAGGACAACTAGAGACCCAGAGACAGATCCCCTGTAAAGACCTTGTCTCAGACGACCACCGGGACAAGACCATAGGAAACAGATGATTCTTCTGCACAATCTGACTTTGCTGCAGCCTGGAATTGAACTGCTGGTTTCGTCTGGTCAGAGGAGAACTGATTCTTAGGTTTTTGACTTTGTTTGGAACTGTTTACCTTGGCAGAGCAAAAATAAACAAATCAACCAACATTTTTATATCTAAAATGTAAGCTACCTAAAGCTACCCTCACCTTAATTTTTTCTCTGCACAAAATCGTATCTCAGCACTTGTGATAAATGGCCAAGCTATTTTTAATTATGTGATTTCATCTGAATATGATAAAATTTGTGAAATTTAGTTAATTGAAGTTTTGTGGTTAATCTGATTTTGTGTCTCTGGAAAATGGTGATCTATGACATTGCATTATGTTGAATATCAAAGTTTTTTTTCTGTTTGTTAATGAGGGGTTTGTGGATACACAATTTGTGAGGTAAAAGTTAAATATTGTTTTCTTTTTAAGCAAAAATATAAAATGAGATCCTTGGAGTAGGATGTAACCTTCTTTCCTAGGGGTAAGATGCTTATTATTAAATATTTCCACGAATTAGATTTTATTTCTGGCATCTTCACTTTCATTAAAACCAATAGTTCAATTGAATGAAATTATTATATTTGCATTCATAGTTTTGCTATTATGACATGTCTTCAATAAAATTAAGACAATTAAATATGTAAATATTCACATACATGTGGAAACTTTTATATAACTGTTTTACAACCAGTGATTCTACTGAGGGTTGCCATTGTGGATGATCTATGGCCAATTTTTCTCAGTCATTGTAACAAAATTTCAGCTTTACACTACCCACTGCCAGTGGTGGAAAGAGTACTGAAAAAAAAAATATACTCAAGTAAAAGTACCATTACCTTCCAAAAAAGTAGTGTGAGTAGAGTAAAAAGTGCTTGTCCAAAAAAACTATTTGAGTAAGAGTAAAAGAGTAGCTTATTTAAAATAACTCATAAGTAGTAAGTAGTTATTACTGAGCTGTAGATTCTACCCCCTTATAATAAACACTATAAACTGCAATTTATACATTTAGAAAATACTGTACAAGATCGAATGTAGTTCTTAATTAGTTTGAGAACAGAGAAAGACCATTTCATTAATCGGCTCTGGTGTCGTGCCCACATTACCACTTCAGGAGTGCATCTCCAATCGTTTTAACAACCACACCTCAAGACATGTTTAGATATTTTATTTCAATACATTTGTCATGTTTCAGTCCTGAAAATTAGTTTGTGTTGAACTAATTTACACACCCCAAACCTTCTGTTGCAAATTCCAAAGTGTAATTTTAGAGCTAATAATGGAGGTTTGAGGCAGTTATATGCAGTCTAATGCAGTTATTAATGCAGTCTAATGCAGCTATTAATGCAGTCTAATGCAGCTATTAGAGAGCTAGAGAGAGAGAGAGAGAGAGAGAGAGAGAGAGAGAGGGAGAGAGAGATTAAGCGTGTGTAGCAGAATCTCTACTAATAGCGAATCTTTAAGTTGAACTGCTTTAAGAACGTCGCTACTGAAAAATGTCAAGTAGCTTTATTTCAGCTTCTAAACTATTTTATTGATAAATTCAAGAGAACAGGAGAAGGAAAGCATGATTTTCTTATGTAAAAAATGGTGGACAACATGGAAATAGTTTGTTATTTTTATCCTATTGTTTGTTATTTTATTTGATCAATGTCTTTTGGGGTTTTGGTTATTTTTCCTGTTGTATATAGCCACAACAAAAATATTATATAGGCCTATCTCTTCAATGTAATTGGGGCCCCCTGATCGAGCAAGCAGGCATGTGCCTTGAATGGGTAAATTCTGCCCTGAGTACAATCATCACCATTTAAATCATTAAGTTTGAAAAAATAGATTTAGAAACAAGTATAAGGCCACTGAGACAGAGCATGATATTGTTGTACATAAAATATTAATGTTTAGAACAGTGCAAATAATACAAAAACCATTAGAAACTCATATGAGAGTTCAGCATCACACACCATGATATGGGTTAAAATGAAAGATTAAAAAGAGCCAATTTCTCTCCAAAACAGTGCCTGTTTTATCATTTTGCAATAAAGAAATGAGAATCACTAAACGTGATAATTTATGTAACAATTTTAACAAATGCACAGGATGGCATCATCCTCTACCTTTTAATGCTGGGACACACCAAGCTGACGGTCATCCATCGGCCAATGCAAGGCCTTTGGTGAGCGTCTGTTGGGCTAGTTTGTTTGGTGTGTTCCACACGTCGGCTCTCGTCGGGCTCACGTCAGTGGCAGTTTGCCCAATTCAACATGTTGAATCGGTATTGGGGCCGTCAGGACAGTGAAATTCAAAAAATAAGCAAACACTGCTTTGTTTACGTTTCATATATCTGTGTTTATCTCGTATATCTTTGTTTAGATTTCTCCTTTTGAATGACAAATATTTACTATTGATAGCTGCTGATATAGACAGCTAATTCATCTCATGCAGGTGCAGAATGCACGTGTTAGTGTGCAGTCGGCTGTAGTCTGCACGGTGTTCAAGGGCAGATTTTTGGTCCAGATGCTGCTGATGCAAGGCGACAACACCGTCGGCTTTCATCGCAGTTAGTTCTTTGAAGTCGGCTTGGTGTGTCCCGGCCTTTACACATTTACTCAAATTGTTATACTGATAATACAATTTGTGAGGAAAAAACACAATACCCGCAACCTCACACCAAATTTCAGGCCCTTTAGGTAGGGCCAGCATATATATGGATCATTTAGTAAGCAGAAATACGAAATTTACTGTAAAGGGGTGGTTGATTCTGATTTCACTTTTTTAACTTTAGTTAGTGTGTAATTTTGCTGTTTGAGCATAAACAATATCTGCTAAGTTACAATGCTGAAAGTTCAACGCAAATGTAGATAGCCTATTTTCTTTTAAAATTATAGCAGTTTAATGCCTACAGTTATGGCTGGTAAGGACTACAAGAAGCTACTTCCCTGGTAGGTGACATCACAAACCCTCAACAAGCGAGCAATATTTACTGGCAAACACTTCTTACTCTTACAAAAATGCTACAAAGCAATTGTTATGTTTTTGCACTTACACAACAGTAAGGAAGACAATCGGATCAGCGCTTATCTGGAACACGTCTTTACTGCACAATTGCAGTTCTCACACTTAACCCTACAGTACGCAAACACAGAATACTCTGTTAGTAATTGACTCAATATGCAACAGTTCCTCCCCTCCAGCCTTGATGCACACACTTTAAGCTGCACAAATTTAACATTACGATGAAGAACAAAGGCCCGCATAATGAGCTGCATAATGAGCCTTTCAGTCAGGTATGTGACCAAGAGGGAAGAGTTACAATAAAGAATGTGAGGACAAAATAATTTTTTATGTATTATTTTATGTTTTTATTTTTATTATTAAATATTTTTATGTTTGTAGTTTATTTAGAATATATTTAATTATCCCACAAAATAACTTGACATTCACTTGTGAGTGCAGTTAAACAGTTTATTAGGGACAATAAACGTCCTTTCATCAAGCACGGTGAGTAATGGCTTCTCCTGCTATTGTTATTTGCACTGCTTGCCACATGTATAGTTTATCTATCTCTGTCGGTGATGAGGGATTCACATGTGATAAATGCAGGGAAATAGTTAGGCTGACAGAGAAGATTTCAGAATTAGAGACACGCATCCAAACTTTAATTGAGGACAGTAAGAATGTGAGGGCTCTAGATACGGCTTTGGATGCGTCTAGCTCAGGGAGTCCTGTACATTGTTCGTTTCCGGTAACAGGGCCTTTGCAGCAGGGCAACTGGGTGACTGTGAGGCGGCATAGTCGTGGGTCTAAACACCACTCTTCTGTTCCGATCAAAATATTAAACAGGTTCTCCCCACTCAGTAATGCACCCACTGAGAAACCTGATGAAAGTGCTCTAGTTATTTGCGATTCTATTGTACGGAATGTGAAAATAGAGACACCAGCCACCATAGTCCAATGTTTACCGGGAGCCAGAGCGCCTGACATCTTAGCAAATTTAAAAGTGCTGGCTAATGCTAAACGTAAATACAGTAAGATTGTTATTCACGCCGGTGCTAATGATGTTCGACTTCGCCAGTCGGAGATCACTAAAAATAACATTAAAGAGGTGTGTGTGAACTTGCAAGCATTATGTCAGACACTGTAATATGCTCTGGTCCCCTCCCTGCTTACTGTGGTGATGAGATGCATAGCAGATTGTCATCACTCAATAGCTGGATGTCTAAGTGGTGCCCGCAGAATAACATAGGTTTCATAGACAATTGGACAAGCTTTTGGGGCAGACCTGACCTGTTGAAAAGAGATGGTCTTCATCCCTCCTGGGGTGGTGCCCAATGTTCCCTCTAAGCTGCGCGCGCGCGGCCGCGCACTTCTTCCACCGCAGCCGCGCAGAAGAAATAATGTGCCGCGCACACGCATAAATGAGTTTGGAAAGCCATTTGCGAAAGCGAATGAATTGCAATGCTCGGATAAACCGCTACAGAGTTGATATCACGATAGAGTTAGAACCGGTGAATGCGGTTAGTTTCATAGAAAAGGAATGTGCGGCAATGTATTAAAGAAGAGCGGCTTGATTAAGTGCTGGAAATAGCGGATGATGGGCACAGAACGGTAACGAAACTCAGAGACATTTACAGTCACACACAGGTGTAGTTTACATAGCTATAGAAGAATTGACGTTCACGTTTTTTTTTTTTAAATATTTAACTTACAGATCTCAGTTTAAATGCTTCAGTTTCTATTCTATTCTATCAGTTTAAATGCTTCAGTTTCTATTCTATTGTATTCTATTCTATCAGTTTAAATGCTTCAGTTTCTATTCTATTCTATCAGTTTAAATACTTCAATTTCTATTCTATTGTATTCTATTCTATCAGTTTAAATGCTTCAGTTTCTATTCTATTGTATTCTATTCTATCAGTTTAAATGATTCAGTTTGTATTCTATTCTATTCTATTCTATTCTATTCTATTCTATCAGTTTAAATGCTTCAGTTTGTTTTGATATTATATTATGTTAGGCCTATATTATAAACCTAATAAATAATTGACCTTGTTTTTTAATGGAGTCTCTGCTCATCAAGGATGTATTTATTTTATCGAAAATACAGAAGAAAAAAACAGTAATTATTGCAATTTCTAATATTGGTTTCCTGTTTTAATATACTTTAAAATATAATTTATTTCCGAGGAGCAAAGCTGAATTTTCAGCATCATTACTCCAGCCTTCAGTGTCATATTATCCTTCAGAAATCATTCTAATATGCTGATTTACTATCAGTGTTGAATATGTTGTAATGCTTAATATTTTTACTTATTTTTGGAACATGTGATACTTTTTTTCTTTGATTCTTAGATTAATAAAAAGTTAAAAAGAACAGCATTTATTCAAAATAGAAATCTTTTCTAAAAATATGTCTTTATTATCACTTTTTATCCATTTAACACATTCTTGCTGAATAAAAGTATTAATTTCTTTAAAAAAAGAAAAAAAATTAAGGACCACAAACTTTTTTAGTAGTGTATATTGTAACACAAAATTTCTATTTTGAATAAACACTGTCCTTTTTAACTTTTTATTTATCAAAGAATCCCAAAAAAAATCACATGTCCCCAAAAAATATTAAGCAGCACAACAGTTTCCAGCACTGATAATAAATCAGCATATTAGAATGATTTCTGAAGGATCATGTGACACTGAAGACTGGAGTAATGATGCTGAAAATTGCTTTGCTTCATAGGAATAAATTATATTTTAAAGTATATTAAAATAGAAAACTTTTATTTTAAATTGCAATAATATTTCACAGTATTATTTTGTGAAATAATATTCAGTAAGTTTTATCAGGTAATCTAAAATGTACATCATTTAGTCACGGGTCAAATCAAATACAAATAGCACATTTAAGTTTATAGTTACACACTTTTTTTGTGCGCGCTGTACAGGTCTGGTATAAACGATGTTTTTGCACAGGTGGCCGAAATGTCCGCCCAATAGAGAAAAGTTTTGCTCAGCAAGAAAAAAAAATTAGAGGGAACATTGGTGGTGCCGCTCTTCTTTCTAGAAATATGGCACATAGTCTTAGAGTTTGTACTTGACTAACTGGGGCCCAGGTCAGGAAGCAGACAGACTGGCTAAACCGACCGTCTGCTAGCCGCCTCCAGTCACAGAAGTCAGTTAATTCTCAGCACATAGAGACTCTTTCACCTAGATATCACACTATAGAGACTGTGTCTGTTCCCCGGGCTAGACAATACAAAAAACATCCAAACCAATTTAAGAGCAACAATTTAATTGAGATTCAACAAATAAAAAACAGATGCAATACGGATAAACAAATGATAAAGCTTGGCTTATTGAATATCAGGTCCCTTTCTACGAAAGCATTTTTTGTAAATAATATGATCACTGATCATAATCTAGATGCACTCTGTTTGACAGAAACCTGGCTAAAACCTGATGATTACATTATTTTAATTGAGTCTACACCCCAAGATTACTGTTATAAATATGAGCCACGTCCAAAAGGTAAAGGGGGAGGTGTTGCTTCAATTTATAACAATGTTTTCAGGATTTCTCAGAGGGCAGGCTTCAAGTATAACTCGTTTGAAGTATTGGTGCTTAATATAACATTATCCAGAGAAACAAATGTTAATGATAAATCCCCTGTGATGTTTGTACATGGCTACTGTATACAGGCCACCAGGGCACCATACAGACTTTATTAAAGAGTTTGCTGATTTTACATCCGAGTTAGTGCTGGGTGCAGATAAAGTTTTAATTGTTGGTGATTTTAATATCCATGTTGATAATGAAAAAGATGCATTGGGATCAGCATTTATAGACATTCTGAACTCTATTGGGGTTAGACAACATGTCTCAGGACCTACCCATTGTCGAAATCATACTCTAGATTTAATACTGTCATATGGAATTGATGTTGATGGTGTTGAAATTATGCAGCCAAGCGATGATATCTCAGATCATTATTTAGTTTTGTGCAAACTTCATATAGCTAAAACTGTAAATTCCACTTCTTGTTACAAGTATGGTAGAACCATCACTTCTACCACAAAAGACTGCTTTGTAAGTAATCCTCCTGATGTATCCCAATTCCTTAGCATATCCAAAACCTCAGAACAACTTGATGATGTAACAGAAACTATGGACTCTCTCTTTTCTAGCATTTTAAATACAGTTGCTCCTTTACGCTTAAGGAAGGTTAAGAAAAACAGTCTGACACCGTGGTGTAATGAGCACACTCGCACCCTAAAGAGATCAGCCCGGAAAATGGAGCGCAGCTGGAGGAAAACAAAACTAGAAGTATTTCATATTGCTTGGAGGGAAAGTAACCTATCTTACAGAAAAGCATTAAAACCTGCTAAATCTGATTACTTTTCGTCTCTTTTATAAGAAAACAAACATAACCCCAGGTATTTATTCAATACAGTGGCTAAATTAACGAAAAATAAAGCATCAACAAGTGTTGACATTTCTCAACATCACAGCAGTAATGACTTTATGAACTACTTTACTTCTAAAGTCGATACTATAAGAGATAAAATTGTAACCATGCAGCCATCAGCTACAGTATCACATCAGACAGTGCACTATAGTTCCCCTGAGGAACAGTTCCACTCATTCTCTACTATAGGAGAGGAAGAATTGTATAAACTTGTTAAATCATCTAAACCAACAACATGTATGTTAGACCCTATTCCATCTAAGCTCCTAAAAGAGGTGCTTCCAGAAGTCATAGATCCTCTTCTGACTATTATTAATTCCTCATTGTTATTAGGGTATGTCCCAAAATCCTTCAAACTGGCTGTTATTAAGCCTCTCATCAAAAAACCACAACTTGACCCCAAAGAACTAGTTAATTATAGACCGATCTCGAATCTCCCTTTTCTTTCAAAGATACTAGAAAAGGTAGTATCCTCACAATTATATTCCTTCTTAGAGAAAAATGGCATCTGTGAGGATTTCCAGTCAGGATTTAGACCGTATCATAGTACTGAGACTGCTCTGCTTAGAGTTACAAATGACCTGCTCTTATCATCTGATTGTGGTTGTATCTCTCTATTAGTGCTATTGGATCTTAGTGCTGCGTTCGACACTATTGACCACACTATTCTTTTGCATAGACTAGAACACTTTGTTGGCATTAATGGAAGTGCATTAGCATGGTTTTAAATCGTACTTATATGACCGCCATCAATTCGTAGCAGTGAATGTAGAGGTATCATATCGTTCACAAGTGCAGTATGGAGTACCGCAAGGCTCAGTACTAGGGTCGTTACTCTTCACGCTTTACATGTTACCCTTGGGAGATATCATCAGGAAACATGGTGTTAGCTTTCACTGTTATGCTGATGATACTCAGCTCTATATTTCATCGCGGCCTGGCGAAACATACCAATTTGAAAAACTAACGGAATGCATAGTTGATATAAAAAACTGGATGACGAGTAATTTCTTACTGCTAAATTCTGAAAAAAAAACAGGGGTGTTAATTATAGGACCTAAAAGCTCTGCATGTAATGACCTAGAATGCTGTCTAAGCCTTGATGGCTGCTCTGTCAATTCTTCGTCATCAGTTAGGAACCTAGGTGTGCTATTTGATAGCAACCTTTCCTTAGAAAGCCACGTTTCTAGCATTTGTAAAACTGCATTTTTCCATCTCTCAAAAATATATCTAAATTACGGCCGATGCTCTCAATGTCAAATGCAGAAATGTTAATCCATGCGTTTATGACCTCAAGGTTAGACTATTGTGATGCTCTATTGGGTGGTTGTTCTGCACGCTTAGTAAACAAACTCCAGTTAGTCCAAAATGCAGCAGCTAGAGTTCTTACTAGAACCAGGAAGTATGATCATATTAGCCCGGTCCTGTCAACACTGCACTGGCTCCCTATCAAACATCGTATAGATTTTAAAATCTTGCTTATTACTTATAAAGCCCTGAATGGTTTAGCACCTCAGTATTTGAACGAGCTCTTGTTACATTATAGTCCTCCACGTCCGCTCCGTTCTCAAAACTCTGGCAATTTGATAATACCTAGAATATCAAAGTCAACTGCGGGTGGCAGTTTCTTCTCCTATTTAGCGCCCAAACTCTGGAATAACCTACCTAACATTGTTCGGGAGGCAGACACACTCTTGCAGTTTAAATCTAGATTAAAGACCCATCTCTTTAACCTGGCTTACACATAACATACTAATACACTTCTAATATCCAAATCCGTTAAAGGATTTTTAGTGCTGCATTAATTAGGTAAACCGGAACCGGGAACACTTCCCATAACACCTGATGTACTTGCTACATTGTTAGAAGAATGGCATCTACGCTCATATTAGTCTGTTTTTCTCTCTTATTCCAAGGTCACCGTAGCCACCAGATCCAGTCTGTATCCAAGTCAGATGGTCACTGCAGTCACCCGGATCCAGTATGTATCCAGCCCAGAAGGTGGATCTGCACCTAGAAAGGACCTCTACAGCCCTGAAAGACAGCGGAGACCAGGACTAGAGCCCCAGAGACAGATCCCCTGTAAAGACCTTGTCTCAGACTGAGCCAGAACTGGTCCCCGAACTGAGCCTGGTTTCTTCCAAGGTTTTTTTCTCCATTCTCTCACTGATGGAGTTTTGGTTCCTTGCCGCTGTCGCCTCTGGCTTGCTTAGTTGGGGACACTTCATTTACAGCGATATCGTTGACTTGATTGCAAATTATTTCACAGATACCATTTAAACTGAACTGAGCTGCATGATGACATCACTGAATTCAATGATGAACTGCCTTTAACTGTCATTTTGTATTATTGACACACTGTTTTCCTAATTAATGTTGTTCAGTTGCTTTGACGCAATCTTTTTTGTTTAAAGGACTATATAAATAAATATGACTTGACTTGACTTGACTGACTTTCAAAGCTGAATTTTTAGCATCATTACTCCAGTCGCACGATCCTTCAGAAATCATTCTAATATTCTGATTTGCTACTCAAAAACATTTATTATTATTATTTATTTTATTTTATTTTTGATTAATTGAAATAACAGCATCATTTGTAGCATGATTATTGTATTTCTCATCACTTGTGAGCTAAATAAAAGTTTTAATTTCTATATATACTGACTCCCAGCTTTTGAATGGTATAGTGTATATTGTTACACTTGGAGTAAGACTGGAGTAATGATGCTGAAAATTTAGCTTTGATCACAGGAATAAATTAATTTTTTTAATATATTCAAATAGAAAGCAGTTATTTAAAATAGTAAAAATATTTCACAATATTACTGCTTTAGGAAATTCACTTTTCTGTATTTTGGATCAAATATATGCAGGCTTGTGTAAGGATCCACCCACCGGCCCAAAAAGTGAAATCCAGCGGCCTGGTCGAAGGTTAATGCGTATTTGGTCATTTACTTGCGCTTCTGAATTTATCATGATTTAGTTTGAATTTTAGTCTAGCTCCATGTACAATCTGACTCCAAATTTCATGTGATCATTAAATTTAGGCAATGTTTTTTGTTAAAAACTGATCACAAATATCGATTGTTTATTAATTTAGATACTTGATTATCCTGGACTCAATATACTCTCAATTATCCGTTCACTGGGGACCTAATGTCTCTTTTAAGCTTCACGTGGATCTTACAAACACAAACTCGCCAGTCTGATGTTAGTCAGAGGATGTAGGTAGACTAATACCCGTTTTGCCTGCCGCCTACTGCTTGCTTATGACAAAAAGTGTAGTTCACTTAGTCCTTGCCCGTACAACTTGCTGATACCAGTGATAGACAGAAATCAGAAGGTGTCCGATGACGTGCCTACTGCTCCTATCATTCTCGAGCCTTCAGTTTGACCAATCCTGGTCATAGATTTGTGGTAACAAAAGCCTCCTCACAGTTTACTAGTCATAATGATTTCAGGAGAGTTTAAGATAAATCAAATATAACAATTTATTATTAGTCAGGTAAAATTGTATCATGCCAATTACATAATGAAACAATTAGAAGCCAATTTAGAAAGGATAGTGTAATTGTGAATCACATTGTAACTGCGTGGTAACCCACTCCTGTACATAGACACTGTAGCCATATGGGGAACCACAAAGTGATCCACGCAGGAGACAAACAAATTTAACACAGTCACACATGTAACAGTTAGCCTAATTTAAGACACATGGTCTAAAATGCATAGCAAAGCACTCAGGTGTTTTAGAGAATAAACTTAACTAGCCAATGTGTGCAGGTAGTAGCACAAACAACTATACAGTGTGCTCTATGGGCACAATGTGTTCAATACAATTACATTTTTGAATAAATAATTGTTTTAGCATTTTAGGAAAGATACATAGTATTGAGCATATGAGATACACTCCACACTATGGGCTGATCTGACTACAGAATCGCCCCGTAATGTTTTGTCACTACCCTTATATACTGATACCAGATAAAGACAAAGAAATCTTCAAATCAGTTGTAAAAACATAAAATACCTTTTGATTCTTTAGGTTCCCGTGATCACATCAGGGTCACACCTAGCTGGAGATAAACATTATCACAGACCCTTAAAGGGGGACACACCCACTCCTCAGCAGAACACCATTCTACAAAAGTTTTCAATCTTTCTCATAATATAAATGACTACTGTGAAATTGAGACCATTTTACCAATTGCACAGAGACCTTTAAAATGACAACAAACATGAAAAGTTTACGGTCATGAATCCTGAAGATATAGTAAATGTTTTATGTCAGCGTAGCAACTTTTAGTTGCCTGGACCATGTGCCCAGGGGGGAAGGATGGGTGAAGGGACCAAAGAGCAAATGGTCTTTCTTCCAGATCTTCCTATCTGTTGTCTTGTGGCATGGCATTTGCATTGCGAGAGTTTCTGGGTGTTTGGCTCCACGAGGCAAGGCAACACTAGTTGATGAGTAGAGTTGACATCTGAAAGAACAACATAAAGACAGGTTGAGAAAAGCACTGCAGAAATCACATCAGTGACACGCCCAGTCCCTTGAGCGTAGGCTTCCTGTGTCACTGCAGTCTTTTTAGTCAGGTGTGTTTCCACCTGTACTGGCTGTGGTGATACTCAGTCTGTAGGATTACTTGATGTATCAGGTCTGTTGAGTTGATCAAGCATGAGCTGAAAGTGTCCTTCTACTCTAGGGAAACATCTGGGTCCAGTGCTGTCCTCCCCAGGATGTTTATCTGACCTGCTGAGAAGCTTTCTGTCACCTTCAGGCAGAAGGTGGGATTGCAGGATTTGTCAGATAGGTGAAGAAATAATTTCACTGATGATGCTCCAATGTGTGCAAGACATCTAAACAACTTCTGAATGACCATGCAATAATTGTACACTGATGACTTTGGTGATGTTGTGGGATGAGAAAAGGGGTTATAAAATAAACAAAAATACACAAAAGAACGACCATGTCAAAATAAGGTCTCCATTTTTCAGAGTAAAATATTCAGCAAACAGTTCAACTTTATGTACATTTTGTATGTTTGTTTTGTGTCACAGGTCGGGAGGGCCAAGCTAGACTGCGCCCACCCCTAAACCAGCACCACCTCGAGGAGCGTATCAGAGGGAAGAGTCGGAGACAGAGAATAAATTTAACAAGTTTTATTTTGAAGTAAAAGCAAATTGGAAATCCTAATCTAAAATCTTCTTCTTTGTTGCCCTCAGGGATTGAAGGTGAACAGTGCAGCGACCGGGGACTCTCCCACCCTCTTCCTCTGTGCGGGCCCCGCAATAGATGGACAGATGGGTGGTCAAGTAGGTATTTCACAGGTGGGGATACGATCGGCAAGCCAGCAGTCTGGTAAGTCTCCTCTGGTAATTAAATACTTCCAAACTTCCTTCCCTTTTTCACAGATGCAGAATTTGGGACGGATGGATATCGGTCAGGTCCGTACACGGCAGATACACAGCCTTGAGGTGGGGATGTGTTTGGCAAGTGAGGGGTCCGGTAAGTCTCCTCCGGTAAGTACAGTAGGTAGACATCCAAAATGGGTAATACCGCCACGCGTACAGCCGCCGCAGGGCCGTGGCGTTAACTGCAAGTCAGTCGCGTGTTAAAATCATTCGCCATACTACCGCCAGGTGGCGCAAAGGGACGGATTGCGAACTGAATGTAATGGTAAAATGAAAGGAAGACGTTAAACAACAATAACATTATGATATACATTATAACATCCTTAAAAGCCATTAAAAAAAAAATAGAATAGTCTTAGGCTACAGTCTACTCAAAGATTTAAAGAAAGACCTTTACACAAAGGCTCTTATGCATGCTATTGTTATTAAACAGTCATTACATACATACACACATATACATATATATATATATATATATACACATATACATATACATATACATATGGATTAAAAGCTAAAGGTTTTCATTTCGGTTCATTCTTGGTTAAAAAAAATAAAATAAAAAATTATAATAATCTTCAGGTTCCATTTGCAGAGCGAAATGAGAACGGTCCAGCATTTACAAATAATTCTTATTCACTCTGTTATTATTCTTGACTTTTCAAATTGCTAACACTTTGCATTTTTGAATTATGCCTTTACTGTGTGACCAAAAATTGTGAATTCTGACTTTGATCGCGCTGGTGCCTCACGCGCACATATTCATTGGAAACAGCAGTCGTTCACCAAGGCATGCGGCGCGAGCAGCGGGCCACTTTGGCAAATTTTTGCTCATTATGATTTTTTTTCCATCGATACTGAAACACGTGTGAAATCCAAAGCTTGTTTACCTAATGAATAAGAGTTTAGCTTCAAATGGGCAACGTTTGGATTTGTCCGGAATGAGAGATAAGCCCAACGTTACCTTATGTATCGCTTTAAATTATTTTTAATTATTATTATTTTATTTATTTATTTTTTATAAGCCTATTTTATTATATACTGCAATTATATTTATCCATAAGAATTATATATTTGTAATTCTTGTTCTGTTCTGATAAATTTGTTGAATTTAAAGGATTTGTTGTAAAGTGAAGGGAACTAAAAATATCCTGTTGGTACATTAGCCTATAGCATTATTAGGCCTGCCGTTATTATTTCTGATTGTAATAAAATGCAACTCACAAACTTAATTTATTTTTTAGCGTGTTTTCGTGTATGTTTTTATCCAGCTTTATTTTTCCATTGCATCTGAAAATGACTTTGTGCATCACATTCACTCCGCGCGCTCAATATGCCTCTCGCGTTGTTCAGCTGTGGACGATTTCAAAATGTTTGATATAAAGGTTGCTGTCACATTTTATACAGTAATTGTTCATTTAAAACAGAAAAAAGAAAAAGGAAAAAAAATCAAAATATATTGTTAGATTTATGCTAACATGCAATCAAGGTCTTCAGATACAATATAAGACACAAGTTCATTTAGGCTATTTAACATGCACTGTGACATTTTACCGTTTCAACTTATAAACTCCTTGAGGTTTTTAAAGTCAGTTTAATAGTATTGAAATTCAAGTTGAATCTAGTATAAAAACGGATTAAATTGCTTAAATTATTTCTATAAATTAATAAGTTAGCATGACTTTTTTAATCATTGCATTTTTTAGAGCTGTATTCGTTTTATGAAACCAAGCACCCACTTTTTTCTTTTTTTAAAATCTATTAATCGCTCGCATATCTCCTACAACCTACAAATAAGGGCTAATAGAGGTTCTTTCTTTTATTATTTATTTATAATGTTTATTCTTGGAGAAAATAAGTATTTATTTTTTAATAAAATAAGGGACGATCCAAATATTTGTAATGTACAATAATATAGGCCTATATCTGCCTGCAGTTAAAAAGTTATAATTATTTTGATTCACCCATTTATGTAGGATACAATTATTCTAAAAATAAAAATAAATAAATGTCATAAACGCCATCGGCCTGAATAAATTTTACCATTATAGAATTGGGGTAGTAATTTAGGAAAATACAGTGAAATTACAAATGGCATGGGATTTTAAAGTATGACAACTGAAGGTCTATGAAACGTTTCTATGATGCATTTTTTTAAACAATGGCACTTAAAGTTTTCAACAAATATTATTTCAACCATATAGCCTGTGAATAAATAAAATGCATACTTTTCAATGAAAGAACACAGAGTGCAGGTTGCTTCTGGTGTTTGGATTTGTACTTCAATATAATGAGATCCACGTTTAAGAATAGCCTACACTAGTTTTTTTTTTTTTTTTTTTTTTTTAAATCTCTATTTAACAGCATTAGTTTAATGATATACGTCTTCCTTCAGGCAGACTGAATGTTTTCCTGCCTTGCTAAATGTTGGGTCAGTTTGCGCGAGTCCCGCGCTGTGAAGCGGGAGTGGCTGAGGGAGGATTCCGCTTGGTCTTAAAGCCTGCCTCAAACGCATACGTTCACAAATAACAATGATTTTCGCAAAAATAATGATTAATTATCAATTGATAATTTGTTATTATTTTGGTCTAGTGAAAATAATAATATGGGCTGCGGGAAAATAATGAATAAAAAGAGTAGGGCTGCTGTGAGTGCAGGTATGTTTCAACCCAGTAACATGAGAACACACCGTTCCTCACAGCCAAAAAACAGACCGAGTTCAGCTCAGCTGGAGGGGGCTGGGGGTAGTTCTGTATAGCCTGTGGGGGTCGAGATAAAGGTGTGAATTTCTTGCTCTTTCATATGGACAGTGCCTTATGAGTGTAAATAAAAAGATCCAAACTGTTGCATTAGGGCTGGGCGATAGGCCTTATGGCCTAAAAAAAAAAAAAAAAAAAAAAATCCCCATTTTAATTGATAGGGTTTAATCCACAAAGCTTGAAAAAAAAAAATCCGTTTTACGATTTAAATCGATTTTTTTTTTTGCCTCCCTACTTAAAACCAATATTCAAATGACAAAGAAATTGTTCAAGACAAGTTTTAATATAGCTAATTCTTTATCATTTACCAGTCAAATTTATAACTGAGACAAGATGATAAATAAAAAGCAGTAACGTTATTACCTTAATACTGGAAAGACCTTCATTTTATTTATTTATTTCTTTTTTAATACTAGCCCATCATGCAATCATACAATTTCCGCACTCCCTCCGTGGATAAAGTTAAAATGTTATTTTCATAATGTAGCCTATAAAAATAAAATAAAATAAATAAATAAAATAACAGGAGAGTTTCAAAGGGGATTAGGCTATTGTGTTCAACCTTTTTTTCCTATCAAACGCCAAACTAATAACATTGTCAGCATTAAAAGGTATAATTGCTGCTTTCTGCTGTGCAAATTTTGTTTGTATTGAAAATAACAGTACATTTTCGTCAGTTATTTTATCTACAGATCGATGCATTTATATATATTTGCATTATATTTGCATTTATTATGGTCTTCTGATCGGAGAGATTATGTGTATCAAGCTATAGCTAAATATGTTTATCATGTGAATTCTTGCTAAATATGCAGTTATATTACGGGCTGTTGGCATGAATTGTACTCGTGATGGAGCGGTGCTGGAGCAAGTGAAAACCACGACGCTCCGACTTTTAAAAAATCCTCTCCTAGCTCCAGTCAGAATAACACCGCACTGCTCATACTCTGCTCGGCAGCGTGTCTCAAACCCGCGGGGGAGGCTTGAGCCCAATCACAACTATGAGCCCTGAGTGGAGCGTCGGCCATTTTATTTTGTTGAGTCCATACAATATTTTTTATAGTGTGAAATATACATTTTCACAGAATGTAGCCTATTGATGAACAATATATTGAAGTTTCTCTAAATCCCAAACAGAGTCCAGACATCAGTAAAGTATCCGTTTATGAACATGTTTTATAGGCTTTTTTTACAGACGTGATAAAAAACACAAGAGTTTTTATATATTTTGTAGACCTTATGTGATTTAAAATGCACAAACCAGAAGCACAATCTGTAGAGAAGGGCTGGCCATTCTCAAAACATAAAATATAAATTTTATTTAAATTTTCGTTTTTGGGTTTCAGAGGGAAATATCATTGTTAAGGCATCTCTCCGTTACAGACCGTTCTGGAAGAATTTATACAAACGCGTATAAAATGCTTTAAAAACTTTAACAGAGATGTCTAGAGGGTATTTAATAGATCTGCCTCCCACGTAAGATTTTTCTAGTTATTAGTCGTTCATTTGTCATTATTCAACTAATCGCAGGTTTATATTAAATTTAATCTATAATCCATAATGAGCCTTAATATATTCCGCGCTCAAGCACATGCATTAAGTTTGCCACAAAGCACAGGCAGAAGTAGCCTAATAATAGTGAAAAAGGAGACATTTTAATTATTTATTAATAAACAAATGTTTTCTTGTCGACTGCAAGATGAAATTCACAGTGCTGACTCTCTCCACATGAACGCGGCTTTAGAGAGAAATACAACCTTCACAGATTACATAATGCTTTCGTTCTGAATTGATTCATTTAAAAGACATTTCAAGTTTTCTGTAGATATATTTCTCATGTATGTGAGACACCCAGATTTTCAGTTATTTCATTAGGGAAAAAAAAAAAAAAAAAAAAAAAAAAAAAAAAAAAAAAAAAAAAAAAAAAAAAATCACGTGATCGAGATGGCGCCTCCCTGTCAGGCCATTAATAATTTTCGCACAAACACTTGAATATTAATAATTCACATTTTGCATATGCATTACAAAGTAAATATTTTTTTACATGCAATTATTCAAAATAAAACCAAACAAGATTTGTAATTAAGATAAAATGTAGACAAATAAGAATAAATGCTGCACGTGCACTCAGCATCATGCCCGACGAGCAAATCTTGCACTCTGACATTTTACAGAATATTGTACAAACCTGCATTTAAATGCGGATGCAATTTATTTGTTTCATTTATTTATTTATTTATACTTTTCTTTAATTATATGAAAGCAAGTAAAGACTCACTTAAAATCACTGAAGTTGTCAATTAATGAAGCTCTTTTTTGCATCGCGTGTATTTAGTTGATTATAATGACTTGAGTTTAATCATGAGGACGTTTTATTAATCCGTCCATTCTTTAGAGTTTCAGTGATTTAACTAAATCGTGCAGGTTTAATTTATTCGTTTCTTGTTTTAATTCGGCCTAAATAATTGGAGCGAAATTATACAGTCCCTCACGTTTTACTAAAATAAAAGAAAATAATTTATAAAACACGCAAGCCTAGCTCACAATAGGCTACCACTCTTAATGCTCCGATGCAAAGTAAACCACTTTTCTTTTGAATAATATAACACACAATTCATATTATATAAATAATACTGCACACTATTTAAATGTGTCAAATCTAAAATATGGTGTAGAGAAAATATAAGCACAGGCTCATAGGCTTGACATTTATCCTGCTTGAATTCGTTCTAAGAAACGCACATATCTTCATAAAGGACTAAACTTTCATCTGTGAATATTAAATATTTTAACTAGCCTAAAGTGTTTTCCTTTCATTTTCCCCGACTGCAGTCAAATATAACAAAACGGTGAGGCAAAGCTGACGTCTATTTGCGAAAATGTGCTTTGATGCGCTTGTTTGAAAACTTGTGATTAAAGCGCCACTCAGTGGTCAAAAGCTGCAAATGCACTTTGCAGACGCCGCGGCGGCGGTACGAGCGGCGGTAGAAGTAACGCTTTGGATGGCCACCTACTGTATGTAATTCCAGCCTTCCTTCCTTCTTCCACAGGTACGGAATTTGAGGTGAATGATATCAGTAGAGTACGTATACGGCAGGTGCACGTTCTTACAGTAAGGTGGCTTCTCCTGACTCCGTCAGAGTGGATATTCCAGACAAAGCATGCCAGCCTCAGATTCGTGACAGAGGAACAGTCGCTTCTCTCAGCACAGGTGGGCTACAAGGATGCAGCAAACTCGACGTCAGCAGGCTGTTCAGGGTTTCTACTGAGACAGACAGAATGATTGCTCCAGACAAAGTATACAGTTCACATGCGTTGGAAGGAACAAACACTTCTCACAATACAGATGAATAGCAGGGATACAGCAGACTCGAAGTCAACAGGCTGAATGGGGCTTCTTCTGAGACAGAATGGATGTTTCAGGCAAGTATACAGTTCACATGCATTGGACGGAACGAACACTTCTCACAATACAGTTGAATGGCAGGGATACAGCAGACTCGAAGTCAACAGGTTGCACAGGGCTTTTCTGAGGCAGATAGTAAATATTTCAACAGGGCATCTCTTCTCCTATTAGCACAACAGAGGGGTTAATTCACATCCCAGATGATAATTCCTCAACATCCAGACAGTTGGAACAGATCAGTGTCACAGGACTCTTACTATTGACAGTCAGCCCGCATAACACATGGAGAGTGCATGGCAAAAAGGAATGTAGCTTACACACAGCTTCGACAATTCCACTTCAAGCATATAATGTGGGGGAAAACATCAATTTTAGGCACTGCAAACTCACTTCACGAAGTGCAATTTAAAGCCAGCACTCACATTCGGGTTTCTGTCCGAGGGGAAGGAGGGGGGGCGCGATCCTCACTGCCACTGAGGATGTTCTGAGATGTTTTTCTTCAGTCACAGGCAGAGTTCACATCACCATTTATAAAGGAAGGAGAGGTAAGAGATCGGTAATGAATCAGTACAATCCACTCAGTGATATTTATGATCGTGATCCAAACACTCCAAACCACATCCAATTCAGTGTCAAAAGTGTGCAATTACAAGACTCAGTTCTCAGTTACTTAGCTCCTCTCCAATGCAAACAGGGTATTTCACTCTCCTTCTGTTGTCCTCGAATCCCTCATCAAAGCAACACTTTCCTCTTTATTCACCCGTCCTCCAGTAACTATTACCACCCAATAAAACGACTTTTCACAAGGGAGAAAAACCACACCGACCACCTCTCTCTCTTGCTTTTTATCCTCTCCACTGTTGATGAGGCCTCACGCAAACTCTCTGAGTAAATCCCCCACACCTGTTGCCAATCCGTCATTTGGGGTTGTCACAGCCAACAAACGCACACACAGGCCTGGGAACAGGGTTACACTCAAAGCGTTCCACCGGGAACACTGCTTCAGCGGGAATAAGTTCCACATGCCATTTGTCACACCGTGACATTTTGCATATTCACATGTATAAATAAAAGGGAAGTAATCATGTACATTGTTAATTTTTTTTAACGCAGCTTACAAAACATTCTTCTATATGTTTATTTATTTATTTATTTATTTATTTATTTTGTCCTGTAAATAATCTTTTTTACACATTAAACAAATAGTTCAATACATTACTGAAATTACTTTTTACAACTATTTACAACATAGCTTAGGTTTAACATCAGTTTTGAGCCCAGCCCTGCCTCCATGTGTTTTGGGGTCTTCAGGAGGTGAATCTCTTGGTGAATGGCCAGCACCTCCTCAGCAACTCGGAGGACAATGCAGTGGACAGTGGAACGAGACACATGTCAAACATTCTGGAGACCACTCTGTATGAGGTATCACTGGCAGACAGAAGAGAAATACCAGGGTCTGGATTGTGGCACTTCTCAGAAGATCCAGCAGCACTGTAATGGCCTCCCTGCTCAGCCGAAAACCATTAAAAACCTGTCCAGAGCTGGCACAATCAGCTTTATCCTGCAGTACAGGGGTCTGGTCTGATTTAGGGAAAGAAGGAAAGGAGAAACAGTTTAGAGCTTTTACAAAGTAATTAGTAGAAGTAATATTGAGATACTTCACTAAATTACTTTAAGTAACTACTAATACCACATTGGGGAAAAACTAATAGTCGTATTTAAAACCTTAGCTAAAGGGATAGTGTGTGTGTGTAGTTTTTCATATGTATCATTACATTATTCAAGTAAGCTCCTAGCCAATACCTGCATTTATAGTTGTAATCCAACAAAGGATGCAGCAAACCAGTGTAACTTACCTGGCCTCAGTCTTGGCTAAGCCTGAGGTACATCACAGTCTCCTCTATTATGACGTAAAAAAGAAAAAAAAATTGCAATTCTGGATCCACCTATCCTGGCAGAATTGTCCTCTCATCAGCTCTCCAATCGCACCTTTGTTATGCGACAGAGCGCTAATCAGGAACCTCTGGTGTCGCAATTAGGAAATCTTGCAATCTGAAACAATTTAACCAGACAATACATAATCACATATATCAAACCACCCACTAAAAACTCCACCATCCCCTCAAACCACACCACTCTCTTCAAATATTTCAGGCACCTTGAAAAAAAAGAAAAAGGGTTATTTGAATGAGAGGAAAGGAAAGAGAATAATCAGGTAGATGACTCATTTACATATGATCTCAAAATGAACGTGTCACTGCGAGACGTGGACTCAGTTTGCAGGTGCCAAAAGTCAGTTTATTAAACAGTCTTTAAGTTCAAAAATGGAAAAAATAAACAATGAAAAACAATCCAGGTAAAGGCCAGCGAGGAGCGGATCCAATAGTGCCTCCTGGACGACGAATTCCAATAGGGAAAATCCACCACAACAAGGCCAAGACAAACTGACAGAGAGGCAGGGGCACTGTTAAGATGGGGAGCTGGTGGCGCACTGGCGGTGAGGCGAAGAAGAGCCAAGGCAGCGATCGGAGTTCGCAAGCATGGGAAGAGCTGGAGGAGGTTAACGCTGCCTGGAAGCAGGATGGAGAGGGAAAAAATAAAAACTAAAAGATGAAAACAAAACTGGCAAGGTCTCTGCCCAGCCAAAAAATGTGAGACAAGACATGGTCAGAGCTAAGATTGCTCGGAGAACAACATGATAATCTGACACAAGACAGCACAGACGAGGAAACTAAATAGGGAAGGATTGATTTACATAATGCTGAGCAGGTGATGGTGTGGGCCAATAATAAGATAATAAATGGAACAAGAGGGTGGGGAAGGGTGAAGGCTGGGGAACCATCCACTAGATGGGGAGGGGAGGGTTAGGAGCAGATGAGTTAAGGCAAGAATGAAACACAGGCTTGACCTGAGTAACATGAAAGACTGGGTGTACCCGACCAAGTGTGGGAGGTAACTTGAGCTTAACCGCCACTGGACTCAACACCTTGGTTATCTGATATGGCCCCATGAACCTGGGGGCTAACTTGCGAGAGGCCATGTGGAGAGGAAGGTCCTTGAATGACAGCCATACTCTCTGACCACAGAGAGGCCACCAGAGTCGCTGGTGGATGGCAGTCAGTGATCTCCGAAACCCGGGAAGACAGACTAACTTAGATGAATGCCCCCACTTTAGGATTTCAGGGCACAACACAGCCGGCACGAAAAGTCTACCCTCTGTGCAATCCCTTGGCACCTCTCTCTCTTGTATGGCCTCCAGTACTCACCTCTCCACATCCCAGGAGAGAGACCCCAGCAAAATCCCTTTAGGGATAATGGTTTCAACCAACGCCCCCATTCTCCCCGTATCCCTGAAAAGACGGGAGAGGGCATCGGGTTTTAAATTTTTGGAGCTGACCCCTCCAATCAGTTGTGCCACTCACCCAAAGTCAGCCTGACCGCCAACACTTACCGATTCCCTACGTCATAATTCCGTTCTGCTGGGCTGATGCAGTGAGAGTAGTAGGCACAGGGATGTACCTTCCCATCTCTAGGGGACCGCTGAGAAAGGGCCGCACCTACTCCAATCTTGGAAGCATCCACCTCAGGAGCAGAAGCAGAAATGAATCGGGACTTGAGGTCATCAAAGGTCCCCTGGGCTTTCAAATTGCACCTAAATGGTACCTTAGTAGAGGTAAGAGCTGTCAAGGCTGCAGCAAACTGACTAAAGTTTCGGATGAAGCGCCGGTAGAAGTTGGCGAATCCCAGAAACCGCTGCAGAGCCTTGCATGAGTCTGGAGGTGGCCACTCGGCCACGGCCCTTACTTAAGCGGGATCTGCTTTGATTTCCTCTACCAAAATGATATAGCCCATGAATGGAACTGACTTGGAGTGGAAAAAGCACTTCTCCACATTATCATACAGCTGGTTCTCAAGTAGCCATTGTAGCACCTGACACACGTGTCGGGTGTGTACCTGAAGCGAAGGAGAAAAGATTAGAATATTATCAAGGTACACAAAGACAAGCTTGTCTAACCATGTCTCTCAACACATCAATGACCAGGGCCTGGAAGACAGCTGGGGCATTTGTCAGGCCAGAAGGTAGCACCCAGTACTCATAGTGTCCCAAAGGACTGATAAATGCTGTCTTCCACTCATCCCCCTCTCGAATCCGAACCAGATGATAAGCATTGCAGAGGGCCAACTTACTGACGACCTTGGCTCCCTGCAAAAATTCAAAGGCAGATGACATTAAGGGCTGGGGTACCAATTCTTAATGGTAATGTCATTCAAACCTATGTAATCAATACAAGGGCGCAAGGAGCCATCCTTCTTCTTAACGAAGAAGAATCCTGCACCAGCTGGAGATGAGGAGGAATGGATGAGACCGGCATCTAGGGACTCTCAAATATATTTGTCCATAGCCTCTCTTTCTGGACCAGAGAGGGAATATAAACGACTCTTGGGCAGAGAAGTGCCTGAGAGGATGTTGATGGCACAATCATAAGGCTGGTGAGGAGGCAGGGACACAGCCCAGGACCTGCTGAAAACCTGTCAAAGATCGCGGTACTCCTCTGGAACCCCGGACAGATCAGCTTCCTCCACCTGCACAACAGGAAACACAGCGCCAGAAAAAGAGGCAGAACACAAACAAGACTTAAGACAAGACTGATTCCAAGACAAAACTGAATTTCTGGCCCAATCCATGTGAGAACCGTGCTGCACCAACCACGGGTGCCCCAGAACCACTGGGGCACTTGGGGAATCCAGAAGGTACAGCTAAGTTATCTCATACTGATTGCAAGAGACAATAAGGCTTATTGGGGGGGGGGGGGGGGGGGGATGGGGGTGATAGGAGGATCATCAAGAGACCAAACAGAGATAGGAGTAGAGAGGGGGATGGCAGGAATTCCCCACTGCTCAGCCAGTCCCATATCCATGAAATTACCACCAGCCCCCGAATCCACCAGGGCTGAACAGGAGTGACTGGAACCTCCAAACTATTTTAGTCATTAATCATACCACTGCATAGTTTTTTTCAATTATAAAACAATAGACAGAAACTTAGACATCATATAAGTGAATTATTTGAGCACTAGAAAAATACAATAAGAATAATTTGCGTAAGAAAAATAAGAAAAATAAAAAAGATTTAACATTGTATGCCAATTACAGAACAACCAGAGATTGCTAGAAATGCAGCATTTGCAAAGAATTCTGGTCATATAGTCAATTATCACGTGCTGATGTGCTGATGGCCAGTTATAGAGATGGTAATCATATAAATGCGCCATAAAGTCAATAATCACACTCTATTTATAAGACGGCGTTCACACTGATAGCTGTGATTACACAGTAATAGCATGCTGATTTGCACTCAGACAGATGGTAATCATGCAGATACAGGCACATTCAACATAAAACACACTCACACATATATAAAAAATGTTGAAAAATAAAAAATACAGAAAAAGGCGATCGCTAAGTTCCGCCTCCATCAGATGACAAAATTGCTGTTTTTAACTAACTAAACTCAGCTTCAGATGCAGACAATTTACACATCTCTCTCTCTATCACACTCACAAAATGGCCATATTTGAGAAAAAAAATAATTTAGTAGTTTGCATCACTGTATATAGCTGTCGATCATTTAACATTTCTCTTGTTAACGTATCGTTAAAAGTTGACTAATATAAAATGGTTTGCAGCTTCATCTTACCTCGCTCTCTTTAACGTTAAACTGATGCTTCGCTTTCCCTTTGTCAACAGTAAACCCTGCCTACTTTGATTTGATTGGCCATCTCAGTCATTTTGACAATGACGAGCGCTTTTAGACTGCTGGCTTTGATCTGAAGTGCCTAGTATGTGCAGCGGTCGCGTGCGCATCCGTAGACTACTGCAAGTTAATTCTCACACTTTAATAGTATTTATAGCTCTTAACAGGCTGTGTGACTATGAAAAGTTATTACCTCAAAATGTACATAAGTGAAAAGTTATTACCTCAAAATGTATGTCAGTATGCAGTTTTCCCTAACGCTCGTGTGCCAGCGATTATCCCTCTGTGTCTCACGAGGCGAATAAGAGCTGAGGCAGCGATCGGAGATCAAGAACATAGGAAGAGCTGGAGGAGGTTAATGCTGCCTGGAAGCAGGAGGGAGAGTGAAAAAACAAAAACTAAAAGATGAAAACAAAACTGGCAAGGTATCTGCCCAGCAGATAACACGATAATCTGACACAAGACAGCACAGACGAGGAAACTAAATAGGGAAGGAGTGATTAACATAATGCTGAGCAGGTGATGGTGTGAGCCAATAATAAGACAATAAATGGAACAAGAGGGCGGAGAAGGACACCACGATGACACAGAAGCACATGGTAAGTGTAAACGCAACACACACAACCAAAATAAGGGAAGAACAGACAGATCAGCATGGGGGCGTGGCAGAACGATACAACGCATCCGCCATAACATTAACAACTCCCCAAATATGTCGGATTCCCAAACAACACAGCTGCAGAAACAACGCCCTACGAATAAGAGGTTGATTCGGAGAGCACAAGGATCACAAAAACGTAAAGGCATTATGATCGGAAAACACTATGATGGGCACTGAACCTCCACCCATATACACAAAATGCTGTTGGCAAATAAATCTGCCAGATTAGAGCTATGTTTTTGAGCCAAAATTAGTTATTAGACAAAATAAACAAAGGGAGGGCAGGAAAAACAACCCATAGAGACAAAGGTTGTTAATGTGCAACATCAGAACCTTCTGAGGCAAGAGCCTTTGCATGCGTCACGGCGCAGGCTGAAAACACGTTAGAAAAATCCTTTATGGCATGTGAGGGGGTCATCCTGACAACAGGAGGTGGTGGAACATCATGCCAAACTTGTCCCCCAGCCAAATTATTACCCAAGATGATATCCACTCCTTCCACCGGCAAAGAAGGATACAAGGCCATCACAACCTCACCTTGCACCAGATCTGAATGCAAATGGATTTTATGCAAAGGTGCAGAGAAAATCTGTAATCTAATAACTCGAATTAAGACACTACTACCCAGACTTGATTCAGAAGAAAAAGTAATGCACAGAAGATTCTAATATAAATGATTCCAATGAACCTGTGTCCCACAATATCTTAACATGTACTTTAATGGAATCATTCACCAAGGAAATGAAACCGCCCGTCATGAAAGGACCATAGTCAGATGTCGTTAACTCAACAGAAGTTGAGAGTTTCACATCATTTGTTTTTCACCATTGTCACAGATTTACTAACAAGAGAATTGGCAGATGTATCAGAATAATGACACAATTTCCAAGAGGCTAAAGCTACAGTCTTAGGAATAGATTTATTATACTTGCCTCGTAGTATCGGACACTCCCTCTTCCAATGTCCCTTTTCAAGGCAATAATTACACCGTTCTTGCGGATGAACATAGTAATTCCCTCGTGACTTCTACGTGGGTTTGTTTTTCCCCTTTCCTCCAACCTCTAAAACACTGTTACTGCCTTGAGCACCACTTCTTTCACAATGTGGTATACCTTTTGTTGAGATTTTGATAAGAAAATTTAAGCCTCTTTTGCCTTGCCCACTAAAACACTCTGCAACAGAAACTCTCGCTCACATTCTCGCTCTACTTTTTTCCTTTTCCCATTCCAATTGACGATCCAATGTGCGTTCCTTACTTCTAATTTCTAACAATTTGTTTTGCTGCTCAAACATTGTTACAATTTCCCAAATCATCTTACCTCTGCCATAAGCAGAGTTGAAGCTCCTTTTGGTACCCCTTCCTCCACATCAGATTGTGTACCCAAAGTCAAAACCATCCTTTCCACTAATTTTTCTTTAACAGCTTTACAAAGTTGTCTTAACTTAGCTGATTTAGGTAAAGCCAATTCAATACCAAAATGCTCACTCGCATTACACAACTGATTTTTTGTAAGACCCTCAAGTTTTTCCTCTGTAGGAGCAGCTAAAAAATCCTCCAAATTATCCATTATAAATTTTTAGGAATTCAACAAAAGGAACTAATTATATAAAATCGAGCCACCATATCTTCCTGATCTTGTGTTTGATTAACCAGATATTGGCAGAGGTTGCAGATTGTAATAATAATAATAATAATAATAATAATAATAATAATAAAAATGTAAAAAAGAGTTTTAAGAGCTAACCCGTAAACTTAAACTCAACCCTAACCTCTTCGGTGCACCCACATGCAGCTGAAATGCCACCACAAGCAGTCTACCCGCGTCCAACACACCAAACACAAAAAACTAAAACAAATAAACTAAAATAACAAACAGCGTTAATTGCTCTATACCTAACATGGGGCTGACACCAAGCTCTAGCAGTCGAAACCGCAACATCCAGATTTCTTTCGATTAAACAAATGCAGCACAATGCCACAATCAAACAATCGCAGCGAACTCTAGCAAATCTAGATTTGCTTACTTGATCTCACCTCTCCAACACCAGAAAAAATTAACCTTCCAAATTAACAAAACATTACCCTTCCAAAAGTAAAATAAATTTGCACAGTTCTCCTCAAAACTTTGGAATTTACCCAATCAATAATGATCCAAAATACTGGTCATTCCTTCCAGTTACTCAAGGAGGAGCCCCCAGATGTTACAAACTACCAGGCTCAGGGCAGCGTAACATAAATGGGGAGGCCACGCACAAACTAAGTTAACTTAAAATAAACATTTATTAAAGTGGTCATATGACGTTGCTAAAAAGAACATTATTTTGAGTATTTGGTGTAATGCAATGCGTTAATTGCATAATTATTGCTCATCTATCCCCGCCTTTCTGAAACGCATCTATTTTTACAAAGATGTAAGCTGATTGGCCAGCTATCCAGTGCATTGTGATTGGCTGAAGGCCTCAAGTGTGTGATGGAAATCTTACGCCCTTAATATACTGTTTTGCAGTGTGTCCCGGCGCGACAAGACAAAAACAATAAAACCCATTACAAACGAGGCATTTGTTGCATCCAGTGGGAACATAATTACTGATTATAATAACTTATACTGTCTTTTTACGCGTTGCGTTGCATATCGCATTGCGTAAACATAAAACCATGTCTGCATTTGTGATCAGAGTAATGAAAAAAACAAGCGCTACTCTACACTGCTCAAAACTCGTGTTTGAATCATCAGTGGCAAATTATTTAAATATAAAAAATGCTCTTACAGGTTGTGAGTCAGAAGTGCCAGACTGTCCTTGCAAAGTTGGAACTGCCCCACTTTATAGAAATAGACACCGGCATTGTAGGCTACTCTCACAGGAAACACTCTTCATCCTCCGCAAAATGTGCTGCACACATCTGAATATTTGGGTTGAACTGTTCTGGAACAGTGTTGTAAATACAACTTAACCACTGATTTCTAGTTGTGTGCTCTCTTGGAAGGCCAAACAAAGTAGTTTCGCTTTCACAATGAAACACACAGTGCCTCCACAACATAGCAGCGGCGGCAACAGCTAGAATAATAGTTATACCTTCCCTCTTTGCGTGAACATTTGGGTGGCATTATGCAAATCTTCCCACATCATGACGTAGACGTGGGGGCGTGTTAGAATGAGCCATTTTCTACCCACCCTGCAAACAAACAAAATAAAAAAAATAACACACACACACAAGCCCAGAACCTAGAATGTCACCTAGAGGCAAACAGATCCTGTTTAGGAAATAGGTGCTACCCCAGGTTGTAACAGAAGGTCAAAGACACATTATTGTGCACACTGATCCAACCAGACTTTTAGTCATTTCTGAAAACAGATTCTGTTCAACAAGTGAAACAAGTAAATCACACCTGATATTTAAGTGTTAGCTGCTTCTTTCCATGGATTCAAGAAAAAAAAAAAAAAAAAAAAAAAAAACATCAGTAGTCAAGGAGCTTCTTTTAAAGACGTCATATGACGTTGCTAATTTGATATGTAATGCAATGTGTTTATGCAGTTTAAGGTTCAAAAACACATTTTCCACATAATGTACATTATTGTTGCTCCTCTACGAGGTGTACGCTGATTGGCCAGCTATCCAGTGCATTGTGATTGGCTGATACCTCAAGCATGTGATGGAAATGTAACGCAACCCTTAACCGGCATGACAAGACAAAAACAATCGAACCCATTATAAACGAGGCATTTGTTGCATCCAGTGGGGACATAGTTACTGATTATAATGACTTATATTGTCTTTTTACGTGTTGCGTATTGCGCTGCATAAACATAAAACCATGTCTGAAGACACGACAAACAAGAATATGAAATATATCAAAAACTTCAGGAGTCAGCTGTCCACGGTAGTCCTAAAGATATCAGCATAATAGCACATGCAGCTAAATATATTTTAATAATAATGTCACAAAATTAGACAGCCTCAAGGGTTTTTTTTTTGGCTAGTAGAAGTTATGAATGGCCAGTAACTTAAACATTTTGTAACCAAATTGGCTGGTGAGTGAAAAAGTTAATTTCAATCCCTGTATGTATAGATAGATAGATAGATAGATAGATAGATTTTGTAGTCATAGACTCATGCATGCTTTGTACTGCTGTAAAAATTGACATTTTATATCTGAGAAACGAATTATTATTGTTTAGCACATCAGAAAAATCTATTTGTGAACAGAGTATTGATAGCCAGTAGCCCATTCAGCTGAGAAGGGACCTTCTCTTACAGGCAGAAGGCATGATTTGGCATTCCCAACCAGAGCTGTGGAGCTCTTCATGTATGGAGCCTTGACAGGAGCTTAGTCAGTTCCCAGCGAGAGTAAGCAGTGCCATTTTTGTCTACAAGACCCCTTTACACCCTAAAATGGTTGGTCTTCCATAACTGGTCAAGTCAAGTCAAGTCATCTTTATTTATATAGCGCTTTAAAAAAGATTGCGTCAAAGCAACTGAACAACAATAATTAGGAAAACAGTGTCAACAGTGTCAACTGTTTTGTTAACTGGTGTTCTGCATGAAGTTTGGACCCGGTGTTATGTAACGTTTCCCACGTGCTAACTTTTTTACAAGAGCTGCTGGATAACGGGCACGCCCCTTCCATGCTCAAAGTATATGTGGCAGCTATCTCAGCGAACAGGGACATGCACAGAAATTTTTGAGGGCTCAAGTGGAAAAAAGGGCACTTCTCATATTTATTTAAATTTTTTTCTAAACAAAATGTTAAATATATTAGGTGTGAGTGATATTGACAAAAAATATATGTCAATACTTTCTGAGATTTTATCGATTACGATAATTAGATTAGTAGTTAAATAATAGTATTAGTATTAGTATAATAGTGTTATTGTGCTGATATCTTAAGGACTACCATGGACAGCTGGCTTCTAAAGTTTTTGATATTTTTCAAATTCTGTAAAGTGATCAGTTCACAGCAGTGATAGAAATAAATATTTTCCAATAAGTTTAAGTTATTTTTTATATTTTGTTGGGTTTTTTATTTTTATGATGTCTTAAGGACAACCGTGGACAGATGACTCCTTTAGTTTTAATTCTTAAATTAAATCAGTCAGTTAGATTAATAAGTTATTTGGCTTTTACCAAACAAATTAAATCATTATTAACAAAATTAAACTTTGCAATGCAGAGAAAACACATTAAGCTGCATTAGAAGGGGCATTTAGATGCATTTACTCACTGTTTAATGCAGGACATAAATGCATTTAACCTGCAGTTACAAATGCATTACTGTTTTGATATTTTTAACATAAAACGTTGAATACTGATGATTGAAATTATTTATTTTAAATAATTTCAATTATCAGTATTCCACGTTTTGTTTGAAATGAAAAGATACTTTAAATGTGAAATTTAAACTGTCAGTAGTTGGCAACAAGTTACTGTTAATAAGTAAGTCATTGCGATTGAACTTAATCATTTAAATGGTTGATTCATTCAGGAGCGAAACATGTTGCTTAGAGACGCAAATTAGAATGATATTTGTTGGCGAAATTGTGTCTAAAGTGTTTTTTATATTAAATTATTTTTATTGAACTGCTGTATAAAATCAATATCACATTTGTAATCATGCTGCTTTTTGTAGGAAAAAAATGTCAGTCATCACGTGATACTGATACTATATGAAATTATATAAATAATTTTCGAGCCCCCAGTTTGGCCGACTTACAGCCCATATCCTTTAAAACATGGTGGTTAAGCAAGTGGGCGACTTACAAACGCTGTCAATCAGCACTTCCTGTGTTGTGTTCGGACCTAACGACTGTAAAGTCATCCTAAAACCAAGACACTGTTATGTCCCTAAAGTGTTCTCGACTCCCTTCAGAGCCCAGGTGATCACCCTTTTGGCGCTCCCCAGTTGCTGTTCAGATAATCAGAACAATTCTTTGTTTGCTTCGGAGGCCGCCACAAAGGGGTGTTGGTTACAAACCAAAGACTCTCCCGCTGGATAGTGGATGCAATAGCTTTGGCTTACATCTCAGAAGGCTTACAATGCCCATAGGTGTGAGGGTCCACTCCACAAGGGGAATGGCTTCCTCCTGGGCGTGTTCCAGCGGGATTTCTATGGGTGACATTAATGTGGCCGCTTGTTGGTCACCATGTCCACATTTGGAAGATTTTACAATTTGGACATCCCTGCCCTACAGGCACGGATTCTTTCTGTTTAATTTTCATTCTTCCCAGCTTTGGGTGGAGCTGGTCATATTTGTGGTTCTCCACTATTAGCTTGGGGCACTATTAGAAAGGGAATGTCTCTATTACATATGTAACCCTCGTTCCCTGAAGAAGGGAATGGAGACTTCATGTCCCGTCGCCCACAGCTGCTGTACCACCACTTAGTGGCCGGGTCACCGGCTCGGCTCCTCAGCAAAAACCTGAGTATGCGTTGCACCTGCTGCCTAGTTATACTCGCGCTGCGATCAGCGGCAGCTGGATGCAGTTATCACATGCCAATGCCAATTAGTTTACACTCAAAGTGGATTGGTCTCTCTAAGCGAGATCCCAAAGTCGGTCATTACCGACGTAATGTCTTCGTTCCCCTTCAGGGAACTAGGGTTACATACGTAACAGACGTTCTAAATGAATGGTGTAATGAACAGAAACTGTACTTTTTCAAGATTGGAATCTTTGTAATCTTTTCTTAGGTCTAGGCATTTTCCATTTCCACAAAGCTATGCACCAAAGTCAAATCAATCAATTGTCAAAACAAATTTTAGAGCTTGAGCCCTTAAACTTTAGATCACTAACACATATGGCAGTTATTGTAAAGAAGATGATCACAGACAATAGTTCTGATGTACACTGCCTTACTGGAACCTGGCTTAAAGTTGCAGTAGGAGATCTTGTAAAATGCTAACTTTAGCCTGATAACACTGAAAGCGAACATCCCACCCTCCCTGCAATCATAGTCCAAATCCACGACCCCTGCACACAGATCAGACGACCAGAAACAACATTACTACAAAACACCATGTGTCATTCACCGGTGAGAAAACTTTATAGTACAGTTAGTAAAAGTACTACAATACCAGGAAGGAAGATCAAGTTGTTGATGTTTGCCTGCCATTCTCGCTCTGTCTGCACAGCGTACATGAAAGCACCGATTACATATCCTGTCTGCCCGAACTGGGTGCGCAGAGTTATGCAAATACATATGTTGACAGGCAGGTAGGAAAGCCAATCAAAATGCTCAGAACTATCGTTTCAATTAGAAAACATTTCTTGGTCCTACGCCTTCCACAGAATATATAAAAACATATAAATACATTTAGACCACTTAACTTAATGATTGCTATCAGGATGTGAAGAGACTTTCAAACAGCATAACAAAAAAATGTTTCTGAAGACAATCACCTATTGCATCTTTAAAATAAATTACTATATTGGACTAAATGAATCTTCACCAGGCTACTGTTGTAAGCACAAGTCCCGTCAGAATGTTTGTGGTGGTCCTGTTGCAACTATAGATATTTTTAATGTTACCCATAGAACAGGATTCTTTAACTCAAATTCAAACTCATTAAAGGAACACTCCGACTTTTTGGGACTTTAGCTTATTCACAGTATCCCCCAGAGTTAGATAAGTCCATACATACCTTTTTCATTTCTGTGCGTTCTGTAAGTGTTATTTGACGCACCCACCGCTAGCCTAGCTTAGCACAAAGACTGGATGTAAATGGATAATGGTAGCATAGTAATCCCAATAAGTGACAAAATAATGCAAACATTTTCCTATTTACATGTTGTGATCTGTATAGTCACAGCGTGTACAAATAACAAGGCTATATGAGACAGAGACCATTTTTAATCGTATAAATACTGGAAACTATATTCTCACTAGGCGTAAGAGCACAGCTAACGTTACTTGGGCGGAGTGATTAGCGCAGCACACGAGACGCCCTGTTGATGGTTCCGTAAACAAAACAAACGTGACTAACTAGCTAGACGTGACTCGTGATCATGGCTGACTTTGAGGAATTGTCAGACTCAGAGGAATTTTACTGTGTATCAAAACCAAGATCCAGAACCATATAGTTTTGAGCCAGAATACACAGACGAGGAGTTTCAAAGTGCTGTAGAACACTCATCTCATCCTGATTAATAATTATCACAGAAAATGTATAAAGAATTATTACAGGAATTGATATATATGAAATGCAATTTATTACAGCTGACCAAATACATTCAACAGCATATAATACAGTAATGTTAGATAATTGCATTACAATAGCCAAGAACATGGGGAAAGTAATAGCACAAGGCAAATAGTTTTTGCACAATGAACCCACAGACAGTAACGTTAGCCTACTATTTCACAAACATTTTCTCAAAAAAGAAAACTGCCCATCCCCCTCCAATTCATTAGCAAGTTGAATGTATTAGTCCTGAGAGTTACATTTAGCGCCGCTCATTTGTTATTGAGCGATACAGTGTGTTCATGACAACACAATAATAACAATAAAGGGGATACACGGAGCCCCTATTCACGTAATAGTGTCACTACTAAGGTTATATTACATTAGCATGGCACTGTTACAGTATGGCTAATGTTAGTCATCTCGAAACATAACTGAACACTTACCGCAGCAACAGGTGATCCAATTTGTCCTGTCTTTATTGGGATGGCTGTATCCTTTATCACACGTTTCATGGTCCGTGTGGCAACTTGCATTTTTTTCAAAATAGTCGTCTACAGTAAAATGTTCAGAGCAAACGAAATACTTCGTGATGGTGTTTACAGGTGTGTTTGGAACTATACCCAGAACAAGTAGCCATCGATTCATCAGGTCAGCGTTTTTGGTTGGAATTCTATGAAACATCATAGTATTACCTGGTCTCCCCTGTTTATTGTCGCAGCTCTTTACAATACAGCGAACACCCATGATTGTACACTATAAATTTACTATCTAGTAATTGCTGACTCTATTACTCCAACTCTGAGCGAACTCTCTGCTCCTCACCACGGCGCGTCTCCAGTGCTGCGCTAATCACCCGCCCAAGTAGCCACTCCGCCCAAGTAACTTTAACTGTGCTCCTACGCCTAGTGAGAATATAGTTCCCAGTATTTATACGATTAAAAATGGTCTCTGTCTCATATAGCCTTGTTATTTGTACACGCTGTGACTATACAGATCACAACATGTAAATAGGAAAATGTTTACATTATTTTGTCACTTATTGGGATTACTATGCTACCATTATCCATTTACATCCAGTCTTTGTGCTAAGCTAGGCTAGCGGTGGGTGCGTCAAATAACACTTACAGAACGCACAGAAATGAAAAAGGTATGTATGGACTTATCTAACTCTGGGGGATACTGTGAATAAGCTAAAGTCCCAAAAAGTCAGAGTGTTCCTTTAATTAATTTGGTATGTTTTTAATTATCTGGTTTTGGGGGTTCATACTAAACACATTTGGAGTCAAGCAAAATGTCACCGGACCCACTCATCATTTTCAACTTCAACTTTACTTTATTGTCATTCTTCCACATACACAGTATACAGAAGAACGAAATGTAGTTTCTGACAGACCAAGGTGCAAAGACACTGACAAAACAAGTATACACGTGTTCATGACAACAGGGATCAGACAAAAGAGCACATTAAATATAACAAGCAATAAACAAGACGAGCACAATTAATATAACAAGGCAGAAGTGTTAAATGAGGTAGAATTGTGAAATTGTAGGAATGTAAGAAATGTTAGAGTTTAAGGATAAAGTGCTTGTGCACAATTGAGGTGGCTCAGAGCAGATATTATGTTAGAATATGTGCATTTGCAGAGGGTGTCTTTAGTGCACATTGGGTGAGTTGAGTGTGGATGTATGTAAACTGACCATTGTGCAGTTGTGCAAGAGTGTCTATAGTGCACAGCTAAGTGAAAGTGCAGTGTGCAAATGAATGTGAATGTCCATTGGAGGTTTTTTTTTTCTTTTTTTTTTCCTGTAGACATGGGGAAGGAAGGTAGTTTATGATGGGAGTAGGATGCTGGGTGGGATCAGCTTATTCAGGATCCTGACAAACTGGGGGGAAAAGCTGTTGCAGAACCTTGCCGTGGGGGTCCAGATGCTGTGTAGTCTTCTGCCTAATGGCAGAGGGTCAAACAGATGTTGGGAGGGGTGAGATGAATCTTTCACAATGGCAGAGGCTCTGTGTACACAGCGTGCCTGATAGATGTCCTGGATCAAGGGGGGGGGGGGGGACCCCCATGATCCTCTCAGCTGTCCCCACTATGCACTGGAGGGTCTTGCGTTCAGCTGTTTTGCAGTTTCCGAACCACACAGTGATGCAGCTGGCCAGGAGGCTCTCCACAGTTCCTCTGTAGAAGAGGGTGAGGATGGGTGGTGGGAGACTGGCTCTCTTCAGCTTCCACAGGAAGTGAAGACATTGTTGCACCTTCTTCACAGTGGAGTTGGTGTAGATGGATCAGGTGAGGTCATCAGAAATGTGCACACCAAGAAACTTGGTGCTCCTGACTCTCTCTACAACAGAGCCACTGATGAGCAGGGGAAGATGATCCGTTGAACTTCTCTGGAAATCCACAACAATCTCTTTCATCTACAGTGAGAAACAGATTGTTGCTGTAGTGCCAGTTAACCAGTTGTTCCACCTCCTCTCCGTATGGTGTTTCTTTACCGTTGCTGATGATGCCCACTACTGTCGTGTCCTCAGCAAAAAAAATAAAAAATAAATGTTGTCTGGGCCTGCAGCTTTCCGTGGATTGACTCTAGATAACGTTCTACTTACGTCAGCTGAAGCCAGACAGAGCACCTGCTCCTCTGGAGTGGGCATGGATTTAAGTGCCTGTGTGTCATTCAGAGCTTCAAAATGTGCATAAAAATTCTTCAACAAGTCAGGGATGTGGGTGTCACTTTTGTTGGCATATGGTGTGATTTTATAATCTGTTAGGGCCTAGATGCCCTGCCACATGCATCTGGCATCTTTAGTATCAAAGAAGTGGTTGTTAATTTTCTGTGCATACTGGCGTTTTGCTTTCCTGATGGCTTTGGAAAGCTGAGCTCTAGCTGACCTAAGAGGCCCTTCCTCCCCCAGTTTGAAGGCAGCATCCCTCTATCTGAGCAGGTCATGGACCTCAGCTGTTAGCCACGGCTTCTGGTTTTCAACAGTGCCATCCTCAATGCACTTCTCTACGTATCCAGTCACAGAGTCTGTATATTCTTCCAAACAAATATGCTGGTCATAGGTGGCAGCTTCCCTGAACATGTTCCAGTCCATGCCAGTCTTGTAGGGCTGAAGTGGCTCCTTCTGTCCAGATTTTGATGGTCCTGCTTACTGGCCTGGAGCATTTCAGCAGTGGCCTGTATGCTGGGAAGAGCAGCACACAGAGCTGGTCTGATAGTCACAGGTGGGGGCGGGGGATAGCTTTGTGTGAGTCACGGACATTTGTGTAAAATAAATCCAGCATATTGTCTCCTCTTGTGGCAAAGTTGACATGCTGGTGAAACATTGGTGCAACAGTTTTCAAGTTTGCATGGTTTAAATCCCCGGCAATTATGAAAAAGCCATCTGGATGGGCCGTTTGTTGCTCACTGATGGCATTGTGAAGCTTGCGCAGCACCTCATTAGCATTGGTACTAGCATTAGCACTGGGATGGATGTACACTGCTATTATGATAACAGCTGTGTATTCCCGCTGTAGATAGAAATGGTAAATTGGTCAATTTCACCACCAAAAACTCTATCTGTGGTGAGCAGTGGGTAGCGATTGCTGAGGTATTAACACACCAGTCATTGTTTATATAAACACAGAGTCCGCCACCTCGGTTCTTACCGGAGGTCTCAGTGATCCTATCTACATGGAGTCTGAGGTGGTCCATTTTGTTATCCGGAGAGGGTTATGTAGCAGGTGTGTTAGGGCCCACTTAGTAAGGGAAATAAAGATACCTTGGAAGACTTAAGGAGGAAAAGATCTTGGTCCCCCACCTCAGCGCTTTGAGTCTCAATGTACAGTATATGTTATGTATATGTGTATATATGTATATGTTATGTATATGTTATGTATATACTGTAACACCTCTGGAATAACAATCAGTTTACAAATTATTCACTCCAAATAACTCTCTTCAAATAGAAAACATTCGTGACTTCACTCAAATGATTCTTATAAATCGATGATTCAGTTTCCTTTTGAATCAGTTATCCCAGTCACAGTTCAAATTCAAACTCATTCAAATGCTCAGTTTGGTTCAATCAATATCAGTAAAGTGTTTGCGTGTGTGTGTCTCACAACCAATCTCCAACACCATTCTCCATCTGATGACGCGCTCAACTGAACTTCTGCTACTAAAATTTCAGTACCGGTACCAGTGAAAATCCACGGTTCTCGGTACCAATTTCGGTACCAAAGCAAAACACAAAAATATGCTAATAAAAAAAAACACACACTTTTTAGCACTAAAAATAAAACCAATGCCATTCTTTATACTTATTTACAATTGTGTTTAAAGTTTTTCTACAAGTAATATAATTAGGAAAAACAGTAAACAAGTTTCACACAAATTTAATTTATCTTTTAATTACACATGGAAGAAATATTGTGTGATTTATTTCTTTAAAAAATAAAGTTTTATTAATTTTCTCAACAGTAGTAGCAGTATCACATACATTCTACTAAATAATAGTAATATTTCTAGCACAATGCCTTTATGTAAAAATGAACTTTTATTTTGACGGGTTGCAGTGTTTACCACAGCCTTACACCCTATTTGTGGCGGCACTCCCCCGCCCCCATATATACATATATATGCAAATTCATTTTCTGCCAGCAGGAGGCGCTTTAAGAGCGGGAGAGATACAGGATTCTCCGGTAACGGCTGCGAAGCAGTGCTGAGCTCACAAACGCTGCCTTATCAAGCATTACATGCGAAATGAAATGAAAATTAAATCGAAATTTTTCTAAATACAGTCGTTTTCCTTCTGAAATACAGTGATATAAAAACACCCGCATTGGTTTTTGATTTTGAAACGTGCAGTGCTCATGTTTATTCAATGAAGTCAAAGCCTTTTGGAAAATCTATTTGTGGCGGTCAGTTTTGATATTGTGGCGGCCTGCCACAAATAAATCAATGTGTGGGAAACCCTGGGTTGCCGTGAATACCTTTAAATTGACACTGGTTTTCCTCAAATGAAACGGTAAAATGCTTGTGAAGTGACTCAGAACAGTTCTGGTGATGTTGTTTATGTATTTATGTCCTCATTGAGACGGCAGATGCTGAAATTATTGCAAGAGTCACGCGCTTCAGTCTATGTAGTAAACAAACCGGCACGTCTCTGCTATTCATTCATTCACACAGAGACGTGCAGAACATGCAGGATTCATATTTCAACCAACTTTTGCGGCTCAACATTTACAGATACTGGTTCATATGGAGATTTGATTTGATAAATTTATGCTAACTTTGACAAATTCCGTGACTGTCCATATTAAAATGTAAGTTTCATTTTCATGACTGGATTTTGAGATTCCGTCCGCGTTTTCTGCTTCACAGAAATCATAGCTGTATGCGTCAAGAACCGGGTTGACCGGGTACTCGGTACCATCGGTACTTAAAGAAACCTGGTACCGTGACATTTACATTTTTTTTGTACCGACTTGGTACCGAAGTACCGGGTCTTTTGACAACACTAGTGTGCACTAAAGTCACAAAACTTAAACTGACCATATACCACTGTCTTTCATTAAATCTCAGGTGGAAAAACACAGAATTTTCACACTGCGATCATGAATAGAAGTCCCTTAAAAAACTCTGTTTCACGTACATTAGCCAGTAGTACTTACGGGAGAGCTGGTCGGCTATGATTAGCTTTTAGCCTCCAGTGTACACCGGCTGGTTTCCCTCACTTTTGGTTTCTCCCGCACTGCCTGTGGTGCCTCCGACCTCAGATAGCTGGATCGCGTGACACTGTGGTGAGGTTTTGTCGGCTTAGTAATCCTAGGTGGCGTAGTAATTCTCTTTTGATTCCAGTATTCCAGCATTGTTCTTTGAGCCCAGAGCCATAAGGGTTCCATGGTTGTAACAGTTAGAGAGACTAACTGAGCTAAAGCCTCAATTACAGTTACTACGTCAAACATTTACACAGAAAGTAGCACTGTTAACTGGAGCCATAGGTGCCGCTGCATCTATGCGTGCCACCCTCTTGGTTACTGTTTTAATCATGTATTAGATTTAATTATTATCACATGGAACTAATATAGATATCAGTTAAATCATAAGGAGCTGAACATGGATTTATATCACTTGCAGAGCTGTAAAATACTTAATTTTACTAATTAATTTTCAGTGATGGGCAGTAGCGTCGCTACAAGTAGTGACGCTAGTAGTTTAACTACATTTCTTAGTAGCCTGGTGGTAGCGTCGCTGCTTTCTTAATCAAATAGCTTTTCAGTAGCTAAGCTCTTTTTTTGATCAAGTAGCGTGGTAGCATCAACAAAAGCTGACGTTACATTATCCAAAGCATTTCTGAAACTCAAGCTCAAATCGGAAATATAACTGCTAATGTTTTGTTGTGTTCAGTGATGAGCGCCAATGTATTCTTTTCTGTTGTGTTTATTGTTGAAATGCTGCAGAAAGATTCGTGAGCGCTCCGACGCTCTGAAGTAGATCGAATGCTTATCGTGAATTTAAAGCGGCCGCAAAGCAAACAAGCTTGTTGATCTTGTGCAGACTAACCACAATGAGGGTAACGTTATAAGTTAACCTCATTAAATATTGTTGTGGACGAAGTATTAAGGTCCTTTACCTAATAATGTATAAAACACTCTAAAAATACTCTGATGCAAGTAAAAGTCCTGCACTGAAAATGTTACTTAAGTAAATATAATCAAGTATAAACATTACTTAATGTACGTATAATCAAGGATTTTTTTTTAAAAGTAAACTGGGACTACTGTAGCCTAGTATTATTTATTATATCATTAGATTATTATTCTTATATCGTTGCTGCACATCAGCAACTCACCAGAAACATGAACAATCTTAGACACCTTGGTCTACGTATCATTTTTAATTTATTTTTTATGTCCCTGTACGCAAACAGGGACACAATAGATTACTGCAAACCCGCCACAGCAATAATCAACCTTTTGTTTTGAGAACTAATGTGGTCGGAGCTGCATTCTCTGGAATCCTCTCAAGCGGTGGACTTCTACGTTCTGATTGGTTGCTGCCCAACCGCGTCATAGCTCATTACCATAAAGTTGCCTTGATTTCAACTCTCCTCGACGCTCTCAACGGCCAAGTCGCGCCGCGCCGCGCCGCTCCTCGCTGCTGCTCGACGCCGGCTCACATTGAAAATGAATGACTTCTGGCCACTTTGACGCCCTCAACGCTGGCGGTGTGAACGCACAGTAAGGATCACTGATCCTGGACCAGTAAAAGTGACGCCACCACCACTAAACCTTGTAACGTCATTGGCTCCTCAAACTGTCAGTCAAACCTCATTATTCTTCCCGCCTCTCTCGTGAATGAAGTGCGGCGCGCAGTTTGGAGGATCTTAGTTTGTTTGCAGTATGAAGGTAAATAAAATAACCGTTGATTGAAAAAGTACAGCGTTCAATAAGTACAGCGTTCTCTTTACTCGAGAAACACTATATTTATAAAGGCTAATGTTTTTTTTGTATTTGAAGAGCGGAGAAGGGTGTCTTAGCATTTGTTGTAAAGTCACAGTCAGATAGCTTGTGAGAAGCGCTGAATCTTTTATAATATGATACTTTGGCCAAGTAACAGAAAAAAACTGAGCGCCCACATAGCGACAGAAAACTGTACAACCTGCAAGTTCATGATGCCCGTAGATGCCCGTACTGCCTTCGAATGTGGCGTTAATGACCGGGGAAAACATTCGAAACATTCAAAAACTTAGTATTTAAACTTGATTTTGGTGAAACGTTAATAATATAATGAATGACACATGCAACGATGCAAATAAACGTAGCCTAAGTTATTTGTAGTCCTATACATCTGTACAGTAAAATTTGATTAATGTTAGCTAATGTAACTAACATGAACGTACAATGAACAATACATTTATTACAGTATTTATTCATCTTTGTTAATGAAAATACAGTCGTTCATTTGTAGTTCATGTTAGTTCACAGTGCATTAATTAATGACAACAAACATAGCTTGATTTTAATAATGCATTAGTAAATGTTGAAAGTATTGTTCATTCTTAGTTCGTGTTACCTACACTAGTTAACTAATGTTAACTAATGAACCTTATTGTGAAGGGTTACCATTTACATTTAGTCATTTAGCAGACACTTTTATCCAAAGCAACTTACAAATGAGCACAATGGAAGAAATCAAAATCAACAAAAGAGCAATGATATTTAAGTGCTATAAAAAGTCTCAGTTAGCTTAACGCAGTACAGTCGTGGCCAAAAGTTTTGAGAATTACATAAATATTAGTTTTCAAAAAGTTTGCTGCTAAACTGCTTTTAGATCTTTGTTTCAGTTGTTTCTGTGATGTACTGAAATATAATTACAACCACTTCATACCTTTCAAAGGCTTTTATCAACAATTACATGACATTTATGCAAAGAGTCAGTATTTGCAGTGTTGGCCCTTCTTTTTCAGGACCTCTGCAATTCGACTGGGCATGCTCTCAATCAACTTCTGGGCCAAATCCTGACTGATAGCAACCCATTCTTTCATAATAACTTCTTGGAGTTTGTCAGAATTAGTGGGTTGTTTTTGTTTGTCCACCCGCCTCTTGAGGATTGACCACAAGTTCTCAATGGATTAAGATCTGGGGAGTTTCCAGGCCATGGACCCAAAATTTCAACATTCTGGTCCCCGAGCCACTTAGTTATCACTTTTGCCTTATGGCACGGTGCTCCATCGTGCTGGATAATGCATTGTTCTTCACCAAACTGTTGTTGGAAGAAGTTGCTGTTGGAGGGTGTTTTGGTACCATTCTTTATTCATGGCTGTGTTTTTGGGCAGAATTGTGAGTGAGCCCCACTCCCTTGGATGAGAAGCAACCCCACACATGAATGGTGTCAGGATGCTTTACTGTTGGCATGACACAGGACTGATGGTAGCGCTCACCTTTTCTTCTCCGGACAAGCCTTTTTCCAGATTCCCCAAACAATCGGAAAGGGGCTTCATCGGAGAATATGACTTTGCCCCAGTCCTCAGCAGTCCATTCACTATATTTTCTGCAGAAGATCAATCTGTCCCTGATGTTTTTTTTGGAGAGAAGTGGCTTCTTTGCTGCCCTTCTTGACACCCAGGCCATCTTCCAAAAGTCTTCGCCTCACTGTGCGTGCAGATGCGCTCACACCTGCCTGCTGCCATTCCTGAGCAAGCTCTGCACTGGTGGCACTCCGATCCCGCAGCTGAATCCTCTTTAGGAGACGATCCTGGCGCTTGCTGGACTTTCTTGGACTCCCTGAAGCCTTCTTTACAAAAATTGAACCTCTTTCCTTGAAGTTCTTGATGAACCTATAAATTGTTGATTTAGGTGCAATCTTAGTAGCCACAATATCCTTGCCTGTGAAGCCATTTTTATGCAACGCAATGATGGCTGCACGCGTTTCTTTGCAGGTCACCATGGTTAACAATGGAAGAACAATGATTTCAAGCATCACCCTCCTTTTAACATGTCAAGTCTGCCATTCTAACCCAATCAGCCTGACATAATGATCTCCAGCCTTGTGCTCGTCAACATTCTCACCTGAGTTAACAAGATGATTACTGAAATGATCTCAGCAGGTCCTTTAATGACAGCAATGAAATGCAGTGGAAAGGTTTTTTTTTGTGTATTAAGTTAATTTTCATGGCAAAGAAGGACTATGCAATTCATCTGATCACTCTTCATAACATTCTGGAGTATATGCAAATTGCTATTATAAAAACTTAAGCAGCAACTTTTCCAATTTCCAATATTTATGTAATTCTCAAAACTTTTGGCCACGACTGTACATGTAGCAAGGTTTTTTTTTTTTTTTTTTTTTAATTTACTTTCAGAGAACTTTAGGCAAAGTTGTATAATAAATAAAAAAGAAAACAAAGATAGAATACAAAAAGATTAGAGAAGCTAGTGTTAGGTTTTTTTTTTTTTTTTTTTTTTTTTTTTTTTTTTAAGAAAACAAGCAGTTAGTAAATAAATAGTTTTTTTAGAGTGCAAGTATTTTATTTCTTGATTCTTGAAGATGGTTAAGACTGATTTTTGTTGCCAAATTGATTTGGAACAGCTGTTGAATAAACAACTAAACTGAACTATTATGCCTGTCTATCTGCTTGACTGACAGTTGTATTGATCACTGAGAGAGCATTGACTTGGTATGATGTTGGTTCAATATAAAAATGTTTTTTTTTTTTTTAAATAGCTTAGATGTAGTAAACTACTTTTGCCGTGTTGTTGTAGCTTAGCTTGCTACATTTCACAGGGCTGTAGCTTAAGTGTAGTTAAGCTTCATTTAATGAAGAGTAACTGTTAGCTTAGCTTACTACATTTTCCAAGTAGCTTGAGAGATTTTTGTATTACTGTAGTACAGTTTAAACTGAATTCTTGTCCATTTACTTGACTGCATTTCTGAAGAAATAATTCTTTATTCCGTATTCAGTATTCTTTTGTCCTTTAAATTTATTTATTTTAACTTAACTTAAAAGTACTCATTACCAGGTAAGTGCACACATAGACATCAAAGGGGGCTTGAGCACCTGCCCTTTTACGGAAATGTTGAGAAATGGTCCACGTCTCCGCAGCACAGCAGTGTAGCTCACATTGATCGACACATGCACATCACAGTCACAGACAGGAAGAGAGCTGCAAAAGTTAAGCCTCCTCTCCCTATCCAGTTGTGTTTGTCTTGCTGTGGAGGTGAGTGGTGATGAACAACAGACTAAGCTACCTGTGCCTCAAATTTACAGCTAATTATCCAAAAGGCAAAAGGGAAAATAGTTAAATTGTCTTGCTAACATCCATGACTCATGAGAGCTACCATGCAATAGGAAGTCTAGTTGGTTAGTCTAGTGTGTGTTCTTTCAATGCATGAATCAGTTTCTTAAAATGAATTTAGAATGATCACAAAATTTAAGATATGAGGGTAAAAATGTATATATTTCTATCATTATATATTAGGGTGACCAAACATGCCATTTTGCCAGGACACGTCCTGGCCAGGATTTCTATATTGCCTAAAATATCCAGGTTTTGGTTTCCTGTTTTCATACTTAATGAAGGTAATGATTGTTTGACCAATAACATGCAGACATTGTACATAATCGACCATTCATGGTACGTGAGAAGGTGGGATCTACAGAGAACGGTCAAAGGGATGCAAATACGTGTACATATTAGTATGCAACTTGAAGCAGCACTAAGCATACCGATCGGTGTATGACATCAAAGTACTGTGAGAGCGATTCAAAAGCACAAGAAGCTCTCTCACGGTACTTTGTCATACAACAATTGGTCTGCCCAGTGCAAACAAAGCCAAAACATGGATATTTTAGGCAATATAGAAATCCTGGGCAGGGAAAGTGGCACATTTGGTCACCCTATTATATATAATTAATCAGTATCATGCGAAGATCCTTTTTTTTTTTTTTTTTTCACCAAAATCAGCATGGTTAAAAATGTGACATTGATTTAATACAGCAGTTCAATAAACAAGAATTTAATATTAAGACACTAACATTTTACACACAATATTGACTGTTTTTGGCAACAAATATAATTCCAATTTAAGTCTCTGAGCAACATGATGTTGTTTTGTTTCTAAATAAATCAATAATTTTAATGATTCGGTTCAGTCGCAATGACTCACTTATTAACAGTGACTTGCTGCTACCTACTGGCGGTTTTAATTTTACATTTAAAATATCTTTTCATTAAAAAAATAATAATAATAATAATAATTCAAATATTCAACATTTTATGTTTAAAATATCAAAACAGTATTATTGCATTTGTAACTGCAGGTTAAATGCATTCATATCCTGTATGCCTATTCAGATGCAGCTTCTGCATTTTCTCTGAAAGGTAAAAATTATTTTAGTCAATACTGATTTAATTTGCTTGGTAACCAAATTACTTATTATTCCAATTGACTTTCTACAGATGAGGTAGAAAAAAGGGCTTTATAAAGGTAAAAATGCCCATAAAAGGTATATATATATATATATATATATATATATATATATATATATATATATATATATATATATATATATATATATATATATATATATAAACTTATTGGAAAAGATTTATATCTCACTGCTATGACCTGATCACCACACAAAAAAACTTTGGGAGTCAGCTGTCCACGGTAGTCCTTAAAGGGATACTCCACCCCAAAATTAAAATTTTGTAATCACTTACCCCCATGCTGTTCCAAACCCGTAAAAGCTTTGTTCGTCTTCGGAACACAATTTAAGATATTCTGGATGAAAACCGGGAGGCCTGTGACTGTCCCATAGTCTGCCAAGTAAATAACAGTCGAGGTCCAGAAAAGTATGAAAGACATCGTCAGAATAGTCCATCTGCTCTCAGCATATGCAGCATACGGTGATATGGAGAGACACAGAGGAGACCTTTGACAAAGGAATTGTTGAATAAAGTCGATAATTTTTTTTTTCTTCACTTACAAAAAGTATTCTCATCGCTTCATAACGTTACGGTTAAACCACTGATGGACTATTCTGACTATGTCTTTCATACTTTTCTGGACCTTGACTGTTATTTACTTCCTAGTCACAGGCCAGTTTTCATCCAAAATATCTTAAATTGTGTTCTGAAGATGAACAAAGCTTTTACGGGTTTGGAACGACATGGGGGTAAGTGATTAATGACAAAATTTTCATTTTGGGGTGGAGTATTCCTTTAAGATATTAGCACAATAACACACTCAGCAAAATATTGGTTAATTATCATTAAAATACCGATAAAATCCCAAAAAATATTGAGATATATTTTTGTCAATATCACACACCCCTAATATATTCAATTTTGTTTATAAATAAATAAATAAATGAATAAATAAATAATTATGAGAAGTGCCCTTTTTTCTACTGGAGCCCCTGTCTCTCAAAATGTCTGTGCACGTCCCTGCTCATTACATTTTTGCAGTTTATTTTCTTCCATCTTATTTTCTTCCATGGAAACTCAAGCGTGTGCTTGATGTGTGAAAACCATTGATGTTTGCTTTTGTGCATTAATAATACACGTTTCAGCTACTGTTATAACTTTCATAAGGGAAATTTCTGGCTTCAAAAGTTCCCCATCATATCTGAGGCAACATATTGAGGTAGCAAAGTTTTTTTTTTTGTTTTTTTTTTCCAAACAAAAAGTTTATTGTCAAAAATATATATATATTTTTTTATTTGATATACCATAGCTCTTTGTGTAGCGTAGTATTGTAAAGTATAGTCTGTATAGTATACCAGCTGAATTCACAAGATTAAGTGCAAATAAAATCAGTGATGAGCGAATCAGCAAATGTAAATATAATTAACATTTTGGTGGCCATGACTGTTTTTTGAATTATTATTATTATTATTATATGTTAAAAATCTAAAAGAAAAAAATTAATCCTACATATGTAAAAAAAAAAAAAAAATGTAAATGTCAAAAAAGAAGTTTTCCTCTCAGAAGAAGTATTACACAAATAAAAGATCAAGCCTTTAGCAATCCCTGTTGATATCATCGTAGCCTTTGATTCAATCTGTGAGCCAACTTTTTTACACAAATTACCTAGTCTTCTAGCTCCGCCTCAGTGGAAGTGACCTTTCAGGAGCTGCTTGAAAATGCAGAGCCGCTGACCTGCGGTGGAATTAGTGCATCCCTGTGGCCTCAGACAGCTTGGCCTCGCCTGGGTGCTGCTGCACAAAAGCTCTACAGTGGGGAACAGTGCTGCTAATCTACCCAAAGCTCCAGCACAGGGGCTTTCAGCCACAGACTCAAGGGTACAGCCACACTCGAGGGGTCTCTTTTGGCCCCTGATCAGACAGGCAAGGGGTCAGCAGGGGCCGCGCTGTCCTGTGTACCTTTGCCCTTGCACCAGATGTTGTTTTGCCCTTCAGGGAATGGGGTAGCTCCGGAAATGGGCACCAAAACACCAGAACCAGGGTGAGAGAGGATGTGGATGAATGAAACATTCCACCAGGGAGTGGGGGGTGGGGGGTGTTAGTTGGGGTTGGTGATGACATTTTAGTAAGTGCTTGATAGAGACTTACTGAAGGACAGTCCCTACTTCTGCTGTGACTGCAACAGGTTAACAAAAGGAAGCACAGGCAGAGATTAAAAGCCCTGCTGGAGCACCCAGGGAAAGGGGATTAAATCACAACAGACTTTTTGCAACTACTTTCCTGCTGTTTTAATCTGTAAATTTAAACATAGGCTGCATTTAAACTTGGAATTAACATGCGGATGTTGTAAATGCGCATCTGATCAGAATGTTATCTCTGTCCTGCCTTAGAAATAGTTGAGGATGCATTATGATCGGATCTCCGTGCAATGTAAACGCAAACCAGCCATCGTGTCTGCATTCGCAGGTCAACGTCATGCAAAACCCCCTCCCCCTCTATGTCAGAAGAACAGAGCACTAGTTAGACTTGTACATTTATTTTGATTTGTAAAATGTCCCGCAACAAAAGAGTTTTTAAAAGAAAACCCACCACTTTATGTCGACTTTGCTCCAGAGCCATCCTCTGCAGTATCTAAAGGTAGGGTAAGTGATTTCTGGTAGCCAATGTTGATATTTCAAATAACCAAAACAAACACACCACTACCCCAAAAGGGTTTCGCCCCTATTTTAATAGCTCCACCCCACACATATGTATGCAACCCAGGCAATGATTATGATACACGAGCACATTCAAGCAAAAGCCAGCATAAATTAGTTCTGTGAAACAAAGCAAAACCAATGTTACTCACCTATCGAGAAGAAACAAAGCAACATTGGCTTCTTGCAGATTGCAGGCCTTCCCTCTTCTTGAGTTCTCTCCAGCGCTGGAAAGCTGATCTGATATGTACACAGGTCCTACTTCTTGCCTTATCGTAAACCTTCTTTTGTTCTGCAGACGTTTTCCTCTTTTGTTTTTTATCCGCCATCTCTATCTTTCTGTCGTCGCTCAGCTAGGCTAATATCCATCCTGTGCACTGAGCGCTCTCTTCCCTCCCCATCATGAGTAGACACGCCTCTTACTGCTGATTAGCTACAAGTTTGTTTTGGTACTTTGTCCGACTCAGTTTTCTAAAGCATTTTGAAAAAAATACATACCCCACCTTTAAATATTGCGTGGTCTTTAATTACAGATCCGATCATTTATCTATATAGAGAAGTCATGTTGATATTGTCAAGTGTAAACGCATCCTGGTTGATGATGATCCAAAAAAAAAATTAAAGTTACAAATAAAAAAAATTAAATATAAAAATTCTGTAGCAGTACAAAACAATAAATCAATACAAAACATTACAGTACAGTTAACTAATACAATAAAATTTTAATCATCTCAATTTATGTAGACGATCTTAAAAAGATGGGTTTTAAACAACTTAAAATAGTCTGTGGGAACAATTCTAACAGTAAAAAGAAGTGCATTCCATAACCATTAGATTTTAATCAACAAGAAACAAGCAGCTAAAAAGTAAAAGAATAAGCAAAACAAAGACATTGAGAAGGCAGGCAAAGGGTAACTAAGTCACAGATATAAAAAGGGGACATTACATGCAAAGCTTTGTAAGTTAAAGTGAGAGTTTTAAAATCAATACACAACTGAACAGGAAGCCAATGAAGACTATAAAGAATGCCTCACGCCTGTTATATGCTGACGAGATGGAGTGTAAGTGAGAACACATGCTGCTTAATACTGGATATATTGCAGCCATTTGAAAGATTTAACAGGTAGACCAACAAATAGTGCATTACAATAATCAGTCTTGGAAGTAACACATGCGTCAATAAGTCTTTCAGCATCAGAAGAAAGTGTAAGGAAATGCCTACATAATGCAAATTTTGAGATGCTCTTAATGTGTGAAATTTTATGTCAGATAGGCTTCAGACTCACACCAAAGTAGATGGAATTAAGGTACTATTGTCCATAATCAAATTAAAATGGCTAACTTTATAAATATCTACTACAGATCTGATGTTTAATAATCTACTGTCTCCAGAAGGTATAATTGATGGTTATCTTGTTTTTCTTCTTCAACCAAATATTATTCTTAAAAGAGGTGAGACAGATCAGCTGTGTTTGAACATTCAGGTTTGCCAGTACCTCTTTAAGCACATTCAGACACAGAAAAATAATTTCTTCTTCTTTAGGTTTGATTGATGCTGATTTGTAGATTTGTAGATCTTTTGCATAACAAAAAACCCAGGCACTTGATAACTTGCCTATTATAACTTGCCCATTGTGGGAGTTTGGAAATATCAAGTATGTTTTATGCACTGCATTAGAATGACAAGTGAAAAGTTAGGTCAGTGCCTCATACTTGATGATTTTCTCCTGCCAGTACTTCAGTGAAATTCCATATTAAACATCTGTTAAGGAGCAGCTGGGGCTAACACACTCAGAGGACACCTGGCTCTTGTGTATGCTAAGTGATTAGCAATCACTCCATGCATTGTTCTTAGCAGTACAAACACTCAGCAATAAGAGGACAAACCATTAGCAACATGTTAATGGAGAGTACCATTTACACTAATAAGAAGACTATGACTGTGAGCAATAGTGTACTACACATTTGTGACTCATTTGTTTAACTCTGGAAATATATTTCCCTGCAAGTCATATCAATGCATTACAGTTCCTGTCAAACACTTGCTTTAGTGTTTAATCTCCTCGGCACATGCTCATGATGTAGTGGGGAGATTAAGGCAGAATGAGAGCTGTGGTGGACTCAATTCAATGGCTTGGTTCTACCCAGGCAGGACACCTAAATCAAAGCTCTTCTTACAACTTGGAGGTGCCCAGACAGTGGCCTTGGCCCTTGTCTGTGGAGGGTCACATATACTGTACACATGCAGGGGGATTATGGGATGAAAGAATACCACTGACTGTGAAATTGCTTGAATTTTGTTAGATTGCAAAGGGGAAGCAGCTGTGTGTAATTCTGGATATTAATCACAGGGACAGGGACTAAAGTGCATTTTTGTGTGTGTGTGCAATTGTGTTTCAGTGGACTTGAGTGTGTCTGTTATGTGAAAAACTGCAGGAGCTGCAATTTTACGTTGACTCTAAGGAGTTGCATTTTACCGAACACATCTGGAAAGGTTAGTTAATCACATCACATCACAAAACGTAAAAGGAAATGGCTGATAAATGGCAGAGGTCTGAAAACCCCCCGTCTGGATTTCTCATTGGCTTTGCCATTGAGTGTGAGTCTCAGCTGGGTTTGATCTCTATCAGTTTGTGGTATTATGAGAGCATTGTTGGTGCATTTGAATCCTAATCCTGCCCTTCACTCCCCCTGATATAGCGCTATACTTTAGGGAAAACTTAATCCTTTGTATAGGGTTTATCATCCCTCTTCCAGCTTAAGCTTGAGAGAGCTCATGATGTGAATTTCCATAAGAGGCCAAGCACTAGCGGTATCAATAATAATATTTATTTAGGTAACTCACAGTGGTGATTAGATGCTGCTCACTGATAATTCTCTTGCAAGTGAACTGCCCGAGATCTAACATGACACAACATCATACAGGTTGGTGGGGCATCTATTACCCTGTATGGAATGCTCTCAGAGTTGAAGAGGGAATGTTGAATCTTGATCCAGCCCTGGATCAGAAAGCCCATCTCTTTCCCAGAGCAGCAGGTGACAGGCAAACACACATAGCAAATGCCACCATAACAGTAGGAGCCGAATCATCTCTGGAGGCAAAACTGGCTCAATAAGGACTGTGGAGTGGCAAGGCTTTAATACATATTATTCACAAAGAGCATGATTGATAATGCAAATGTGTCCAGCTGCTAGGGTTGGCAGGCAGAGCACAGCACTGCTCCCAGTGTTTCGCCTCGAATCGCGGAGCCACATTAGAGCCACGTCCCTTGATACCGAAGCAGCATGTGGGAAGACCTCACTCTTCTGTAGATGCTTTTTCCCAGACGTTTGTTTGTGTCCTTACTTACAATCAGCAATCCGTATGTTGCTGAGAGGTCCACAGGGACAATGGGTTGTGCAGTGGCTTTGTTTTTGTCTATCAAAATGCCCATCAAAACAATATGAGAGATCTGAGCCAGAAAACCGATTACCGTGCTTAGTAGCACAGCACCCCCTTGTGAACATTCTACAGCCAAGACTGGCATGGTTTTCTAAGAATGCATACAGGTTTTTAGATTCCCCACTGGGTTCTACTGGTTTCTTGCAGTAAATTTGCTTAATAATAATAATAATAATAATAATAATAATAATAATAATAATAATAATAATATAGCAAGATCAGAACATGCAATGTAACTAAAATATCTTTAAAACCATGAATCAAATAACATTAGAAAGACATTCTCATTAAATTATGGTAGAATCTCAGGTTGAATTTTCTTTATTGGCAAAATTGTAAAGAAATTGTCAATATATTGTCTAAATGATTTTTTGATAAAAAGTGGCAGTGAAAGATACAAAAAGATCTCTGTATAAAATGTACAACAAAATCTTGAGCAGTCAGTTAAACAGAAGAAATAATGGGAGAATGAAATAATCAATAGTTGGGGTAACACTTTAGATTAGGGAACACTTATTCACTATTAGCTAAGAGTTTTCTCTCAATAAACTTCCAATTTGATGCTTATTGATAGTAGGTAAGGTAGTTGTTTGTGGTAGTTATGTTTAGATATGGAGTAGGGTTAAGGGATCTAGAATATGGTCATGCAAAATAATGCATTAATATGTTCTTTGTAAGTACTAATAAACAGACATTATGTTAGCAATATGCATGTTAATAAGCAACTAATAGTGAATAGTATTCCCTATTCTAAAGAATTGCCCTAGTGGAATATGAATAAAAGTGAATAATTAGTTATTATTGCTCTTACACTGGATATTAACCATCCTTCACTATTTTAGGCACTTTCATATGAATTCATATGTTATTTGTATGAAAATGTATGATTTTTAGAAAAAAAGTAACCATGAAGGTCCACCACTAACCTCACACCTTAACCATCAGCAGATCATATGAACATGTACAAAATGAATCATTAAAATAAAAAAAATAAAAAAATTAGCCACAATTAGCATGTAAAATAGTATTGAATTGCCACGATATTGTTGATATCAATGTACACTATATTGTATCAGTTCCTGTTTAGTGCATTTCTTTCACAGATCAGTGATTCCACAATCAGGATGACTGAAAGAAGATGAAAATGTAATCAATAAAGGTCACAGCAGCACACAGTTAAACTTGCAATTTAAATGAAACTACATTACAGATGCATAATGTTTTAAATTATTATTATTATTTTTTTTTTCATGAATTAAACTTACAAAAAGAGCTAATGATTCACATTTTGCATATTATTATTATTATTATTATTATTATTATTATTATTAATAATTTAAAATTAAATATTAAATGGTTTGTTTGTTTGTTAATACCTACTCTTACTGTTTGTCTGCCCTCCTGAAGACATTTGACTATTAAAAAAGAACAGATTAAAAATATGACATCTGAATGAATAAAACCATTTGCTAGAACAAAGTATTATAGTATTCTTGAGAAACGGCAAATGCATGCGCAAAATGAAAACTCACATTCTGTCCTTTTATAGGTTTACTGTAGAACTCAGTGTCCGCTTGCTGACTCGCTCTACGACACTCATTTGCAGATGCAGCTACAACAGAAATAAATAAAAATTAATGAAAGTATTTGACACTGTTATTATAACAGAGCTTAGTGATTGGTGGCTGACTCTAGATGGGATCTTATAAACTGCAAAAACACTGTATAGGTGTATAGGATGGTATAGAACAGATAACAGAAGGTACTACTGTATCTCAAAGTCTTCCATGTTACACAGTTTTCCAGACAAAGTGACTAAAGCCCTTGTGTATAAACAAACAGGTCTAACAGTTTCCCTGAGACACAAAAGCTTCATTGCCACATATAGGGAGGAGACAGCTACAGAGAAAATGTAATCGTAACAAGTAAAAATGTCTTATTTTCATAGCAGGGCATTTCTTACTTACTTGGTGTGTGATGAATGATGCTGATTTTATCTGATGGAGAGAAAAGATGCCTGTTAGCTCTTACACACTTGCATTTCGTCTAGCTTCGTCACTTTCTTTTTCTCTTTCTCATATTCTCACTGTAATCTTTACATTAAGGAATCTCGCTGATCTGTGAGATGTTTTCTCAACTGATAGGGACTGAGTGCAAAGTGGTAGGGCAAAATGAACAACACAAGCAACTTTTTTTCTGAGAAAAAGTGTTTTAATGCCTGTGCAACCAGAAAATAAATAAATAGGGCTTTTGATTTACACTTGAAATTGTTGCATACACATATTAATGAATGATTTATCTCAAATACACTGAGCATATATACTATATACTAGCAATAAACCTACCATAGACACTTTCATCATCCTCTCTGTTGCTGATGATACTAGCCCTCAGCTGCTGTATTTTCTCCTGGGGAAAACATTTTTTTAAACAGGCTTTAATATGCATTAATTTTTAGATTTCATGTCATGAGGAATAAATAATTAATTTGTTGGTTGTGTAAGTTAAAAATAATGAACTATTCTGTTTAAAAGCAATTATTTTTATTATTTTTTTTTTTCAAATGTGCATAGGGATTGACTGCCTCAAAAAAAAAAAAAAAAAATGAAATGGTACAATCCTGGTGCTAACTCAGAATTCTATCCTATCTGTTTTGTAATCATATGAACTTCACTTAGAAAACAGAACTTTTTTCAAATCTTAAGTCAAGAATGACTGACTACCACAAACCTTAGTAAAAATACCCATACATTTTGCGTCTGAAAGGGAAACTACTACAAATGCATATACAGTACAACGGTTAGCTGCAAAAATAATAATCCACACCTTTTTGTTCTCATAATTCTCATTATTTTAATGACAAAAACTTTATCAATTTTTATTCAAAGATGTTTACATTGTCATTTCCACCACAGAAACACAATACAAGGTTTGATATGTGATTGAAATTGCATTTTGTTAAAATATTGTTACTATACACAAACTAGTGAGAATGTAGAATGTATCATATTAGTATTATATTGACATACTAAATGAATTCTAAAGGGTCAACCATGTCCATTACCTGTTGGATGCTATCCATTCCCTTCTGAAGCCTCTGCCAGTCGTTGAATCGATCCAAAGCATCATCTATACTCAGAGAGCCCATCTTCACCTCCTGCTGAAGTTTTATCAGCTCGTCCAGTCCTGGTGGCTGACTGGGCACAAAGGTGTCATAAGTGGTTGAGATGCTGTCCCTCTGCCTCGCTGTCACCATGGAGACCAGAAAGCAGTTAAAATGTTAGCTGTATGATTTAACTGTTTTTATTATTATTATTATTATTATTTCTTTTTTTTTTAATTATTTAAACATGAGATCAGACTCATAACTTCACAGTGCATATAAAACTATCCAATTTTCAGACAGACAAATCTCACCCTGTCTTGTGGGAAAAGAGTACAACATTTCAGCATCTCCTTGCGACTTTTTCTTCTGGAAAACTAAAAATCCAAATAAAAACAGCACATCATGATTAGAGTTCCAGTTATTGCTTCCACACTGCAGCAGTACACCACACATCTGAGAGTTAGTTTGCTTTATCCTGGAGAGTCCACTAGGTGGAGGCATGTATTCATGTATTCTACCCCCTCGGTAGAAATAGCGGTCTGGGGGCACATAGACCGCACTGAAAGGGCACTTTACTGCTGTGTAAGTTAGTGAGCATTCAGCTTGATGAAATAAAATTGTATCTTTGTGTCTCTGATAGTGTTTACAGGGCTTTTATGATGATGACCTGAAAATAAGTTGACTATAAAAAAGGACAGCTGAACATTAGTTCACTATTAAAAAACGGAGTGTCTATTTCACTAAGTGCAAATGTGCAGTTATTTAAGACTTTTGTTAATTATTAAGTTCAGTGGCATATAGTAAAACACGTGCAAAGTCATTTTTGATGCGATTGACCTGGGTTCGATTCCACCAATGGTGTAGCTGGGGCCATACTCAAGTATATGTCGTATGCTTCCATTTTTACATTGTGTGACCTTGGACCACAAAACTAGTTATAATGGTTTATATATACATACATATATGCATATATATATACATACATATATGCATATATATATATATATATATATATATATATATATATATATATATATATATATATATATATATATATATATATACACACACACACACACACACACACACACACACACACACATATATATATATAACTAACTAACTAACTCCTAGTTAAAACACCACCACAGATGCCACAGATTTCATGATATGAGGCATGACAATACTGGATAATAAGCAAATGCTTCCAGATAAACAAGAATCACTCTACCAACCCAGTGAGGGTTAAATAGTCAAAGGAATGCAATGAAAAGCCCATGGAGATCAGTGAAAGCAAGCAAACTGAATTTAAGGGAAGGATGCACTCAGTGATGAAACTGATCGTACAAATGATATGCTGCATATCTTCTGCAGAGCACTGTGTCAGCATTTCCCACTGTCGTTGGTTAGGGTTAAATCTAATCCTCTGTTAGAGAACCTCCTCTTTTGGTCATCATTTAAGACATTACTTATAACATACTCATAAAGAGAACCATATTGTTCCAGCATTTGATCTGACAAAGATTTAAAAACTAGCTGCAATTGTGTGGAATTTTATGCAGCAATCCTGCATTCTTGGGAATCTTCTTTCATTCTGTCATCGTCCCCTGAGAAAATCAATTATGCTGTAATTTTCAGTTATCATGGGTTTTGTAACAATTTTGAAGTTGCTGTAGTTTGAGTCCAAAGACACAACACACACTAGCCCCTCCTCTAGAGGTTTTCAGTCTCCTTGAGTAGGCGAAGAAATATGATCAGTGTGTAGGCAAAAGTCCCTCTGTAGGAATGCATGGAAAAACCTTGCTTTCTCTCCCTTTGTATTTTCATATTTTGAAACAAGAGAGTTGGGAAACATGTAATTTGCCATGCTGGCCGTTCTTGGCCCCTTAAGCTGCTCTGATTGGTTGCAGATGGTGCCATAGTAGTCGAACTGGTGTTTGTGTTTTTGTGTATGCATTTGCATATGTTTCAGTGAGCAGAGAAGTTATAAAACTCCACATGACTAAGCTCAAGCTTATGAAATCAAAATTAACGTTTTTTGGGTGTTAGTATCAATATGTTAGTCTTAAGGTTATCTATAAGCCAGTGTGCTCCAAAACAGTGACAAAATTCAGATTTTGAAGATATAAGCATTGAAAATTTGCAGTTTGTCACTTCTGCCAAAATGGATCAACGATTTTTTTACATCACCTCGTACTTCAGCTTCTCATCAAATCTTCTGACCAATCAAATGCTCTCTAGAATCCGAAGTGCCCACCCACTACACTATAAATAGACGCTGAAGCAGTGGCTGAGATTGGTAATTTGTTCACAATGTAGTTTTTCCCTTACGGTGAATGGCTCATAGTGCACAATGTAGGTTAAAGGGAAGGATTCAGTGTAAATATGCTTCTGATTGGGGCAAATGAGGTCTGGTTTCATGATGTCACACGAACCGTGGCAGCATGCTTAGTCTATTCCGGACTTTGAGATGCGATCGGAGTGGATCATATGCACAAGTTGACATATATTAAAGGGGTGGTTAATTGCAATTTCACTTTTTTAACGTTTGTTAGTGTGTAATGTTGGTGTTTGAACAAAGAATATCGGCAAAGTTACAAAGCTGAAAGTTCTTTTCAAATTCTGGCAGTTTAATGCCTACAAAAACAGCTGGTAGGGACTACAAAAAGTTACTTCACGGGTTCATGATGTAACAAACCCAGATAAACCCAGCCTTGGGGAAAAGGCAGCAAATATTGGACAGCAAATATTGGACTTTCTGCTACCGGATTATGGACTTTCTGACCAACAAACCTCAGCATGTTAGGTCAGGCAACACCTGCTCCACCACCATCACACTCAACACCGGCATACCACAGGGCTGTGTGCTGAGCCCCTTCCTCTACTCCCTCTACACCCACTACTGCAGGCCTGTGCATGGATCCAACTCCATCATTAAGTTTGCAGATGACACCACGGTGATTGGCCTCATTAGAGACAATGATGAGACTGCCTACAGAGAGGAGGTACAGGAACTTTTACCGGTGTGGGATCGAGAACATCCTGAACAGTTGTATCACGGTCTGTATGGGAACTGCTCAGTTGCTGACTGCAAGGCACTGCAAAGGGTGGTGAAAACCGCTCCAACTCATCACAGGGACAACACTTCCTGCTACTGAGAACAACCAGAGAAAAGTGTACATTATAGTGTACATACACTTATTACATAATCCATCTGTATAGTATGTTCATAGTACACCTATCTGTAAATCATGCTGATAGTATTTAAAAAATCTGTAAATTATGCCCATAGTACTGTAATGGATCGGCCAGGCTCCACCACCACCCAATCACAGCGATCCTGATCACCTGAATTTTAAACACTTGCACCCGTCATCGATCAGCACCTCATCAACTGGCATGTATATAAGCACACACCTCACACCCCCTTATTGTCCGATCTCGTACACACGTAGAGGACTCTCTGAATCAGCTATTACATCTATTGGATTTACTTACCTGCTTACTTACCTCCTGTGTTCCTCCTAGTGTCTCCTTGTCTCTCAGTGTCTCCGTGTCCTCCTAGTCCCGGACTGCTGAGGTGTGTGCTCCTCCCGTGCACTTCCCAAACTCCTGTAAGGACGAAGAATCTGATCACCATTCCTATTATATCCTTTGAACTTATCCACAAACTTAATACTCACCATATTCATTACTGGACTATACTCTGTGATAAACATCAAATAAACATCTTTGTATATTACAACCTGTTGTGTCAAGACCTCTTCCTTTACAGAAGATCGGACCAACACAGACGCAACAGATGAATCACCAAAATTCATTCCAGGAGCTCGTCGACTCACTTTGACGAGTGCTCCTCACTCACACTGGTACCACCACCATCACCACCCAGCACTTCCTCCATCTCAACCAGCACTTCTTCGGCTACCATCATCGCTAGTCCCATGGCCTGACCTGCACCCTACTCTGGCTCGGCGGAGGAGTGCAATGGATTCCTCCTTCAATGCACTCACATTTTAAATGCAACCGCAATCATATCCTACGGACTCTGCCAAAATTGCTTTTATTATTTCTCTGCTGTCAGGACCTGCGTTGCAGTGGGCGGAGACGATCTGGGCCCAGGCCAGCCCCGTCACTCAGAATCTGCAGAGTTTCTTAGTGCATTTCAGTAAAGTGTTTGGAAGGACGGATGGAGATACCTTGATGGGCGGGCAACTCTACCACTTGCAGCAAGGTACTATGTCAAACAATGAGTATTCACTGAAGTTCAGGACTCTCGCAGCAGTAAGTGGATGGAATGAGTGAGCGTTGCTAATGACCTACAGACAGGGACTGGAGCCCCAGCTCACTTACAGCTCGCTGCGTATGATGATGCGTTTGGATTGGAGAAATTCATTTAGTTATCCATCCATTGTTCCAACTGCATGAAGTCCTGTGTAGCAGCCACACCAGTCTCCGACACAGCCACTTACCTCCGCCAGCCAGAGCCCACTTACCCTCCAGAACCAGAACTGGAACCCATGATTGTGGAGAGGCAACGGTTGTCATCAGCTGAGTGGCAGAGAAGGCTGACCCGGGGTCTCTGTTTGTATTGTGGAACTCAGGGGCATATAATCCTGGCATGCCCCCTTCACCCTCCATGTCCTGTGGTGAGTGTGATTCAGCCTGATATTGTTAAGATGGAACCACTCACTGCCTGTGTAATGCTTACTGCCTCCAATATTTCTGTTTCAGTATCAGCCCTTATCGACTCCGGATCAGCAGGGAACTTCAAGTCAAGTCAAGTCAAGTCATCTTTATTTATATAGTGCTTTAAACAAAAAAGATTGCGTCAAAGCAACTGAACAATATTAATTAGGAAAACAGTGTGTCAATAATGCAAAATGACAGTTAAAGGCAGTTCATCACTGAATTCAGTGATGTCATCATGCAGCTCAGTTCAGTTTAAATAGTATCTGTGCAATAATTTGCAATCAAGTCAACAATATCGCTGTAAATGAAGTGTCCCCAACTAAGCAAGCCAGAGGCGACATCGGCAAGGAACCAAAACTCCATCAGTGAGAGACTGGAGAAAAAAACCTTGGGAGAAACCAGGCTCAGTTGGTGGGACAGTTCTCCTCTGACCAGACGAAACCAGCAGTTCAATTCCAGGCTGCAGCAAAGTCAGATTGTGCAGAAGAATCATCTGTTTCCTGTGGTCTTGTCCCGGTGGTGGTGTGAGTGAGGTTTTTTAAAGTGGTTTTGTATATGGGGCTCTAGTCCTGGTCTCCGCTGTCTTTCAGGGCTGTAGAGGTACTTTCTAGGTGCTTATCCACCATCTGGGCTGGATACATACTGGATCCGGGTGACTGCAGTGACCCTCTGACTTGGATAGAGACTGGATCTGGTGGCTATGGTGACCTCGGAATAAGAGAGAAACAGACTAATATGAGCGTAGATGCCATTCTTCTAACGATGTAGCAAGTACATTGGGTGTTATGGGAAGTGTTCCCGGTTCCGGGTTTACCTAATTAATGCAGCCTAAAAATCCTTTAACGGATTTGGATATTAGAAGTGTATTAGTATGTTATGTGTAAGCCAGGTTAAAGAGATGGGTCTTTAATCTAGATTTAAACTGCAAGAGTGTGTCTGCCTCCCGAACAATGTTAGGTAGGTTATTCCAGAGTTTGGGCGCTAAATAGGAGAAGGATCTGCCGCCCGCAGTTGACTTTGATATTCTAGGTATTATCAAATTGCCAGAGTTTTGAGAACGGAGCGGACGTGGAGGACTATAAGGTAACAAGAGCTTGTTCAAATACTGAGGTGCTAAACCATTCAGGGCTTTATAAGTAATAAGCAAGGTTTCTAAAATCTATACGATGTTTGATAGGGAGCCAGTGCAGTGTTGACAGGACCGGGCTAACATGATCATACTTCCTGGTTCTAGTAAGAAGTCTAGCTGCTGCATTTTGGACTAACTGGAGTTTGTTTACTAAGCGTGCAGAACAACCACCCAGTAGAGCATTACAATAGTCTAACCTTGAGGTCATAAACGCATGGATTAACATTTCTGCATTTGACATTGAGAGCATAGGCCGTAATTTTGATATATTTTTGAGATGGAAAAATGCAGTTTTACAAATGCTAGAAACGTGGCTTTCTAAGGAAAGGTTGCTATCAAATAGCACACCTAGGTTCCTAACTGATGACGAAGAATTGACAGAGCAGCCATCAAGGCTTAGACAGCGTTCTAGGTCATTACATGCAGAGCTTTTAGGCCCTATAATTAACACCTCTGTTTTTTTCAGAATTTAGCAGTAAGAAATTACTCGTCATCCAGTTTTTTATATCGACTATGCATTCCATTAGTTTCTCAAATTGGTATGTTTCGCCAGGCCACCTAGAAATATAGAGCTGAGTATCATCAGCATAACAGTGAAAGCTAACACCGTGTTTCCTGATGATATCTCCCAAGGGTAACATGTAAAGCGTGAAGAGTAACGGCCCTAGTACTGAGCCTTGCGGTACTCCATACTGCACTTGTGAACGATATGATACCTCTTCATTCACTGCTACGAATTGATGGCGGTCATATAAGTACGATTTAAACCATGTGTTCTAGTCTATGCAAAAGAATAGTGTGGTCAATAGTGTCGAACGCAGCACTAAGATCCAATAGCACTAATAGAGAGATACAACCACGATCAGATGATAAGAGCAGGTCATTTGTAACTATAAGGAGAGCAGTCTCAGTACTATGATACGGTCTAAATCCTGACTGGAAATCCTCACAGATGCCATTTTTCTCTAAGAAGGAACATAATTGTGAGGATACTACCTTTTCTAGTATCTTTGAAAGAAAAGGGAGATTCGAGATCGGTCTATAATTAACTAGTTCTTTGGGGTCAAGTTGTGGTTTTTTTGATGAGAGGCTTAATAACAGCCAGTTTGAAGGATTTTGGGACATAACCTAATAACAATGAGGAATTAATAATAGTCAGAAGAGGATCTATGACTTCTGGAAGCACCTCTTTTAGGAGCTTAGATGGAATAGGGTCTAACATACATGTTGTTGGTTTAGATGATTTAACAAGTTTATACAATTCTTCCTCTCCTATAGTAGAGAATGAGTGGATTTGTTCCTCAGGGGATCTATAGTGCACTGTCTGATGTGATACTGTAGCTGATGGCTGCATGGTTACAATTTTATCTCTAATAGTATCGACTTTAGAAGTAAAGTAGTTCATAAAGTCATTACTGCTGTGCTGTTGAGAAATGTCAACACTTGTTGATGCTTTATTTTTCGTTAATTTAGCCACTGTATTGAATAAATACCTGGGGTTATGTTTGTTTTCTTCTAAAAGAGACGAAAAGTAATTTTATATTTATATTTTATAAGCAGTTTTTAATGCTTTTCTGTAAGATAGGTTACTTTCCCTCCAAGCAATACGAAATACTTCTAGTTTTGTTTTCCTCCAGCTGCGCTCCCTTTTCCGGGCTGCTCTCTTTAGGGTGCGAGTGTGCTCATTATACCACGGTGTCAGACTGTTTTCCTTAACCTTCCTTAAGCGTAAAGGAGCAACTGTATTTAAAATGCTAGAAAAGAGAGAGTCCATAGTTTCTGTTACATCATCAAGTTGTTCTGAGGTTTTGGATATGCTAAGGAATTGGGATACATCAGGAAGATTACTTACAAAGCAGTCTTTTGTGGTAGAAGTGATGGTTCTACCATACTTGTAACAAGAAGTGGAATTTACAGTTTTAGCTATATGAAGTTTGCACAAAACTAAATAATGATCTGAGATATCATCGCTTGGCTGCATAATTTCAACACCATCAACATCAATTCCATGTGACAGTATTAAATCTAGAGTATGATTTCGACAATGAGTAGGTCCTGAGACGTGTTGTCTAACCCCAATAGAGTTCAGAATGTCTATAAATGCTGATCCCAATGCATCTTTTTCATTATCAACATGGATATTAAAATCGCCAACAATTAAAACTTTATCTGCAGCCAGCACTAACTCGGATGTAAAATCAGCAAACTCTTTAATAAAGTCTGTATGGTGCCCTGGTGGCCTGTATACAGTAGCCAGTACAAACATCACAGGGGATTTATCATTAACATTTGTTTCTCTGGATAATGTTATATTAAGCACCAATACTTCAAACGAGTTATACTTGAAGCCTGCCCTCTGAGAAATCCTGAAAACATTGTTATAAATTGAAGCAACCCCTCCCCCTTTACCTTTTGGACGTGGCTCATGTTTATAACAGTAATCTTGGGGTGTAGACTCATTTAAAATAATGTAATCATCAGGTTTTAGCCAGGTTTCTGTCAAACAGAGTGCATCTAGATTATGATCAGTGATCATATTATTTACAAAAAGTGCTTTCGTAGAAAGGGACCTGATATTCAATAAGCCAAGCTTTATCATTTGTTTATCCGTATTGCATCTGTTTTTTATTTGTTGAACCTCAATTAAATTGTTGCTCTTCTGGACGTTTTTTGTATTTTCTAGCCCGGGGAACAGACACAGTCTCTATAGTGTGATATCTAGGTGAAAGAGTCTCTATGTGCTGAGAATTAACTGACTTCTGTGACATTAGGCGGCTAGCAGACGGTCGGTTTAGCCAGTCTGTCTGCTTCCTGACCTGGGCCCCAGTTAGTCAAGTACAAACTCTAAGACTATGTGCCATATTTCTAGAAAGAAGAGCGGCACCACCCCAGGAGGGATGAAGACCATTTCTTTTCAACAGGTCAGGTCTGCCCCAAAAGCTTGTCCAATTGTCTATGAAACCTATGTTATTCTGCGGGCACCACTTAGACATCCAGCCATTGAGTGATGACAATCTGCTATGTATCTCATCACCACGGTAAGCAGGGAGGGGACCAGAGCATATTACAGTGTCTGACATCATGCTTGCAAGTTCACACACCTCTTCATCTCAAGGAACGTCTGCCGCCAGCTCAAATTGCAAGCTACCTCCTCCAAAAGGTCTACCAAAGTTCAGTCAATAACCGGAAAACCACTTGGTTATAAACATGTGCGGCACCGTGTGGGTCCCATCACTCTTCGTCTTGGCCTCCTTCACTCTGAGGAGATCCATCTTCTGGTTCTTGCGGGGTCTACTGACGACGTCATCCTAGGGTGCCCATGGTTGGTTAAGCATAACCCCATTCTGTCCTGGAGAACAGGAGAAGTCTTGAAGTGGGGCACAGATTGCTTCCCAGGCTGCTTCCCCGCGATCACCAGTCAAGAGACCCGAGGAGGTCCTCCCTGTAAATTCTACCTCCATTGAAATTCCCATCTAGAAGCAGTCCGTAGATATTCCAGCCCGCTATGCCCCCTTCAATGACTTTTTTTGCTCCAAACAAGCCTCCCGCTTACCACCACATCGGCCATGGGACTGCACAATAGACCTCATTCCGGATGAGTCAGTGCCCTGTGGGAAAATATATCCCCTGTCGCTTCCTGAGCAGAAGGCCATGGAGGAGTATATCAAGGAGTCACTGGGCCAAGGTTACATAAATCCATCAAATTCCCCTACTGCATCCAGCTTTTTTTTCATCACCAAGAAGGACGGAGGCATGAGACCCTGTATCGATTACCAAGCCCTCAATAATATCACTATCAAGTTCTGGTATCCTCTTCCCCTTGTCCCCAATGCCCTGGAACATCTCCATGGAGCCACCACCTTCACAAAGTTGGACCTCCACAGCACATAACCTCAACCGGATATGTGAGGGGGATGAATGGAAGATGGCCTTTGTGACCCCTACTGGCCACTATGTGTACTTGGTCATGCCCTATGGACTTGCTTACATCCCCTCCGTATTCCAGGACTTTATGCATGAGGTGCTCCGGGAGTTTCTTCATTGCTTTGTCATTGTTTACATAGATGACATCCTCATCTACTCCTGGAGCCAGGCCAAACATCGCCATCACGTTGCGGAGGTCCTCCAATGCCTGAGAGAGCACCATCTATACCTCAAGGCTGAGAAGTGCACTTTCCAGCAAACCACTGTTCAATTCCTGGGGTATAACATAGATCATACCGGAATCCAGATGGACAAGGGGAAGGTGGAAGCAATAACCTCCTGGCAAGAACCCACCACAGGCAGGGAACAAGGATTTGCCAACTTCTACCGTTGCTTTATACAGAATTACAGTTGTATTACCAGTCCACTCACAAGCATGCTGCAAAGAAAGCCCAAGTCCCTGTAAAGGGAGTGAGTAAAACTGGCTGTGTTTAAGACTACATAATGTTATTATATTATCTTTAAATTATTATTTTTTATTATTATTATTATTATTATTTTTAATTATTGTTCCTGGATAAGTAGGATGCTCTTGTAATAAAGTAGCGGTGGTAGAGGACAGATTTTAAGTATCAATTCTGCTTAAAAAGATGCAATCTAATCCTATTTACATGAAATAATCCTGCTCCCAAGAAGGTTTAACCTTACGGACCTGTTGCTATGACAGCAACTCCAGCATGAGCTTCGAAGAACCAAATGCCAAGTCCATTTGCTATGTGGGTATATTTTCAAATAAGTCTAAGGGCCTGTTTACATCTGGTCACTTCATGCGTTTTTTTTTTCTTTCTGATCGGATAGTTAAATCCAATCGCTCAAACCACTTCAGGAGGTGGATCTGGTTGTTGAAACCACATATGCAATTTTTACTCAAAACGTTAAAATAATAAATGTATGAGAGCATGTTACAGGCTATATGACATTATAGTCAGATATGACAGCACTAATACAACACGCATTGCCACGGATGACGTTTTGTGACGACACATTTATGTCATTTTAACAAATCAGATATACGATCAGTGAAAACGCATGAAATGACCAGGTGTAAACAGGCCCTAAAGGACCCGATTAGCTGGATCAGGTGTGTTTAATTAGGGTTGGAGTTAAACTGTGTTGTCTGTTATATTTAGTTTTGCAAGAGTGATATTTACATGACTTTGATTCTTGAATGCTGTTACATTGTCAACAAATTTGTTTATGAAATTTGGAACATTGCATAGTTGACTGATATGCTGAAAAACCATTTTTGACCAATACGGCTGACACAATGACAAAATCCATTTTCATTTTGGTGGCACTGGCCACAATAACTGACACAATAACTAGGTTTTGAAGCATGAATTAACTGTTTTGGATGAGCTACTATGTTTTGCAGAAATGCAATTAAGTGGTGATGTTCCAGCAAACAGCTGTGACAATTGCACTTACAGTTGAGTCAAAAAAGAGAAAAAAGCTAATGATGAGAAAAAACTATAATGCATATGGTTTATGGAATATGATATGTTTAATTTTAACCATTGTGCACACTGTAAAATGTGCTCTGATGAAAATACAGTTTAGAAAATACAGTTTAGAAAATATAGGTCCATGCTATTCTTTCTAAATATATCACAAAACTTCAGTTTAAATCAGTAAAAACAATGAAGACTCCCTCCATGATATAAATATGAATAGCCAGTGTGATGTCTTTAAGAATACTACAGAAGTTTGTACATCAGAGAGAGGGAATTTCAGAGGAACAGATAATAACAGTATTGCAAAAATAGAACACATCTTTGACCTCCTTTTTGTCTATCATCCCTTTATGACAAAGAGGCTTGTCAAAATCTACTTCTTATTCTCTTTATCTTTTAGTCCAACATGAAACCTTAGGTAGGATTTTTATTGTCAATAAAAAGGCAGTCTTCTTGACTTCTGCAACAGAAATATTAAAAGGTGAACTAAGGCAGAGAGTTAGATATGATGCCATATAAAATATAATGTTATTACAAGGCGGCCATAGCAAAGCTAGCTAGATTTCATCTGTTTCATATAGAATAGCCTTTGATATTGCTGTAAATATATCTCATTACTTTGCCTGACATTATTGTCCCAAAAGTGTGTGTGGTGCATATTGATATACAAATAATCTATAACATTAACATGACAAAATTAACTACATAACTGTAAAAAGTGAAATGTTACTTATTTGTCTAGCAGCTCCCATGTTAGATATCCCCTTATCAAAAAGGAAAATGGTTTGGTCTTGTAGTCCGGCGCTAGTCCGGTGATGAAGGAATTGATGCTTAAAACATAAATAGCAATCAAAGTAGGTGGTGAGATTAATATTGTAAGTGTGAATATTCTTTTCACATTTTCTCTCTTTTTCTTGATGCTTGCTCTTTATCATTATGCTCTAAAGGAGCAAAGGTTCTCAAAGTTTTTTTTTTTTTTTTTTTTCACAAAAATTAGTCATACGTCGTTTGTAAGATTTGTAAGAAACATCTACCAAGGGTCTGCTACTGTTTTCATAAGATCATGAGATCTGTCTGTCATAAGAAGGAACAGTGATTGTGATCTAGCAAGAGCACCGCTTCTTTGATGCTTTGTGAATACAGCTCCAGGATTGTATAAATGATTTATAAAGCTCTAACAATACAAGTCACTTGCCACCTTTCACTTATTGAATTATTAATGAAACTGAAATTGAACATTTAAGATTGCTGCCTGTAATGAATGGTCCATATTTAGGTCTTTTTTCTCCCAAGTCTATTAAAGGATTAGAGGGCAAAAAGCAGTCTGATATATTATTAAGTATTTATAAACACAGAGAACTGACTGAATTGGGGCAACACAGCAACATCAACCATTATAATGAGTGAAATGGAAGCTCTGTAGTTTTATTGACGGAATAATTTAGACCCCCGAATTATTTTTCAATATGTTTTAATGTATAGCAGGCAATGGTGTTTGTTAAAGAGCTCTTAAAGGAATTAAATAAGTGCATTCGCTGTCAGTGTCAACAGCTGATTAAAGGTCCTCAGCTGGCCAAATTAAAACTCAAACTGTCCACAATTCATAATTAAGGGAATTAAAAATTCAAACCTTGTGCGATGAAGGGAGTCTTGTCCTCTGGGGTAGGAAGGGAGTCAGGCCGAGGGGTCGGTGCAGGGGGGCGGTTCACTATTACTACAGAGCTGCTGGATGTGAGGATGGTGTCATACTCTTCCACATCTCTACCCAGGGGAGTATAGACATTTTCATCTTCATTGTTTTGGTGTTCCTCATTAGGATCAACCAACCAAAGATTATCTGTGTAAAGGGCAAATGGATGTTAATTTCCGAAACACCAGCATTTAGCTGTAAATAATGAGGGACTGAATTCAAATACAAATTTTAATTGACAGTAATATATATGAAACAGGTTCCATGAGTGAGTCATTGATTGATTCACTAAACCAATTCATTCAAAACACAGATTGGTTAGACTTTATTTTAAGGTGTCCTTGTTACAGTGTAATTATACATTTAAAATCTCAGTAATATTAATTTACTACATGCACTTACTATGTGGTTAGGGTATGGCTTAGGGTCACTTGCATGTAATTATGCATAATTAATTGTTATTATAATGTAACGTGTAACAAGGACACCTTAAAATAAAGTGTTACTCACAGATTAATTTCAGAATAAAATAAATAGTGCTTCTCAATCAGAAGGCTGAATCCAAGTGATGTTGAGTTCAGTCCTTCTAAGGTAGTGTTCATTTAGAAAAAAACTGATTTCCTTATATAGTTCAGTTCCTTATAAGTAGTTAGTCTTAACAAAAAGTAGAACAAAAATGAAAATTGTTTATAAATTATTACCAGGGTTGAAACAAACATACCTGCTCTTCCCATCAACTCATAAACACTGGTGTCAGTGTTGCCATCATTGTCATCTAGTGTCTATAAGAAGATTATTAATAACAAATTAATAACAAATTAATGATTAATGATCATTATCAAATGAATGATGATAATTAATAATGACAAGATTTGTAAAGAGCATATATGTGACTGAAAAGGAAAACACCAACCTTATTACGTTTAAACATCAAAGTACAGACAAGATTCAAATGTTTGGTAAAACTGCTGATGTACAATAGGTCTTCTGTGGTGATTTAGATCTAAATTGAAATTACCTTTAATATGACACAGTCTGAGAATGACAGATTGTAAAGTTGTTTTATATAATTTAGACCTTGATTCAGAGCTAAAAATTAACAAAATGTAAATTTGTTATGACTGCTCCAATAACCACTAGAGTAGGAGGAATTGTATGTGACTATATGTGTCCTTTCCTTAGAAAGCCAAGTTTCTAGCATTTGTATAACTGCATTTTTCCATCTCAAAAATATATCTAAATTACGGCCTATGCTCTCAATGTAAAATGCAGAAATGTTAATCCATGCGTTTATGACCTCAAGTTTAGACTATTGTATTGCTCTATTGGGTGGTTGTTCTGCACGCTTAGTAAACAAACTCCAGTTAGTCCAAAATGCAGCAGCTAGAGTTCTTACTAGAACCAGGAAGTATGATCATATTAGCCCGGTCCTGTCAACACTGCACTGGCTCCCTATCAAACATTGTATAGATTTTAAAATCTTGCTCATTAATTATAAAGCCCTGAAAGGTTTAGCACCTCAGTATTTGAATGAGCTCTTGTTACATTATAGTCCTCCACGTCTGCTGCGTTCTCAAAACTCTGGCAATTTGATAATACCTAGAATATCAAAGTCAACTGCGGGCGGCAGATCCTTCTCCTATTTAGCGCCCAAACTCTGGAATAACCTACCTAACCTAACATTGTTCGGGAGGCAGACACACTCTTGCAGTTTAAACGTAGATTAAAGACCTATCTCTTTAACCTGGCTTACACATAACATACTAATACACTTCTAATATCCAAATCCGTTAAAGGATTTTTAGGCTGCATTAATTAGGTAAACCAGAACCGGGAACACTTCCCATAACACCCGATGTACTTGCTACATCGTTAGAAGAATGGCATCTACGCTCATATTAGTCTGTTTCTCTCTTATTCCGAGGTCACCGTAGCCACCAGATCCAGTCTGTATGCAGATCAGAGGGTCACTGCAGTCACCCGGATCCAGTATGTATCCAGCCCAGATGATGGATCAGCACCTAGAGAGGACTTCTACAGCCCTGAAAGACAGCGGAGACCAGGACAACTAGAGCCCCAGAGACAGATCCCCTGTAAAGACCTTGTCTCAGACGACCACCGGAAGAAGACCATAGAAAAAAGATGATTCTTCTGCACAATCTGACTTTGCTGCAGCCTGGAATTGAACTGCTGGTTTCGTCTGGTCAGAGGAGAACTGGCCCCCCGACTGAGCCTGGTTTCTCCCAAGGTTTTTTCTCCACTCTGTCACCGATGGAGTTTTGGTTCCTTGCCGCTTTCGCCTCTGGCTTGCTTAGTTGGGGACACTTCATTTACAGCGATATCGTTGACTTGATTGCAAATTTTTGCACAGATACTATTTAAACTGAACTGAGCTGCATGATGACATCACTGAATTCAATGATGAACTGCCTTTAACTGTCATTTTGTATTATTGACACACTGTTTTCCTAATGTTGTTCAGTTGCTTTGACCCAATCTTTTTTGTTTAAAGCGCTATATAAATAAAGGTGACTTGACTTGACTATTGCATGTTGCATTCAGTGCAAGTTTTTGCCAAGCTTGCAGAATTGATTTGTAAATGCCGCAAAGTTGGTCAACAGCAAAGCAATGGTTGTTGTGGAAAGCACTGACATCCAGCTGTGAGGGGGCTGTTATTATACAGCTAACAATAGGCTACTTCTAAACCAGTTTTACTCCATTCAAATAATAAATACAAAATTATGAAAGTAGGCACACTACAAAGTGTTCACTTTAGTGTTATGCATACTTCATTCTGACTGCCTCTCTCTGTGTTCTGTTCCTTAGCAACCTGCTATCATTCACTTATAATGATAGCTTCTACTTCTTCCCCTTCAATATTGATTACGCACATTATGCATTCAGTGTTATGAATATACTCATTAGAGCAGAAAGGGAGAATTAACAGATAGACAAGAGAAGCTTATTATGCATCACACTTTGAGGGGCTGTGAGATATAATTGATTTGATGTAGGACCTGAGCGTAACATCATTTTATCCAAATATGCTCTCCTGTTGTGATGAATAATTCAAATATTTTGTGCTGTCAGAGAAAGAATCTGACACATCAGGGGACTGACACACAAGTAATAATAACAACAACAACAAGATAGGAGGAGAATGTTAAGACAACAACAGAAAATGAATGTGATTTTTATTCATTTATTTATTTATTGTGACACTATGTAGAAAATGTTGTTAACTAAAGCATAGCATTAGTTTTGGCAAGTCACGTTAATCAAGCTAGTGTCAGCTGACTCTCAGCTGATTCATATCTACCTACATGTATAGGGATGCGACAACTATCACAGCACCCATATATAAGGTCCTTCTGTATTATCAGCAGCTTTCGCATTGCTCAATAGCTAATTAAATTGCAAATTTGGCATGCAAACCATATCATCTCACTAGAAATTGTGAAATTTCCCCGACACCCCATGGACTTCACCTCAGATTTATTCCAGATTGTGTACTTCAAATGCGAATTTGTTGCATTGATCATAAGCTGCCTGATTGGAGGTGACTGAGTTAGCATTTCTTCTAGCATCACTGTATTATTGACATGGACACCATGAGTTATACTAATGTGACTGACTCAAGAACAAGTTTAGATGGGATCTGCACTTCTCGCATGAAGTATATGAAGAGATCAAGCATCCACGTCACAGCTGACTGTGTTTCACTCTCCATTAATCTCTAAATGTCTTCACAAGCTAAGATAAATTCCTTTTTAATGCTCTCAGGTTACTGGCAACATGCTTGTAGCTAAGGCTATCCACTTTGCTTAGGCTTATTAGTCAGTTTCAGTAAAATGCTCATGCTAGGCTAAATATGCATTGTAAGAGTTGTTGTTCAGTTGAACTTAGCGAAGAGTGATTCTGTTTGAGTATCTGACAAGCCTGTTCTATTTAGTTGTATTGGAAACATGCTTATTCTTAAAGCTGTATAGTAGGGGTGGGAGCTATACCGGTATGAACGTGACTACCAGTATTATGTTGTTGCATTATATGGATTTTGCTATACCATGGATACTGTTATATATTCATGAATTCAAATTTTGTATTCATATAGTTTTGTTCAACTTGATTCGTTTTACAAGTTTAAACACAAATGATGATAAAGAGTCGAGGCTGAACGTTTTTTGTCCTCTGTGTGCAACGCTGTACTACACAGGCATTAGTAATCAAACACAGAGCATCATAACAGACCAAATTAATAGAGCGCAAATCCCCTATTCCAGTGGTTCACAAACTTAGGGATTGTGTACAGTCAGCAGATTACTTTGCAAAAGAAACCTTTGCAGGGTGATAAGGACTACACTGTGTAATTTTCCCATTTATCATGTGGCCAATTTCCTAATAAGTAAATAATTGAGCACAAAATATTTATTTGACATATTTTAATACCTCAGCACGGCTCGCAGTTCCCGCTTGAGCGCTCCGTTATCAGTTGTAGCAGTTGTGATTGTATCAATAACAGACCAATAAATGGTGCGATTGAAGAATCAGAGTTGTATTGCAGGGAGCCATGTAGAAATATAAATAAATGATGCATGGTTCTGCTCCAAGTATGTAAGTTACAAGTTTGTGAAAGGACTTCCAGTGCCAGGCAAACGTTAAGCAGATTATGAATATACTTAAGATTCAAAAATAATAAAACAACGTGTCTACACCAGACATGAGCGGCGCGATTTGAAAAAAGCAAATAGAACCCAGTGATGTTCTGTGCTGTGGATGAGGCGTGGCACAACGAGGCAAATCCATGACAGTAAACTGATGCCCTGTTCTATTTCTGACAAACTCCAGCGCTCTGAAACAAAGAACAATTTCAAAAATTCATAAGAGAATCGTGAAAAAATAGTTTCTTCAAAAATATTAAGCAGCAAAAATGTTTACAACATTGATAATATTCAGAAATTGTTACTGAGCAGCAAATCAGCATATTAGAATGATTTCTGAAGGATCATGTGACACTGAACACTGGAGTAATGATGCAAAAAAAATCAGTTTTGATCACAGGAATACAGCCTATTTAGCCTATTTGCTAAAACATTCAAATAGACATTTTAAATGGACAATATTTCACAATATTATGGTGTTTACTGTATTTTTAATAAATTAATGTAGCCTTGGTGAGCATAAGAGATTTAAAAAAAAAAGAAAAAGAGGTGGTATAAATATTGAAAATATTTTTCTCTACAAAAATGGGGGTCTGACAGAAAAGGTTTGGGAACCATTGGCCAACTCAAACACTTTTAATTTAATTTAATTTAATTTAATTTAATTTAATTTAATTTAATTTAATTTAATTTAATTTAATTTAATTTAATTTAATTTAATTTATACAGGCCTATTGCACTTCTGCACTTTTTGAGCAAAACAATGGCACAATAAAAAAAAATTAAAAAAAATAAATAAATAAAAAAACCTTTTCAGGTCTATGTCCAATCCCTCACTTTTTCTGTTAGCTTCTATGTCTAATGTCCAATTCCTCACTTTTTCTATTAGCAGCCATATCACCCTCTGCAGCCCAAGACTGGTTGCCCTGGTCAGTACCTGGATGGGAGACCTCCTGGGAAGACTAGGTTGCTGCTGGAAGAGGTGTTAGTGGGGCCAGCAGGGGGTGCTAACCCTGTGGTTTGTGTGGGTCCTAACATCCCAGTATAGTGACTGGGATAGATACTGTCAACAAGCACCGTGCTTTGGATGAGACATTAAACCAAGGTCCTGACTCTCTGTGGTCACTAAAAATGCCAGGATGTCCTTTGAAAAAGAGTAGGGGTGTAACCCTGGCATCCTGGCCAAATTTGCCCATTGACCTCTGTCCATCATGGCCTCCTAATCATCCCCATATACTGACTGGCTTCATCACTCTGTCTCCTCTCCACCAATAAGCTGGTGTGTGGTGGGCGTTCTGGCGCAATATGGCTCCAGTCGCATCATCAAGGTGGATGCTCCACACTGGTGGTGGTTAAGGAGATTCCCCCCTTCTATGTAAAGCACTCTGAGTGCCCAGAAAAGTGCTATATAAATGTAAGGAATTATTATTATAATTATTATTATTGCAGGTTTCGCCAACATACAAACCCGATTCCAAAAAAGTTGGGACACTGTACAAATTGTGAGTAAAAAAGAAATGGAATAATTTACAAATCTCATAAACTTATATTTTATTCGCAATAGAATATAGACAACATATCAAATGAAAATTCTACTGTGTTGGAGCGTGGAGTGTGGAGCGCGGAACGAGAAGACGTGGAGTACATCAACAAGGAGATTTTAATTAAATCAAGGGAACCAGGAAAACACATGTAGCAGAGGAGGTTGACATTCACAATACCGGACAAGGAAACATGGAAACACACACAGCTTAAATAATAAGGGAGCTAATGGGACACACCTGGGATCAACAGAACTAAATGGGAGCAGGAACAGGAAAACCAAATCTGGGCATAAACATAACATGGAGCACATGGGGAAGAAAACACACACAGACACGGAATAGAGTCTGACAATAGGAATGCGACATCTATCACAACACCCACATATGAGGTCCTTCAGTATCATCAGCAGGTTTCGCATTGCTCAGTAGCTAATTATGTTTAAAGTTTCAATTAAAATACTGAACATAAATTATATCCACAATACATTTTTGTTAGTTCTGTTCTATTACCCTGGGAGGTTATCAGTGCTCTCCCTGCTCCTATCCATGCTAGGCTGCAGGGAGTTCTTGCCCAGAAAAGGGCCATACTGCCAATCCAAACTGTATGCTAATTGTCAATCATCTTTGACGATAGTGGTCTTAACAGAAATGAGGACACTAGCATATGGTCATACATTTTTACCCTAACATTACACTACATCACGCTCCTGGCTTCTTTTACCCCCAGTGTGGGATTAAATGATTACATGATTTTTAAATCAAATCAAACATATTTTACCATATACAAACTATTGCATGATTTTTAAACCAAAACAAACTTATTTTACTTTCTATCCACACTGTGTATACATTTATTTATACAACAGTGACTTTCTGATCCTTGAATCTCATTGGCTGATAAGATTGCGATATTACAGTGATAACAGAGCTCCTCCAGCCACTTCAACATCTGTATCATATATTAGGCCGGGTTCACACCGCAAGCTGCAGCAGAGCGGAAGCAGCGCGTTAGCAGCAGGTAGGGGGGAGAGCGGAAGCAGCGCGCGGCTATTTTGCTTTCACACCGGCAGCGGAGGCAGCGTGCAACTGAACAGCGGATTTTGGACAGAGTACTGTCAATTGGTTCCAATTGAATCAATTTTATTTTTTTCTTGAAAAGAACAATAATTCTACAATTTCACACATTGGTTTTATGTAGCCAACACATGTTTTCTGCTGAACATTCCAATGTATTAGAGGAAAGTGGCAGGCTTTTGAGGTTGCTTTTTATGTTGAACTTTAAGTACTTTGACATATTTTAACATAAAAAAAAAAAAAATATATATATATATATATATATATATATATATATATATATATATATATATATATATATATTAATATATATTATCTGAATTATATTTATTATATATTACCTTTTGATATTTTTAACATTAGCTCTTACCTCCATAAAAAACTATTTTATATGTTGATACACAGAATATCTGACACATCAAATACATACATTACCCATCATAAAAAGCTTATAGATAATTCATAAATGTATACGGCAAACTTCTTAACAGAGACAATGTAAATGAGCAAACTCTCGAAAATAGAAAAAAAGACACAGATCATAGTTGTCTATACTGTAGCTATCTATGTGTGCTAGGCCTATATTAATCTATGCTATTTGCCTATCTATATTGAGTTGTTTGCTCGTGTGCCAGCGAAAGCGTCAAAAACACTATAAAATTACTTACCATCTGCACTAAGAGCCGCTGAACATCCGTTCTTCTGCCAATATATAGGCCTAGTTATAAGAATACGACTACTACTACTACTAATAAATAAATCTCTAAGGCTAAACTAGCAGTATAAATTATTTAAAGTTGTTTTTGTATTTCGGCCAAAAAGTTTATTTTTGGATAAAACTGTAAGTACTTTGACAGATTTTGTAAAATATATATTTATATATATATATAAAAAAAAAAATAGAAAAATATGTGAATTTAAATATCATACATTTTTAATGTCATTTTGCTAAAAACACAGTAGATATCATTAATGCAAATTTTGGGGAAAATTACTTTTTCGTGTCAGTACATGTGTATTTTGCCCATGATCATTGTAACTTTATCTTCTATACATATTTTTAATATTAATTTTCTTTCCTAACATACTCCAGTTCTTGTTAAAACACCCTAGATGTGCTTATTTTGTTCATTTAGAGCACTTTTTGTGTGAAATCATATTTATTTTGTCCATCAAAGGTGTACTTTCACTTTAACTGAGCGTCAGCAGTGCAGCAAAAATAGACCCAGCGCTGAAACGATCGCGGCACTGCTGCTTCTGCTCTGCTCCTGCAATGCTCTGTGAACCCGGCGTTACTCCGAGCGTCATAGCAGATGCCCAAATCCACTATAATTTAAGAATAATCCTGTTTTGTGTCACAGAATGTAGTTTCAAAAGATTTTTTTAGGCAAGAATGTACTTGTTTGGACTTCAAATATGTGGTTTGTTAATAAAGATAACGTCTATTTAAAGCTGTCAGCAGCCGTTCAGTGCTCATAAAGCCGCCAAGAGCACATCACCTAGGCCAGATCTTCTGGAATTTACCACTGGCTCTGATGTTTTTATAGTGGTTAAACATGAGATATAGGCAGTCTTTGGTCTCATTAATCTATTATTAGTTCCAGAGCAAATAGTTTTGTCAAAATCTCACCATGTTTATGTCACTTCAGTGCTGTATATCAGAGCACCTCCTTTGTACTTTTGACTGAATTGCCTTGCAAATGTTATGATGACTGTTGTTGTGTATATAAAAAATTATTATTCAATAAATAATATTTTATATAAATAATAGTAGTATTTAGTATTAGGAAACTGTGTGTGTGTGTGTGTGTGTGTGTGTGTGTGTGTGTGTGTGTGTGTGTGTGTGTGTGTGTGTGTGTGTGTGTGTGTGTGTGTGAGTGTGTGTGATGGAGATTTTAGTTAAATTGTTCAGCCATTAGATGGCGACAATAGACTGTTTTACAAGTCAGCAGTAAAGACTTTTAAATTGAAAAAATATTAAAGCACAGTTCTGAACAAGGAAGTTATTTATAGTTATTTAAAGTTTTTTTTTCTTTCAAAATGCTTGTGCGCTGTTATCAGGAATCACCTTTAACCAAAGAAAGGAAAGTATGAGCCTTTAGGACATTCAAACAAATGTTTTGTTGAGAATATGAGATTGATCTAAAGAATGAATGCTGGATCAGGTGCAGGTAATCACACTCGAGTCAATAGGCTTGTTTGAGATGAGCAAAATCTGCACAGAACCTATCACTGGTGATCACCGCGAGATTCATGCCGGTTAGGAAAGACTTGCTCTGATGTCATGCTGACCTGTGCCAAAAAACTCTCGCGATGGTGAGGCAGCTGTGTTGGATTGCCCAGTCGAGCACATGTTGCTCTCCATCGACTGCGCTGATCGAAAGCATGATGGGAAACGACTTACTGATGACACAGCTTAATGCTCATTGGTTCAGTCAACCATGATGTTGCGTTCTCTTCTAAAAATTATTTTTTTTTTTTTAATCTAATTGCATGCGATTATGTATTTAAATTAGGCATGAGTATTTCCAAACACAGTACGATCCAAACACAGTAATGACAGTACGCTCTCTGTGTGAGATGTAATTGTTGTCATATTTCTGTAAAAATCTAAAATATATGTTTGTATTACAGTAAAAATGGATGATAAATACGCTTTTCATGTGGAATTAAATAGCAAGCACTTTGAGTGTCTTTTTCATCATATTTTTTTCAGATAAAGCAACAGAACTGAAATTATATCATGTTTATCAGCGGCATAGCACATGACTGAGAATGACGCAATATCCGCCTTTGATCTCGTAGATATCTGTTGCACTTCGAGAGCTCAGAACTGTCCATCTTGACTGAGCTAATTTCACTCCTCCCCTTACTCCAGCCACCTACTCTCGCCTACATTTCTGGCGAGGCGAGGCACATCTAATACAAGCCTAATCTCTCTTATAATACTCTATAATACATAATACACTACTTTTACTACAGTACTACAATAAGCTTTTAATGAAGAACTCAGTTTTCCCTTAACAACCGGCACACTTTGCCTATGTCTGCTAATACACTACTTTCTTTTTCTATTGGTCTCTGGAATTTCATTACTTCTATTATTAGTCATTCAAAGCTAAATCTCATGGCCCTGACAGAGACCTGAATCAAACCAGAGGACACTGCTACACCTGCAGCACTCTCCAATAATTTCTCATTTCCCACTACACTACACTCAGTCTGTAGACTTCCACACTCTGCTTGCCTCTTTTGATCTCAAGCGAGTGTCAAGTACTGCTATTCACAAATCAGGCAACCAACTGGACCTTATTTACACACAACACTGCTCCACTGATCATTTACAGGTTAGCTCACTGCACACCTCGGATCACTTACTCCTCACTCTTAACCTCAACATGGTTCCTGACTCAACACATACTCCTCCACATGTCATCTTTCAATGTAACCTACGCTCAATCTCACCCTCCCGGCTATCTACTATGGTTTCATCTTCGCTTCCTTCCCTTAAACTGTTAGCATCTTTTGATGCTAACAGTGCTACTGATACTTTCTGCTCCACTCTTACATCTTGTTTAGACACTGTTTGCCCCTTGTCTTCCAGGCCAGCCCGTACCACCCCTTCTGCCACTTGGTTATCTGATGTTCTCCATGAACATCGTTCTAAGCTTAGAGCTGCTGAAAGGGTGTGGCGCAAATCCAAAAATACTACTGACCTTAATGTGTTTCAGCCACTCCTTTTTTCCTTCTCTGCTAATGTCTCCACTGCTAAAAGGACATACTACCATAACAAAATTAACAATTCATCTAACTCTCTCATGCTCTTTAAAACATTTTCCTCACTCCTTTGTCCTCCTCCTCCTCCTGCATCAACTCTAATAGCTAACTTAGACTTTGCCATGTTTTTCATTAATAAAATTAAATACATTAGTGCACAGTTTTCCACACCCTAATCTGTCAAGCACATCTTACCAGCAAACATACACTCATTTACATCCTTCTCTTCACTCTCTGAGGCAGAAGTCTCCAAACTCATCCATTCTAATCATCCTACTACTCGTCCACTTGATCCTATTCCATCTCATCTCCTTCAAGCCATTTCTCCTGCAGTTGTACCTGCACTCACTCACATCATTAACATATCCCTCAACACTGGTATTTTTCCCTCAACATTTAGACAGGCTTGTATAACCCCACTACTTAAGAAACTCACCCTCAACCCATCTCTTTTAGAAAAACTACAGACCAGTTTCCCTTCTTCCTTTCAATGCAAAAACACTTGAATGAGCTGTGTTCAATCAAGTCTCTGCCTCTCTCACAGAGAACAACCTCCTTGACAGCAACCAATCTGGCTTCAGAAGTGGACATTCAACCAAAACTGCCTTGCTCTCAGTTGTTGAAGCTCTAAGACTGGCAAGAGCGGAATCCAAATCTTCAATACTTATCTTGCTTGATCTGTCCGCCGCTTTTGACGTGGTTAACCACCAGATCCTCCTGTCAACCCTACTGGCAAAGGGCATCTCAGGAACCGCACCAGTGGTTTGAGTCTTATCTATTAGATAGGTCCTTCAAATTATCTTGGAGAGTTGAGGTGTCCAAGTCACAACATCTAACTACTGGGGTGCCTCAGGGCTCAGTTCTTGGACCACTTCTCTTCTCTGTCTACATGGCATCATTAGGTTCTGTCATTCATACCACTGCTAATGCTGATGACACTCAACCATAACTCCTTCAAAAACAGGCAGAAACCTTGGAATTATGATTGATGATCAGCTGACTTTCTCAGACCACATTGCTAAAACTGACCGGTCCTGCAGATTTGCTTTATTCAGCATCAAGAAGATCAGGCCCTTTCTTTCAGAACATGCTGCACAACTCCTTGTTCCAGCTCTTGTTCTGTCCAGGCTGGATTATTGCAATGCTATCTTGGCAGGTCTTCCAGCCAGTTCTATCAAACCTTTACAATTAATCCAGAAGATAAATATATAATGAGCCAAAAAGAATGCATGTCACACCTCTGATTATCAATTTGCACTGGCTACTAATACCTGCTCGCATAAAATTCAAGGCATTGATGTTTGCCTACAAAACCACCTCTTTACCTAAAATTCATTACTTCAGACTTATATGCCCTCTAGAAGTTTGCGTTCTGCAAGTAAACTTCGCTTGATTGTGCCATCCCAAAGAAGCACAAAGTCACTTTTACATACTTTTAAAGTAAATGTTCCCTCTTGGTGGAATGACCTGCCCAATTCAATCTGAGCAGCTGAGTCCTTAGCCATCTTCAAGAATCGGCTAAAACACATCTCTTCCATCTTTATTTTACCCTCTAACTCTAGCACTCTCTATTCTAATTCTATTCTTAAAAAAATGGCCCTTTTAGACTTGCACTCTAAAAGGGGGAGGTGTTGCATCAATTTATAACAATGTTTTCAGGATTTCTCAAAGGGCAGGCTTCAAGTATAACTCGTTTGAAGTATTGGTGCTTCATATAACATTATCCAGAGAAACAAATGCTAATGATAAATCCCCTGTGATGTTTGTACTGGCTACTGTATACAGGCCACCAGGGCACCACACAGAATTCATTAAAGAGTTTTCTGATTTTTCATCCAAGTTAGTGCTGGCTGTGGGGGGGGGGGGGGGGGGGGGGGGGGGGGTACTGAATATCACTAAACAAAGAGTGACAGCTTTTTTAGTGGTAATGAGCACTCTTTGCAAGCTTTCTAGTCTATGATCCATTTAAAATGTAGAACTTTGTTTTTCAGCCACACACACGTAGACGGGAGAAAATATGTGAAAATGGGCATTAAGACTAGAGCACCCTCACTAATAATCAGCTTGCTTCCATTTAATGAGATAAGCCTACTGCTCATCTGAGCTAGAAAAAAGAAGCTTCTAGTCTTCAGTGATGCAAGAACGTTTGAGAATACACGTAATCTCTGAGCAAAAGCAGAGCCAATTCATAAAAGAACAATGTATATTTAAAAGCACACATCCAGTTTTGTGTGAGTGAAGAAAATCCACTTGCGAGTGGAGATTCGTGCTCGCGCATTATATGGATCACTTAACATTATGCGCTCTCAATATCTGTCAAATATCACGCTATAGAAACCGCCTAAAATTAAGTATAAAGAGGAGAAGAAAGTGGCCCTAGGCAGCTACACATGCCAGGATCCGCCACTGCCAGATGCAGTTAGAAATTTACTAAAAACAAGTCTATCGCAAGACATCTGGTGGGGGTCTACCACGTAGACACGCCTCTGATTTTAATATCCATGTTGATAATGAAAAAGATGCATTGGGATCAGCATTTATAGACATTCTGAACTCTATTGGGGTTAGACAACACATCTCAGGACCTACTCATTGTCGAAATCATACTCTAGATTTAATACTGTCACAAGGTACTGATGTTGATGGTGTTGAAATTATGCAGCCAAGCGACGATATCTCAGATCATTATTTAGTTTTGTGCAAACTTCATATAGCTAAAACTGTAAATTCTACTTCTTGTTACAAGTTTGGTAGAACCATCTCTTCTACCACAAAAGACTGCTTTGTAAGTAATCTTCCTGATGTATCCCAATTCCTTAGCATATCCAAAACCTCAGAACAATTTGATGATGTAACAGAAACTATGGACTCTCTCTTTTCTATCATTTTAAATACAGTTGCTCCTTTACGCTTAAGGAAGGTTAAGGAAAACAGTCTGACACCGTGGTACAATGAGCACACTCGCACCCTAAAGAGAGCAGCCCGGAAAATGGAGCGCAGCTGGATGAAAACAAAACTAGAGGTATTTCGTATTGCTTGGAGGGAAAGTACAGAAAAGTACAGAAAAGCATTAAAAACTGCTAGATCTGATTACTTTTCATCTCTTTTAGAAGAAAACAAACATAACCCCAGGTATTTATTCAATACAGTGGCTAAATTAACGAAAAATAAAGTATCAACAAGTGTTGACATTTCCCAACATCACAGCAGTAATGACTTTATGAACTACTTTACTTCTAAAATCAATACTATTAGAGATAAAATTGTAACCATGCAGCTGTCAGCTACAGTATCACATCAGACAGTGCACTATAGATCCCCTGAGGAACAGTTCCACTCATTCTCTACTATAGGAGAGGAAGAATTGTATAAACTTGTTAAATCATCTAAACCAACAACATGTATCCTCTTCTGACTATTATTAACTCATCATTGTTATTAGGATATGTCCCCAAAACCTTCAAACTGGCTGTTATTAAGCCTCTCATCAAAAAACCACAACTTGACCCCAAAGAACTAGTTAATTATAGACCGATCTCGAATCTCCCTTTTCTTTCCAAGATACTAGAAAAGATAGTATCCTCACAATTATATTCCTTCTTAGAGAAAAATGGTATCTGTGAGGATTTCCAGTCAGAATTTAGACCGTATCATAGTACTGAGACTGCTCTCCTTAGAGTTACAAATGACCTGCTCTTATCATCTGATCATAGTTGTATCTCTCTATTAGTGCTTTTGGATATTAGTGCTGCGTTCGACACTGTTGACCACACCATTCTTTTGCATAGACTAGAACACTTTGTTGGCATTAATGGAAGTGCATTAGCATGGTTTAAATCGTACTTATATGACCGCCATCAGTTCATAGCAGTGAATGAAGAGGTATCATATCCGATCACAAGTGCAGTATGGAGTACCTCAAGGCTCAGTACTAGGGACGTTACTCTTCACGCTTTACATGTTACCCTTGGGAAATATCATCAGGAAACACGGTGTTAGCTTTCACTGTTATGCTGATGATACTCAGCTCTATATTTCTTCACAGCCCGGCGAAACATACCAATTTGAAAAAACTAGCAGAATGCATAGTCGATATAAAAACTGGATGATGGGTGATTTGTTATTTCTTAATTCTGAAAAAACAGAGGTGTTAATTATAGGATCTAAAAGCTCTGCATGTAATAACCTAGAACCTAAGACTTGATGGCTGCTCTGTCAATTCTTCGTCATCTGTTAGGAACCTAGGTGTGCTATTTGATAGCAATCTTTCCTTAAAAAGCCACATTTCTAGCATTTGTAAAACTGCATTTTTCCATCTCAAAAATATATCTAAATTACGGCCTATGCTCTCAATGTCAAATGCAGAAATGTTAATCCATGTGTTTATGACCTCAAGGTTAGATTATTGTAATACTTTATTGGGTGGTTGTTCTGCACGCTTAGTAAACAAACTCCAATTAGTCCAAAATGCAGCAGCTAGAGTTCTTACCATCCTGTCCTCCGATCCTGTCAACACTGCACTGGCTCCCCATCAAACATCGTATAGATTTTAAAATCTTGCTTATTACTTATAAAGCCCTGAATGGTTTAGCACCTCAGTATTTGAACGAGCTCTTGTTACATTATAATCCTCCACATCCGTTGCATTCTCAAAATTTTGGTAATTTGATAATACCTAGAATATCAAAGTCAACTGCGGGCGGCAGATCCTTTTCCTATTTAGCATCTAAACTCTGGAATATCCTACCTAACATTGTTCGGGAGACAGACACACTCTTGCAGTTTAAACGTAGATTAAAGACCTATCTCTTTAACCTGGCTTACACATAACACACTAATATGCTTCTAATATCCAAATCCGTTAAAGGATTTTTAGGCTGCATTAATGAGGTAAACCGGAACCGGGAGCATTTCCCATATTACCTGATGTACTTGCTACATCATTAGAAGAATGGCATCTACGCTAATATTAGTCTGTTTCTCTCTTATTTCGAGGACACCGTAGCCACCAGATCCAGTCTGTATCCAAGTCAGAGGGTCACTGCAGTCACCCGGATCCAGTACGTATCCAGACTAGATGGTGGATCAGCACCTAGAAAGGACCTCTACAGCCCTGAAAGACAGCTGAGACCAGGACTAGAGCCCCAGAGACAGATCCCCTGTAAAGACCTTGTCTCAGACGAGCACCGGGACAAGACCACAGGAAACAGATGATTCTTTTGCACAATCTGACTTTGCTGCAGCCTGGAATTGAACTGCTGGTTTCGTCTGGTCAGAGGAGAACTGGCCCCCTGACTGAGCCTGGTTTCTCCCAAGGTTTTTTCTCCACTCTGTCACCGATGGAGTTTTGGTTCCTTGCCGCTGTCGCCTCTGGCTTGCTTAGTTGGGGAAACTTCATTTACAGCAATATCATTGACTTGATTGCAAATTATTGCACAGATACTATTTAAACTGAACTGAGCTGCATGATGACATCACTGAATTCAATGATGATCTGCCTTTAACTGTCATTTTGCATTATTGACACACTGTTTTCCTAATTAATGTTGTTCAGTTGCTTTGACGCAATCTTTTTTGTTAAAAGCACTATATAAATAAAGGTGACTTGACTTGACTTGAGACAAAACCGACTTCATTTACATGAATAGTCTCCAAGAAGGGCATTTTGACATAACTTTTTGTGTGTGTAGCAATAACAGAACTTAAGAAAACTTAAGCAAAAGAACTCGGTATTTGCACGCTGTCTGAGAGCCATGTTATTCTGTGTGTGAGCACAGAAACCCGTCGGCTTTCAAGTACTGGACAAGATTTAAAAACACATGCAAATAGTACTGAATATCACTTTTGTGATAATGCATTGAGTCAGTGACATTTCCGTCACTGTCCCTGGACTCGGTTGGACTCAGACATATTTTCCAAGTCTGAACAGCTGAAGTCCGAGTCAAGTCAGAGTAAAAATGCATCCGAGTCTGTGACAAGTCCGAATCCTTTAAAAAAACTGTACTCCAGACCGGACTCGAGTCCGAGTACGAGTCCGAGTACCCCAACTCTAACAAACAATACAATGTTCTCAACCACTATTTATAAAAGGGCCTTATAAAGGACCTTATAAAAATCAATCCAGCACTCTTATCAATAAATCATGATCATTAAGCAATTGCATTACTAGCCTTTCAACAGTACTGAGGCACAGGTCCCCAGGAATAGTGCCCATATTTTGATACTCCTTTTTAATTTTCCTTTTTAATATAAATGGATACAAACCATCTTTACCTTTGGCACACAGGCATTTATAAGCTCTATAAATGATAAGTTTATAAATGTATAAGATCTGCTTTGTCATTGCCAAACATTAACACATATTAGACTGCACCGTATAAACACAATTAAGCCTAGAAAAAAAAAAAAAAAACACCCCTTTAAAAAAGAAGATTCATTTACATATATGACACCACAAATTTTGATTTTAAACAGAGGATAGAAAATACATATGGATTGATTGCTGAAATATTGTCAGAGAAAATGATTATCAGGATGGTGTACATTATTTCTGTTGACACATAAGGATTTATCAGTTATATTTTACTGGGTCAGAGCCAGTGTTAGGAAGGTTACTTTGGAAATGTAATAGGTTACAGATTACAAGTTACCCTATTTAAAATGTAATAGCAGTGTAACTTTTCCAATTACTTTATTAAAATAATGTAACTGATTACTTTTCTAAATTTCTAATAAATGTTTATTTGCAACTTAATCATTTTCAAACATTTACACCATGCAGGGCTAACCTGTCAGACTTAACACTGTCAGACTTTCAAAATCCTTCATCACCTGAATTAAGATTATCAAATTTGAACACATCCACCACAAAATCAGACTTTAGTATTGCCTTTTACTTTGCATTTGATCTGAAGTTCAATGTAGATTTAAAATCATGAGAAATTGTTTACTGATACTGTTTTTGAAACCAAATCTTTGTATAACTACAGGAAACACTACATCTAACAATGGTTAGGGGAAAAAGTAGTTAATTAAAAAATAATAATAAATAAAAGCATATACATCATCTCAAATACGGTTATCTAATAAGCATGTGTCCTATTCTGTGTACTAAACTCCTGAAACATTGGTGTGTTTTTGGAACACTGGTGTCTGCAGTTCTAGAGATTATGTTTATGTGTTCATGTACTCATATATTGAGGCGGCAGAGGCTGAAAACACTGCAAGCTTCAGTAGGCCTATGTGTAGTAAATGGAACCACATGTCTGCACCATTAATTTCCATGAGTGGCAAACTGGGAATAAAATTTCATGCTGGGAAATCTCACACTCATACACCTACAACAAATTCTGAAACATGGACAACCCTATTTTTTGTATGGACCTCACATAAAATTATGTTTTATTGACAAGGTTAGGGACATGCAAAATAATTAAAAGTTCTCTCCTGAACTGCACCTTTACTTTCATTTTTCTGTTCTGTCTCTTTATTCTGCCCTGATATCTCTCTCTGACTTTAATACTCAAGATTTAACAAAACTATACTTTCTAAATTGCCTACTTGTCAAAATTAGTACATCATTACAATATCTTTATGGAAAAATTCTAATACTAATCGTGAGTCATGTTTTTCCTTTACAGAAATTAACCATGCTTTTATTATAGTAAAAGTACAGTAACCATGTTTTTTTTGTTTTTTTTTGGATTACCAAATGGATTACCATTTGTATTTATTTTTTCTACAAATTCCATTGTTAAACTTTGGTTAGTGTAGCAAAAACCATGGTTAATTTGTGGTTTGTATGTTACCATGGTTTTAAGTTTGTTATTTTGGTTTTTGGTTTTATTGTTTGTTAATTTTTGTTTTTGTTGTGTTTTTTTTTGTTTTTTAAGTAAATGAAGATTTGTAACACAAACCATTGCAGTCTGTCAGTCTTATAATGGAAGTGGATGGGAATCAAGGCTAAAACATACAATAAAACTAAAAAAAAAAAAGTGGATGGGAATAAAGGCTAACACAAACAAAACCAAATTAAACCCTGTGGCTCGTGATGATACATTGATGTGTAAAGACACAAAACGATCAGTCTGTGCAAGAAACTGAACAGTATTTACATAGGTTTTATTTTTTTATTTATTTTTTTACCTCTGATTCACGCAATGTCCTATCTGTTAGAACTCTCCTGAGCACGTCCTCCTGAGTGCGTTCTCAGAGCAGGCGCGTGAGGCGTCGTCGTCTTCTTGCTTTATGGCGGATCGCAGACTTATAAGTGCATTACCGCAACCTATCTCTCAAGTGGACCATTGACACTCTATCTACAATCTCAATAAGGAGTTGTTTTATTGTTTTATTAAACTATAATTAAAAACACAAATTAAATAAACATCTTTAAATATGTCTATTAATTTGTCCATTTTAAAATGGGCCGTTGAATGATTAAATCTGATTGGCTGACGAACGTTCTGAGGTGTGCAATTATGTTCTGGGAAACGCACGGCGAACATAGTTCCAGGCAGCTCGCTTGACCGCATTACAGTTCCATATCACTTCGCATAGTAAAACCGTAATAACGGTCATGCAGTTTGCACAAAAAAGGTGTTGTCAGGGCTGCCCTGATGATTTTATCAGTTAGCCTATACAGTGTAGAAACTTAAAGGCTTCACATGACATTTCTCACTAGCGATGTAATAACAGCGCTGTTTATAGACGCTGCAGCAGAAGAGTGTTTAGAGACGCACAGAGGTACATTAGCCTAATTCACACAAGCTCTCTCTCTCTCTCTCTCTCTCTCTCTCTCTCTCTCTCTCTCTCTCTCTCTCTCTCTGCGCATGTGCGAGTGTAGTGGGGTGTGTGTGTGTGTGCTTGTTTGGGGTGGGTTGGAGGTTTAGCATTTTGAAAGTGTTTTCTTAAAGTCGCTTGCGGCTTTTGTCGCATGTCGGTATGGCCTCTGAAGTTAGACAGGGAGCATCGTGAATGAACAAAGCAGTCATCGTGTTTTTAAAAAACAGAGAAGTTAGTTAACCAGGTGACTGAGAATGGATTATGGATTAAGGAAATGTTTGTGCCCGTTACTCCTTTAACGGCTCTGGCAACTAAAGTCACTATTTCCAATGTACCGCCTTAGTCTCGAATGACGCGATTGTTAAAGAATACCCGATACGGTAAAATCGCAAGTCCTGTCAGAAACATACCATTGGGATGTAAAAACACTGATCTCAAACACGTTTTGTCATTAAGGAGACAAATGTTAATGTTTCTGACTTCATCTGAGCGCACATTAGAGATCTCGTTTCGTGTAAGTCATGGAGATGGATCATATATGCTGTATGCAAGTACTGACAATCTAAAGTGCTTTGATTGTGGAAATATAGGCCATAAACGCTTCTCCTGTCCTAATAAAAAAGCGGATGTTGAGCAGCAGCTGCCTGTTAATGCTACTGAAAATGGATCAGCTCATCACAATGATACCAGTGATACCGAGGATAATACGACAGCAGCACAGGATAAACAAGTACCTAAGAAACCAAACAAAAGGCCATTAGAGGAGGTCTACGGGTACAATGAGGTGAGTGAAAGTGATGCTGGTGTGGATGTGGAGAGTAGTGAGCAGGCTGGATGCAGTTTTGCGCTTGTTATAAATGAAAGTGAGGATGTTGAGGAAGCAAAAGAAAATGAGTTTGTATCTCAGACTGTTATACAAATAGCTGAGCAATGCTCAGTGGATGATATAGATGGGTTATCTCAGTACACAGATGATAGTATTAAAGATGATGGACATTGGTCTGAAGGGTCAGAAATGTCAAAATTAGAGACAGAAGTATTGTACAGTCGTGGCCAAAAGTTTTGAGAATTACATAAATATTAGTTTTCAAAAAGTTTGCTGCTAAACTGCTTTTAGATCATTGTTTCAGTTGTTTCTGTGATGTACTGAAATATAATTACAAGCACTTCATACGTTTCAAAGGCTTTTATCGACAATTACATGACATTTATGCAAAGAGTCAGTATTTGCAGTGTTGGCCCTTCTTTTTCAGGACCTCTGCAATTCGACTGGGCATGCTCTCAATCAACTTCTGGGCCAAATCCTGACTGATAGCAACCCATTCTTTCATTATAACTTCTTGGAGTTTGTCAGAATTAGTGGGTTTTTGTTTGTCAACCCGCCTCTTGAGGATTGACCACAAGTTCTCAATGGGATAAAGATCTGGGGAGTTTCCAGGCCATGGACCCAAAATTTCAACATTCTGGTCCCCGAGCCACTTAGTTATCACTTTTGCCTTATGGCACGGTGCTCCATCGTGCTGGAAAATTGTTCTTCACCAAACTGTTGTTGGGTTGTTGGAAGAAGTTGCTGTTGGAGGGTGTTTTGGTACCATTCTTTATTCATGGCTGTGTTTTTGGGCAGAATTGTGAGTGAGCCCACTCCCTTGGATGAGAAGCAACCCCACACATGAATGGTGTCAGGATGCTTTACTGCTGGCATGACACAGGACTGATGGTAGCGCTCACCTTTTCTTCTCCGGACAAGCCTTTTTCCAGATGCCCCAAACAATCGGAAAGGGGCTTCATCGGAGAATATGACTTTGCCCCAGTCCTCAGCAGTCCATTCACTATACTTTCTGCAGAAGATCAATCTGTCCCTGATGTTTTTTTTTGGAGAGAAGTGGGCTTTTTTGCTGCCCTTCTTGACACCAGGCCATCTTCCAAAAGTCTTCGCCTCACTCTGCGTGCAGATGCGCTCACACCTGCCTGCTGCCATTCCTGAGCAAGCTCTGCACTGGGTGGCACTCCGATCCCGCAGCTGAATCCTCTTTAGGAGACGATCCTGGCGCTTGCTGGACTTTCTTGGACGCCCCTGAAGCCTTCTTTACAAGAATTGAACCTCTTTCCTTGAAGTTCTTGATGAACCTATAAATTGTTGATTTAGGTGCAATCTTAGTAGCCACAATATCCTTGCCTGTGAAGCCATTTTTATGCAACGCAATGATGGCTGCACGCGTTTCTTTGCAGGTCACCATGGTTAACAATGGAAGAACAATGATTTCAAGCATCACCGTCCTTTTAACATGTCAAGTCTGCCATTCTAACCCAATCAGCCTGACATAATGATCTCCAGCCTTGTGCTCGTCAACATTCTCACCTGAGTTAACAAGATGATTACTGAAATGATCTCAGCAGGTCCTTTAATGACAGCAATGAAATGCAGTGGAAAGGTTTTTTTGGGATTGGGATTAAGTTAATTTTCATGGCAAAGAAGGACTATGCAATTCATCTGATCACTCTTCATAACATTCTGGAGTATATGCAAATTGCTATTATAAAAACTTAAGCAGCAACTTTTCCAATTTCCAATATTTATGTAATTCTCAAAACTTTTGGCCATGACTGTACACTGTGGCACAAATTAATACTTTTCTGGATGAGACAAAAGGTAGAAGCATGGAAGTGAGTGAATTTTTCCCAGATCTGGATAAGTTTATCTCTTCTGTAATGTGGGCAAGGAAAAGTTGCAGTAATGATGAGCTATCACAACAGAAACGTTTTAGGTTAAAAAACATATAACTGATATTCGAAAAAAGTCTAAGACAGGGAAAGGGAAACCAAAAAGAGGAAAATATAACTAATTACTATGGCTAATACACATCTCTTTCTGATTGTTCTTTTTCTAATCTTTTTCCTTCTTATGGAAACCTTACGCATGGGATCCCTAAACGTTAATGGGATGAGGGATAAGAGTAAAGCTGATGCAGTGATAGAATTCATCAAGTTAAAGAAATTAGATGTTATTTTCTTACAAGAATTTTATAGTGATGCAAACAATGAGGTTGACTGGCGATTGTGGTGGAGGAATGAATGTGTGCTCACACATGGTACTAACCTGAGTGCAGGAACTGCTATTCTCTTTTCTCCCTCTATAAAAGCCAAAGTTTTGAAAAAAAAAGTGAAATTGAAGCAGGAAGATGTTTAGCAGTTAAGGTTGATTTAAATGGTCTTGTCTTTACATTTGTGAGTGTATATGCACCTAATATAGGAGCTGAGAGAATAACTTTTTTTAACAAACTGAAAGTGTTTTTAGGACAACAGCAAGGTAATGGTTTTACTATCTTAGCTGGGGACTGGAACTGTACACTTAATGCCTTGCTTGATAGAAATGGAGAAGAACCCCATTTTCAGTCACCAACAGTACTTGAAAATGTTATTAAAACCTCTAATCTTACTGATATATGGAGAGAAAATAATCCCTCTGTTATACAATATACATGGGTAAAGGTTAGTGATGGGAGGATTTCAGCAGCATGACTAGATAGACTGTACTTATCAAATAGTATGAAAAGTAGAATTATTCATACAGCTATTGTCCCCACATTCTTTACTGATCACAAATTAATCACTATTGACTGTAACTTGAATTCTAAGAAAAACTGAAGTGTTTACTGGCATTTTAATGTCAAATTGTTACAAGACAAGAGTTTTTGTGAATATTTAAACATTTTTGGGAGACCTGGAAAAAAGAGAAAATAAGATTTGATAATGTTATTCTTTGGTGGGAAGTTGGTAAAGCTCATATAAGGGAATTTTGTCAGCAGTATACTCTAATTTTTTTCTCACTCTAATTTTTGTTTGAAACGGTCTCTGGAATGGCTTGAAAGAGAAATCCTTGCCACTGAAAAAAATATGATAGGAGATCTTTCTTCCAATGTACATGAGTGGTCTGAGAAGAAATTAAAATTGAGCTCTATATTAAATGAAAAGGTTAAAGGAGCTCTTGTGAAAAAAAGATTCTTATAAATAAAGGAAATGGACAGTCCCACCTCTTTTTTTTTTCAATCTGGAATGCAAGAGTGTGCAAGTTAACCAAATGTATAACCTGAAGAATGACAATGGACAATGTACATCTGAACCTGTGGAAATGCGCAGACTGGCAGTGAATTTTTATTCACATTTATACTCACCTGAGGACATAGACATTCCAACACAAAATGGATTCCTACAAGATCTTCCTTGTTTAAATGAAGAAGATAAGCAAGCATTGGAATCTGGATTAACTTTTGCAGAATTAAGTCTTTCGTCAGGTCGTACCCCAGGCATAGATAGACTTCCTGGTGAATTTTATAAGCATTTCTGGACAACATTTGGATCTGATTTATTTGAGGTGCTCAAGGAATGTTGATTTGACTGGATTAACTTCCTTTTATCACTCAGTGTTCAAAGCCTGGAGGACTTTTAATATCTCAAGAGACATCACGGATGAGGGAGGTCTCTGGTCAAGGAAGGAACCCCTAATGCACAATTCTATAGTGGACTCAGCGATTTTAAAATCACCATCAATGAGGAATCTTCTAAAGGCTGCAGGAGTTGTAAAGATTGGACATTTAATAACTTCAGATGGATGGATGTCTCCTGAAATGCTAGCCTCCAAGATTGGAATAAGATCAATTCGTCGGACACAAAAACTGATAAATGAAATTCTTGAGAGCCTATCAACGGATTTTAAATGCAGTGTGGAAACAACAAATGAAGCTATGGATATATGGGTATATTTGAAGAAAAGGAGGGGTCTTTGTTGACCTTCAAGACACCTGAACTGGACCGTTTCAGTAAAACTGAGAAGAAAGCATTGTATGTCACATGTGTAAAGGTTTCACACTCTCACTCTTTAGGAGGAGTTAAAGAGTCAAAATGGCAAGAGCTATTCGGATCAGGCTCTTCCCCGAAGGGTTGCTGGAGGGCCTTGTACAAGCCTCCCATTAATGAAAGGTCCGGAGACCTTCAGTGGAGAGTTGTGCATGGGTTAATAGCTACAAACAGATACAGAGCACACCTCGATCCCCAGGTTCAGGAGGGATGTCCTTTTTGTGGGATGACTGAAACTGTTTTTCATTTATTTCTTCAATGTGGGAGGCTTGTGCCTTTATTTTCTCAATTAGAAGAATGGTGTACAGTTTTGGGAGAAGTGTTTTCACCCGTGTTATTTATCTATGGACCAATGTATAACAGAAACACAAAGCAGATCCATGTTTTGCTTAATTTTTTGTTTGGGCAAGCAAAAATGGGAATATGGATTTCACGTAAAAGCAAAATAAATAATGTTGGGTCAACATTGGGTTAATTTTAAAAGGGTTAATTAAAACCAGATTAAAGGTGGAATATGCATACTATAACTTGGTTAAAGACCTGGAGACTTTCAATCACATTTGGGGAGTAAACCAGTGCATATGTGAATCTGATTTTGATGGTGCTTTGCAAATTTATATTTAATTGTGGTATTGTCTTGCCTTGTATTTCTGTGTTATTTATTATTGTATGTTTGTGTTTTAAATTACTTTTTAAATCTATGTAAGGTTTAGTTAAACCTTGAATATTTTGTAATAAAGGAGGGTTAAAAGTCAAAAAGTCTCTCTCTCTCTCTCTCTCTCTCTCTCTCTGCATGGACAGTGGCCCTGCAGGACCGAAGTTGCCTATCCCTGGTTTAGAGCATATGCAACAACTGGTAAAAAAAAAACAAATTTAAAAAAAAAAAAAAAAAATGATATTTTATTAATATGTTATGGTATGTCCTCTGTAGTGGACACTAGGACTCCAGTTGTTTAAAAAATAAAACGACATGAAATTATATGTATAGGCTTATTAAAAAACAATGGGATTGTTTTTCAATCACCAATAAATTTTGGGTTTCAGGATTTTTTTTAACCAACATTTGGATAAAGATGATTCTCAACTATGTTATGAAAGATATAATGGAATGGAATGAATTGATACACCATTTTACTTTATGCAATATGTGGGTAAAATGGCCATAAATTAATATTCCCATTCAATGCAATGTATCTATACACTGTATCTAATTTGCATATTAATGTGTTCTTGGAGCAACATTTAATGCAGAAGTGTAATAATTGGAGTAATAATTGGCAACATTTTAATAATAATATCTAATATTTCATAGGAATATTGATGTATAATTTATTTCCATATTCACTTGTTGTGTCTCCCAAAATGCTTGATAAACATGATTTAAGTCCTGATGTTCTCTACAGTGGACATGTATGAAATCAATGCCCTGTCCTTTAACAGAAAGTAATTTTTTGATTTGAAACCCCATAATGTTTTGACATAACGTCTGAGATGTTGGTTTATGGAATACAATTTGAAAAGTAGTCCGATTTAAATTATAATTACACAGATTTGAAAATTCTGTTGGCTAATTACAGGGCCTAATGTTAACCCAACTGATGGAAATAAATAATAACTGAACTTTTAACAGTTTTGTTGCAAAGCACAATATTATGATGAAACTGTCCGCCGCACCGCGCCGCGCCCCGCGCCGCGCCCCGCTCCCCTTACCACTTCTTACACAGCTTCTGTGCACGGCACCTTCTCAGCAAGCAGGGGTGCCAATTTGCCAATTCCCCACACAGTGAAATGATAGATCATAGAAAACTGCTTTGCGGCGGCGGTGTAGAAGATTATTTTTTTTTTTTTTTTACTGCTCATTCCGCCCCCCCATGTATCATGGAAAATGCCGCCCCGGGTGGCTGCCCTGTTCGCCCGTACCAAAAACCACTACTGGCTATGCATACTGCTATTAACAATTCGCTAATAATGCGATATGAATTCTATGATACTGCTGCTACACTCCATTAATGTACTATCATTGCTGTAAGCCCAACTGAATACACAAATTACCACTTAACATGACTTTCATAATAAACTCTTCACTATCGCTGAACCATCTTCTAAATGTGCATTGCAAGTGAAATAGAGATGTGGCCCCTTAAAGAGTGAGTGCGGCACGTTTTATGTTTTTAGTTGAGTTGTTATGGTTAAATAGGTAAGGCTGTTGACAGTATGATGTTTATGAAAGTTATATGGGTTCACCTTGACCCTACTAGTGAGGTGTGCATCTGAAAGCAATCAGTTTGCGGTTAATGTAAAAATGAATGCCCACAGAAGATAAAAGTGTGACGAGTGGGGCGGGGCCGAGAGCCGTGGGAACGGAGCGAGGCCGGTGGAGTGATTGGGAAATGAGCGACACCTGCTCCACTCACCAGTCTCGAGTCCCACGGAGGAGATTGGGAGGATACAAAAGAGGAGCGACGACAGTGAAGGATGAGAGAGGACCAGGCCTGGGTTTTAGTTTGTGTTTTGCTTTTGTTTGTGCGCGGCAGTCGACCGTGAGGGTCTGTCGCGCTGTTTTATGTTTATTTGATTATTAAACTTTTATTTGAGTGTTCGCCGGTTTCCCGCCTCCTTCTTCCCATAATTATGGAGTTTTTATATTGTTACACTGGTGCAGAAAGGGGGGAGGGAGGGGGGGTGCTTGCTGAGATCCCTTGCCGCGGTGCCGTGGAGCAGGGCGTAGCAGTCTGGCGCCTTGGACGCTCGAGGCGGTGGGCTGGAGTGAGTTGCCGGGGACGGACGAACTCGCTGCCGGCCGCCCGTGATGTGGAGGGGCGGCTGCCGTCCGTAAGGGAGCGGAGGAGTCGGCGCCGTTCGCCAGGTGGCCGGAGCCTGCTGCCATCCGGCCAAGAATGGGGAGGAGCAGGGAACGGGGGACTCCTGCCGGCTGCCCGAAACCGGAGGAGCCATCGCCGTCCACCGGGCGGTGGAGGAGTGTCGTGCCGTCCACCGAGGGCCGTCCAGTGCCACCGCCAGGCACCGCGGAGGACTTCACACAGCCGGTGGAGGGCCGAGCGGCAGCGTGTCTGGGAACCGGATTTTTTTTTTTCCTCTCTCCCCTCTCTCGTCTCTGTCGCTCCTCATCCTTCCATCTCCTTTTCTCTCGCCTCGTCTGTCTGTCCTACCCCCAGGTCCCCGCAGCCACCGTGAGCGGTCCCCCCGGAGGGAAGGGGGGAGGGGGGGAGTAGAGCGCAGTCTCGTGGGTACCCCCCGGCCTGCGAGGGGCGATGGGGGTATGTGACGAGGGGGGCGGGGCCGAGAGCCGTGGGAACGGAGCGAGGCCGGTGGAGTGATTGGGAAATGAGCGACACCTGCTCCACTCACCGGTCTCGAGTCCCACGGAGGAGATCGGGAGGATACAAAAGAGGAGCGACGATAGTGAAGGAAGAGAGAGGACCAGGCCTGGGTTTTAGTTTGTGTTTGGTTTTTGTTTATGCGCGGCAGTCGCCCGTGAGGGGCTGTCGCGCTGTTTTATATTTATTTTGGCATTAAAGTTTTATTTGAGTGTTCGCCGGTTCCCGCCTCCTTTCTTCCCGTGATTGTGAAGTTTGTTTTATATTGTTACAAAAAGCATTGGAGATTTCGGGCAAATAAGGTAATCCCCAATTCACTTTACTGTCCTAAAATCCGTGACGCTTGACGTTGTATTCTCACATACATGAACTAGTAAAACTGCTTGATGCTGCTGCTAATGCTACTGCTGTTATATGTACAAGACATGCTTAGTAATTCCTCCTCACGCGAATAACCTTTGTGTAGTTTTACAACTTGTATGTTTTCTATGATGCCCATTTTCCACAAGTTGATATGCTTCTTTAGGGTCTTAATGAAAAGTCTGTAACATAGTTTGGTTAAAATTTCTCTCAAAAACAGAGCAAGCCATTTTGTAGCATTTTCCTTTAAATGCAAATGAGCTCTGCTGACCCCGGCCATATCTTTCGAGCCATTCTCTGAGGGACTGTTTACCTTCGCCGCATTCATCGTGAAACTTGCTAATTAGCACATTATTAGGAAAGGCGAGTTGAAAAGATTAATTAAAATACCTTTTACTCACTTCTTCTGTTGGTGAAGCTAGATTATGAATGATTCGCGCGAACATAGACACATTTAGGTAGATCGAAGGAGCATTCCCTTCAAAAACAAACGTAATCCGTAAATGACGACTGCTATGTTCATTATTACATCCAACAACAAAACACCACAACGCTTAGGAGACATTCTTGTTTACATCTGCTCCGACGGTGAAACAATGGGGTCCGTGTATCTTTTGGTCATTTGATTTTCTACTTAAAAAGAAATAAAGAGAAATGAGAAACGGTTTGATTTTAGTTTTTTCGTTTTGTTTAAGAAATGGAAAACAAAAATTTAGCTGGATTTTTCGTATTTTTGTTTATGGGTACAAAAATGAGATTATGCTTTAATATTTGTTTTGAATGTGTGGGCGGTGCTGAAATGCCCATTTCATCCCTTCTGTACTGCACCGATACGCGGCAACCACAAGCTCAGTTCATTTTCAACAGGAGATAAGCGGCAGGCGAGCAGAGATTATTAATCCTGTGGATTCTTTGCTAGCGGCACTTACAAGATAAAAAAATAAATATTATATATATATAGTCACACCCACACTCTATTCATACTGTCATCATCCCCGGAATTCGTGAATTCAGTTCATAATTCCAAAGTATAACCTATAATTTGGATTTAAGAATAACACTAGACTAATTATGGTGAAAACTTACGTAAAGCTTTATTACTTATTAATAATTAGTATAGTGATTATTATGGTGAGCCGCCTGGCCGGGTGGTGCAGTGACAACAATCTCTCTCTGAACGTGGAGAAGACGAAGGAGATTGTTGTTGAATTCAGGAGAGTGCACACTCAGCATGCTCCTCTGCTCCTCTGGGAACAGTGTTATTCCTGCTTCCTGCTTGCCGTGCTGCTGTTTTGTGATCGTAGCTCCGTGTAGCTTTGTTTTTCTGTAGAATCTTTATATTTCTATCACTCTCTGTTGTTTAAAAGTGATAAAATATAACATATAACATATTTCTGATATTATCTATCAATCTAATCTGATTAATTTGATCGTTCACTTTTATTTTAAATCCGCGAGTGCAGTGCACCTGCATCGCGTTAGAACTCGTTAGCTTGTCATTAGCGTTTCCATTTGTGCCTATCCCTGTTTTCTTTCCTCCTCTCCTCTCTCTCGTTACTCTCTCTCTCCGGTTTTCACAAGTTCATCAAACAACTGTGGTAAGAACCTTTCATCAAGCACGGTGTAGCGTATGAGCAGTTCATTCATTCATTGGTTCTGAATTAATGAATCATGGCTCGTTGAATCTAAAACAATGCACATTCCTTGGCTAAAACCCAAAGCTTTTAGCCCCTGAACTCATGCAGGTAAATCAAACTCTCTGCAAGCTGAATGGCCGGCCTGGTGCCAGCATGGCTGGGTTTAAATTCCTGACCAGATCGTAAAACTTTATTACCCCAAACTGGGAGAAACAGAAAAGCCCAGCTCGCTAGGAATTCTTGTAAGGAAAAAGGAAAGTAAATATATTCTAAATGTATTGACGGTATTTCCTTTTTGTGCTTAGATGTCTTCCATATCAAATTGGAGTATCTACAATTTTATTGTGTTAATCAAACTTTAAATGTGTGTAATTCTGCATATGAATGTAACTTTATGTTTCTCCTACCTTTACCTGTCATTTTTGGTATCTGTTTAACCGTCTTGCCTTGACCGAACCACTCATACATAGGAAATTACAGTTAAATGTATTATTCTGGACTTACCATCTTGCTGGAATATAATTGCTGAATTCTGACAACACCATAACTCACTCGAGTGGGTGTCTCCCCAGAGACAAAGGAACTTTTTCCCGCTTCAGATCGTGGACGTTCATTGGTTGTTCGCGCAAACAGAGGCGTGAACCCAGTCGCTCCATAAGAGACTGACACAGAACTTTCTCGTTGCACTTTTTTGTTTCGGCACTTCGTCGAGAGAACGTCTGTCGCGATGGCTACTTAGGGAGCTTTCATCTCCGTTTTTCTTTTCTTTTCTTTACTAAGTTTTTTTTCTTACATTCGCCTCTCCCTACACGAGGGAGACGAACTTTGAATTATTTCTTTGGTAACTCCACGTTCGTTGAACCTTTGAAACTTCGCACGAGTCTGCTCGCCCCGGAAGACACGAGAGAACACGCCCAGCTCTTAGCAGGCACAAAGATACCCACATGCAAGTATTATTTCCTATAGAGATTTAAACGCTGCTTAAGGTTGTCTATTCCCTTTTCAAGGTGATCTGATTCCTTGTTGTCTTTCAAAAAGGTTACTGTATGTGATTTTGCCATACTGCGCGATCATTCTGCATGATTCTGCCTATCTCTCTCTCACCTTCTCTCGCTCACCCTTTCACTCACTCACTCTCTCTCTCTCTCTCTCTCTCTCTCTCTCTCTCTCTCATTTTGTTATTCGTTTTGTATTGTATTTGTTTTTACTGTTTGTATTGTTATACGCATATTTACTCTGTGTGAATCGTAGTTTGATGTATTATTAGTTCAATTATTAAAAGCCAATATATTCATGATTGTTTCTGTCTAAAATGCTCACATTACGAAGTCAATGAAATGTTTGATCTTAGCTACAAAGCTTATTTGTTACTTTCCAGTAACCTATATTTTATAAGGACGGGAGAATGGTTTCATGGCCAGAAACTATTTTTCCTGGAATTATAAGAAGTGATAACTTTATTGAAGTTGATAAGTTAATCTTATGGCCGTTTGCTGGACAAACCACTGTTTGATTTGCATTAATTCCCAGTAAAAGATATCACGTTAATTGATATGAAGAATGGAATATTGACATATTAATGAGTAAATTACAGTGCCTTGTAATGAGTTATTGATATATACAATTGACCTATTTTTCAACTTCAATAATTTTAATGTAACTGTTACGCGAGATATATATATTAATCATATTCCTGATTAATTATTAAAATTCCCTATATATCATTTGAGCTAACGTTAACGTACTACCCAGTGCGGCTACATTATTTTGGTGGAGAATGTGGGCATTTCAAACTTCGTTTTATGAGCAATTCAGTTTCAATCTGTTTATATGGTTATTAATAATTTCTGCACGCGCGCTATGAAATTATGAGATTGTGAGATAAGTCGCAAGACGCGAACTCACTCCTGACTGACTGAGGCAAAAAGCTGATCAGTCAGCACATTAACAGTTTCTAGAAATACCTAACAGTATAGTCACTGTTATTTTGCTGAAAGTACACTGCAGTATAATGTTAAATGTCCTGTTAAGAGAAGATCAAGATCTCTCTGCAGTGAGAACATTTTAATATTAGTAACCCGCCTATTAAAGACGAAGAAATCTCTTTTTTTAGGATGAGACGTAAATCTGATCAGAGCGACGTTCCTTTGATTCAGTAATTAAAAGGCCTTGTAATTACATATCGTTATTGAATTCGTGGTTAACCACTGTGATATTCAAAAATAAACGATAAAACTCCTGGTCGAAAAATTGGCTTAGCTACCCAATTTTAAACCTAAAACATTTAAATCATAAGTGCTATTTTGATAAATGTGTATGGGAGTGCAACAGACGGACAATTCCTGTTGTTCCCATTTGCGTGTTTTGCAGCGAAGAAATCCTGCCTCACGCTCTTGTGTAGTATAGCACCTTAAAGGTACAAACCTTTGTCTGTTGGAGAATCAGCGCTGACAAACGCTCAGATTCTAAATCACACTGAAGTAGGGTGTAATTCCGCTAACTAAACACCAGAGGGCGTCCTTTAAGGGTTTAGTAGTCTCAAATTACACCCTGCCTTCTGACTTCAGTCTGCATGAGTGCAATTACGCCATCTCGTGGACGTTTCAGATAATGCTAATTTTTTATTTTTTTTCCTGTGGTTGTTGAATTAGCACGTCTAAATTCTCAATAATTATTTGCATTTACAGCTTTGCTCGTGCGAATATTATTTTATGTTAGACAAATTTTCCTGCCTTTGACTGTTCACACTTACTTTAAGTTTGGTTCAAACATGATTTGAATTAAAATTTAATTGTTTAATAGTGTAAATTAAGTGTCTCAGGTTAACCACTGATTGACCCACTTAGAAGGAAGTGAGCCATCTAGTGGCCGTCTCCTGTTAAGTCGGTTCATAGCTTTCAGCTCTCTTCTTGCTTATTTTAAATTTCAGTTTAAACCAGTTTTGAATTTTTAAATTTGAATTAAGTTTTCTTTTTACCAGGTGAAGCACAGAGAGGGAGTTTCACCCCCTTGTGGTGAAAACCAGCTACTGCGGCCTTCTCCCGTGTTTCATCCTGTCTATTTCTATTTTTGATTTTTATTCTTTTTCTTCTCTCTTTTGGGTTAGGTTATTTTGATAATTACCATCACTATCATAATTCCTTTTTTGTTTTATCATTATTAGGTAAAGCTGTTACCTCTCATTTCTACATATATATTTACTCAATTGATTTTAAACAAACAAGCCTTAATTCTCTTTAAGTTTCCCTTGTTCATCCTTTGTGTATTTGATTGTAGAACTCCCTTGGTGATTGGATAGTCATCTCAGGTTTCCAGTGAGCAAGGTTGCCCGACCAGCGTTACCGAAATGTGATAAAAACCCATCCACTTATTATAAGCCACAGAATATTAGATATTCCCCCGGATATATTTTAAGTGTTTGGCCCATCTCTTCTCCAAGCCACACAATCTTCCTAGGTTTCCTACCCCGATAGCCCCACTCACCTGTTGGCCCTATCTTAAAACCTAGCAGTAGGCTTAGGCCTCCTTATTCTCCCTAACACATATCGTGTTACTACTGTTTTATCTCATTTCAAGTGTTTTGTTTCACTTTGATCTTTTCTGTCCTTTGTTCTGTTGTTATTTGTTTCTTTCATTTCACAGAAAGACAGTAACCTATGAGAGCCACCAAGGAAGCTAAACAGTAGAGTGACAACCAGCAGCCGGTGTCATCACGTGACCCGATAGGCTACTGCCTGTCAAATCTCCATTTCAGGTCCTCCGTTGACCCAAGTTTAATTGGCTCCGCGAACTGTCTGACTGTTTGCATCAGTTAGCCCCAAAATTCTCATAAACGGCATAGCACGTATGAGTATAGCTCGTTAACCGTAGAACGAACTTGCATTGGTCTCTTTGTGTGTATGCTGTGTTTCTCTCACCTACAGTGAGCCAGAAAGGGCCGTTCATCCAGTCCAGCAGTCCACGGGGGCAACCTCTCAACATGGTTGAAAGCAGTGACGACCCCCTTCCTGCCCAAGGACGCCAGTAACCTGCAGCACCTAAACCAAGAGCAACTGGACACCGAGCCAGATGAACTGATGGCACACGATCCAACCCAAATCTACAACTACAAAGAGCTCGCCAGGATCCTCGGAAGCCTAGTTCACATTCTCGTCACCCAGGCACGGCTCAGCGAATGGAGCAACATCGACCTGGAACAGCAAGCAGCAACACTTATGCTTCAAGCGGAGGAGGCCTGGAAGGACCAGGCCCGAACCCAGAGTCGCCTTGATCAGCTCCTCCTTGAGACCCAGAACCAGCCCGAGAAAGAGGACGCCACAGATCCAGAGCTACAGAAAGAAGTAGAAAGACTTCAAAATTCCCTGCAAGATCTTCGCCTCGACACAGACCAAAGAGTACAGTTGGAGAGAGAAGCCCAAAAGGAACTCAACGAAAAACTCCAGCAATGTGACACTCTCCTAGAGAGAGCAAAGACTGAACTGAAAGAAAGAGACTCTAAAGCCAGGGCCTGTGAAAAACACTTGCAAGCGGCCCGAGCTAAAATCGACAAGCTTAATCTGCAGAGAGACGAGCTCCAAGATGAACTTGACACTGTTCATGCTGAACTGAAACATTCTTACAGATTACAGAGTGGCTGGAAAAGAGAAACACACACCATAGAGTTTCTCCCGGCCTGCCACTCCAACCCTTTCAGCCAAGAACCCAGAGCTGGAAAAGGGGGGCGTAATCCCATGGCTCAAGACATCACCAGCCAGCTTCCAAGAATACCTGTCAGCAATGGAGGGGGGAGAGCCCTTCCAGAGAATGCATGCCACTAAACCCTGCACGGCTCCCCGAGAACTTGACAAGCTAGCCAGAAATGTCCCTACGTTCAATCCAGATCCTGCAGGAGGTCATGACGTTCACGCTTATTTACAAGACATTGACTTTCACTTACAAACTGTCGCCAACATGACAGCTTTGGACAAATTGTACCTGTTAAGAATCACGTCCCGCCGTGATGTGCATAGGATTCTGGATCGTCAACCAGAGACTGTCAAAGTGGACTACCAGCAACTGAGAAAAACTTTGATTCTTGAATTCTCTGATCCAGACTCAGACCACGGGCTCCTTAACGCTATGGACCTCAAACAGGGCCGACTTGAAAACCCACAGATTTTCTACAGTCAACTACGGAAAGCCTACTTCGGAGCACGCAACGAACCAGGTATGGAACAGAATGTCAACTTTAAAACTTTGTTCCTCCGAAACCTACATGCCAGTTGGAGTTTTCATCTCGGAGTCTCAGCGTGTCCGTGTAGCATGTCTACACAAGAGTTACAGGACTTAGCCCACAAAGCTTACACCAAGCAAAAGACTACTTCTGAAAAGACTGTGAAAAACCCCACAATCTACTCTGTCTCTGAGCACTGCTCGGAGGTGACCCTAGAGGGCACCCCACAACACCACAGTCACAGACCTTTTAACAGAGAGTCAAGACCGTTCCAAGCCAGCAGAGGGCTACATAATCGAGGTGGTGCTCGTCCAAAGCACCAGAGCAAGCGCTATGAAAGATTCTGGGACCGGCGACCCAAAAAGAGCCGATCCCCACCGTCCAGGACACAAAGCCCCGACAGCCTGCAGTGGAACCACTCAAGACACGACACTGGTAAGCTCAATCCTGAGCACACATCAGAAAAACACAGGGCAGCCACGTCTGAGACAGCAGAGATCCTGAGGGTGCTGAAAGAGCTTCTTTACATGAAAACTCGCAAGGAAAACAAGAAAGACGAACCAGACATCTTATGTTTAAGCATAAGAACTGAAACCAACACCCTGTCTAACTGCCATCTGACTGAGCCAAGCACCCCGAACACTGCTCGTCCTCCACAGACCACAGAGCTAACTGTCACATCACAAGGTGACAGCATCGCCCAAGCTCCACAGCTGACAGCTGCACACCCTGAATGAGACAGCACAGTTCCTCACACCAGGTACCACAATCCCAAGGTACCAGAAAATGCTGTTTTGGCTACCTGCCTCCGCAGCGTGCTACACGAGACCGGTCCTAACCACCCATCGATCGTCACACCTGCCCCGATGCCAACATTCCTGGGCAACCTCGTCGAAAAGGGGGTGGGCCGAAAACTCCACCTGAACATCACGTTAGGAAAAGAAGTGAGCATGGAAGCCCTGATCAACACAGGATCAGACCTTACAGTGATCTCATCTCAACTTTTCAAAAGACTCCAATTTGAAGCTAAGAGACAAGATCGAACTCTTACACCTCAAACTTGTGAACTGAATGTACAGTCATACAGCCAGAATGACATCCGGTTTGACAAGGGAGCTTCCATTCACCTGACGAGGGGTCCTATGAGTCTAGTACATCCTGTGTACATTTCACCAATGGACACTTACCCACTCCTCATCGGCAAAGACCTGCTAGATCGCTTTGAACCTTTACTGGACTTCAAACAGCTAAAAGTCTGGGCTCAAGTGCGAGAAACTCTTCCCCTCCAGCCACACAGGTCGCCGGTGACAGACTGTCAGGTCACAGAGGTCACGGGAACTCCCACAGAGCCAGACTGCCAGGTCACAGAGCTCACGGGAACCCCAGCAGCCAGCCATGGGTACACAGCTTCAACAACAAACCAGGGCTCAAGTTCGCTCCTCTGCACCTTAGTCAACGAACAGGGAACGGTGATACCAGCTTACACCAAAGGGGTCGCTGCTCGGCTCAACATGCGATGTGGTCAAACCTTAAACCACATGCTGGGTTTCTTCCAACCCTCACCTGAATGTGTGGAACTCGGACTCACACTTGAAGCCACACCCCTCACTGAAGTGTCATCTCATATAGTTTACATCCTGTGCAACAACTGGACGGTAACTGACATCAACATTCCCAAGGCCTACCGGCTGGGATGGCTAGTGAGCAATGACTTTCATGACTTTGAACGTGTACGGCCTGTCATAGGGCCCATTCCACCTGCACTGATATCCGAAGGGAGTACAGACAACACATTGTTCACTGCACCCTTCAAATTCATCGCCATCACATCTGTCATGTCAGTGACCAAAGACCAGGTGTGCAGAACGGAGCTGACCGAGGACCAACACCTCGCAGTATACACAGTCTCCCACCAGAGCGTCGGTGAGACTGATGAACCTGCTACACCTCTTAATACCAAACCGACTGATGACACACCGATGGAGGAGCCTTACCCAGGTTTTGAATCTCCAGTGCAGCGAATTCTACAAGACGCTAATGCACTTCAGAGCGATACAGTTTCGTCAAGGACTCAGACAAGTTCTTTATAAATTCAAAGAATCCGGTGCCAAAGACTCTTTAGACTGTGGTCTTACCAACCTCCACATGGTGCACATCCCTACGCACCCTGATGCTCCTCCCACTTTTGTCAAACAGTACAAGATTCCCATCGCCTCACACGAACCAGTGCAGGAGATGATCGAATCTATGCTTGAGAAAGGTGTCATCCGTCCACGCAACAGCACCTACTCAGCCCCCATCTGGCCCGTCCTCAAACCTAACGGCGAATGGCGACCCACCATTGACTACAGGAAATTGAATCATCAGGTTGCCGCTGTCACAACGGCCCATGACCCAGCTAGAACAAGAAATACCCCGAATCAGAGGAGCCACAATCTTCTCTACACTTGATGTGGCCTCTGGATTCTGGACCATTCTGGTGCACCCGGAAAACCAACACAAGCTGGCATTCACATTTGGCAACCGACAGTTCACCTTCAACAGGTGCCCGTTCAGCTACGCCAACTCACCAGCTGGATTCAACATCTTTCTGAACAAAGCATGTACAGACTCTAACTATGCCAGACTCAGTTTTGTGTGCCATCTTCCGAGCTGGAAACAGAATGGTTTCAAAACTGCAAACAACAAGCCAGTCAAGCACCAACACCTGTTCCAGGAACGTGATAACATCACAAAAACACACAATGTGACTGTGTACTGGAAGAAGGTAAAAGGACACTCGAAGCTACCAGGTCTAGACAAGGACTTAAATGTTCAAACTGACACCCTCGCCAAAACTGGCGCACTAAACAACAGGCTGTGGTCACTCCCAACCCACCCACCCACTTTCAAGGTTAAAGTGATTACACACAGCATAAGAACTTTACAAACTAGACTGCCTACCTCAGAGCCGCTTACGCTGGCTCCGCTGTTTACAAATACCAACATAGCAGAGGAGCGGGTTTCTGACACCTCCATAAAGACTTTGCTTAACCACCTCTCAAACCCCTCCATCCACCCTTGCACGCTGCACGCTGTCTACACTCACTGACAACCAGTGCCTCAGACCACTGCATGAAACAAAGCACATGCTGCGTGCACAGAACAACACTGTGGGTTGTGCACTGTCTGACATCACAATGCCAAGGCTTGTAATGCCACGGCGCAAAAGGGGGATAATGCCAATGTATTTCTATGACGCATCATGTGCTGCACAACGCAGCACCAGAGCCACTGACGAGACACTGAAGCAAGCATCATGCCAACAGCAAGATGTGGCAAAACATGGGCCAAGGCGAGCTAAACCCAGTCGCCGCCCACGAAGTAAAGAGACTGCCCTGTCCAACCAAAGACAACCCTCGCTTGTTTCTTCCTCCCCTTTTTGTCTCTCTCTCCCTGTTGTCTGTACCAGGATGCTGCTGTGGTTCGCCATGCTGTGCTGTCAGCCAACCAGAGGACGGCTGCCACCGAGAGAACAACTGAGACTCCTGACCACCGACTACAGACCACACTACCCCAGCACCGTAGCCCAATACAGCTGGGCAGGTGCCCGATGGACAGAGAACTCCCTCACTCACGCTGAGGCCGATGTCAAACACGTGTTCAGCCAACGTGAGAAAATGACTGTTACACAAGTTGAGTTAGTTGGACACAACCACCACTCCAAACGGTTCCTGGGAGCTTTGCTCGGAGCCGCCGCTGCCGCCAAAACTCTGTTTAACATTGGTATGTCCAGTTGCAATGCAGCGAACCAGGCTGTGAACTCCATGAAACCGCTGTTTACTGCCTTCCAGAATGACTTTGCCAAGACTCAGCTGGTTACAGCGCTAACGACAGACATGCTGTTGGAGGTTAACTCCTCCAATGACAGCCTAACCACGGGTAGAATCCCACCATACATGATACCATTAAGCCTTGTGCTAACTGTGCTGGCTTCCGCCATCACCACGCCAGCTGACCCGCTACAAATACACCTGGCCTACTCTCTGGGTAGCGCCATCCTACTGCACGCCAATCCCGAGCAGAGGGAAGTGGATGTGCTCCTGAACCAACCCATCAGTGAGTCAAGCCAAGTCTACAGACTTAAAGACATTGTTAATGTCAGGTTTTGGAAAAGCAACACCCACACCAAGACACACATTCCAGATGTGGTGGCCTACCACGACAGCGACACACAGCTGTACCTGGCCCCAAACCTGCACATGTGTACTTTGACCAAAGACATTCATTATCTCTACCTTAGCAAACCCTTCCTCAGAAACAACACTGAAGGAATCTGCGGGTTGCAAACCCTGGTCAGCGACACACACTGCCCTGCTGAATCCAAGCCTCGTACACAAGTCACAGAGACACAAGCAGAGATTGTAGGTGACAGATGGCTCGTCAACACTCCCGTGCGTACAGCTACTCTCACTTACGACCAGCATGACACAACCAGCCGTGTCAACGTGCCCAACCCGAATAGGGGGGTTCAAGTACCGAAAGGTGCCACGCCCTACCTTCACGACCTGGCCTTATACCATTTTCCGAGTGAAGAGTACCAGACAGCACTGGAACTCCCATCCTTCAAGAATTACAACTTCACCTTAGATCCAGAACTGGAACTCTAGATTGAGGAAAGGGGGTCCCGAAACATTGACATTGCTCCCCTCGACACAGCCCTCCAAGGACTGTCTCGACGGCACGTTCTGAACCCATCATCTGCGGTCCAAGCCTGGACCGCTGCCGACATTGCACTGTGCATCTCTACAGGTCTCAGACAGAATCCCCGGAAAGGGGGTGCCAAGTCCGAGACCACGCCGAACCTCATCAAGCTGGATCCTCAGCTCCAGGAACCACCTGCCATTATGATCCACCTGCTACACGACCATCATGATTCACCTGTCATCTGCCCATCGTGATGATTGCCGTCCGATGGTGTCCACACAGGGACTTCATCCGACGGAAAGGGGGACTGTAGCGTATGAGCAGTTCATTCATTCATTGGTTCTGAATTAATGAATCATGGCTCGTTGAATCTAAAACAATGCACATTCCTTGGCTAAAACCCAAAGCTTTTAGCCCCTGAACTCATGCAGGTAAATCAAACTCTCTGCAAGCTGAATGGCCGGCCTGGTGCCAGCATGGCTGGGTTTAAATTCCTGACCAGATCGTAAAACTTTATTACCCCAAACTGGGAGAAACAGAAAAGCCCAGCTCGCTAGGAATTCTTGTAAGGAAAAAGGAAAGTAAATATATTCTAAATGTATTGACGGTATTTCCTTTTTGTGCTTAGATGTCTTCCATATCAAATTGGAGTATCTACAATTTTATTGTGTTAATCAAACTTTAAATGTGTGTAATTCTGCATATGAATGTAACTTTATGTTTCTCCTACCTTTACCTGTCATTTTTGGTATCTGTTTAACCGTCTTGCCTTGACCGAACCACTCATACATAGGAAATTACAGTTAAATGTATTATTCTGGAATTACCATCTTGCTGGAATATAATTGCTGAATTCTGACAACACCATAACTCACTCGAGTGGGTGTCTCCCCAGAGACAAAGGAACTTTTTCCCGCTTCGGATCGTGGACGTTCATTGGTTGTTCGCGCAAACAGAGGCGTGAACCCAGTCGCTCCATAAGAGACTGACACAGAACTTTCTCGTTGCACTTTTTGTTTCGGCACTTCGTCGAGAGAACGTCTGTCGCGATGGCTCCTTAGGGAGCTTTCATCTCCGTTTTTCTTTGCTTTTCTTTACTAAGTTTTATTCTTATATTCGCTCTCTCCCTGCACGAGGGAGACGAACTTTGAATTATTTCTTTGGGTAACTCCACGTTCGTCGAACCTTTGAAACTTCGCGCGAGTCTGCTCGCCCCGGAAGACACGAGAGAACACGCCCAGCTCTTAGCAGGCACAAAGATACCCACATGCAAGTATATTTCCTATAGAGATTTAAACGCTGCTTAAGGTTGTCTATTCCCTTTTCAAGGTGATCTGATTCCTTGTTTGTCTTTCAAAAAGGTTACTGTATGTGATTTTGCCATACTGCGCGATCATTCTGCATGATTCTGCCTATCTCTCTCTCACCTTCTCTCGCTCACCCTTTCACTCACTCACTCTCTCTCTCTCTCTCTCTCTCTCTCTCTCTCTCTCTCTCTCTCATTTTGTTATTCATTTTGTATTGTATTTGTTTTTACTGTTTGTATTGTTATACGCATATTTACTCTGTGTGAATCGTAGTTTTGATGTATTATTAGTTCAATTATTAAAAGCCAATATATTCATGATTGCTTCTGTCTAAAATGCTCACATTACGAAGTCAATGAAATGTTTGATCTTAGCTACAAAGCTTATTTGTTACTTTCCAGTAACCTATATTTTATAAGGACGGGAGAATGGTTTCATGGCCAGAAACTATTTTTCCTGGAATTATAAGAAGTGATAACTTTATTGAAGTTGATAAGTTAATCTTATGGCCGTTTGCTGGACAAACCACTGTTTGATTTGCATTAATTCCCAGTAAAAGATATCACGTTAATTGATATGAAGAATGGAATATTGACATATTAATGAGTAAATTACAGTGCCTTGTAATGAGTTATTGATATATACAATTGACCTATTTTTCAACTTCAATAATTTTAATGTAACTGTTACGCGAGATATATATATTAATCATATTCCTGATTAATTATTAAAATTCCCTATATATCATTTGAGCTAACGTTAACGTACTACCCAGTGCGGCTACAACGGTGAGTAATGGCTTCTCCTGCTATTGTTATTTGCACTGCTTGCCACATGTATAGTTTATCTATCTCTGTCGGTGATGAGGGATTCACATGTGATAAATGCAGGGAAATAGTTAGGCTGACAGAGAAGATTTCAGAATTAGAGACACGCATCCAAACTTTAATTGAGGACAGTAAGAATGTGAGGGCTCTAAGATACGGCTTTGGATGCGTCTAGCTCAGGGAGTCCTGTACATTGATCGGTTTCGGTAACAGGGCCTTTGCAGCAGGGCAACTGGGTGACTGTGAGGCGGCATAGTCGTTGGGTCTAAACACCACTCTTCTGTTCCGATCAAAAACATTAAACAGGTTCTCCCCACTCAGTGATGCACCCACTGAGAAACCTGATGAAAGTGCTCTAGTTATTGGCGATTCTATGTACATTGTACGGAATGTGAAAATATAGAGACAGCAGCCACCATAGTCCAATGTTTACCGGGAGCCAGAGCGCCTGACATCTTAGCAAATTTAAAAGTGCTGGCTAATGCTAAACGTAAATACAGTAAGATTGTTATTCACGCCGGTGCTAATGATGTTCGACTTCGCCAGTCGGAGATCACTAAAAATAACATTAAAGAGGTGTGTGAACTTGCAAGCATGATGTCAGACACTGTAATATGCTCTGGTCCCCTCCCTGCTTACCGTGGTGATGAGATACATAGCAGATTGTCATCACTCAATGGCTGGATGTCTAAGTGGTGCCCGCAGAATAACATAGGTTTCATAGACAATTGGACAAACTTTTGGGGCAGACCTGACCTGTTGAAAAGAGATGGTCTTCATCCCTCCTGGGGTGGTGCCGCACTTCTTTCTAGAAATATGGCACATAGTCTTAAAGTTTGTACTTGACTAACTGGGGCCCAGGTCAGGAAGCAGACAGACTGGCTAAACCGACCGTCTGCTCTAGCCGCCTCCAGTCACAGAAGTCAGTTAATTCTCAGCACATAGAGACTCTTTCACCTAGATATCACACTATAGAGACTGTGTCTGTTCCCCGAGCTAGAAAATACAAAAAAACGTCCAAACCAATTTAAGAGCAACAATTTAATTGAGGTTCAACAAATAAAAAAACAGATGCAATACGGATAAACAAATGATAAAGCTTGGCTTATTGAATATCAGGTCCCTTTCTACGAAAGCACTTTTGGTAAATAATATGATCACTGATCATAATCTAGATGGACTCTGTTTGACAGAAATCTGGCTAAAACCTGATGATTACATTATTTTAAATGAGTCTACACCCCAAGATTACTGTTATAAACATGAGCCACGTCCAAAAGGTAAAGGGGGAGGTGTTGCTTCAATTTATAACAATGTTTTCAGGATTTCTCAGAGGGCAGGCTTCAAGTATAACTCGTTTGAAGTATTGGTGCTTAATATAACATTATCCAGAGAAACAAATGTTAATGATAAATCCCCTGTGATGTTTGTACTGGCTACTGCAGGCCACCAGGGCACCATACAGTCTTTATTAAAGAGTTTGCTGATTTTACATCCGAGTTAGTGCTGGCTGCAGATAAAGTTTTAATTGTTGGTGATTTTAATATCCATGTTGATAATGAAAAAGATGCATTGGGATCAGCATTTATAGACATTCTGAACTCTATTGAGGTTAGACAACACGTCTCAGGACCTACCCATTGTCGAAATCATACTATAGATTTAATACTGTCACATGGAATTGATGTTGATGGTGTTGAAATTATGCAGCCAAGCGATGATATCTCAGATCATTATTTAGTTTTGTGCAAACTTCATATAGCTAAAACTGTAAATTCCACTTCTTGTTACAAGTATGGTAGAACCATCACTTCTACCACAAAAGACTGCTTTGTAAGTAATCTTCCTGATGTATCCCAATTCCTTAGCATATCCGAAACCTCAGAACAACTTGATGATGTAACAGAAACTATGGACTCTCTCTTTTCTAGCATTTTAAATACAGTTGCTCCTTTACGCTTAAGGAAGGTTAAGGAAAACAGTTTGACACCGTGGTGTAATGAGCACACTCGCACCCTAAAGAGAGCAGCCCGGAAAATGGAGCGCAGCTGGAGGAAAACAAAAACTAGAAGTATTTCGTATTGCTTGGAGGGAAAGTAACCTATCTTACAGAAAAGCATTAAAAACTGCTAAATCTGATTACTTTTCGTCTCTTTTAGAAGAAAACAAACATAACCCCAGGTATTTATTCAATACAGTGGCTAAATTAACGAAAAATAAAGCATCAACAAGTGTTGACATTTCTCAACATCACAGCAGTAATGACTTTATGAACTACTTTACTTCTAAAGTCGATACTATTAGAGATAAAATTGTAACCATGCAGCCATCAGCTACAGTATCACATCAGACAGTGCACTATAGATCCCCTGAGGAACAGTTCCACTCATTCTCTACTATAGGAGAGGAAGAATTGGATAAACTTGCTAAATCATCTAAACCAACAACATGTATGTTAGACCCTATTCCATCTAAGCTCCTAAAAAAGGTGCTTCCAGAAGACATAGATCCTCTTCTGACTATTATTAATTCCTCATTGTTATTAGGGTATGTCCCAAAATCCTTCAAACTGGCTGTTATTAAGCCTCTCATCAAAAAACCACAACTTGACCCCAAAGAACTAGTTAATTATAGACCGATCTCGAATCTCCCTTTTCTTTCAAAGATACTAGAAAAGGTAGTATCCTCACAATTATATTCCTTCTTAGAGAAAAATGGCATCTGTGAGGATTTCCAGTCAGAATTTAGACCGTATCATAGTACTGAGACTGCTCTCCTTAGAGTTACAAATGACCTGCTCTTATCATCTGATCGTGGTTGTATCTCTCTATTAGTGCTATTGGATCTTAGTGCTGCGTTTGACACTATTGTTGGCATTAATGGAAGTGCATTAGCATGGTTTAAATCGTACTTATATGACCGCCATCATTTCGTAGCAGTGAATGAAGAGGTATCATATCGTTCACAAGTGCAGTATGGAGTACCTCAAGGCTCAGTACTAGGGCTGTTACTCTTCACGCTTTACATGTTACCCTTGGAAGATATCATCAGGAAACACGGTGTTAGCTTTCACTGTTATGCTGATGATACTCAGCTCTATATTTCATCGCGGCCTGGCGAAAAATACCAATTTGAAAAACTAACGGAATGCATAGTCTATATAAAAAACTGGATGACGAGTAATTTCTTACTGCTAAATTCTGAAAAAAACGGAGGTGTTAATTATAGGACCTAAAAACTCTGCATGTAATAACCTAGAACGCTGTCTAACACTTGAAGGCTGCTCTGTCAATTATTCTTCATCAGTTAGGAATCTAGGTGTGCTATTTGATAGCAATCTTTCCTTAGAAAGCCACGTTTCTAGCATTTGTATAACTGCATTTTTCCATCTCAAAAATATATCTAAATTACAGCCGATGCTCTCAATGTCAAATGCAGAAATGTTAATCCATGCGTTTATGACCTCAAGGTTAGGACTGTTGTAATGCTCTATTGGGTGGTTGTTCTGCACGCTTAGTAAACAAACTCCAGTTAGTCCAAAATGCAGCAGCTAGAGTTTTTACTAGAACCAGGAAGTATGATCATATTAGCCTGGTCCTGTCAACACTGCACTGGCTCCCTATCAAAAATCGTATAGATTTTAAAATCTTGCTTATTACTTATAAAGCCCTGAATGGTTTAGCACCTCAGTATTTGAACGAGCTCTTGTTACATTATAGTCCTCCACGTCCGCTCCGTTCTCAAAACTCTGGCAATTTGATAATACCTAGAATATCAAAGTCAACTGCGGGCGGCAGATCCTTCTCCTATTTAGCGCCCAAACTCTGGAATAACCTACCTAACATTGTTCGGGAGGCAGACACACTCTTGCAGTTTAAATCTAGATTAAAGACCCATCTCTTTAACCTGGCTTACACATAACATACTAATACACTTCTAATATCCAAATCCGTTAAAGGATTTTTAGGCTGCATTAATTAGGTAAACCGGAACCGGGAACACTTCTCATAACACCCGATGTACTTGCTACATCGTTAGAAGAATGGCATCTACGCTCATATTAGTCTGTTTCTCTCTTATTCCAAGGTCACCGTAGCCACCAGATCCAGTCTGTATCCAAGTCAGATGGTCACTGCAGTCACCCGGATCCAGTATGTATCCAGCCCAGATGGTGGATCAGCACCTAGAAAGGACCTCTACAGCCCTGAAAGACAGCGGAGACCAGGACTAGAGCCCCAGAGAAAGATCCCCTGTAAAGACCTTGTCTCAGACGACCACCGGGACAAGACCACAGGAAACAGATGATTCTTCTGCACAACCTGACTTTGCTGCAGCCTGGAATTGAACTGCTGGTTTCGTCTGGTCAGAGGAGAACTGGCCCCCCAACTGAGCCTGGTTTCTCCCAAGGTTTTTTTTCTCCATTCTCTCACTGATGGAGTTTTGGTTCCTTGTCGCTGTCGCCTCTGGCTTGCTTAGTTGGGGACACTTCATTTACAGCGATATCGTTGACTTGATTGCAAATTATTGCACAGATACCATTTAAACTGAACTGAGCTGCATGATGACATCACTGAATTCAATGATGAACTGCCTTTAACTGTCATTTTGTATTATTGACACACTGTTTTCCTAATTAATGTTGTTCAATTGCTTTGACGCAATTTTTTTTGTTTAAAGCGCTATATAAATAAAGATGACTTGACTTGACTTGACCATCAACGGTGTGACTGTGGAGAGAGTGAGCAGCACCAAGTTCCTGGGTGTGCACATCTCAGAGGACCTCTCCTGGACTGACAAAACTGCAGCACTGGTCAAGAAATCACAGCAGCTTCTCTACTTCCTCTGCAAACTTAGAAGAGCCAGAGCCCCGGCCCCCATCATGTGCACCTTCTACAGAGGTACCATCGAGAGCATCCTGACTAGCTGCATCACTGTGTGGTATGGCGCCTGCAACGCATCCTGCCGGAAGACTCTTCAATGCATAGTGAGAGAAGCTGAGAAGATTGTTGGTGTCTCCCTCCCCTCCCTCCAGGACAGTTATGGAACCCGTATCACCTGTAAAGCCCTGTGCATCGCAGTTGATCCCACTCACCCATCACACAGCTTCTTCAGTCTGCTGCCATCCAGGCCAGGACAAGCAGACTGAAGGACAGCTTCACTCATCAGGCTGTCAGGAAGCTGAACCCCCCCACCCCCTCATTCAGCAGTTAACTGACCTCACTCAACTACCTCTTCTGTCAGTTTAAATAAAGAACTGCTCTCTTTGATTTTAATCAGCAGTTTAATCAGACTATATAAGCTCTTTTGCATTACTATCATTATATCTGCACTGTTTACTTCACTGGTTTGCACTCTATCTGCCATGTGCCTTGTGCTGATTTACTTATCTTTCTTTTACATGACCTATTTGTATATTTGCATAGTTGTACTTTATATTTTATTATCTGTATTTAACGTTCTACTGTTAGTGTGATCTGTATGCACCAAGGGTTTGAGAGTAACGCAATTTCAATTCTCTGTATGTATGTACTGTACATGTGGAAGAATTGACAATAAAGCAGACTTGACTTGACTGTATTTGTTCAAGAACATGCGAACGTGAACTCAATTTGTAACCCGATCTCATGAAAGTGCGTTTCAGTGACACGATTTTCTGTTTCTATTTGTTGTGCTATTAATATGCAAAAACTGAGCTTGGCATGCATATAAGACGCAATGGTTAGGTTTAGGGGTGTGGGGAAGAAGCATATAATAAGCACACCAAATAGAAACAGAAAATCGTGCCATTGAAACGCACTTTCATGAGACCAGGCTGGCGTGCTGTCTGTGCAGTGCGTGCGCGGTTCATTTAAATGTGTGCGTGCACATTAACAATCTATCACAACCAGTGGCGTAGCAAATCATTTTGTCAAATCATCAAAATTTGTACGGGCCCCCCAAACGATATGGGCTCCAACTCAGTTAACTTATTGTTGTTTTTTTGACATAAATAATGTTATGTGACTATTCACAAGCTGTTTTAATTACGGTATAAATGGTTGGAAATAATATTTAGTGTTTTCAAGTCTATTCATTGTAGCACGGAAGCCACCCAATAATTGCAATAAGCTTTGTGCTTTTTTATTATAATACAAAGTCACATCCTTTTGTCAATTTTAAGATCAAAATTTTACTCTATTTTATTTGTAGTGATATAACTATATTCACCTCAGTTCAAGGGGCATGTAAATCAATGCTATTTTCCTCTTTAATATTTGCAGCACAAAATAAACATGAATAAATATTTGAATGCATATTGAAAACAATCAGAACAATTTAATACAAATGAATGTCTCATGAAATTGATTAATTAGAGTTTCAAAAACATCAATAAGCCTATTGTCATGCTACGCTGCCGGAAGGAACACAGAGTCGAGAGTAATCGAGAGAGTCTTTATTAATCCAACACAGGAGTAAATCCAACATGGAACACAGGAAGAAGACCTACGTATGTAACTGGTAGACCTGACAAAACTAAACTGAAAGGACATTGCTTTTAAAGACAGGCTAACAAGGGAGTTAAGGAAACACACCTGGGAACAAAGGAGACACACCTGGGAACTAAATAGACACACCTGGGAACTAATCAACAAACCACGGGAGACAGAAACTGGGTCACAGAGAACATGGGGAATGGAACACATGAGGGGAAAACACAACATAATGAGTCCAGGTGTGTGACAATACTCCCCCCCCCCCCCCCCCCCCCCCGGAAGGTGCGACCACGCACCGTATGAACAACCGAGGGCGGCGTGGGTGGGAATTTGGGAGGAGGTTCCGGTGGAGGACGGACTCCCGGGAGGGACCACGGAGGAAGGAGCCAGGGAGGAGGCGACAGAGGGAGGAGACAGGAGGGACCTGGAGCAGGAGGAGCCCTGCAGGACCCAGGCCACAGCCATAGCAGCCCATGGAGGAGCCGATGGTGGGAGAAGCCATGGAGGAGGAAGTGGAGGCGGAGGCGGAGAGCCGAAGAGCCAGGGTGACGGGAAGGATCCGGAGGTCCTAGGTGGAACCGATGGTGCCAGTGACGACGTGGAGATGTGGATCCAAGAGGCGCCAGAGCGACAGAGGACTGAGGTGGAGCTGAGAGGATGAAGGAGCCTGACGGAGCTGAAGGGACGGAGAGATGAGGCGGTGGAGTCCCGAGGTGCAGGATGGTCGACACCAGACCAAGGCGGAGCTGGAGGGATGAGGGAGCCAGGCGGAGCTTGTGGACTGTTGGGCCACGGCAGAGAGGAGGGAGCTAGGAGCCATGGTGGAGCCAACGGGTCAACGGGCTGAGGCGGGTTCCAGGCCTCGGAGGCAGAAGGCAGAGGTGAGGGAGACTCGGAGCATGGCAACACTGGAGGATGGCAGTCCCGCTGAGCATGCACCGCAATGATGGTGGGCTGAGGGTGAGCAGAGGGGCTGCCAGACGACAGTGGTGGAGGAGGCAGGAGCGGGTGGGAGGGGGGTCATTTTTGAGGAGTGGCCACAGGAGTGCACATTCTAGGAGCTGGCACTGGAGGACACATTCTAGGAGCAGGCACTAGAGGACATTCTAGAAACTGATACTGGAGGATACTTTCTAGGAACAGGCACTGGAGCGTGCTCTGGGGCTGGAGCCGACACTGGAGTGAGCTCTGGGTCTGGAGCAGACACTGGAGCGATCTCTGGGGCTGGAGCCGACACTGGAGCGAGCTCTGGGTCTGGAGCAGACACTGGAGCGATCTCTGGGGCTGGAGCTGACACTGGAGCTAGCTCTGGGGTTGGAGCCAACACTGGGCTTAACTGGGGAATCGGAGCCCATCCTGGGCTTAACTCAGAAACAGGAGCCCATCCTGGGCTTAACTCGGAAACAGGAGCCCATCCTGGGCTTAACTCGGAAACAGGAGCCCATCCTGGGCTTAACTCAGGAACAGGAGCCCATCCTGGGCTTAACTTGGAAACAGGCACTGGAGAATTGGAAGCCCCCTCAGGGCTGGACGAGGAAACCAAGGACGAAGGAGGGCTGGATGGGACCATGTCGGAGAGAGGAGACGTCGGAGAGAGGAGTCGGTGGCCATTCCTTCTCCATGGTTCCTCCCACCATCGGCTCCACCTTGGGCTGTTATGGCTGTAGCCTGGGTCCTGCTGGGCTCCTCCTGCTCCAGGTTCCTCCTGGCTCCTCCCTCCATTTTCTCCTCCCTGGCTCCTTCCTCCGTGGTCTCTATCTGCTGATGGAACCTCCTCCCAAGTTCCCACCCACGCCTCCCTCTGTTGTTTCTATGATGCGAGGTCGCACCTTCCAGGAGGGGGGAGTAATGTCACACCCCTGGACTTATGTGTGTTTTTGCCCCTGTGACCCAGTTTCTCTCTCCCGTGGTTTGTTAATTTTATTCCAGGTGTGTCTAGTTTCCTTCCCCTGTGTTCCATGTCCCCATTAATTTAGTAATTCCATGCACCTGTCTACTCCTCGTTATCCTGTCTTTATAAGCCTTGTCCTTTCAGTTCAGTTTGGTCGGGTCTTCTGTCACGCTATGCTGCCAGAAGGAACACGGAGTCGAGAGCAATCGAGAGAGTCTTTATTAATCCAACACAGGGGTAAATCCAACATGGAACACAGGAGGAAGACACACATATGTAACTGGTAGACCCGACAAAACTAAACTGAAAGGACATTGCTTTTAAAGACAGGCTAACAAGGGAGTTAAGGAGACACACCTGGGAACAAAGGAGACACACCTGGGAACTAATCAACAAACCACGGGAGACAGAAACTGGGTCACAGAGAACATGGGGAATGGAACACATGAGGGGAAAACACAACATAATGAGTCCAGGGGTGTGACACATATGTTTTATTGCTGTTTTTAGTGTTAAAAATTACAGTTTGGATGCCACAGACTTTTTTATTATAGTTGTATAGGTGTAATTTTCAGATTTTCACACAATATAACATGATTTTATTATCGTAATTTTGACTTTATTCTTAAAATAGTATGACCTTAACCCTTATACGTTGTTGGGGATGTTTTCGTCCACTAGGGGGTAAAGTTGAGTCTTATTTTGGCCACAACTTTCCCTGTGTTTCAGCAAATGGAATGATTTTTGGTGACAAATCTTATTTTTACACATATTTTGGGAAAATGCTTTGAAAATTTTCAAAAACTCAAAAATACACTGTGGGCAAATTCACTACCCTTTTGTTATGCTCGTGGATGAAAACATCTACTAAATTAAACTGCTGTAAAAATGTATCAGATAATTATTTTTTTTTTCTAATTTTTTTGCATAAATCTATTAATCAACCTCAGTCCTGATCAAAACTACCAAACGTTTAAAAAAAATCCCAGATTTTAACTCTTTAATTACCAAGTTCATAAATGATGTCACTGATTTGGGGCGGGGGGGAAACACAAAATGACATATTTTCAATATAAAAAGTGATTGTGGACTGGATATTTTTTTTTTACCTTTTATCACAGTCTTGGGCATGTCAAAGATTAGTAACAACATTGGCTTTCATGCATTGTTAGTTTTTGTGCAGCATTAAATTTAAATTTTTTCTCCCTCATTTATTGTTCATGGCTGTTTTTGCCCCATTGACTTCCATTATAACGAATTTTTTTGATTGCAAAGCCATGACACCATATAATCATGCATTCTTGATTGTTGGTGGTTTTCCCTGTTGGTAAGAGATCAAATTTGTTATTTTTACAGTTGATCACTAGGTGGGACCATTAACCCTTTAGATAGGCCTGTGCAAAAAAAAAGCTTAGTTTCTGGCTTGTATATGGAGTTATATGGAGTATAACAGCAAATTATAGTGTGTGTGTGTGTGTGTGAGAGAGAGAGAGAGAGAGAGAGAGAGAGAGGGAGAGAGAGAGAGAGAGAGAGAAAGAGAGAGTGTAAGAGAGACCTTTGCGCACTTACCTTGATGTATCTGAAAAAAAATCTAAATATGCACCTCAGCTCTCAGAACTACATGGAGTAAACAAAAACAAACTAAGTGTACTTATGCACCTGCTGCCCTATCTAAAGGGTTAATGGTCCCACCTAGTGATCAACTGTAAAAATAAAAAAATTTACCTCTTCCCAACAGGGAAAACCACCAACCATCAAGAATGCATGATTTTATGGTGCTATGGCTTTGCAATCAAAAAATGTCGTTATAATGGAAGTCAATGGGGCAAAAACAGCCACAAACAATAAATGAGGGAGAAAAAAATAAAATCTAATCCTGCACAAAAACTAAAAATGCATCAAAGCCAATGTTGTTACTAATCTTTGGCATGCCCAAGACTGTGATAAATTACTTTTATATTGAAAATAAGTCATTTTGTTTGTTTTTTTCCCCCAAATCAGTGACATCATTTATGAACTTGGCAATTAAAGAATTAAAATCTGGGATTTTTTTTAAACATTTGGTAGTTTTGATCAGGACTGAGGTTGATTAATAGATTTATGCAAAAAAATTTAAAAAAAAAAATGTATCTGATACATTTTTACAGCAGTTTAATTTAGTGGATGTTTTCATCCCGAACATAACGAAAGGGTAATTAATTTGAACAATGCACAAGGGTTAATCTTATTTATTTAGTTAGTTATTTTTCAGCATGACACTAAAATGCTTCTGGATATTTGTACTGCATGCAAACACAATCTTGGCACAGTGGCCGAAAAAAAAAAAGTAAAAAATAGTATGAAGTTGATCCTGACTCCCCATATCTCCTCATGAATGCGCCTTTAGAGAGAAATGCATCTTTACGGATTAAATAATGAAAGAGTTTTTGATTTTTGATTTGATTTATTTTGTTTTAAAGTATTAATTTATAGCATTCTATAAATATATTTATCATGTCAGTGAGGCAAGTATTTGCTAAGTTTCGGTTCAGTTTTTGTCAAGTCTTCCTGCTCAAGATCGAGACTGCAGAAAGCCACCCTGTTTGTTTTCTTTGTTTTACAAAAAGCACAACATTTTGTTGATATTGTGATAGCACACAAAATAAAACTATTTGCAGTTCTGAATGATGTATACTCTCACCTTTATGAGAAAAAATTATGCCGTATTTTAATTTTCCACTCTTTAAAAAAAAAAAAAAAATGCAAGTGATCGCACTGGCACCTCCATGTCCTTCAAAGCACACTTCAGCTTCCAGTCTTCACAAAAACGATTGGATATTTATCACACATTTATCTTTTTTTTTTTTTTTTTATACTTTTTATTGTGAAATGCATGAAGTAATATAACAAAAATATAACCAATTTGCCATTAGAAACCTAAACTGAACTATTTTAATAACTATTTTAAACAGCAGCTGTGTTATGGGGAAGAGAGAGAGAAATTAAAAAGACACTTGAGTTGACATTTCAGCACTTGACAAATGAATAGCGACTCCTAAGTAGCACTTAAAGCATGACTATGTGGCTAAGTGCATTTTTGGGAAACGCACGTGAAACAGTAATGAACGATCGTAAAATGACTCATAGAAATGCTCTTAAACGCTAAGATCAGTCGTTATCTGGAAACCCGGCCCTGATCGTTCAGATAGCTGATTATAGTTTTAGGGGGGCTGAGATGACAAATAGGGGGTCTGAAGCCCACCTAAAAAGGGTCTAGAACTGCCCCTGCATTATAGGGTGGTTGTGTACACACACTGCCAGCACACATTTCAGTTCAAACAACTTGTAAAAGTGCATGTTGCATCTGATGACCCCGTCAAAATGTAAATCTGATGAACGCAATAATGCACTGATATCAGAGTGAAGACCATTTAATATCTAGCTGTTGAGTTCAGAGAAACTCTGAAAGGAAGTTCAGAGAACTCTGCAGAAAAATCAAGGGAATGCTAGCCAGCCATATAAATGCAAAGGCAGTAAGCTCATTGGCTGCATATGCAGCATGAACCAATCAGCTTGTGCCAAGTCATTTAACTCTCTGAATATCATCAATTACACTACCAACCCGTCAGCCTGCGCCATCTAGAGATTCATGACTGAACTATATATTACTATTTTGGGGTTTCAGAGACTCCAGATATATCTATCTATCTATCTATCTATCTATCTATATATATATATATATATATATATATATCTATATATATATATATATATATATTAAAAGCTAAATGTGTTCATGTATATAACAAATGCATTAAATGTTCATGCCATATGATTCTTTGATTAGAAAATATTTTATAGCAGGACATTTTATAGTTTTTTTTTTTTTTCATTTTTGTATTGTCTTTTTTGTGAGGTCAAATGGACCCCAAACGAACAGAAACCATGTTACTATATTGCATAACAGTTACTTTCATTAAAAATGCATGTCTGTTTTGTGTTAAAGCAGAGGGATGTCAGATGAATTTGAAGTAAGTCTTTTTGTCAGTTTTTCCCCTCAAACATCTGTTAGAACAGTTTTAGTAGAGGAGAGAAGAATTTGTCAAAACAATTTGAAGTGAAAATTAGGTTAATTTTAAAATTACTAATATTATCTTTATATATACATCATTGGATGTGTTTTATTGACCTTTGCTTTCCAGTGATGCTTCTAATTGTATGGGTCAGTTTGCTTTGCATGGATAACTAACACTTTTTTTTAATGGGTAAGATGTATGAAATAATTATGCTTCAGATTTTTCACTCACCAAGGACTCTTGTAGGAGAATGTAGAGCTGGTTGTGTCCATGTACGTGTGCAAGATCCAGTGGTGTGTGTCCATGGCTGTTGGGGATCTTAAGGGCCTGTCGGGATCCAGGACACTGCAGCAAAGCACTGGCCAGATCTCGCAACCCATGCTGGGCCGCAAAATGCAGGAGAGTAGGAATGTCCTCTGAATGACACTCTGGAAAATGGAAGAAAAATGACATACTGAAATATAAATACTTTAAAAAGTTCTACTTAAAAATGTAAATTATGTTAAATAAAAAAAAATGCCAATAATATTTTAAAACATACTCTAATAATCTTTGTTTTATTTACAACTTCTAAAAAATATTTTTCTTAGAGTACTGCACCAAAGAAAGTGATTTTCAATCAGTACATTTTCATGTTTTACAGTGCAGATCTTATTAAAAGAGCTCATTTTAAATTAAAGCTGCAAGAAGTGCTGAAAGCTCACCGGCAACTGGTAGCTTTACATAAACAGCAAATGGTGGGCAATATGCATATAAATTGGCATATAAAGGAGGAATATGTTAAAAAAAAAAATGTATATGTGCCAAACTTCCTTCTGCCAGCTGATGGCACTATGAGTATAACTGGATATTGGCATGTAGAGGTCTTCAGGCTAGCACTTTTATCAAACATATGAAGTTTGGTGCAGGTTGAACATGGTATGTTTGAGTTAGTGTAAAGCATGACATGTCCTGTTATCCACAGGTGGTGCTATGATTATATCTGAATATTGGCCTTTAGATGTCTTAAGGCCAGGAGTCTAATCAAACATGTGAAGTTTGAGGCAGATTGGACATTGAATGTGTGAGTTACAACAACTTCCTGTTTGATGGCATTAATAGCATGCTTTAGCACTTAGCTAAGTGTTGCTAGAATGTTTTAGTATGTTTCTACTGTAGCACGTTGCCAGATTATTTAACACTTGCTGATGCTTTTTAATATGTTGCTAGGAGTCCATAAGTGTAAAACATGTCACTTACTGTTGCAAGCAGGTGGCGCTATGATTATAAGAGAGTATGGTAATGTAGATGTCTTCATGCCAGGACTCTTATCAAACATGTGAAGTTTGGGGCAGATTGGACACTGCATGCCTTAGTTACAGCAACTTCCTGTTTCATTGCATTAATTCATGTTTTAACACTTAGCTAAATGTTGCTAGCATGTTTTAGCATATTTCTAGCATGGTGCTAGCCTATTTAACACTTGCTGACACTTTTTAATGTGTTCCTAGGAGTCCATAACGGTGTTAAACATGTAACTTCCTGTTGCCAGCAGGTGCCGCTATGACTATAACGGAATATGGGCATGGACATGTGTTTTTGCATTATTGACACACTGTTTTCCTAATTAATGTTGTTCAGTTGCTTTGACGCAGCCTTTTTTTTTTTTATTAAAGCGCTATATAAATAAAGGTGACTTGACTTGACTTGACTTCAGGACAGAACACTTATTAAACGTATGAAGTTTGGGGCAGATTGGACATTGCTTGCCTGAGTTACATTAACTTCCTATTTCATGCCGAAACATCAAACTTTGTCAGGGACACTCAGCAAATTTGAAGATGATCCAATTAAAACTGTAGGAGGAGTTTGTAAAAGTACAAGGCCTGAGAATGGCAAAAACTGCACAAAAATCATATAGGAAATTAAAAATAACAGATTTCCTGTTGGGTTTCGGATTTTGAACCAGCAGACTTTTTTCTAGGTATTGGTGTGTTACATGTGTCTACCAGGTTTTGTACATGTATGTGAAATGTAGCTCAATGGGAACTTTGTTAAAATTTTATAGGTGGCGCTATTGAGCCATTTTGCCACACACACTTCTGAAAACCATATCAGATGTAAACTTTCACCAGTTTTGATGCGTGTACAAAGTTTCATGAATTTTGGAGCATGTTTAGGCCCCCAAAAAATGCGATTCACTTAGGAGAAGACGACGAATATAGCTGCAAGCAGCAATGGCGGGCACAAGCCATCAGTGCAAAAGTTACCCGGTGGCATCAGGAAAACTGTGCACAGTGGGCAAATGCATTTACAGTAACCCTCTGTCAGTCTTATTTCAACCTGATAACCCCCACCTGGACGCCAGTCCGCTGAATGCTCTTTGTCAATGTTTACGAATAGATTAAATAAAAAGGGACTAGTGGTGCAACAGATCACAAAACGCATGGTTCGGATCAAACTACGGATTTTGAGTCATGGATCGGATTATTTTCCGGATCAGCAAAAAATAAAGCTGTGGTGTTATTTGATTAGCAGACAGAAGCAGGTATTTATTGGTAACTGTCTCTTTAATACCAAAAGCACAGACCTAATACTGACACACATCTGGTTTCTGACATAACCGACTGTGTTTACTACAATACTCACCAAAACTGGTATTTTAACATAACTTTTTGTGTATGTTAAAGTGGATTCAACTGTTCACGGTGTCTCTCTCTCTCTTTGTGTGTGTGCTCTGGGTGTGTGCAGCAGTGGCCGAGTGCACAGAAAACAGTGGGTGAGTTAACCCAGGGTTTTTTGGAAAAAAAAACCTTTTGGATTTTGACATCAAGATTTCAAAAGCTTGTGGCTTGAAATGGCTTAAAGATAATATTGGGCATGACCGAAAGTTTATGTGGGGTATAAATATACTCATCTAATTTTCATATTATGACGTAATCAGGGGGCAGCCATCTCAAATTTCATAATTTTCAGGAAATAGTAGATATTGAATTGATGTTTTAACTTATTTAAATGTTTTGTTTTGTTTTTTGTCTTTTTTTCCGCATTCCAAATGATCAGATAAGAGGAAACCAACAATAAAACAGGAGAAAGTACTAAATTATCACTATATTACTATACTATATAGTAGTAAAACGCATGTGAACAGTAGCCTACTTTTTGACCAGTTCATAAGTAATATTCAGGAAATAACAGATATTGAATTCATGTTTGAATTTATTTGCATGTTTTTTGTTTGTTTTTTAGTTGTTGTTGTTTTTTTGTCTTTTTATCCTCATTCCAATTGATCAGGAAAAGAGGAAATCAACAGTAAAACAGGAGAAAGTAGCAAATTATTATTATATTACTGTGCCATAGTAAAATGCATGTGCCTATTTTTTGATCAGTTGACCAGTTATCTGCCCAATCAGGTATCTAGGTGACACAAATTATAGTTCTTGAGAGTATTGTACCTCTCATTGCATGGCACAGCGCACCTACCCCACACTGACTGCACCTGTACTTTGTCTGCCCTTAAAGCGTGCGTGATCAGCAACAGCTCTCCTATGGACACTATGACCAAGTTCACCCCGTTGAGTCAAAACGATCACTTGTTTGTCCTTCATGAACACTTTTACCTTGCACGGTGGCACCATTGTGCTGCAAAGATGTACGGGAGAAGCGCAACTATTAGACGACCGATCGTCATTTCCAAAAGGCATATATTCCCCTTCAGAGTCAGAATCGGCGAAAAACATTTGCAACACATACTCATGGTATAATTTTTTATTAGCCATTTGGTGATTTTCTCTCACAAATCTCACAATTTACTTGCACCCTATGAACTGAACTGCTTCCACATCAATGACACGAGAGCTCACTTGCTCTGCTATTTCCTCGAACACTTTGAATAGAAACAAGACAAAATTTTGGTCTAGAATCGAAGTACTACATGTCTGCAATCTAGTGGTAGGGAATACAAATGAGATATTAAACCATATTAGGAACTACAGTCTATTTTATTAAGTATGACTTCTTGACCCCTACCTTTCTGAAGTCTAATTTTGTAGGGAGCAGCACCAGGTTCAGAAACGAAATGCCTTATGATTTGGGATTAAGGCCCTCTCTCTGACTACACGGTACACTTTTTTACTTACTATATTTGTTGTCTGAATAAAGATCTCTTTAATTTACTTTTGGCACTGGTTCCTACTTCAATAAGAGATACCCCCAAATATACTAATTCTCACAAACAAATAAAGAGAGGATTTAACCTGTTAACCTGCACCCCCATTTTGGGACTCACAGCTAAAATTGACCTACCTAACTTAAAACAGTTCCTTGTAACAGTTCCTGACAACAGTGTGCTACACACACAATGTTTGTGTCTTTGTAAAGAAGACCCTTTGGCCTTTACTATTTATCATCCAGAGTTGATAATGCTCAAAAAGAAAAAAAGTTAAGGACACTGAAGTGCCCTGAAAAAAAAATGGTACCACACTGAATTTATTTTTATTGTATTTTTTATTTTCATATACAAATACATGAAATCAGTCCTGGAACAATCCAGAAAAGTAATGGGTTGAAAGTCATATGCCTCATGAGTTTATATTTCAAATCTGAAGAAGATACCATGAATAATGAGATCCCCTGTTTAAATAAAAATAGCCACCAAATGTATTGAGGGGTTCTACAAACTATTTAAGTCATTATACATACCACTTCATAGTTTTTTTCATTATAAATCAATAGACAGAAACTTAGACATTGTATAAGTGATTTATTTGAGCACTAGAAAAATACAATAAGAACAATTTTTGAGTAATAAAAAAACAAAAAACAAACCTTTGTATGTCAAGTACATACTCTGATTGCCAGACATACAGCATCCACACTGATTGCTGGTCAAACAGTCAGTAACTACATGCTGATCTCCGGTCATACAGATGGTAATCATACAAATGGCCAGCCATATTGTCAATAGTCACAATCTTATGGCCGTTAATATAGACAGCATTCACACTGATAGCTGGTCTTACAGTCAGTAATCACACGCTGATGTACGGTCATAGAGATGGTAATCATGCAGCCACATTCCCCACAAAACACCCACACATATGAAAAATATTTAATTGAAAAAAAAAAAAGATTTATTTGTGCAAAAAGCTGATTACACAATAGCGTTACATTCACCTATTTGGGAGCCGGGTTTAAGATATAAGGCATCCAGTCATTAATCATAAGACAAGCTTGATTATACACACAATGTCTTTCACATGTGCATTTCTAACAAACTTCACACTAGATTATGTAATTACACATACATACGTAGAAACGTAACAGTATAGAAAGCTTTTAAAACATCATCCATGCATTAGAAATGAATGGACAATGCACATACAAATTGTTAACAAACAACAGAATAAAATAAATGTTTTAACACTATTACTCAAAGGATTTTATCATATAGGGTTACACTCTCCAAATTTTAGAATATTTCATGCCCCCATGAGATTACTTCTCTAAACTGGGATAATTACTCTGGGTACTACCAAAGCATTGAGCAGAGCACAAAGGGAACACTCAATGGGTGACATCAAACTGTGTTGCAGGATTCGTTTCTCAGCTCTACCCTGTCCTCACTGTTTATTACCATCCCTCTGTGAACTAAAGTTAGTGGACAGCTAGTGGGCTGGCCTAGTCTGTCATAGCTCAGTTTGACTATGGGCCTTCCTTCTCTTCTGGAGCGTACTGGGACCGGCTCTACTGCATCTCTTCGGGCACTCTCTCTGTGACTCTCTCCCCCTACTAGCTTTGGATCTCCTGCTTCTGTTGGATTTGATTCTTCCAGAGCTTCTTCATGGAGCAGCGGTACAGTATCAGGACACTACACTTTGGTTGTGGCCAGGGGCGGACTGGCCATATGGATGTTCTGGATAAGTTTTACTAGGAGTAAAAAATAGCCTTGGATTGTCTTCCAAATAGGCCCACCACAACTACAAATAGTCAACACTAACTCACAATATTACAGATAACATCACAAAACATCACAAAACCCATGGTGACCCTGCTGACAAAAACAATAGAAAGCATCACAGAAATCTGAATGTTTTCCTCTACATATACCATTGCAAACATTACAAACCATCAACTTTTAACCATTAAAACCATTAAATAATGGTTTCCTGTAGTGTGTTTTGGGACATATTACATTAGGATTTAGTAGCTTTATCAAAAGCCATGAATAGAAGATGACCAATTACCAGTAGAGACCGATGCCATTACAGTTTCCATTAAAACCAATAAAATTTTCATTATAACCAGTAAAACCATTGCAAATTATGTGACACTTTTTATTTTATTTTCTCAATAGAGGATTGAAATAAATGTATTATTGTATGAACTAAAATACTTGAAATCTATATAAAAAGAGCAGAATACAAAATTCATATGACAATGATAAACATAAACCCAGAATCTAGGAACCTGAAACAACAGAATTCTTTCATTTGAGTATTCATATGTCTTTGTGTGTGTGTGTGTGTGTGTGTGTGTCATGTTAATCAGACTAATCACCTTATAGGCTAATTCATTTACTCTATTTTCTAACTAAAAGCTCTCAAATGTACCTGTTATAGAATCCCTGCTGTCTCTTTTTGAATTAATGGAATATTCATGCCAGACAATGCAGAGTAATAAATAGCAGTCGATGCTCGGACCTGGGATTTTACTATAGTGCTCTGGGCTACATGCTGTGTATAGTGAGAGAGGCGGGCAAAGTTAACCTGATGTAACTGTTCACTTTTTTTCTTTTTAGCTTCTCCAAACCACCTTTATCTTCACATCTTTAGCTTGCATCACGAGCCCACACTCCTTTGCATCAGTTTTGGTCTCTCATCAGGGTTGCCAGGCTTTCACAAAAAAACACCCAATCGGTACTCAAAACTAGCCCAATCACTTTCGAGGGGGGTCCCCGATTAAAAATAGCTTCCGGGTATAAAATACACGTGTTTTGGCGGGGTTCCCCTGGTAAGATTCGCATTTTAAGGGGCTAAATATGACATTATTGAGGTCATTTCTCAACCCACGGACATGAAAATCAACCCCCGGCAACAGTGTTAAAGTAGCCCAATTCCCGCGGACTTGGCAACACTGTTTCTTATAAGCAAAAATAGACTGCATTAGCGCCCCTTTTTGTCGGCCGTCAATGTCACTTAATCGGACACTTTTTCTTTGATGATGAACCAGCCAGACCGACGGCCATCGGATGGACGGTCATTGTGGACTTCTCCAGAACGTTCAGATGGCCAGTCTGCCTCTGCTCGTCTCCGGTGGTGCCAGATGATCCATTGATTCTGCACGAGCTGTCAGTCTCACATCATCCCTGATTGATAAGATATGGTCTCGGTGCAGAGTTCTTACACTTCCCATACCACTTTAAGGATTCGGGCGATACACAGGTAAGTTCTTCAGCTTCTCTACCAGCAGGCAAGGAATGGAATTCTACTTTTTACCAAGTTTGTTCTTTCCAGTTGCAACAAGGTTTCTTATCAACACACAGTCTCCGACAGCCAAAGTCTGGTGTTTCACTTTCCTGTCATACATCCACTTGTTTCTCTGCTGTTTCTTCTGGGCGTCTTCTGTTGCTAGCTTATAGGCTCTTTGCAAGTCCAATTTCATCCTTTCCACATACCGTCAATGGTTATTGCCTCCCTTTTCATCTGGGAAAGTTCCGAAAAACATATCCACTGGCAAACGAGCCTCTCTTCCGAAAAGAAAATAGTATGGCAAGTACCCAGTTGCTTTATTCTTAGTACAGTTGTATGTAGTGTTGTCAAAAGACACGGCACTTCGGTACCAAGTCGGTGCTAAAAAAATGAAAACATCACGGTACCAGGTTTCTTTAAGTACCGGTGGTACCGAGTACCCGGTCAACCCGGTTCTTGATGCATACAGCGCTATGATTTCCGCGAAGCAGAAAACGCGGATGGAATCTCAAAAGCCAGTCATGAAAATGAAACTTACATTTTAATATGGACAGTCACGGAATTTGTCAAAGTTAGCATAAATTAATCAAATCAAATCTCCATATGGACCAGTATCTGTAAATGTTCTGTGCGTCTCTGTGTGAATGAATGAATGGCAGAGACGTTTACTACATAGACTGAAGCGTGTGACGCTTGCACTAATTTCAGCATCTGCCGTCTCAATGAGGACATAAATACATAAACAACATCACCAGAACTGTTCTGAGTCACTAAACAAGCATTTTACCGTTTCATTTGAGTAAAACCAGTGTCAATTTAAAGGTATTCACGGCAACATTGATTTATTACAATATCAAAACTGACCGCCACAAATAGATTTTCCAAAAGGCTTTGACTTCATTGAATAAACATGAGCACTGCACGTTTCAAAATCAAAAACCGATGCAGGTGTTTTTATATCACTGTACTTCAGAAGGAAACCGACTGTATTTAGAAAATTTTCGATTTAATTTTTATTTCATTTTGCATGTAATGCTTGATAAGGCAGCGTTTGTGAGCTCAGCGCTGCTTTGCAGCCATTACCGGAGAATCCTGTATCTCTCCCGCTCGTAAAGCGCCTCCTGCTGGCAGAAAATTAACTTGCATATATATATATATACAGGTCCTTCTCAAAAAATTAGCATATTGTGATAAAAGTTCATTATTTTCCATAATGTAATGATAAAAATTAAACTTTCATATATTTTAGATTCATTGCACACCAACTTAAATATTTCAGGTCTTTTATTGTTTTAATACTGATGATTTTGGCATACAGCTCATGAAAACCCAAAATTCCTATCTCAAAAAAATAGCATATTTCATCCAACCAATAAAATGAAAAGTGTTTTTAATACAAAAAAAGTCAACCTTCAAATAATTATGTTCAGTTATGCACTCAATACTTGGTCGGGAATCCTTTTGCAGAAATGACTGCTTCAATGCGGCGTGGCATGGAGGCAATCAGCCTGTGGCACTGCTGAGGTGTTATGGAGGCCCAGGATGCTTCGATAGCGGCCTTAAGCTCATCCAGAGTGTTGGGTCTTGCGTCTCTCAACTTTCTCTTCACAATATCCCACAGATTCTCTATGGGGTTCAGGTCAGGAGAGTTGGCAGGCCAATTGAGCACAGTAATACCATGGTCAGTTAACCATTTACCAGTGGTTTTGGCACTGTGAGCAGGTGCCAGGTCGTGCTGAAAAACAAAATCTTCATCTCCATAAAGCTTTTCAGCAGATGAAAGCATGAAGTGCTCCAAAATCTCCTGATAGCTAGCTGCATTGACCCTGCCCTTGATAAAACACAGTGGACCAACACCAGCAGCTGACATGGCACCCCAGACCATCACTGACTGTGGGTACTTGACACTGGACTTCAGGCATTTTGGCATTTCCTTCTCCCCAGTTTTCCTCCAGACTCTGGCACCTTGATTTCCGAATGACATGCAAAATTTGCTTTCATCCAAAAAAAGTACTTTGGACCACTGAGCAACAGTCCAGTGCTGCTTCTCTGTAGCCCAGGTCAGGCGCTTCTGCCGCTGTTTCTGGTTCAAAAGCACACACCTGTGCACGGTGGCCCTGGATGTTTCTACTCCAGACTCAGTCCACTGCTTCCGCAGGTCCCCCAAGGTCTGGAATCGGTCCTTCTCCACAATCTTCCTCAGGGTCCGGTCACCTCTTCTCGTTGTGCAGCGTTTTTTGCCACACTTTTTCCTTCCCACAGACTTCCCACAGAGGTGCCTTGATACAGCACTCTGGGAACAGCCTATTCGTTCAGAAATTTCTTTCTGTGTCTTACCCTCTCGCTTGAGGGTGTCAATGATGGCCTTCTGGACAGCAGTCAGGTCGGCAGTCTTACCCATGATTGTGGTTTTGAGTAATGAACCAGGCTGGGAGTTTTTAAAAGCCTCAGGAATCTTTTGCAGGTGTTTAGAGTTAATTAGTTGATTCAGATGATTAGGTTATTAGCTCGTTTAGAGAACCTTTTCATGATATGCTAATTTTTTGAGATAGGAATTTTGGGTTTTCATGAGCTGTATGCCAAAATCATCAGTATTAAAACAATAAAAGACCTGAAATATTTCAGTTGGTGTGCAATGAATCTAAAATATATGAAAGTTAAATTTTTATCATTACATTATGGAAAATAATGAACTTTTATCACAATATGCTAATTTTTTGAGAAGGACCTGTATGTATATATGGGGGCGGGGGAGTGCCGCCACAAATAGAGTGTAAGGCTGTGGGAAACACTGCAACCCGTCAAAATAAAAGTAAATTTTTACATAAAGGCATTGTGCTAGAAATATTACTATTATTTAGTAGAATGTATGTGATACTGCTACTCCTGTTGAAAAAAATTTTACTTTATTTTTTAAAGAAATAAATCACACAATATTTCTTCCATGTTTTAATTTTAATAGCAAATCATAAAATAAACAAAAAATAAAAATGTGTTTAAATTTCATTAATTAAAAGACAAATCAAATTTGGGTGAAACTTGTTAAATGTTTTTCATAATTATATTACTTGTAGAAAAACTTTAAACACAATTGTAAATAAGTATAACGAATGGCATTGGTTTTATTTTTAGTGATAAAAAGTGTTTTTGTTGTTGTTGTTTTTTTGTTTTTTTAAATTAGCATATTTTTGTGTTTTGCTTTGGTACTGAAATTGGTACCGAGAACTGTGGATTTTCACTGTTATCTGTACCGAATACTGAAATTTTGGTACCGTGACAACACTAGTTGTATGTGTGTACCAAGCGATTGATGTGTTGACTCTATCTGCTTTTCTCCGCAGGATTCAGTGTCCCAAGCATGGAAAGTAGGGTTCTGTTAAACCTTTTGGGCTGTGGGTCCCCTTGTGGATGGTATGGTGAGTTTCTGGATTTTCGGATCCCAAGCATCTTCAGCAGTTCCTTTATGAGACCACTCTCGAAATCTGAAATGCGGGTAAAATGGTCTGTTACCACAAAGATGTTGCCTACTCCTCTGGAGTCAGGCTTGAGTGATAGAAAATCTACGCCTCTGGAGTCAGGCTTGAGTGATAGAAAATCTATGCACACAAGGTTGAATGGCCTGCTGTTGGTCATGTGGTTCAATGGAGAAAACTTCTTGGGCAAAGTCTTTCTTGCAATGCAACGACCACACTTTTTGACACACTGCACAACATGCTTGGGCATCCTGGGCCAATAGAAGGGATCTTTCAGGAGTATGGCAGTTCTCTTCAATCCCAAATGTCCTGAGTCATCATACAGGGAGCGCAGTACCTGAGTCCAGTACTTTTCAGGAAGGACGAGCTGCAACTTTCCTCTTTCAGAGGAACTCTGGGTAACTTGGTACAGAAGTTGATTCTGAATCTTCAGCCTGGAACCCTGTCACTGTAGCAGAGCAATCGAATCATTGGAACTTTTACTGGAGGTAACTATTTTTCCTGACTCTACATCCTGCTTGACTTCACCAATGGTAGCGCTTCACCACTCTTCTTGCACTGTCTTTAACTCTGAACTAGTCTGCTGTTCCACTGGGCTTAGACTCAGTGTGGTGGGAAGACATAGGCCTCGGGAAATACTCTGAGGAGAAAGACCTAGTTGATCTGCCAGTCTTCATGTCTTCTCGCTCTCAGAAACACCAGCTAACTGGCAGATGGCTCTTACCGCTGAGTTGGGTATTTCCTTCCATTCAGAGCACTTGGTTGGTTCCCAGGGGGAACGAGACAAGATGTCTGGATCAATGTAATGGCATCCAGGTTTGTACTTTAAGATAAAGTTATAGGTAGCCAATGCAGCTAACCAGCAATGACCTGTGGCATTCAGCTTGGCACTTGACAACACATAAGTAAGTGGATTGTTGTCATTATCGTGAACTGGGCTCCGTATAAGTAGTCGTGGAACTTGTCAAACACTGTCCACTTCAGCACCAAGAACTCCATCTGAGGAACTGGGTATCGTCTCTGAGCCACTCAGCTTCCTGCTTGAATAGGCTACTGGCCTGAGCCCTTCAGGATGTTCTTGATTCAGGACAATGCCGAGTCCATTCATGCTGGCGTCCACATGTGGAACATACTGCATGGTGGGGTCTGCAAAAGCGAGCACAGGGGCATGTGTGAGGCAGTGAATGATTTTGTTGAAAGCTCTGGTACAGGTGTTATCCCATTGCTCACTAAAAGGATCTGAGTCTTTGAAGTATTACTGGCCATCTATGGGTTTCTTAGTTTTGTCCAGATGTAGGTGGGTAACCTTTGGTAATTTTTGTCACAGGCTTCACTATAGCAGAGTAATCATTTATGAATCGCTGATAAAATCCACAGAATCCAAGGAAAAATCTCAGGGACTCTAGATATGTTGGCATTTTCCAGCGTGTCACAGCTTCAGTTTTTGCAGAATCTGGTGACATTTCAGTCGCAGAAATAACTGGAATTTGTCAATTGACACTTTGAGACCTCATTCTTTCAGATGATCCAATACTTTTGACAATTTTTTCTCATGTTCTTCAAGTGTGCATCCGAACACAATGATGTCATCAAGGTAAACTATGACTTGTAGGAGGTGCATATCGCCAACGGCTTTCTCCATCAGCCACTGAAACATGGCTGGAGCTCCAGTAATGCATTGGGGCATGCGTTTGAACTGCAAGAAACCCAGAGGGCAGATGAAGGCTGACTTCTCTTTATCTTCCTTTGCCATGGCTATTTGATAATATCCACTACGAAGGTCCAACACGGGAAAACCACCTGCTACCTGCCAAACAGCCCAGAGCATCCTCAATCCTGGGCGTGGTGTACTGATCTGGGATAGTCTGTGCATTAAGAGTTTGGTAGTCGATGCACATACTTATTGCCCCACTTTTCTTCCATGCAGTTACAATGGGTGTTGGATACAGACTCCTTGACTGCTTTATGATTCCAGCTGCTAGCAGTACTTTGGTGTGACGTCACCGATATCCACGATGTGGTGCGTCCAGAGTGTTCCCTGAATGGTTTGGTATCTTGCAGCCGAATGCGATGTTCCAACACCTTGAATTACTTCCACATTCCATTCATGTTTTGAAAACACATCTCCTCTGGTCAACAGTTTCTGTCTCAGGCTCTTATCCTGTTATGACCACCAGGTTTTAAACACTTTTAAGCCAATTAATATGTCTTGTCTAACTGATATAGTCAACAATTTTTTTCTTAATACGTCATTTATTGTGTTTGTTCATACTCGTTTTTTAAAACAGATATTTGACAGTGTTGGGGCATGGATCCTGTTAATTATCAACAAAAACCTTCTCTCAGGCTCTGTTCCCACTCTTTGTAAACATGCCAGGGTGAGACCAATATTGAAAAGACCTCATTTGGACATCGCTGATTTATCAAATTTTAGACCGATTTCTAATTTAGCTTTAATATCTAAGATCCTAGAGAAAACAGTGCTGCTGCAATTACAGAGCATCCTTGATGCAAATATTATCCTTGAAAAATTTCAGTCTGGTTTTAGGACAAACCACAGTACAGAATCTGCACTATCAAGAGTTTTGAACGACATTCTGCGATCTGTTGACTCTGGAGACTCACTCATTTAATGCTCTTAGACTTGAGTGCAGCATTTGATACTGTTGATCATGCCATTCTATTGTCATGTCTTAAACATTATGTGGACATCCGTGGAAGTGCCCTCAGCTGGTTTAAATCTTTTCTTACTGACAGGACCTTTTCAGTTGGCATTGGAGGCTCTGTCTCATCCATAGCTCTTCTTACCTGTGGTGTTCCTCAAGGATCCATTTTGTCCGCATCTCGTTTTTATTATATATGTTACCTCTAGGTTCTATTCTTAGAAGGCATGGAGTATATTTTCACTTGTATGCAGATGACACTCAAATTTATCTGCCTTTTAAGCACACTGACAAGAAAGGCTTAGAAACCTTGCTTGCCTGTCTAAATGACATAAGATCCTGGATGTCGTTAAATTTTTTACACCTTAATGCAAGTAAAACTGAAGCAATTGTGTTTGGGCCCTCTGTGGGGAAAGGAAAAAACATTGTTGATGTTGGAAATCTACACTCTTATAACAAACCAACTGTGAAAAGTCTGGGAATAACTCTGGACTCTTCCTTTAAGTTTGATCAACACATAAACACAGTAGTTAAGTCAGCCTTTTTTATCTGAAACTTCCGTCTAGAGTAAAGCCGTTTCTGTCCCCAAAAGAACTTGAAAGAGTCACACATGCTTTCGTTTTATCTCTATAGGATTATTGTAATTCTTTATATGCTGGAATTTCCCAGCCCTCTATTACAAGGCTTCAAATGGTACAAAACCACTGCAGCCAGATTTCTAACGGGAGTCCGCAAACGCCAACATATTACTCCTGTTTTAATGTCACTAAATTGGTTGCCGGTTCATCATAGAGTTGATTTTAAAATATTGATTTTTGTATTTAAATCTCTTAATAGTCTTGCACCATCGTACCTGTCTGAACTTTTAAAATTAAACAAATCAGTCAGGTGCCTGCGGTCCAGAAACAATTACTCTCTAGCTCAGCCTCGAACATGACTGAAGTCAAGAGGGGATCATGCATTTGCCGTTGTTGGACCTAGGCTCTGGAACAGTCTTCTTTTTTATCTGAGATCCCTGTCCTCTGTCCATGAATTTAAATCAAAGTTAAAATCGTATTTTCTGGCCCGAGCTTTCAGCAATTCTTAATTATGTTTTATTTATGTTTTATGTCTTATTGCTTTCTTATTTGTATCTTAGTTTTATATTCAGTAAAGCACTGTGGTCAACTTTTGTTGTGTTTATTTGTGCTATATACAGTGGGTACAGAAAGTATTCAGAACCCCTTAAATTTTTCTCTCTTTGTTATATTGCAGCCATTTGCTAAAATCATTTAAGTTCATTTTTTTTCCTCATTAATGTACACACAGCACCCCATATTGACAGAAAAACACATGCTGCTGCCACCACCATGCTTCACTGTTGGGACTGTATTGGACAGGTGATGAGCAATGCCTGGTTTTCTCCACACATACCGCTTAGAATTAAGGCCAAAAAGTTCTATCTTGGTCTCATCAGACCAGAGAATCTTATTTCTCTGTTTTTTAGCAAACTCCATGCAGGCTTTCATGTGTCTTGCACTGAGGAGAGGCTTCCGTCGGGCCACTCTGCCATAAAGCCCTTTGTTAAATATATCAGTGTCACAGCAAAGGGTCTGAATACCTAATACCGGATATATCTGGAGTGGTACTGACAAGTTTGCAGCCCTGTTCGCACGTCCGACTGAAAATGCTGTCCGTATGCGGCATGAAGAGGGCCTAATACGACCTACAAATAGACGGCGGAGAAATCGAGGAAAAAGGGCAGGGAGACAGATTAATTTGAAAAAACTCTTTAAACTGGGGATCTTGGACTTCAACCACAGACCTTCATAGACGTCTTTATTCTGTCTTCCCTGATGTCCCCATGGCTCTGGTTCTGGTGTACCAGAGAAACTCTACCTCTGGTCGTGGTGTGTGTTTGGTACATCTGAGGTCACTGCCACGAGCCTCTTTCTCTATTTCGGGTGTTCCTGCACCGCTCAGGATGGGTCTGATAAATGCCCGTTCAATTGCAAACAAGTCTCTTCTGCTCAGCGATTTATTTACCTCCAAAAGCATGGACTTGATGTTGCTTACGGAGACTTGGAATTATCACTTAAATGAACTCTATTCTATGGACTGTAATTTTATTAGCACGCCAAGACTCACAGGTCGGGGTGGAGGTCTTGCTGTGGTTCTTAAAAGACGTTTTATCTGCCAGTCAGTGAGCACTGACACGTACCCTTCTTTGGAATTACAGATGATTAAGGTGGGTCGCTCGAACTCATTTTATTGTATTCTAGTTTACCGGCCACCTGGGCCAGCGCCCTCTTTTCTCATTGATTTCCTATCATCTATTATTAAGCTGGATAGAGTGATTATTGTTGGCGATTTTAATATCCATGTGGATGATGATACTTGTACAAATGCTTCTGAATTTGTAAATATTACTGAATCTTTTAACTTCACTCAGCATATATTTGGCCCTACGCACAACAAGTGGCATACGCTTGATCTGGTCTTTTCTTATGGTGTAAATATTAATAATGTCTGTATCGAAGATGTTCTTATAAGTGATCACAATTGCATCTTTTTTGATCTTGTGTGTGATGAGGATCCTCTCCCTGCTAAACGAGAGTCCTGTTCACGTTTAATTAACCAGCGTACTGTTGAGAAATTTTCAGCCACATTCGATTCAAGCCTGGTTCTTATTCCGAAAGATGTAGACGCTTGTGCACAGGCTTTTAATGATCACTTTACTGTGTTGTTGGACAAAGTGGCACCTTTTAAATCTAGAGAAATTTCATCTGTCAATACATCACCGTGGATGAATGACGCCATTCGTAGAACTGAGCGCTTATGGAAAGCGACTCAGCTACATGTTCACCGACTGTATCTTAAAGAGCTCTATAGGGACTTACACGAAATGATTAAAGAGGCTAGAGCCTCTTATTTTACTAATCTGATTTCTGCCTGTAAAAAGAATCCAAAAGCTCTCTTTGAAACTATTAACAACATTGTTTCTCCTGCTGCATGTATTGTCCCTGTGTTTGCAAATGTTGATTGCAATCTCTTTTTGTTTCATTTTGTGGACAAGGTTAGAGCTGTCAGGGCAGGCTTGGTTCCATCAGCTAACCATCATATAGTTAAAGATCATAGACCTTCAATATTGGACTCTTTCTGCCCTATTACCCTGAATGACATCATTGAATTAGTGGGCACGATGAGACCATCTCAAAGCCCTGTTGATATTTTACCTACTACTTTACTTTTAAAATCCATAAATCATCTTGGCCCATGTTTGGTTTCAATTTTAAACCTATCTCTTCAGTTGGGCCAGGTTCCTAGGTGCTTTAAGCATGCTGTTGTTCAGCCTATCTTGAAAAAGAACAATCTTGATACAGCTTCATTTAAAAACTACAGGCCTATTTCTAAGTTGCCCTTTCTTTCTAAAATTTTAGAAATGGTTGTTGCGAATCAGCTAAATAATGTTTTGGATTCTCATAATATCTTTGATAAGTTTCAGTCTGGTTTTCGTAAAAATCATTCAACTGAGACTGCCCTCCTTAGGGTTTCAAATGATATTTTGATGGCTGCTGATGGGGGTAAATGCTCTGTGCTGGTTCTATTAGATCTTAGTGCAGCGTTTGATACCGGCGATCACTGCACTATGATTGATAGACTGAAAACAACTGTGGGCATTACTGGATCAGCTCTGGATTGGTTTTCCTCCTATCTTTCAGACAGGAGTGTCTCTGTGTCCATAGGAACATATATGTCAGACTCTGCTCCTTTGTCCTGTGGTGTGCCCCAAGGATCTGTGCTTGGCCCTCTGCTGTTCAGCCTGTATATGCTTCCTCTTGGGAAGATTATTGGTAGTTTTGGAGAAATATCATACCATTGTTATGCTGATGATATTCAATTATATTTATCTTTTAGCCCTGATAGGTTGGACAAACTGGCACAATTGCTTAGCCTCCATTAAAAATTGGATGGCAGATAACTTTCTGCAACTAAATCCAGACAAAGCTGAGGTGCTGATTTTTGCACCGGATAACTGTGCAATTGGACTGTAAGTTGTGCGAAATTTGGGTGTCATCTTTGATAAATCTATGTGTTTTAGCAGTCATGTTAAATCTGTGGTTCGATCCTGTTTTTTCCATCTCAGGAACATCGCTAAGATTAGATCTGTGGTTTCTAAAAAAGAGATGGAGATGCTTATTCACGTTTTTATTTCTTCTCGTCTTGACTTTTGCAATGTACTGTACACTTGTTTAAACAAATCCTCTATGGACAAGTTACAAGTGGTACAGAATGCAGCTGCAAGACTTTTGAATAGGACCAACAGAAGAACACATATTACACCTATACTTAAGGCTCTACATTGGCTTTCAATCAATTTTAGAGTACAGTTTAAAATTTTAACCATTACTTACAGAGCCTTGCATGATCAAGCTCCCTCTTATATCCAGGATATACTGCATGTATACACTTCTGGTCACTCTTTGAGGTCTTCAGGTCAAGACCTTTTAACTGTTCCTAGAACACGTTTTAAAACAAGAGGTGACCGAGCCTTCTGTGTGGTGGCTCCAAGGCTCTGGAACGCCGTTCCATTAGCTTTGAGAGCTTTGGACTCAGTGGAAGCTTTTAAAAAACGCATCTTTTTAGACAAGCATTTAATTAGCAATACGGTTTTGTATGTTTTTGTGTATATTTGTATGTTATGTGCATGAGTATATCTGTTAAGTGTATATTTTAATTAATTTTGTGAAGCACTTTGTGACTTTTTTGTCTGTGAAAAGTGCTATAGAAATAAAGCTTACTTACTTACCTAGGACCATGCAATATTTCAGTTTTTCTTTTTTAATAAATGTGCAAAAAATGTCAACAATTCTGTGTTTTTCTGTCAATATGGGGTGCTGTGTGTACATTAATGAAGAAAAAACAAATGATTTTAGCAAATGGCTGCAATCTAACATAGAGTGAAAAATTTAAGGGGGTCTGAATACTTTCCGTACCCACTGTAAATAAATGAAATGATATGAAATGTATCAATTTGGCTTTTGCAGACATCCTGTGTCGGGCTGCTTCATTTTCCTCAGCCTCATGTATCTCCTTTAACAGATTCAGAAAAGAAGGTGCCCATTCTCTTCGTTCACGGATCCCTAACTGAAGCAACATCATATCAGAATGCATAGCACCCCTGATCAGCTGTTCCACACAAGCCTTTTTCCACCAGTCTGGGAGACAGTCCATCATGTTCCACTACTTGGTTAAAGGCTTTATCAAACCCTTGAAGTTTGATCAAAATCAGACAATGTATGTGGATGTTATTAGGCACTCCCTGTTTCTCATTTCTCACCATAACTTCATTGCCTTGCTACGAGCAAACCATTTGAAATATCAAAAATCCCTTCACAGTTTTTCCTCCCCAATGTCTTGAGATCATGTTGACCGAGTTTGGTGACTATCGGGTAAAAAACCTATGACGAGTATAACAAATTCCAGAGCATGTGTTCTTCACAAAACCCTAAATAGCTAACTTCCTGTTGGGCGAAGCCTATGGCACGCTGTGTAAGTTGTTTGGCTCGATGAGATCTATATGTGTACCAAGTTTCATATGTATACGTGCATGTATGTATGATATATGGCCCTCCGTATTCCAGGGGGCACTGTAGAGCCCCTGTGCCTCGCTCATGTATCAGTCTCTGCCTGGCCCTAATGGCTGCACATTCTAATGTGTGTGCCTATTTTCAAGAGTTTTTGAGCACGTTAAGGCCCCGAAATCCCCCAAAAACCTTGACGAAAAATTAGAATAATAATAAGATGATGAATCCTAAGAAAAACAATAGGGCCAACAATAGGGATTTATAAGCATTTTTTAACAATTTTATTGATCTATAAGCATTTGTGAAATATATTTGCCTGCATTACAGCTCAGTCTTCATCTGTGAGCTGAACTGTTTTACTGTTACTGTTAAACCACTTTTAAACCATCAAAAGTTTAAACAGACCTCTCTCTCACACCCACCCTCACACACACACACACACACTAACCCACCCCCCTCCCCTTCTTTACACAGAGGCAGAGTGGCAGAGTGAGATCAGATATCTGATAGTTTTTTTTTTTTTAATTTTCTGTTATCCATACAACATTGTAAAGTCATGAAACTATGCATATTTCCTCAGAATGACTTTTTCTCTGTATGTAAACAATTTTGAAGTGCTTGGAATCTGCACTTTAAAAATGTAAGGCAATTACTGTTTCCTTTGTCAATGTTTTGGCATTATGTAGACACATTTGGTGTGTATCGTATAATTTTCTGAGGAGTATGCATTAATTCACAGCTATATTTTTCCAAAAATCCATATTTAAATCGAAATTGCCGACTTCCTATTGGTCGTAGCTAATGACTGTAAATTAGAATGTTGTCCGGCTTGATTAGACCAATATATGTAGCAAGTTTGGTGACTGTAGCTAAAACTAACCCACGTTTTGTCAAAAGTTGCCGCTAAAGAGTGCCTTTTCCATGCACTTTTATGAGCTTTTGCCAGTGTCTATCTATCATTAATACTGATATGTGTTGAGTTTCAATAAATTCTATGCATGTTATCTGCCACAAAATCACCAGAAAAGAATATTCAAGTTTGACACGTTACCAAGGCCACAATATTTTAGATATCAATATCCCCTCAACAGTTTTACATCGGCCGTGTTTTGACATTATTCTGATGAAATTTGAAGCAAATAGAGTAAAAATAAGATGCTGAATTCAAAGCATTTTAAAAATGACACACTTCCTGCTGCCAGTTGGTGGCATTATAACTTTGACTCGTAATAGTCACATCTATGTGATTGGCATCATACAAAGAACAAAGCCCTGAAGTTTGATCAACAGCAAACAATGTTTGTGGATGTTATTAGACACTTCCTGTTTCTCATTTCTTGCCATAACTTCAATGCCTCACCACGGGCAAGCCATTCGAGATATCAAAAATCCCTTCGCAATTTAGCATCCCCAATGTCTTCGATACTATTAGAGATAAAATTGTAACCATGCAGCCGTCAGCTACAGTATCGCATCAGACAATGCACTATAGATCCCCCGAGGAATAGTTCCACTCATTCTCTACTATAGGAGGGGAAGAATTGTATAAACTTGTCAAACCATCTAAACCAACAACATGTATGTTAGACCCTATTCCATCTAAGCTCCTAAAAGAGGTGCTTCCAGAAGTCATAGATCATCTTCTAACTATTATTAATTCCTCATTGTCATTAGCATATGTCCCCAAAACCTTCAAACTGGTTATTAAGCCTCTCATCAAAAAACCACAACTTGACCCCAGAGAACTAGTTAATTACAGACCGATCTCGAATCTCCCTTTTCTGTCCAAGATACTAGAAAAGGTAGTATCCTCACAATCAAATTCCTTCTTAGAGAAAAATGGTGTCTGTGAGGATTTCCAGTCAGGATTTAGACCATATCATAGTACTGAGACTGCTCTCCTTAGAGTTACAAATGACCTGCTCTAATCATCTGATTGTAGTTGTATCTCTCTATTAGTGCTATTGGATCTTAGTGCTGCGTTCGACACTATTGACCAAAACATTCTTTTGCATAGACTAGAAAACTTTGTTGGCATTAATGGAAGTGCATTAGTATGGTTTAAATCATACTTATATGACCGCCATCAGTTCGTAGCAGAGAATGAAGAGGTATCATATCGATCACAAGTGCAGTATGGAGTACCTCAAGGCTCAGTACTGGGGCCATTACTCTTCACATGTTACCCTTGGAAAATATCATCAGGAAACACGGTGTTAGCTTTCACTGTTATGCTGATGATACTCAGCTCTATATTTCTTCGCAGCCTGGCGAAACATACCAATTTGAAAAACTAATGGAATGCATAGTCAATAAAAAAAAACTGGATGACGAGTAATTTTTTACTGCTAAATTCTGAAAAACAGAGGTGTTAATTAAAGGACCTAAAAGCTCTGCATGTAATAACCTAGAACGCTGTCTAAGACTTGATGGCTGCTCTGTCAATTCTCCGTCATCAGTTAGGAACCTAGGTGTGCTATTTGATAACAATCTTTCCTTAGAAAGATATGTTTCTAGCATTTGTAAAACTGCATTTTTCCATCTCAAAAATATATCTAAATTATTGCCAATGATCTCAATGTCAAATGCAGAAATATTAATCCATGCGTTTATGACCTCAAGGTTAGATTATTGTAATGCTTTATTGGGTGGTTGTTCTGCATGCTTAATAAACAAACTCCAGCTAGTCCAAAATGCAGCAGCTAGAGTTCTTACTAGAACCAGGAAGTATGACCATATTAGCCCGGTTCTGTCAACACTGCACTGGCTCCCTATCAAACATCATATAGATTTTAAAATCTTGCTTATTACTTATAAAGCCCTGAATGGTTTAGCACCTCAGTATTTGAACGAGCTCTTGTTACATTTTAGTCCTCTGCATTCTCAAAACTCAAATTTCAAATTTGATAATACCTAGAATATCAAAATCAACTGCGGGCGGCAGATCCTTTTCCTATTTAGTGCCTAAACTCTGGAATAACCTACCTAACATTGTTCGGGAGGCAGACACACTCTTGCAGTTTAAATCTAGATTAAAGACCTCTCTCTTTAACCTGGCTTACACATAACACACTAATATGCTTCTAATATCCAAATCCATTAAAGGATTTCTAGGCTGCATTAATTAGGTAAACCGGAACCAGGAACACTTCCCATAACACCCGATGTACTTGCTACATCGTTAGAAGAATGGCATCTACACTAATATTAGTCTGTTTCTCTCTTATTCCGAGGTCACCGTAGCCACCAGATCCAGTCTGTATCCAGATGAGAGGGTCACTGCAGTCACCCGGATCCAGTGGATCAGCACCTAGAAAGGACCTCTACAGCCCTGAAAGACAGAGGAGACCAGGACAACTAGATGAGCCGCAGAGACAGATCCCCTGTAAAGACCTCAGACGACCACTGAGACAAGACCAAAGGAAAGAGATGATTCTTCTGCACAATCTGACTTTGCTGCAGCCTGGAATTGAACTGCTGTTTTTTTCTGGCCAGAGGAGAACTGGCCCCCCGACTGAGTCTGGTTTCTCCCAAGTCTTTTTCTCCATTCTGTCACCGATGGAGTTTTGGTTCCTTGCCGCTGTCGACTGGGGACACTTCATTTACAGCGATATCGTTGTATTAGTCTGTTTCTGTTTGACTTGATTGCAAATGATTGCACAGATACTATTTAAACTGAACTGAGATGAATGACATCACTGAATTCAATGATCAACTGCCTTTCAATGATGAACTGCCAAAAAGCCAGGCAGAACCAGATAAGGGGGTGGGGTAAGGACTGTGGGTTGAACCACTGGAGATAAAGGTGCTTGGAGGCTGGGCCACACCAGCGGAGAAGAAGGAGCTAGGAGACAGGAAGCCAGGCAGAGCTAGTGAAGGATGCAGAGCCAGATGACTGGACTGAGCAAGTGGAGGAGGAAGGGCCAGGAAACTGCTTTACACCAGAATGTCCAGAAAGCCTGGCCAAAGTATTGGGGAAAGAGAGAACACTGAGGTGGGAGTCCACTCCAGACTATCATGGCTGATTAGTGTCAGCTCTAGGGAGGACATAGAAGCAGGCTCTAGCTCCAGGATGCATTTTGTGTCAGGCTCTAGCTCCAGGACAGAATTAACATCTGGCTGAGGGCCCGTGGTGGGCGTGGGCACTAGCTCGGGGTATGTGGCAGGTGTAAGTACTGGCTTTGGGTCTATGGCACACATAGGAACTGCCATGAGTAGTTCTTGAGAAATTGTTCTCCCTGTTCAAAAAGGAGGATCTGGACTGCTGGAAGATCCATCTTTATAGGTTGGTTATTCTGCACGTCACTGGCAAGGATGAGGAGATGATGAGGATCATGAAGATATTTGCAGCAGACTTTAATCAAAATAAACACAACAATCCAACAGGCAGTGAAGATACCAAAACACAACATAAAGGCCTTGTGCAGAAACAAAGACAAATATAGCTGCAAGCAGAGGTGGAAAGAGTACGAAAATATTCTATTCAAGTAAAAGCACCATTATATTAAAGGAACTTTTACTTAAGTACAAGTAAAAGTAACAGTCTAGAAATCTACTCAAGTAAAAGTAAAAAGTAGCTCGTTTAAAATTTACTAAGAGTAAAAATTACTTTGTTACATTTTAACAGTGGGAGGGAGGCAAACATGGGATAAGCCAAGGGTGTCAAACTCAGTTCCTGGAGGGACACAGCCCTGCACAGTTTAGATATAACCCTAATTAAACACATCTGATCCAGCTAATCTAATCATTTAGGCTTATTTGAAAACTATAAGGTATGTGTGTTGGAGCTGGGTTGGAACTAAACTCTGCGGCCCTCCAGGAACTGAGTTTGACAACCCCGGGATAGGCCTATAAATCTCAAACTAGTTGTTTTTAATTAAAATAATCCGTTATTTAGAATAATAAGACATTTGGGCTGTTACCAGGCAAATTAAATCAGTATCAACAAAATTCATCTTTGCAATGCAGAGGAAACAGAAGCTTCAACTGAAGTGGCATTTAGATTACACACTGTTTAATGCAGGACATGAATGCATTTAACCTGCAGTTACAAATGCAAAAATAATGTTTTGATATACAAGACAAAGTGTTGAATACTCATTTGAAACTATAAATAAATAAATAAATAAATAAATAAATAAATAAATAAATAAAGATACATTAAAGGGGTCATCGGATGCAAAATTCACTTTTGTTGTTGTTTGAATATAAATGTGTGTTGGAAATGTGTGTAAACATCCATCCTATAATGATAAAAATCCACCCAGTGTTTTTTTTTTTAAAATCCCTATTTTAAAATCCCCTTTCTCAAATCAGAAAGTTCTGAGATTTCTGTCAGAATGATGTAGTTCTTGACAGACCCCTCCCACAATAGTTGATTGTCAAGGCCGTCTTACCTTAGACCTGCCCTGAGTGAGCTGTCATCAGTCTGCAATTGTGTCGACTCCAGTGAAGGGGAAGACAAGAACATCTCCGATTAAGCAATTGATGTGTTTTGTTGTTGGATGTAATAATGAACATAGCAGTCATCATTTACTCCCGACATCTGAGCCGATGAAGACGCAGAGGACTAACGTTACTTTTGTTTTGAAGGGAATGCGCCAATCTCCGATCTGCCTAAATGCATCTATGTTCGCGCAAATCATTCGTGATCGAGCTTCATCTACACAAGAAGTTAGTATAAGGTTTTTTTTTTTTTATAAATCTTTGCAAATTGCCTTTCCTGATATGTGCTAGTTAGGAAGTTTTGCAGCTAAAGTAAACAGTACTGCTTGTCACCCCACAGAAGAGAGGGGCAGTGTCAGCAGAGCTCATCATTTAAAGCAACATTTACTAGAATGGCTTACTAAAAACAGAGCTTATTTTGACAGGGTAAAAAAGGTGTTTTTTACGCTACCATTGAGAAATTTTAAACAAAGTATGTTATAGACTTTTCATTTGGACTCTAAAGAATCATATCAACTTATATCAAATTGGCATCTTATGACCCCTTTAAATGTGAAATTAAAACCTCCAGTAGGTGTCAGTAAGTCACTGTTAATATGCGAGTCGTTGCAATTGAACCGAATCATATAAACGATTGATTCATTCAAGAACGAAACACTGTCATTGCTCAGAGATGCAAAACTATGCTATGGTGGCTGTGTTTGGAATTATTTTTGTTGTCGAAATAGAGCAAAAACAGGCAATATGGTGTCTAAAAAACAAGTCTCTTATTTAGCTTCTTGTTTATTGAACTGTTGTAAAAAATCTATATGTAATCATGCAGATTTTTGGAGGAAAAAAGTTTGGAGTTTTTTTTTTTTTTTTTTTGTGATCATTCTAAATGCATTTTAACAGACTGAATCACGCAGTGAAAAAAAAACTCACTCTAAATGGCCACGCTCACTAGTCTAATCTAGACTTCTATGGGATTATTATCCTGCCATGATTCAAAACTGAAAATAAAGTTCTGAAAGGTTGAAACTAAGTGTTCGAAAACTCAAAATCTTACAAAAAAAAGTTTTGCAAGATCGGAAAAATAAGATTTGCAAGCTTGCAAAATGTAAAAAAAATAAAAAATATCTCTGCAAACATTATGTTGTTTTTGAGATTTCCTTCTTCAGGACTGCAACATTTTTTTTACGATGTTGCGCAAAGAATTTTTCAGATTTTCAAATTTGTCAGTGTTCTCCCACTGTATTAGTTTGTTTTCCAGGTTTGAAACCTTGTAAATGGTGATCTGAAAAACTGGTGTGCGAATGTGTGAAAAAAAGTTTTGAAACTCTGAAAACAGAGTTTTGCAGGCTTGCAAAGTGGTAAAAAAAAAATATAATCTCTGCAAACATAATTTTGTTTTTGAGTTTTCCTTCTTCAGAAGTGCAACACTTTTTTTACGGTGTTGTGCAATCATTTTTTCAGAGTTTCGAATTTGTCACTGTTCTCCCAGTGTACAGTTTGTTTTCCAGATTTGAAACCTTGTAAATAGTGATCTGAAAACTGGTGTTCGAATAGGTGAAAAAAAGTTTTGAAACTCTGAAAACTGAGGTTCGAAAGGGCGAAACTTATTACATTACGTTACATTTGCACTCCTATTGCAGACTATTTTTTCAGAGCCGAGTTTACAACACCCACTTTGCGGAGATACGCCCACACAGTTGCGAGCTTGCGACTCACGTGATTTGTGGCAGCGTTGTCACGCAGCTCTGTTTTGAAACTCTGAAACTCAGACTGAGCGAAAACGAAGCTTCGCAACCTCGCAACTATAAAAAAAAGCCTGGAGGGAGGGCCTTCTGCTCTTGGCCAATGCTTTGCTGTCTGCTGACGTACAGTCCAATCACAAGTCGTATTTACTGGAAAGGTGGGATTGACCGACTGCTCCGCCAATGACGAAAGCGCACAGGATGTGCAAACAGAGGATGCACGGATCTCTGGCCACAAGGCGGTCCCGTCTAGAGCTGCAAGAACCGCGTCCATGGCTGGTATAGCGTACGGTCCGGTCCAAAAATACCAACTTGTCGCGGGAATTCACTATACAATTGCCAGTAGCCACTGAGTTTACCACTGATAGGCCGGCGGTGCATCAATATACACACTCACCTCACGCAGCGAACGACTAACTTTCCGCAGCCGGAGACTCACTTTCAGCTTTCTTTTTGTTGAGGTGAGTGTTTATTATTACATTTTTTGCCTCTCTCTGCCCACATACTGTATTTGGATGCAGCTAAATTCTATAAAAAAAAAAAAAAAAAAAAAACTGTTTTCATTTATATATTTTACTGTTTCTGTTGTCAGACAACAGAATGAATATGAAATAGTGACCAGCTCTCCCTTCCAAAACATTAATCTGCACAAAAATCCAGATAATCGAGCCGTCGTCTGATGAAATCAAATACACATAAAGTAAGATAAAAACAACAACTGTGCTGTGATTTCGGCTACACTTGCATGTAAAATTAGAGAAGCAACATCATATGCGTCTCTGTGCGTCTGAACACAGCAGACCCACAGAGAGAGAAAGCAAAGACCACGCGCAGCAATAACGGCAAGTCTCAGAAACTAAATAGGCCTAAGGTTTGGGCAAACCCTAAAGATTTGTCGCTAGGTGTGCTTTTTTTGAAGAAGAAGAGAAAAAACTTGCTAAAGGGGTCTGCAAAGGTGCTAAGTTGGCAACACTGTGCATCTCCAGGCCATGGGTCAAACAGAAAGTGAGTCGTGAGGTGAGTGTGTATATTGATGCACCGCCGGCATATCAGTGGTAAACTCAGTGGCTACTGGCAATTGTATAGTGAATTCCCGCGACAAGTTGGTAGCCTTATTTTTGGACCGGACTGCACGCTATACCAGCCATGGATGCGGTTCTTGCAGCTCTAGACGGGCCTTGTGGCCAGAGATCCGTGCATCCTCTGTTTGCGCATCCTGTGCGCTTTCGTCATTGGCGGAGCAGTCGGTCAATCCCACCTTTCCAGTAAATACGACTTGTGATTGGACTGTACGTCAGCAGACAGCAAAGCATTGGCCAAGAGCAGAAGGCCCTCCCTCCAGGCTTTTTTTTTTATAGTTGCAGGTTGCGAAGCTTCGTTTTCGCTCAGTCTGAGTTTCAGAGTTTCAGAACAGAGCTGCGTGACAACGCTGCCACAAATCACGTGAGTCGCAAGCTCGCAACTGTGTGGGCGTATCTCCGCAAAGTCGGTGTTGTAAACTCGGCTCTGAAAAAATAGTCTGCAATAGGAGTGCAAATATAATGTAATGTAATAAGTTTTGCCCTTTCGAACCTCAGTTTTCAGAGTTTCAAAACTTTTTTTCACACATTCGCACACCAGTTTTCAGATCACCATTTACAAGGTTTCAAACCTGGAAAACAAACTAATACAATGGGAGAACACTGACAAATTTGAAACTCTGAAAAATTCTTTGCGCAACATCGTAAAAAAAATGTTGCAGTTCTGAAGAAGGAAATCTCAAAAACAACAATGTTTGCAGAGATATTTTTATTTTTTTTACATTTTGCAAGCTTGCAAATCTTATTTTTCGATCTTGCAAAACTTTTTTTTGTAAGATTTTGAGTTTTCGAACACTTAGTTTCAACCTTTCAGAACTTTATTTTCAGTTTTGAATCATGGCAGGATAATAATCCCATAGACTTCATGGCACTCTGTAGGAGTGTTTTGTTTGGTTTTTGTCACAATACTGATAATGTCAAATTGCAAATTGTTAAAACAACAATTACGATATTATCGCAGACGAACTATATCACACACCCTGCACCACTGTCTTTTTGGCTAATTTGCTAAACTGTCAAAACTTCATTTTAACCACCAATGCAACGATGCAAGTATTCACCTTATCTCTACATGCCTGCAAAGGGTTGATGTCGAGATTTTATAAGCTGCTAGTTTGTCTCCCTACGCAAACACAGCTTACACTGCATAATAGAGCTTAAATATGGCCAGGGGTTCACTTCATTTCCTTCGAGTTCAACTTCAGCAGAATATGACGGGGTTTCATTTTCAGCTGGGTCTGCACCATAACGCCGGCCTTGTCCGTCTGCATCTTTCTTGTGTTTTTAGTGGCAGCCTGCCCATTATTTAGCCTAATGCAGTAGTTTCCAGGAAGCAATTTTTTTTTCTCCGTAATTAATGTTTTAAAATGAAGTACAATACTTCAAACAAAATGTACTTAAGTAAAAGTAAAAAAAAATACGAATTGAAAATACTTTAAAAAGTAGAAGTACACAAAAAAGCTACTCAATTACAGTAACGCAAGCAAATGTAATTCGTTACTTTCCACCTCTGGCTGCAAGCAGCAATTATGATGCCAAGCACTTCAGAGGCAAATTGAAGAGTTAAGCATGTCATGGAGCATCAGACCAAATGCAACTGAGTAATAAATTAAATTTTAGGATGGTTGTAATTGAAATGGCTGAAAAATCATGAATACAAACTTTGTTAACATGATTTATTGGCTTATCACATTTGACCAATAGGTGGCACTGTTATCAAATTGATGTGGAGTGTTCTGTGTGAGGACAATGGCACAAAGTTTGGTGTCAATATGCCAAAGCATTGCAGAGATACAGCTTCAAGTGTCATTTTGTTATTATGCTTCAAATTCATTGCCATGGTATGCGAAAACGGTTTTATGTATCAACACAAAATCCATAACTTTTTGTCATCATGGTCTGAAGATGATATGATTTGATTTTGGTGAAAATTGGACCTACGGTCTAAGGAGAAGTTAAAAAAAAAAAAAAAGTAGTTAAAAAAAAAAATCTAAATGGCAGCTTTGGTATCACTGTTCTCAGCATGAACCAAGGAATCTCTTAATCCCAGTCTCATTACAATAGGCAAAATTCACAGAACGCTATTAGCATTTGTTAGAAATTTCATTATAACTTTTGACCACAAGGTGGCACTGTCTTTTTGAGTACTTTCAAGTCATGGTCTTGATGGTACATACAAAGTTTCATAATGGTACACCAATGCATTCATGAAATATAGCATTTTATTTCATAATACTCTATTGTAGTCAATGGCAATTTGATGTTTTTTTTTAATTATAGGGCCACCAAGAGGCACAATCCCACCAAATCAGGAATTGTCCTTAGAGTGTGCCCATGCATAAGTGTTAAATTTGGTGAAAATATCTCATTTTGTTTTGGAGTTATAGACATTTTTATATATGAGAACAGAAAAAAATGACTAATTGACGACTTTGTTTGCATTTATTTGGCACTTACTATCAAAAGTTTCGAATTTCCTACGGTTGTCACAGTGTCTGGTTTGTGTATCCCTGGGTGTCCGCTAGAGGTCTCACTTCCCCTTATCGTCACCCCACTTCAGAACTACATTTCCCACAAGTCTTATTGGTACTCATCACTGTTCATTGTATTCAGCTGTCCCCACTTACATTGTTTGCACCTGTGTATAAATACCCTGGTTGTTCTGTCTTTGTTACGGAGTCCTTGTTTATGTCACCCTGCTTTTTCTGGTTCCCTTGTGGATGTTTGTGTTTCGTGTTTTGGACTGCTTATCTGGATGTTGACCTTTGCCTGGCTGGATTATGATTTTGGATTACTCTTAATAAAACACTGCTTTTGGATCTACCTGTTTGTGTGCGTGTCGTGACAGAAGGACTCCGTCATGCCTAGATCCAGCGGTGTGGGAGTTCGAATCTGTTCCCCAGCCACCATGGAGGAACGGAGGGGGAGACTCCGGAACTTAACCACCCTTCGTCAAAGGGGGAGTGAGGTGGGTGGCCTGGCGCAATTGTTTTTGGACCATGGCAGTCGGGTTGGGTTATAATGATGCAACACTGAAAGACTTTTTTAACAATTGCCTGGATGACCCTTTGCCTCAATGGGAGATGAAGGGGTTGGAGATCCTGGACTTTTGGGGGTTTACCCATTACCTGCGCCATCGTTCTCAGTGGGATACATCAACCACACCTGAGTCTCCAGACAGGACTGCCGCCAGCCCAGCGCCACAGCACAAGATGGCCGCCAGCCCAGCGCCACAGCACAAGATGGCCGCCAGCCCAGCACCACTGCACAAGATGGCCGCCAGCCCAGCACCACTGCACAAGATGGCCGAATCTACACCTGTGTTGCCAGACAAGATGGCTGACTCAACACCTGAGTCTTCCGTCAAGGTGCCACCGACTCACCATCATAGAGGGCGAAGGAGGAGGAGACAGGCGTCTACCGTTCCTCAAAGCCCAGAGGACGTTCCCGAGCAGGCCGCTGCCGTCCAGGAGGACGTTCCCGAGCAGGCCGCTGCCGTCCAGGAGGACGTTCCCGAGCAGGCCGCTGCCGTCCAGGAGGACGTTCCCGAGCATGCCGCTGCCATCCAGGAGGACGTTCCCGAGCAGGCCGCTGCCGTCCCCGATGCCGTTCCGGAGGCCGAGGCGGTGCCCGATGCCGTTCCGGAGGCCGAGGCGGTGCCCGATGCTGTTCCGGAGGCCGAGGCGGTGCCCGATGCTGTTCCGGAGGTCGAGGCGGTGCCCGATGCCGAGGCGGTGCCCGATGCTGTTCCGGAGGTCGAGGCGGTGCCCGATGCTGTTCAGGAGGTCGAGGCGGTGCCCGATGCTGTTCCGGAGGCCGAGGCGGTGCCCGATGCCGAGGCGGTGCCCGATGCTGTTCCGGAGGCCGAGGCGGTGCCCGATGCCGAGGCCGTTCCCGATGCCATGATTCCCTTGTGGATGTTTGTGTTTCGTGTTTTGGACTGCTTATCTGGATGTTGACCTTTGCCTGGCTGGATTATGATTTTTGGATTACTCTTAATAAAACACTGCTTTTGGATCTACCTGTTTGTGTGCGTGTCGTGACAACGGTGGTTTCGTATCGACCGGAGTACGGTTTCTAAGATACTGGCAAATGTTTTTTAAGAGCTTAAATGAAACGTTCCACAAACCATAAGGCAAAACCTGGCATATTTGGTATCGCTGGACTCAGCAAGGATTCATGAGTCTACAAAGATGACTCTGAAAATAAGTTGACCACACCCAAAGTGAAAAGCATGTGTATATTCGATTTTACCACTAGGTGGCACTGGCTTGAAACTTCTCTGGCTCCTTCAGGGCATCGTGCTGATAAACCATACCAAGTTTTGTAATGATACTGCTAAATTCTGAAAAAACAGAGGTGTTAATTATAGACCTAAAAGCTCTGCATGTAATAACCTAGAACGCTGTCTAAGACTTGATGGCTGCTCTGTCAATTCTTCGTCATCAGTTAGGAACTTAGGTGTGCTATTTGATTGCAACCTTTCCTTAGAAAGCCACGTTTCAAGGATTTGTAAAACTGCATTTTTCCATCTCAAAAATATATCTAAATTACGGCCTATGCTCTCAATGTCAAATGCAGAAATGTTAATCCATGCGTTTATGACCTAAAGGTTAGACTATTGTAATGCTCTATTGGGTGGTTGTTCTGCATGCTTAGTAAACAAACTCCAGTTAGTCCAAAATGCAGCAGCTAGAGTTCTTACTAGAACCAGGAAGTATGATCATATTAGCCCGGTCCTGTTAACACTGCACTGGCTCCCTATCAAACATCGTATAGATTTTAAAATCTTGTTTATTACTTATAAAGCCCTGAATGGTTTAGCACCTCAGTATTTGAAAGAGCTCTTGTTACATTATAGTCCTTCACGTCAGCTGCATTCTCAAAACTCTGGCAATTTGATAATACCTTAAATATCAAAGTCAACTGCGGGCAGCAGATCCTTCTCCTATTTAGCGCCCAAACTCTGGAATAACCTACCTAACATTGTTCGGGAGGCAGACACACTCTTGCAGTTTAAATCTAGATTAAAGACCCATCTCTTTAACCTGGCTTACACATAACATACTAATACACTTCTAATATCCAAATCCGTTAAAGGATTTTTAGGCTGCATTAATTAGGTAAACCGGAACCGGGGAACACTTCCCATAACACCCGATGTACTTGCTACATCGTTAGAAGAATGGCATCTACGCTCATATTAGTCTGTTTCTCTCTTATTCCGAGGTCACCGTAGCCACCAGATCCAGTCTGTATCCAAGTCAGAGGGTTACTGCAGTCACCCTGATCCAGTATGTATCCAGCCCAGATGGTGGATTAGCACCTAGAAAGGACCTCTACAGCCCTGAAAGACAGCGGAGACAAGGACAACTAGAGCCCCAGAGAAAGATCCCCTGTAAAGACCTTGTCTTAGACGACCACCGGGACAAGACCACAGGAAACAGATGATTCTTCTGCACAATCTGACTTTGCTGCAGCCTGGAATTGAACTGCTGGTTTCGTCTGATCAGAGGAGAACTGGCCCCCTGACTGAGCCTGGTTTCTCCCAAGGTTTTTTCTCCATTCTGTCACCGATGGAGTTTTGGTTCTTTGCCGCTGTCGCCTCTGGCTTGCTTAGTTGGGGACACTTCATTTACAGCGATATCATTGACTTGATTGCAAATTATTGCACAGATACTATTTAAAATGAACTGAGCTGCATGATGACATCACTGAATTCAATGATGAACTGCCTTTAACTGTCATTTTGCATTATTGACACACTGTTTTCCTAATTAATGTTGTTCAGTTGCTTTGACGCAATCTTTTTTGTTTAAAGCGCTATATAAATAAAGGTGACTTGATGGTATGTCATTGTATTCATAAAATATAGCATTGTACTACAAAATTCAAAATGGCCAATGCCCAAAATGGCTGACATGGGAAAATTTGGTATCATTTGACTTGGCATGATGCACCCAATCTAAAGAGACCAGTTTTGGCCAAACCATTCAAAAGTTATAAGCAAAAATATTTTTTTCATTATCTCCAGACCACTAGGTGGCACAGTGCCCAAACACTGCAGATAGTCTCAGGTCATGCTTGTTATAACACAAACCAAGTTTGCTCTCAATACGCCCAACCGTTGCAGAAATATAGCCTCATAACCATTTTTGCATGCTTTTTGTTGAATTTGTTCGCACGTTATTCGAGAATGGTTTGAATAATCAACTTGAATTACATAACTTTTTGACAGCATCGTCTGAAGATAATCTGTTTCAATTTTCATAAAAATCGGTAGACAATTGAAAATAGCAACAAACAAAAAAAACTAAACCTTAGGATTTTTGAATTTTGGAGTTCATTCGACTCGGCATGAGCCAAGGATTCAGAGGAAAAAAATATTTTCCTAGTGTGGCTTATGGTTCAATAAACATGAGTGAAACTTTGGACAAGTGGTGGCGCTAGAGAGTTTGAGTTAGAGACTCCTAATTTGCTACAGTGACTTTTCTCACTGTCCTCTATCAGAGTGCCAAATTTCACAACTTTCCTGCAAGTGGTTCTATGGGCTGCCATAGACTCAAGAGGAAGAAAAAAACAGAAGAAATAGAAGAAAGAAGAATAATGAGAACGCCAACGGATACAATAGGTGCCTTCACACCTTTGGTGCTTGGCCCCTAATACACACCTTTGGTGCTTGGCCCCAAGCAGCAATTACGGGGCCAAGCACTACAGAAGAAAGCTTCAGACCAACTGCAGGAATGAGTTAATTAAAACCATTTTAAGATTATTTTAGTCAAAATGGCTGAAAAATCATAAATACACTAGTAACATAATTTATTGGCTCAAAACTTTTGACCAGTAGATGGCGCTGTTACCAAATTAAATGAGGTATGGTCAGTGTGAGGTGACAATGGCACATACAAAGATTGGTGTCAATATGTCAAATATTTGCAGAGATACAGCCTCAGATGCAGTTTGGCACTATGCCTAAAATTTGTAGCGGCACTGTATGAAAATGGTTTAGTTTATCGACAAAAAAATCCATAAATTTTTGTCAGCACAGTCTGAAGATCATCTGACTCGATTTTGGTGAAAAGCGGACTAACGGTTTATGAGGAGTTCGAAAAAGTAGGTTTTCTACTTAAATCAAAATGGCGGACAGGAAGTCCAGCTTACTCTGGGATATTTGGTATCTATGTTGTCGGCATAAGCCAAGGAATATTTAGAGACCAGTCTCATTACAACAGGCTAATGCAATCAAAAGTTATTAGCATTTTTGGAAATATAATTATTAATGGTTAATGAATGGTTTATTACTCTTGACCAATAGGTGGCAAAATGACCAATAGGTGGTAACTGTTACCAAATTGATGTGGTGTGGTCAGTTTGAGGTGACAATGGCACATAAAGTTTAATGTAAATATGTCAAACCTTTGCAGAGATACAGCCCTCACATGCAGTTTGGCATCTTTCCAGCAAATTCATTGACATGCTAAACGAGAACTGAAACGAAATCCATAACTTTTTAACAGCATGAGTCAGATTGGTGAAAATCAGACCACCGTCTAGGAGGAGTTCAAAAAGTAGGTCTTCAACATGAATTAAAATGGCGGACAGGAAGTTTGGCCAATTTTGGCATAACTGGTATCAATGTTCTCGGCATGACCCTAAGAATATAGGGAGACTACTTTCATTTCAATAGCCCAATTTATTCAAACGTTATTTACATTTTTGTAAATTTCTTTATAACTTTTGACTACAAGGTCTAACCCTGCCCCCAAACTTTTTGAGTACCATCAGGGCATGGTGTCGAAGACGCATAGTGAATTTCGTAACGATACGTCAATGCATTCATAAATTATAGCATTTTATGACAAAATTCTAAATGGCCGACGCCCAAAATGGCCGATACGGGAAAATTGGATATGGTTTGACTCAGCATGCTCCACCAAATCTAAGGAGATTTGTGATTTTTGGTCATACCATTCAGAAGTTACAAGCAAAAAAAAAAATGCACCAAAACACTGCAGGTAGCCCCAGGTCATGCTTGTTATAGCACACACTAAGTTTGGTCTTAATACGCCATACTGTTGCAGAGATATAGCCTCACATCCATTTTTGCATGCTTTTTGTAGAATCTGTTCATGTGTTATTCAAGAACGGTTGGACAAATCAACTTGAATTCCATAACTTTTTGCCATACGGTTCAAAAGTTATTAGCATAAACATGATTGAAACTTTGGACAAGTGGTGGTGCTAGAAAGTTTGAGTTAGAGACTCCAAACTTGCTATACTTAATATTGGGATTGTCCTCTATCAGTGTGCTAAATTTTCACAACTTTCCCTCAAACAGTTCTATGGGCTGCCATAGTGGGCTGCCAATGGTGGAAGAAATGGAAGAAGAAGAAGAAAAACACCAATGGATACAATAGATGCCTACGCACCTTCGGTGCTTGGCCCCTAATAATAGGAACGCCAATGATTTCAATAGGTGCATAAGCACCTTTGGTGCTTGGCCCCTAATAATAAACAATAATCAGCAAACCGAGGATGGAATAAATACACAGGGTAATGAACCAAACTAGAGAGAGGTTGGGGAACATGATCAGTAAATATGGCGACCAAAGAGAACATACTATAAATCAGGGAAACAAGAACAACATACAGGGAGTTAGAAAACATAGGCACATTATGATGAACTGAAAGTAAAAATAACAGTCTCTTAATGCAACAGAATATAACTAGACATGACATTAGGGCTGGAGATGATTTTATCCATCAGAAATTGACTGGGTCATTAAAAATTGCTTGTAACATTTAAAATACATCCAGGTGGTTGGAGGGGAGAGTTTAAAAAGTATAGTAGCATGGATGTGTGATGTCAGCAAGAAAGGAAATGAGTTTTTGGTAAAAGGGAAGGTTTTTATTATTATTATTATTATTATTAATACTACTATCTTTTGAAATAACATGCACCAAAGAATCATGCACAATAAGACCAGTAACATATGCATTAAATAAATGGGCTCCTGATATATCTAAATAAAGTGAATGGGGTCAGTTTTGCGTTCAACTTTAAAAGCTATTGAAAATAATGTCTTTAAAAGTTTTATAATGTCTAGTGAAGTGTGATCAGAGGAAAAAAAAGATCACAGTGTGGGGCACTTTTTTGCTCTTACACAAAACTCCCAATTCATGCAGATTTCTTCTAAAAATGACTGTGCCCACAATATTATTCTGAGCAATAATAAATGTGACAACATTCTAAACATTCATTTAACATCATTCTGTTTTTCAGTGAAGGCTGCAGAAAAGTGATACTTTCTTAGTTACATCAACTAAGTTTTTATCGAGCATTAGTATGAAGACTATATTTTGTGTGTATGCACAATAACATTTTGACAATTCCTCTGCGTTAAACTGCAGTGAATCTGGGTCATACTGCTCTAGATCTAAAACAGTGGACCTAAAATGGCTTAAATAAGCTATTCAAAACTAGAGAAGCCCTTACCTCCAGCAGGAGACTGATCACACTGCAGGCCCTGGAAACCACCTGTTGGCATTTTCAGCATTAAACAAGAAGCCAGAGTTTGATCCAGCTTCTCCAAGGAAGACACCTGAAAAGCCTTCAAAACATAAGAAACATTACAAACCTTAAAGGGGTCATATGATGCTATTTTAAAGATCATTATTTGGTGTAACAGAATATGCTGACATGATTTAATGTTCAAAAAACACATTATTTTTTCAAATACTGTACACTATTGTAGGTCCTCTATGCCCCGCCTCGCTCAAATGCATTGTTTTCTACAAAGCCCCTCCTTCCGACAACCACAGTCTGCTCTGATTGGCCAGCTGACCCAGTGCATTTGGATTGGCCAAACACCACAAGCATGCATTGGAAATGTAATGCCCCTTATCATAATTGCGAGCTTCAGCTTTCAACATAAATGTAAAGACAGTACATAATGTCTTTAGTTTTACCATTAGTTCAAGCCCGAAAGTCATGTCGGGTGACAGACACAGTGATGATACTCCTATGTATTTGCAGTACACAAGCTGCAATTAAGAAAGCTGATTACACTGTGAGTGACACTGTCTCTCTCTCATGCACACAAACATACTACACGATGCTCTATGCGGTGCAAAACTCCGCATTTGAACAGTCAACAGCAAATACTTAAACTATTAAGAAAGCATACTTACAGTAGCTGATTCAGAATATCTGCCAGATTGTCATAGCAAAGTCAGAATTGACCCAATTTTGTTTATTTTATTTTAATTTTTTTTTAGAAATAGCCTATGCACAACCAGCCTTGTAGCCTTGTGGGGTGAAACGTTTGTAGTCTTGAAAGTTAAAAGCTAAACTCTCCTAGGTTCACAAAACTGTCGTGTCCATAAAATGTGTTGCACAAATTCGAACATCTGGGTTGTGCTGTTCTGTTGTAAATAAATCTTGACAAATGATTCCTCATTGCATCTACTTTCGGAAGGCTAAATAAAGTGCTTTTGCTTTAGCACAGAAACACACAGCATTTCCCTGATATCAATACTACTGCGGTTCCTGAAACCATGCCTTCTTTCTTTGCATGAACATTTGGGCGGTATTACATGAATACTTCCACATTGTGACATGGACATGTGGGGCCGTGTTTGAACGAGGGGTTTTAGCCCGGTCTGGATCAGCCTTCTGTTTTAGATAGAATAAATCATTTTGTGGGAGACTTTGAGCTTTGTAACTCTGCAGATCTTATACATGCACAAATAGCTACATAACACACAGAAGAAAAGGAAAAACAGAAATCACATCATATGACCCCTTTAAGAAAGTATTAAATGCTGAAGAGTGTGCCACTATCATCATTAAGCCAAACTGTAAACATGAAGAAAGGTCCCAAACTTTTCTCCATCTTCCATTGGTCAGACAATCACATGGCTCTGTCACAAAGTCACTCCGTTTGTCAAACTATTGCTGGCATGTCAGTCTGGCCAGGATGCTTAGGCAAGAGTTTTGATAGCATCTCTGATCCACTTTTCGGGGCATTAACCCATAGTTATGTTAGTAGCACTAATGATATTTATGATGATAATATTTTTAATTTTATTATTAATAATAATAATAATATGAATAATAATATGAATAATATGAATAATAAATGTTATTTAGGATAGTGCCTGTAAAAGGCTACTTTCTCAAAGCACTTTACAACACAAGCAAACACAGCAATCCAAATTGAAACACAAAAATACAGAATGACAATCAGTTAAAAGCAAAATGGAAATAAAAAGTTTTAAGACTAGATTTAAAAATACCTAATAAATTTGCTTCCCTGATGTCAGCTGGGAGAGAATTCCACAATTTGTGGGCGTAAGATGAAAATGAGTTAACTTAAATGACTCACTTATAGTTGTGTCTACATATTCAGCTGGGATATTTTAACATTGATATTGATGCACCTTATTGTATAGTTAAGTGGTGTGTGTTAAGGTCACACACATATTTATACTTAAAATATCAACCCAGAATTTCAATAAACAAAATAAAAATGTTTAGTAAAAAGAAAAAAAAAACACAAATTATCAAGTTACTTCATCAGCCAGTACAGCCTAATATGCTTTATCATCTTTTAAAACTATTCAGAATGTGTCTGTATTGCATCTATTCAAATGTGCAGTCAATCAGGAGGATGAAAATGGTGTATTATCAGAGTTGGTTGCAACAAATAGAGTAAAAGCAGGAGCTATTTACAGAGCTAAACAAAAATACAGGTCCAATGGACTGGAGGAGTCCAAGGTGGAGCTGGCAGATGCAGAGACCACAGGGAGGCTGATGAATACATGCAGTGGCTTTCCTTGATGATGCCAATGCTATGGACTCCTAAGGACTCCTGGGTGGGAATGAGGAGGGTAGAGCCAGGAGAAAGTGCAGCCGAGGCAGAGTCAGGGTGACTGGAGAACCACGCAAAGCCAGAAGGAGGAAGGGACTGGGTGACACTACAGGGCCGGTGAGCTGAGGTGGAGCCAGGGGATCCAAGAACCAAGCTGGAATGGAATGTTGTCCATTCTGAGGAGTGTGGATAGTAGAGCCACCAGAGGGATGGAGGTGCCCAATGAGGCCACAGGTCTGGAGGACCCAGGTGTACCCACAAGCAAAAAAAAATTCTACAAAAAATTCTTATGCATTGCAATCCTTTAATTTTTAATATTTGGCATGTTTGTGTGCTGCTGTGCGTCCCTGTGTTTAATAAGCAGCGTGTACATGCGTTGTGGACCCGCCTATACTTACACGCTCATTTTATTATTTGGGATGTTTGTTGCGCCAGACTTTAGACCAGGTTTGAGTTGGTCTATGGCGCAGTCTATTTTCAGCTCCTTAAAATAGCAATGCGCCAGCAATGCGCCTGAACACACCTCTTTTTCAGACCAGCACGGACATGGGCGCACAAATGGGCGCAAATACATTTGCTAATTAAACGACATGGCGCTGGACGGGAAAATGCGAATGCCGCCGGACTGAAACTAGCAAACACACTTGTGCTGCACCTTGCGTTGCATTGCGTCGGGTGTATGATAGGGCCCTGAGTTTTCGGGCTCAATAAGGTGGGTTGGTTTTGAGTGTGTTTCGCCACCATAGTAACTACTCAGCTACCATGCTCCGGAGCAGGTTTTATTTTGGGTTAGAGATACCCAAACTGGTCCAATCAGTTGTGAGCAAAGTGACATATATCAGATGCAATTAAGTCACTTCCCCATATCCCTAGCTTCAAATTAAAGCAGTTTAGATTGGAACAATTATTTATTAGTCCAGTCCTGTTTTGTTCTCCTATGGGCAGGCAATCGATCGGATCGAAATGATCGTATCCCCTCGTTCTCCTTCAGTTGCGCCCTGGGACCTAGAGGTGGTGTTTTAAAGCCACCATTCAAGCCTTTAGCACCCATTGCTATGAAGGAGCTATCTCTCAAAACTGCACTTCTTCTTGACATTGCTTTGACTAAGCACAAAGAGAATTTACATGCGTTTTTCATGGACAGCGACTGTATTCACGTTAGGCCCGGCGACTGCAGTGTCACTCTCCAGCAGAGAGCGTAATCGATTATAGTCTACTGACATCATTCACATACGTGCTTGTCACACGAGTATTAAAATATCCAACTTCTATTTTTAAATCCGAGATCTGGGCACATTTTGGAAAAGCCAAGCTTAGTGCAGGGAAAACATGCTCTGAATCGATTCTGAGCATGGCTTTTTCCTCCTTATGGCATGTGTGTGCACTAGAGACAATCGCGGCAGGCTTCATTACACAGCATATGGACTGTGAGACAGGTGCGCAATGCTTGACTGTGTGCTTCCACCCACCATTATTTCAGTGCTTTACTTTAGATATAAATACATTTATACCGTTTGGAATGCAATATGTATTAGATACACAAAACTCACGTACAGACAGACATTACTTACATCTCTGAATACTTTTATGTTATGGAATTGATGTAAACAGTCAGTTATGTTTAAAGAACAGGACAAAACATCTGATATGTTGAAACAGATTTTTGCATTAGTGTGAATGCAGCCTATTAAAGTTGCCACTGTCTATGATCTCATCAGTAATAATCAAACAGCAATAATGCTAAGGAAAGAAGAAAAACACATAACTATGATTGTTTGTAAACTTTCAGATACTTAAAACTCTCTCAGAAGTTGAAAGTACTTTTTGTTTATCACTTCTAATCCCCCCCCCCATTACTTTATATGTGTTTATATGTATTGAAGCTATATTTATTTGATTAAGTTCTTTACAATTGTCTTGATTTATTATTCATTTTTAATTATTTTAAAAAGTAGCCTGCTTATATAATTTAATAAAAGTGCACAAAATAAATGTTGTATAATCGTGATGCATTCTGATAACGAATGGAATCTAATCATTGACATGATAATCATAAATGAATCAAATCATGAAACCAGTGATGATTGAATCATGTAATGGGTTTTGATTCTGTGGAATGGTAAGAGGTGTTTTGTTTACACTCTAGTTTGGCTTTTTTATTAGAAATTTTCTTTGAAAAAAAACAAAACAAAAGGCTTAGCTGAAATTTGGTGGGTTGTGGGCTCATATCCTTGGCTCATCTGCTTAACTGTACATAGTGTATTTATTAATTAGATGACAAATTTGGTAATTTTTTCTCACTGTCTTGAGGCAATAAACCATGTTAAGTATTTTCTTTATGGAAAATGTTTAACGTGCAGTTTTGAGCGTTGCATAACTTTCATTCACATTCTGGGCCCATTTGCCTGTACATAGTTTGCATCATCAGTAAGGTGCATTTTGAGTTTGGTCTTTTAATTTTTAATATTTTAATTATTGTGTTAGTGGTGTGAAGCATTACCATTTACCTTAACAGAATTTTTTTTTTTTCCAGCCAATGTTTATTATTGAAAAATTGCTTAATTTTCCAGTCTTGTAGAATAGCTTTTTTGCCAGAATTAGAGCAATGTAAACTAATTTTAATGTGGTGCTACATCTGTCTCCGAAAATAATCCTAACAAGCAGAACGAAGGAGACAATGGTATTTCAATCCCAAGTACCATATGCAACTTCTCTGTATCCCCCGACCAAAAATTCTGAACAGGGGTACAATACCATAAGGAGTTAAGGTAAGTGTCTAAACTACCAAAATTACACTGGACACAGATGGGCGAATTAGTAAAACCCATTTAATGTTTTCTATATTCTATAATATGCACTCTGTGGAAAATCTTATATTAAGTTGTAAATTAGAATTATTAATCATAGAGAACATATTTTTACTAATTTGTAAAATTAGTATTAGTAAAAATTTGTAAAATACTAATTATAAAATAGTTTTATCTGAGTCCCATTTTACGGTTGGTAGGTACACCAAATTATCTATGCAAAGTATTCATTTAAATAATTTAGATAACATTCTTTTTGATGGTGAGACTGCTCTGATCTGAGTAACAAATGCAGAAGGTTGAAGCGTATTATACTCAATATTTACTATTTATTCCTGATTACCTCCTTTATATGTAAATAATGAATAAATTCTCCTTTAGGAATAGTGTCAAAGCATTGGTGATGTAAAACTAGTGATGGGACGATTGATACCGAGGCTCAGATGCTCCAACACAGTTTTCAACGCATTATTGTATCACACACTGTGCTGATGCTTGTATCGAAATGACAAAACCACGTGACTGATGACATTTGAAGCTCCGAACGTCATACAGTATTAATGCATTAGACCATGTAGTAAAATCAGAATCGTAAAGGGACATTGATTTGCAAGGCAGAATCAGAAACTCATGTAATTTGTGCACAAGAGTTTTATTAAAGGGGGGGTGAAATGCTATTTCATGCATACTGAGTTTTTTACACTGTTAAAGAGTTGGATTCCCATGCTAAACATGGACAAAGTTTCAAAAATTAAGTTGTACGTTTGAAGGAGTATTTTTGGAACAAAGTTCGGTTTGTCACAAGTTTCGGAAAGTTTTTTTCGAGTATGGGTCTGTGTGACATTAGATGGTGCGGAATTTCCTTATATGGGTCCTAAGGGCACTTCTCCCGGAAGGGTGCGGAATTTCCTTACGTAGACCAGAGCCAGATACATTCACTCACCAGAGCGAAAGAGCGAAATGTCACCAAAGAAGTGTGTTTTTGGTTGCCAGGGCAAGACAACCCTGCACAGATTACCAAAAAAAACAACATTAAGGGACCAGTGGATGGAGTTTATTTTTAAAGAGCATCAACGGAGTTGTGCAAGTGTTTTTGTTTGTTTCCTGCATTTCGAAGATGCTTGTTTTACAAACAAGTCCCAGTTTGACGCCGGATTTGCAAAGCGTTTATTTCTTAAGGATGATGCAGTCCCAACGAAAAAGGGTCACGATCGTGTGTTGGAACCGCAGGCGGTGAGTAAAACTGCTTCAAATATATCTGTGTTGTTAACTTAGCTATCGGCGCGTAAGCACATCAAGTAAACAGCATGCGATGTATGGTGTGTGTGTATATTTAAATACATTTGTTTAGCTGGCCACTGTAGGTTTCTGTTTGTTTATTGTTAAACCACTCCAAACAACAATACACAATGCGTGTGAAAAAATGTCAATGAAAAATAAATGAATTATTTAATAATAAATCATAAAGCGCGCTTCTTCATTGAAATGCGCTACTATTCCATAGTTTTTCTATGAAAATATTAGTCTGATGTGCAAAACGGTTCCGCGTGTGTACTGATAAGTCACATACAATAATACATAAATCAATTCATGTCCTCATAAACCACGAGTAAACACACACAAATGTTGTAAAAGTAGCGCATGTGATTCTTTAGCTCCACCCACACGTCACGCCTCCAGCCGCTCGTGTTTTTCCGAAAAAAATCGGTACAGACTATCTTTCTCTTATAAATATAATAAAACTAAAGACTTTTTGGAGATCTGAAGGATGCAGTACTACTCTATAGGTACTCAAGATTAACAGGAGATTGAGTGAGAATGAGCATTTCACCCCCCCTTTAACTACAAACTAGTCTAACAAACAAACAAACATACAATCACTCATACAGGGGAAAGGGCAAATAAGACTTGGATGAGGATGTAAGGAATAAGGGAAAATGGAAAATGAAACTATGAAAAGAGTCAGTTAACCACCTGCGTAAAACCATGAGTGCCATTTATAACGGGATCTATATCTTATACTAATCCTCTGTTTCGTTTAGTTAAATGTACGATACTTGCATTGCCTTGGCCTGGAACTAGTGTCTGGATGCAGTCTCGGATGAAAGTCTCGATGGTTTGGAGGTTCGGTGGTGTAGGAGACGCGATCACGTTCTTCCTGGTTTGAAGGGTGATGAATTCCAAAGATGTTCTGACTCGAATGTGATTGGGAGTTTCTTCCCAGTGGAAAGTGAAAAAGAGCTAAGAGAGACATCAGCTGAGATCCTAGGATCTTTGATGAATGGAAAGTCAAGGCCGAGGGCCTGGCATGTGCTTAGGGTGTCCTTAGAAGCGTTCTAGCTCACATCCTCATCTGGAAGACAGAAGACTTAGCAGAAGAAGAACAACAGAGGGCAGCAGAAGGACTAGTAGAAGAAGAACCTGGGCGGAACTGTGCGTGAGCCTTTTAACGTCTCAGAAGATTCAAGCCTCTCAGGATGGGCTTGTCCAATAAGAAAGGATGAAATTCCAAGTGGAAGATTGGAAAAAATAATGAAGAGTTTTATGGCCCTTTGTCTGAAAGCATGGTAATTCGCAACTCCATTGAGAGTTAATGTAAAATTACTTAAGGTTCTTAGAACACTAATATATTGCCTATGTACCAACATATATCATTTAGATCATCAGAAGACGATCTCATTGATACCAAACATTGTATAAATTAGGTTATATTAACTAGTGATCTATCATAAGCATGAATAAAACATACAATACACAAAAGACAATATACAAAAACAGTAACAACATACACAATGCCCTGAAGTATGTGTGTCCCCCAACTGTAAGACGCTTTGGATAAAAGCATCTGCAAAATGACTAAATGTAAATGTATATGGTGACTTACAATGGGGGAGGTTTCGGAGGAAAAGGCTCTTAAAGCTAGTGTCTTCCTCTATGCCAGGTTCACTGCAAGCTCTGAATTAAGCTCGTCGAAGTCTGAGGTAGTAATCATGGGGAGTTTCATGACGGCCCTGTTTGGTGTCTAGGGCAGCGATCAGTCCGTGTTCAGACTCTGCGTCTGAGAATTCATTTATGATGGCTTGTTTAAGCTGTTGGTAGTCCGATAGGGTGTGTCCTGGCTGTTGAGCCAGGAAGTGTCGCACTTCCAGGCTAGAGGTGATCCAGAGCAGATAGAGTCTACCTTGGTTTTTTACACCTGTCCAAGACTGCAGGTAAAAGTCAATCTCTCTTAAGTGAGCGTGGACTTGTTCTCCTGCAAGTTCTGGTGTGAATGCAGGGATGTTTCTGGCCATTCGGTTTAGATCTTTGAGTGTTATTCCATGTGCTGTTTCAGGGCTCGCCTGAATAAATCCCTTTCCTTCTGCAGTGCAGAGCTTTTCAGGAGGCTGACTTGTGAAATGTCAAACAGAAGGTTTGGCTCCTCCCTTTGTATCTGTGTACAGGGGTGAGGGGATTTGAACTGCTGGCTGTGTGACATGCAGCAGGGTGCCTTTTATTTGAGTCCATGCCCAGTCTGTAGGACTTTCAGTTCTCTCTGAACCATGTCAAGCTCCTCGTTAATGTTGCAGAATTGCTGAGTCAGAGTTTGGAGTTCAGCTCTGGCTGCATGTAGATTGCCTTCTAAGGCCTTAGATCTGGTGTCTCTCTCATTAAGTCAAATATGTTGTTTTTAACAGTGACTTTGTGTAAAACAGTACTCTTTCCGAGTCCTGTCTGGTGTTTTTTTCAAGCTGCTCTCGGCGTCCAGCAGCTGTTAGCGATTCCTGAAGACTGGTGATTTCCTTCTGTTGCACCATTCTGTAAGGTTCCTTGCATCTGTTCTGTGCTTTCTCTCATTGAGCAGGTGTCAGTTCCCTATAGAACTCTGTGACTTGCAAGTTCAGTTCATTTACCTCCTGTCTGAGGCCTGTGAGGATGTGGGCCAAGGAGAGGATGATGCTGGTCAGATCCTGGTGGTTCAGGCTAGGTGTCAGGTGTCTACTTGTGTCGCAGTCTCACTGTTCTTTTCTCTGCGGTTGCAGGTCTTTGGCTGCTCTGAGCTGAAGGATGTCCACCACAGTGCCCTGCTGGGTTTCCAGGTCGTCCTGTTGCGCTGACAGGGCTGGATGTCTGCGGAATGTCTGCGACATACTGGCACACTTGTGGGAACACCATAGAGAGAGAGGCAGAAGGCAAATGCAAGTACATAAAGCTATATGTATGGGAAAACGGCTGCATAGGCTGTGTAAGGTGTGAATAGCTGGTGAGGGGCAGCTAGTGAGGTAGGGTGAGGTAGTTTTAAGAGTTGAAGAAATGTATTTATTTTTAAAACAGCTGTTTTTTTTTTGTTGTTGTTGGTTTATATTTTATTTATTTATTTTATTTTTTTTTTGCTGTTGTTGTTTTATTAACCGATGTTCCAATAAAGGGAAGATCACTTAATTTAATATCATTGCAATCATATTGTTTCAAATCTATCCATGCCCCATTATCTAAATTAAGGGCACCTATTATGCAAAATCCACTTTTACAGTGTTTGGATATAAATGTGTGTTGGCAGTGTGTGAACACAACCACCCTACAATGATAAAAATCCACTCACTCCTCATTTATTAATCCCCTTTAAACCAAGTCAGTCTCACTAGATCTGCCGTTTTGATTCTCATGAATTGAGGTGAAACAAATAAGTGGAAGAGCTCACGTGTTTCAGAGTATTTCTTATAACAGCTATAACAGTGAGTAGGTGGTTTTTCCCCTCTCTCTCTCTGTTACCTGCTGCACTGTACTAATGCAGACACGTTCATTTGATTTGGCGCTTACGCTTCCAACTCTTCATGTACTGTTTTTAGATGCAGACTCTGAGGAGTCCTGCAGCAGATGTTTGTTGTGCGCTATGATTTGGCATTTTATGCTACCAAGCATTAGTTGCCCAACTACTTCCCTCTTTTGCGGGCATACTGTATGGAGTTAGACAGAGACTGGGAAGATGGACTCCCATGGCTAATGTTGGCTGCACGAGAGGCTGTACAGGAAAGTACAGGCTTTAGCCGGAATGAGCTGGTTTTTGGGCATACAGTGAGGGGTCCTTTAGCGGTCTTAAAAAGTGGCTGTATTGATACTGAGCCACCGAAGAATCTGATTGACTTTGTGAATGGGTTCAGACACTGTTTGTTTAAAGCTGGGTGTATGGCACAAGAGAAATTGGGTGTATCTCAAAGTAAAATTAAAGTTTTATGACAGACGTACCGAGAGACAGGAGTTCAGTCCGGGTGACCAGGTCCTTGCCCTGATGCCTATTGTGGGCTCACCATTTCAAGCTAAATATATTGGTCCATATACTGTGAGTGAGAAGAGTTCAGAGTTGAACTATATTGTGGAGACGCCAGGACGTAAGAAAACTCGACAACTGTATCATGTTAATCTCCTTAAACCTTATTACAAACGCGTAGTTGAGATTGATTCAGGTCAAGATGTGAAGAATGTTGTGTGCCCAGTGCTTTTGGTGACTTCAGAGGTTTTGACGCAGGAGTCAGATGGGGTGCCAGAGCCAGACGAAAGTCTGCTCTGTGGGAGACTAAAAAATTCGGAGTCTCTTTGTAATTTGGATAAATTGTTAGCTCATCTGCCCGAGTCTAAACGTAGCGAATTGGCTGACTTGGTACACAAGTTTTCATGTCTGTTTGGTGACATCCCTTCACGTACCAGTTTGATTGAACATGACATAGATGTTAGAGATGCTCAGCCGATTAAACAGCATTTTTATCATGTGGCACCAGCTAAACGGAGTTATTTGGATGCTTAGATGAATTACATGCTCCAAAATAATATTGCTATTCCTTGTGCATCCAGTTGGGCCTCTCCTTGTATTTTGGTGCCAAAACATGATGGTTCACCGAGATTTTGTTCTGATTTTAGGAAAGTAAACGCTGTCCCAAAATCAGACTCTTTTCCGATTCCGCGCATGGATGATTGCATAGATCAGGTGGGATCTGCCAAATTCGTTAGCAAATTTGATTTGCTTAAAGGTTATTGGCAGGTGCCTTTGTCAAAGCGTGCCCAGGAAGTTTCTGCGTTTACTACACCTTCGGGTTTGTATTCGTATAAAGTGATGCCATTTGGGTTAAAGAATGCCCCCGCAACATTTCAACGGTTGATGAATCATGTAGTATCTGGTTTGACAGGCTGTTCTGTTTATCTTGATGATGTGGTCATTTGTAGTGACACCTGGTACTCGCATCTTCGGCGCATTCGTTTATTGTTTGAGCGTTTGGTGGAAGCACACCTGACCATCAATTTGGCTAAATGTAGCTTTGCCATGGCCACAGTGACATATCTTGGCCATGTGGTAGGTCAGGGCCATGTGGCTCCAGTCCAGGCCAAAGTCGTGGCAATAGCAGAATATCCACAACCCACCACAAAAAAGGAACTTCAGAGGTTCCTGGGTTTAGTGGGTTATTATAGAGGTTTTTACGAAAACTTCTCCACGGTGGTTTTTCCCCTCACCGAACTGCTCAAGACCAAGATGAAATTTGATTGGTCGGCTTGTTGTCAACAAGCCTTTGATAATGTGAAAATGTTGTTGTGTTCTGCTCCCGCCCAACAGCTCCTTGCTTTGATCGAGCTTTTATGCTTCAAGTGGATGCCAGTCAGGTGGGAGCAGGTGCCGTTTTGCTCCAGCGGGATGATCAGGGTTTGGAGAGGCCAGTCAGTTTTTTCTCTAAAAAGTTTAACAGTTACCAAAGTAACTATTCTGTAATTGAGAAGGAGGCGTTGTCACTTATTTGGGCCTTACAACATTTTGAGGTCTATGTAGCAGCAGGAGAGCCAACTGTGGTTTATACTGACCACAATCCGCTAACTTTTTTGCGGTCACTCAGATGTCCCAACCAGAGATTGACTCGTTGGTCATTTTTTCTCCAGGCTTATAACCTGGATATTAGATACATAAAGGGGTCAGAGAATACTATTGCAGATGCGCTTTCTCGTGCTCCTCTGCATTGATGGGAATTAGTATGAGCTCCAAAATTCATGTCTCTTGTACTGTCCTAAATGTTTCTTCTGTATGTATTTCTCTTAATCTGGTTTTCAGGTATCGGGGTTACTGAGGACAAGTGAGGAAGTTTCCAGGTGAAGTAGCTGAGACGGAGGTTATGTATCTTCTTTGTGTCATTGATGTAATTTAGGTTATTTAGCTACATTGAGTAGTTTTGTTAGGTGTTATTGCTGGGCCAGTGGTCCTTGGGAACACCGACTTTAAGGGGGGGGGGGGTGTGACGGTCAGGCATGGTTAGGTCTTTAACTGTGTGGTGTTGGGCAGTTTACAGTCTCCTTTTGTCCTTGAAGGTATCAGTGCCCGTAATCCAGATTGGCAGCACCTGTGCTAGAGCCAGATTGGGAACACCTGCGCTAGATTCTGTGGGAAGGATAAATACTCCGGCTCTTTGGATTTCAGTTGGGCTTTGATTCGGTTCCACTCCTGCTAGCAGCAGCACCACCACACCTTTGTTTTGTTATAGTTTGTTTTGTTACCGCTTCTCAACACCAAAACGTTACTCTAGCCACTCATCCACATTTACACCACTGATGCTGCTGACTAACACACTCTATATTGTTAATTGTTAGTTTAAGTTGTTATAATAAATATGTTTATTTTTGGCAATTCTTCGTGTCCTCTTCGCATTTGTCATGGCCTTTGAGTCGGGTTATGACACATAGGCTCACATGCATGCAAACTAATACAAATTTTAAATTTTAAAATAATTTTTTTGGATTTTTGGGGGGAAATCTGTGATGCTTTTTTCAGGATTTATTGATGAATGATGAGTGAACAGTGTTTATTCAAAATAGAAATCTTTTCTAACAAAAGTCTTTACTTTTTATGAATTTAACACATCCTTGTTGAATAAAAGTATTAATTTGTTTAAAAAAAGAGAAAACATACTGACCCCAAATTAATTGAATGATAGTGTATTGTTAAAAAATAAACACTGATCTTTTTTTAACTCTTTATTCTTCAAAGAATAAAATAATAATAATAATAATAATAATAATAATAATAAATTAAACAGCACAACTGTGTAAGCATATTAGAATTAGCATATTATAAATGATTAAGCATATTAGAATAATTTCTGAAAGAATCATGTGACACTGAAGACTGGAGTAATTATGTTTAAAATTCAGCTTTGCGTCACAGAAAAAAACATTACATTTTAAAGCATATTAAAACAGAAAATTATTATTTTCAATTGTAATGCCAGTAATACTGTGCAATATAACTATTTTGTTCTGTATTTTTGATCAAATAAATGAATAGTAGCTAATGTTTCCAAACTTTTGACCAGTACTGTACTACTGTATGATAACAGAAAATTGGATAGCAGAAAGAGCATCACAGCTTGAGCTAGTTTATACCTCATACATTTTCAATGAAAAATTGCTAACTCAAACTCTAAAATCTTGATTTTACTGGCTAGCTAGCTACTGTATAAACACTTTTTGGTATTTACTAGTTAAACTCGAATCTCAAATGCAGCAAGTGTGGCTTCAGAGGAACTGGAGGGGAATCCCCCTTTTAGGTGACTGGGGGTGGGGGGGGGGGACTGTGTGTGTGGGGGAGGGTCATTTTTTAGACTCCTGTTTTATTATCTCACCTAAATGTTTGTTCCAGTCTGGTTTGTTCAGTCAGTGTATTCGTTTTTACAATGGTATAGCCTAATTTAGTTGCACAGTATTATACACAGCACAAGGAAATTTTAAACAATTTTTTGTAACACTTTAGAGTAAGGTTCCATCAGTTAATGTTAGTTAATGTAATAATTAACATGAACAAACAATGCTCAATACATTTATTACTGTATTTATTAATCTTTGTTAATGTTAGTTAATGAAAATACAGTTATTCGTTGTTAGTTCATGCTAATTCACAGTGCATTAACTAATGTTAACAAGCACAACTTTTGATTTGAATAATGCATTAGTAAATGTTGAAATTAACATCAACTAAGATTAATAAATGCTGTAGAAGGATTGTTCTTTCTTAGCTCATGTTAACTAAAGTAGTTAACTAACATTAACTAATGGAACCTTATTCTGAAGTGTTACCCAATTTTTTGTAATATTCATGTAATTTACATAAATACTTACCAAGATGGACATTTTGATATTTTGTGTGCAGGATTCCAGAAATGATCTGTTCATGTTATGGAGGAAAGCACAGTGCATGTAGGGTGTGTGGCCTCAATAGCCCTGCAGTAAGCAGTGTGTTGTGTGCATGTGATTGAGCAATGCGTAGGGTAGAAATTTTTATTGAAATTGCATTAAATCAGGTTGTTTTAATCAAGATTGTGTTGCAAGATTTTTTTCTCAGCTACATTTAAGTCTCCATTTCCTGGAAATTTCCAGTTTATTCCCATTAATTCCTGTTAATTCACATTAATTCCCATATATTCCCGTTAATTCCCATGGAAAGTTTCCAGTCTTCCCGGAATTTTGCAACCCTACTCACGAGCATGAACACTTGTTGTCAACGCTGCCGCACAAGTTTTATAAATATAGTAGCTTCGATACTGAATCGCTACATTATATTTCTCAGCAACTAGGGGCTAAAATTGATGTTTTGAAGTAACGAAACTCACATATTCACTTTTGCAGAATGAGACGCACAGACGTAATTCACACACGCAACTTTCATCTCTCTCTCTCTCTAATTAATTCAAATCAATAATACAGTTCATGCATTCAAATACACATGATCTTACCACACTACTTCATCTCTGTGTCTCATTTAAAGCTGGCAGAATGTTATCTCTGTTGTGCGTCTGGTGGTTCTTCACCTCCGTCATGACCAGTAGTGGCTCCTGACCGTAAATTTAAGTGGGGCAGATTCTGGGTCGTAGCACTAATATATGAAAAACATTTAGTAAACTTTACATTCTAATCTCCTAACACATGCGGACAAAATTTTGGTAGAGATGTCCTTGCATTATCCTGTGATTGATTGACATGTTGATTGACAGGCTTGGAGAACACACATAAAATGCTGTATTATAACTGCCTTAATATAGCATTTATCACCTCCAAATGTTGATTTAGAATGTTACAAGTTGTGGAGCAATTCGGGTGAGGAAAGACGATCGTATGTCTATTCACAGAATAATAATAGAACAAGCACAATATAACCATATAAAGGCTATTCATGTGAGCACATTTAAACTAAATATATTCTAAATATATAACTAAATTATACTTTGTTAATTTGATATACTACTCCACATAGAAAAAAAAATAGACATGCCAACTAGTTACTGGTTGGGATTGCTTGGGATTTTAACAATACTGCTTACTTTACGACTTAAAATAGTATCGAAAATCTTAAAAAAATATTTGTTGCAGAATGCTGAACACATTTACAATTTATTTTTGATTTAGTTTATATAGAGGTCTATGTTGTGGATGAATATTTTGGTGAAAAAATACGAGCTGCGCCTGGTCATGACGAGAATACTTAACGATGCATGCATTAAATGATTCAATGCACAGTTAGCAGTAGATTACATAAATGACAACATAATTATTTTGTATTGTTCGAGTTTGGTCGATCAGATCACAAGTGGACAACGCTAAATACAGTTGTAAACGGGGTGTGAAATGTTTTGAGCTTGTCCACGTTTGACCACTTCAAAAGGTAATCGAAAATGCATTCGACCAGATTGCTTTTGTAGTGTAGACACTGATGTGGTCAAATGCGTTTGAGCAGCCACAAAAGACCACCTACTCTCTACCTACTGACCTAATACATGTGTAATCATTGCGAGACATACAAGGATGCACGCTTATCAGACAGATTTAAACTTTGACATGCCGATGTAGAAGTATTATTTCTTGATAACATGAAAAAGAATCAACAGCAGTGAGTACAGTACAAGCAGACATGATATTAGTGCATGATAACTATAGTCCTCCCACTCGTGTTTTGATTCCGACAGAGGGATCCACCCATTTACCCTCTTGACATAATCAGTACCATGAGGGGTAATCTGATCAGAAGTGGCCGAAAGTGGAGAGAAGAGATGGATTAAAATGCCTGGTGTAAACGGGTATATGTCTCCATTGTCCACTTGTGATCAGATTGACCAAAACGCATCTTGATACCAAGTATAAACAGGGCCATAATGTCTTTTGCAGTAGAGAAAGCTGCTTACATGTAGGCTACTCAGGGAACGATAAACAGTGATGATCACAATCAGCTTTTCCGTATATACCTACTGGCCCTGACAATTATAACTTCTTACCGCTTGCTCCATTTCAGCAAATCAGTTTCACAAATCCTCCACACTGGTTATGGGTCCCTACCTGGAAATACCCTATGAAAATATCCTGGCTACGCCCCTGATTTGTATAATATACTTATTGGCCTACATGTCACTAGGGGCACAATAAATCTTTGTAAGACTATAAAAGTTTAGGCTTGCCTCATAGGATTACCAGCAACATTAAATGTTTCCTTTAATTTGTTGTAGAAAACCCCTGATTGACAATTGGAAGACTGCAGCAACACTAAAGCCTGAAAAACAGCACTAGACAGCTAACAAGTTTAAGTTTTCAGCTTCATAATTTGTTTGCATAACTATGATTTCCATTTAGATATCCAAAATCATTCACATCTGTGACACCTAAGACCCTAATAAATGCTGATTCACTTAAATGTTATTATTTTATTTGTATTCATTTATTCATTTTTAAAAACGAAATATTACATCAAATTCACATTTAAAAAACGTGAAAAGTTTGCATATTTTAGGGCCGAAGCTGAAAATTGTATTTGAAGACAATTTGTTTGAGCATGTGGGTTAAAATTTAAATGACATGTGCTTACCTGGCACATAAACTTCACAGGATCAACAGCCTGCTGAAGGAAGTGGGCAATATCTTCCATGATGGTGTAGTATTGTAAGCAGGCACTGCCTTTCACAAGGCCTTTACTGTAAAGTGTTACAATCACATGTCCAGCAGTAAAATCTGTAAACACAAATTATATTGCTACCAAATAATAATTTTATGAATAACCTATGTTAATTTCTTAAAGGAATATAGTCCACTAAAACATGGAACAACAAATTTAAAAAAAAAAAAAAAACCTTTAAAATGCAATTACAAAGAACAGACACTTCAGTTTTGAGTCAGCTGTAACAAGCTTTTTTTTTCTTTTATTTTCTTTTAGGGTGAGTAAATAATGACAGATCATTTTTGAGGCATGTGTTCCTTGAACATGCAACCATGACATTTTCTACACCCTTAAAGTTTTAATTTAAGCATCAGTGTAGACCATCTTTACCAGGTGCATTCACTTTCAGTGTGCTCTCATTCCAATTTACAGGCTTCACTCTCACTCGCTGCTTATTCCCACTGAACTCCACCTCTGCATCTTTGCTGGCCATGGCCTCCTGCAGAAGAATGAAGATCTCCATTGGATTCTGTGAAGACACACAGCATGGCATTAGTCTAGCCTATACATTGTGAAGAGCTCTAGCTCATTTAGATAGCAGTGTTAAGCATTTGCTAACATATGGCGCTTTTCCACTACATGGTTTGACTCGGCTTGGCGCGGCTCAGTACGACACGGCATGTCACGGCTCAGCTCGGCTCGCGTTTCCACTGCAGTTTAGTACCGCTTTAGAGGGGGTGGGATTATTCACATCATTATAGTTTCGCTGCCTCTACTGCAGCGACTCCTGAAAATCTTTTTTCATTTCACGTCGCCCCATCAAGGATTTCCATTTAGATATCCAAAATCATTCACATCTGTGACACCTAAGACCCTAATAAATGCTGATTCCCTTAAATGTGTGTCGTAAGTTCAATGACGCAGATAGTGACGAATCTCTCCGGTCAATCAGTGATCAGTAGAGTTTACCAGTCACGTTTTTGTTAACAGTACGGCTCACTCTCAACAGAGGTGGTATTGAAAAAAGTACCAGGTACTGTACCCAGTGGAAAACCTCTCAAAAGTGACCCGTACCGAACCATACCATGCCATACCATGCAGTGGAAAAGCGCCAATAGAGTGCTCTTTGAATTCAGGCCCAGCTGTATGAACCTTATCTAATGCTTGAGTGCCAATTTAAAAGTACCTGCTCTATATGTCCCTGATGGACTGTGAAGGGATTTTAAGGTATAAACATGTCATATATACAACTCTGCTAATAGCATTTTATTGGGGTTGCCTGCTAAATGCTTAAAGGGGTTAGTTCACCGCAAAATTAAAATTTGGCTATTATTTACTCACCCTTATTGAAGATATTCAAGGGCGTAGAATTACGGTGCGTTTCCACTACAGCGTCAAATCTGGCAACGCTGCAACGCCACTGCTTTGGGGTGTGTCAAATTTAGGGCAGAGGATATGCCAGGGATATGTCCCTATCAAGTGTGCCACACTAGTCCTCAAAAATGAAGCGATTGTGTTTCGATTGCCCCCACATGGCTGGTCCCAGTATAGGTCATAAACCCTATTTTAAAACAAGTATATTTTACGGCAATCAGCTGCATCAGCTTTAGGTGGGGTGATAGAAATCTTTCAGGTTTTATTAAAAAATCTTAATGTGTTTTTCATAGATGAACGAAAGTCTTATGAGTTTGGAATGACATGAGGGTGAGTACGTGATGACAATATTTACATTTTTGGGTGAACTATCCCTTTAAGTAACAGAAGAAACAACAGTTTATATAGAATTGGCACATTATAAAAAAGACATTTTTGTGTGTCTCACCTCACATGGTACACGGCTGGGTAGAACCAGTAAAGAGTGATTTGCGACAAGAGGACCACTAGACAGTTTCTTCTGTATTTTCAGCTCCTGGACTGATATTCCTTCCACTGCTGCTGCCTGTCCACCTGAAACACACTGTATTACTGAACTACTGCTCATAAGCTGTAAGGAATTGTACATGCTCACACAGATAAGCCTGATATATCTGGCCCGATAGACATTTAGTGGCGGGTTATGAAATTAATTTCTGTTAATCTGAACATACTTGACTACTAAAGCAGTGTTGTGACTGGCTTGCCAAAGGGCACTATTAAAGTGCCCCATTATGGATTTTTGAAAATTACCTTTCATGCAGTGTGTAACACAGCTCTACACAGCTCTCTGTGTATAAAGCTTATTATTAAGCACAACCACACTTTATGCACAAGGCTGTTGGTTCTAACATTTTATCGTAATTTAAAGAAACATTTCTACTTAAAATATTACATGCATTTCATTCAAGGCAGGGATTTTCCTGCTTAAAGAATTAGGTGAAAGTCTCTGTCAAATTTAGTGCCACCTCTGGCTGTCGACAAAAATCAAGAAAGGTGGTTACATGCTCCTATACCCCTTTACTACCGACACCGTTTCTGTTGCAGGTTCCATTCTCAAACTGTGTAACATTTTCACTGCACACATGTACAAATCTCTTGTAATGAGACACATGAGTAAAAAATGTTTTCACAGAAACTATAGTTTTTCAGCGAAATAAGAGATTAACTGTTGTGACTTGGTCTATCAATTGTCTGTCTTGTTCTGCAATGGAAGCAGTTGGAGTGAGCTCAGATCTTTCTTCCATTTCAGGAGGTGGTGGTGGAAAAGGATCAACATAATCAATATCCTCAGCATCATCAACTGCTGCATTGTCTTCTTCAGAATCAATGTATAACTCACTGAATGTGTTAAAGAGCTCTTTGAGCAGTTCTCTTCTGACTACAAATGGTTCACTGGTGAAGTCCTGAATGGGCTCGTACTCATCCCCTGTCTCAGAGTGTTGGCTTGCCATTACCTCACCTGCTTAAACAAACAATAAATGCAAAACCACTCTTCCACCCTCAATACCACGACTGAGGTGAGACCCTTGAGCAAGGCACCAAACCCCTCCACTGCTCCCTGGATGCCGCAGTAATATGGCTACTCCAGGTGTGTGTTCACGGTGTGTGTGTACACTTGGATGGGTTAAATTCAGAGCACAAATTCCGGATATGGGTCATTATGCTAAAATCCTATTTTGCCATACTACAATCTTCAGTAAGTTGTCATAATAGAACCACCGTCTTTATGGCACTGAATCTTCTGCACACTTGCTTCGTTCAAAACTTTGGATTCATTCAGTAACAAAAATGCTGTGTGTTGCTCAGAGATGCACAGCAATTCTGCCGTGAAACTGTTTGGAAGCATTTTTATTTGCAAAATAACACAAAAACATAATATTAACTTCTTGTTTATTTAACTATTGTATAAAATCAATATCACATTTGCAATTGTGCAGTTTCAGAGAAGAAAAAAAAAACAGCACTTTCACTCATGTGATATTGCAAAACTCTATCAAAAGATATAAATATAAGACAAATACCCATATTTAAAACACCTTTTAGAGGCATTAAACTGCATAGGCTATGTCACACAGTCAGTCATCATCCTGCATTATGTTTGTCATTAAGCAACTGCATGCGATGTGAAATAATGTACAAGTCAGTGCAGGTGGCCTTCTGGGTTTGCACGTTCTGCTTGTGTCTATGTGGGTTTTTCCGCAATCCAAAGACATGTAGCACAGGTGAATTAGAGACAATACAAATTGACAGCATGAATGTCTAAGTGTGAGCCCTTTGATGAACTGGCTGTCTGTCCAGGGTCTTTCCCCTGCCTGTGGCCTAAGATGCTGGGATATTTTCCAGGCTATGGAATATACTGGATTTATATCCAGCCGGAATTTCAACCATGGTTGAATTTTGCAAATTGGATCAACGTTGATATTTTGACGTGGTTTCACCATCGTACCTTTCAACGTGTGAATACACAACCGTACGTTCAATTATAACCTAGTTTGCATTTAGATCAACACTGTAAAAATTACGTTATTATCCAGTATTTCTTCCACCCAAACCGGTTTCGGAACAGTAATAATATCAGAGGAATGCAGGAACAGAAACGTTAAAATATTGATTCTGCTCGGAGTGAACCAATATAATTATTTATTTATTTATTTATTTAGTTTTCAAGCCCTGATTAATTCACAATCACCGGTGAAAGTAGAGTTTCCAAGTTTTGGTAGTAGTGATGATCCAGTTGCATTTATAGAACAATGTGAAGAGTATCTAGCCATCCGACCTCTTTCTGATTATGAAATATTAGCTTCTCTCACATCTGTTTTGAAGGACACTGCAAATGACTGGTGGCTCACTGAAAGAAGAAATGTTCACACATGACAACAATTTAAACATTTTTTTTATGTTCCTTCTTAAGTGAAGATTGTCAACACTGAGTCTCAAAGGAAGAAAGTCCAGCCTAATAAGGATTCAGGTCCCAAGTCATCACTTGCTAACACTCGTGTAGTGCAGGGTGTCCAACAACCTGTACAACCACAGTTCAAAATGATCACCTTACCAATAGTCCTTCGTAATATATTCTGTCACACCATAGTAGATACAGGAAGTACACTATCATTAATTCAAGAGTCATGCTGGAAGCAGTTGCATCATCAAGAACAGTGAAGGTCAAACTTTTATGCTGCCAAATGGACAAATGCAGACTGCCATAGGAATGAGTGTGAATGTGATCTGCAGGGTAAATAACTCAAGCTGACATTGTATGTGATGAAAGATTCTGATTTCACTGTCCCGATTATTCTTTGGTATGGATTTTTTAATTTCATCTGGAATTGTCTTGGTTTTCAAGAATACACAGTACAGTTTAACATCTAACAATGATGAGGATTCTGTTGAAATATTTCCCCTTCTATTTCCATAATCATCCCTTCACCTTCTGTGCAGTTCTGTCTTGCCTTACCTACTCCAAATATACCTGAAGAACTTTCACAATTTATCCAACAGCTGACTGTGAACACAGTGGCCACAAATAAATACAAATCCCAGTTGGAGAATTTGATGAGGGATTGGCCATCTGTCTGCACCCATGAAATTGGACATTCCAAGATTGTAAGTCATTGTATAATTACTACTGATGAAGTTCCGGTCAGAAAGAGAGCCTACAGAGTGTCACTTGATAAGCAGCAGTTCATTAACAAATATATTAAAGAACTACTATATACAAACACTGTTCGACCCTCTGTGTCTCCATGGGCTTCACCAGTGGTTGTTATATCCAAAAAAGATGGAGGTTCAAGATTACAGTAGGTGGCCAACCAAAATGAGCCGCCACGTCTGCAAAGTGCATTTGCAGCTTTTGACTGCTGAGTAGTGCTTTAACCACAAGTTATCAAACAAGTTTACAAAGCACATTTTCACAAATAGCCGTCAGCTTTGCCTCGCCGATGTGTTATATTTGACAGCTGCAGTTGGGGAAAATGAAAGAAAAACACTGTAGTTAAATTATTGAATATTCACAGATGAAAGTTTAGTAATTATGAAGTTTCTTAGAACGAATTCAAGCAGGATAAATGTCAAGCCTATGAGCCTGTGCTTATATTTTCTCTAAGCTACACAGTATTACACCTTATTTTAGATTTGAAACATTTAATAGGTGTGCAGTATTATTTATATAATATGAATCATGTGTTATATTATCCTAAAGAAATGGTGGTTTACTTTGCATCGGAGCATTAAAAGTGGTAGCCAATTTTAGTGAGCTAGGCTACATGGATTTATATGCAAAATGTCAATATTCTCACATATTAGGCCTTTATTTGTCACAAATACATTTTTAATTTAAATTTTAAAATTACTTTAATAAAACAGCATGCATTTTTGTCACGCAACTTTGTTATTCATTACTTGTCTTTTAATTTGACAGATAACTTCTTGGGGAAAAAGATATCTGTCTGTACACTGATTAAGAAATTGTTGCGTGTTTTATAAATTATTTCCTTTATTTTAGTAAAACGTGAGGCACTGTATAATTTCTCTCCCATTATTTAGGCCTAATTAAAACAAGAAACAAATAAATTAAACCTGCACGGTTTAGCTAAATCATTGAAACTCTAAAGAATGTATGGATTAAAGTGCACACGATGTAAAAAAGAGCTTCATTAATTGACAACTTCAGTGATTTTAAAGGGAGACTTCTTTACTTGCTTTCATATAATTTAAGTAAGAAAAAAAATGTAGCCGCATTTAAATGCAGGTGTGTATCATATTCCTTAAAATATCAGAGTGCAAGATTTGCGCGGCACATGATGCTGAGTGCAATGCGCAGCATTTATTCTTATTTGTCTACATATTTTATCTTCATTACAAATCTTGTTTGGTTTTATTTTGGATAGTTGCATGTAAAAAATTATTTACTTTGTAATGCACATGCAAAATGTGAAACTTCAGAGGACTTCCGGTGATGACATCCAACTGATGGCAGCTTGAAAGATCAGTTATCCGACAAAGTGATAGAATTTAGCCCCAAAAACAAAAGAAATTAACTCGAATTACCATTATCGTCAACATGGAAGAGAGGGCTCAAATACATACTAGGCGAAAACAAAAGAAACAACAGCAATCCGAAAGATTAGAGAGAAAAAAAGCATGGGGCCAAACGGCCGAGTCGCCATTAAATGTCTGCCCGGATGATAATGTACTGGAGCGGGGAGGCGCCAGCTAAATCGAAGAGACCGTTAGCCTGGCTATGATCCTCAAAGAATTGCGTAAGTTTAGGAGAGACAATTCAGATCAGCCAAGAGAAATTAAAGAGGACATTCAAAAAACCAATGACCAATTAGAAGAAGCCGAGGAACGAATCGTGGGTTTGGAAGAAAGATCGCAAAACATCGAAAGTGTAATGGCGGAGGTTCTGAAACTTCAGATGCAGTGAGAAGAGAGAATAACAGACCAAGAAGGCCGTTCGCGACAGAACAACAACAGGATCTAAAGAGTTGCAGAAGGAGCTGAGGGCAACTCACCATCTATGATCGCTTTTGTAGAGAATATGCTGAGGGAGAAACATCTCTATCCCTTCAAATTGAGAGAGCACATCAAGCGCTCGCTCCACGGCCGCCAGAAAATGCACCACCGAGATCAATCGTGGTAAACTTTCTCAGTTATAAAACAAAGGAGGACATTTTGAGAACCGCGTGGAGGAAGAAGGGTTTTGTTTGGCATGACAAGAGAGTGAATATCGATCACGATTATGCCCCTGACGTTATTAGAAAGCTCAAGGAATATACTGAAGCAAAGAAGCTACTGAAGGAGAAGATTATCCAGTTCTAAACCCCCTTCCCGGCCAGACTGCGGGAGTTTTTTCCAGATGCGACCTGGGTATACAACACTGCGGAAGAAGCAACAAAGGATTTAGCTGACAGGGGATTTCCCATCACTGTCATTCAGCCCCCTGGGACACTGATGGAGAGAATTCAAAGTCTCACCTGGCGCATGGCTGGTCAGAAAGAGGAATGAGGCCGCACGAGAGACAAGCCAAACTACAAAGAAAAGCTCCAATCTTTTAGACGGTAACATGACCCCTACCCCGAACATTGATTCTATTGAGTTGGATTTGATAATTTTGTTTTGATTAGCGATAGATCTGTCAATTAGATGTTATTTTTTCTGTGTGAAATCACGTAAATGGGCTAATCCATTCTAATAGTTTCTGACGTTAGTGTTTTCACCTATAGTAGGTGCGTAATAATGAATGTCGGAGTATAGCTGTCGAACTGATACATGTGCACAAGCTGTATTGCCACTGTGATCAGTATGGGGGGCCTTTAAAGTTTTTGCTTTGTTAATAGTTCTTTGATGTTTTAATTATGTTATGAGTGTTCAACTGCTGTTCACTGCAGTAGGGGGAATGTCTGCTCACTCTATGAATCATAAGAATGGATGCAGGTTAAGTTGTGCATTAATGGGTAAATATGTTAAGAAATATTATGGTGATGTCTCTTAATGTGAATGGGGTTCTCAATCCAATTAAAAGAAGCAAAAAAAATTCAAAACTGAAAAAAGATACAGCCCAGATTGCTTTCTTACAAGAGACACATCTCTCACAGGTTGAACACAGTAAACTGAATAGGTCAGGCTTTAAACATGTTTTTTCTTCATCTTACAAATCTGGCCACAAGAGAGGAGTGACAATATTAATATCAAAACAAATAAACTATGAACATATATCTACTATCACAGACAAAGAGGGTAGATATGTTATGATAACAGGAAATGTAGATGGGTATTTGGTTGTTTGTAGAGGGCTCCTTGGTTATTCTTCTCAATGTATATGCTCCTCTTAAACATATATTTGATTTAATGGCTACTTTAATGGCTTCACAGGGTATTACAATTTGTGGAGGAAACTTTAATTTTAGGCTGAATCCAAGATTGGATTCTTCTGGGAGTGGTTCAATCCAAGCCTATAAGAAAATTAATATGGTTATGAAAGAGCTAGGGATCATGGATGTGTGGAGAGATCCTAATCATTCTAATCGTACTTACACCCATTTTTCTTCACCTCATTCTGTTTATTCTAGAATTGATTATTTCTTTATTTTTAGTAAAGACAGAAATAGGGTCAAGTGCTGAGGGATAGGAATAATAGATCTCTCTGATAATAGTCCTGTTTATTTGACTTTCAACTTGAATAGCAAAGCAAGAACTACGCTTTGGAGATTAAACTCTAGTATTTTAAATGGGCTTAAAGAACAGATGAAGACAGAAATTAACATGTACTTGGAAAATAAAGATAATGGGGAGGTTTCGCCACCTATGCTCTGGGATGCATGTAAAGCTGTGGTGAGGGGGTAAATTACTGCAACCACTTCATTACTCAAAAGGATTAGGCAGGAGAGACTTAAGTTACAGCAACATCTAGAGGAATTACAGAGACAACACATGAGGAATTTGGACCCCAAGGTGGAAAAAGATATTAAAAAGACAAAGGAAGAAATTAATGATTTGTACATGCAAGAAATACAGAAAAAAATTATATTTACTAAGCAGAAATATTATGAAGTGGGTGGCAAATCTACTAAACTCTTGGCTTATAGATTACGTAAACAACAGGCGGATAATTCGATCTACAAGATTCGCAATCCTATTACCAAAAAAATAGAATATGGCTCAAATGAATTTCTTGAAAATTTTGAAATATTTTACAAAAATCTATACTCCCAGAAACAAACAGATGCAGATTCCCAGTGGACAAAAATTCTTGATTCTTTGAATTTACCTACAGTCTCTGCAGAGAACAATAAGAGACTGTTATCTGAAATAACTGTTGAGGAATTGAATATCGCTATTGCGAGGTTGAAAGTAAACAAATCCCCAGGCCCCGATGGTTTCATCTCTGAATGGTATAAATCCCTTAGAGAATCATTGACCCCTGTGTTACTGGCCACCTTCAATTGGATATTAAAAGGTGGGGTGGCCCCTCCCTCATGGAGGGAAGCGATAATTTTGGTTATACCGAAGGAAGGTAGCGCTAAAACTGAGTGTGGAAATTTCAGACCTATCAGTGTCTTAAATGTTGATTACAAATTATTTACGTCCATTCTGGCTAGAAGGTTAGATACAGTTATTCCGGAACAGATTCATTTAGACCAGACTGGGTTTGTAAGGCAAAGACAAACTCAAGATAATATAAGGTGTTCTTTACATATTATGAGCCATATAACCAAAAACAATGTCGAAGCTTTATTAGTAGGATTGGATGCTGAAAAGGCATTCGACTCCATTAGGTGGAAGTATCTCTTAAAGGTTATGAATCGATTTGGATTTCACAAATCTATTATTAAAGTTATTCAAACATTATATGATAAACCATTAGCGAGAATTAAGGTGAATGGTGATCTTTCTAATCAGTTTACTCTATAACGAGGAACACGTCAGGGCTGCCCAATTAGCCCTATTCTGTTTGCCCTATTTATAGAGCCCCTTAACCAGTGGATTAGGCAAAATTACAAAATTATAGGTATAGATATAGAGAAAGGTGTACATAAAGTAGCTGCCTTTGCAGATGATATTTTAGTATACCTAAAGCAACCAACCCAGTCTTTTCCAGAATTGATGTCACTTTTTGAGACATATGGATCATTTTCAGGTTATCAGGTGAATATACAGAAAACCCAGGTTCTCACATTTAATTATAAGCCACCTGGATTTATTAGGAGGAGTTTTTGTCTCAACTGGGAATCAGTTTCAATGAAATATCTGGGACTAATCTTATCAAAAGATATATCACAATTATTCCAAGTCAATGTTGCTCCTGTAATTGCAAAAATTAAAGGTGATATATCAAGATGGAATCTTATCCCCTTTCTAAGCATGAGCTCAAGGGTTGAATCAGTCAAGATGAACATTCTACCAAGACTATTATATTTATTTCAGTCTCTTCCAGTGAATATACCAATGCAGTATTTCTTAGAATGAGATAAATTATTTTCAAGATTTATTTGGAAAGGGAGGAAACAGAATTAGATTTAAAACACTTCAGCTAGGGAAGGGAAAGGGGGGAATGGCACTGCCTTGTTTCCGAGATTGTTATTATGCTGCCCAGATTAAACCTTTGGTGTATTTATGTAATCCAGTATATCAATCTAGATGGAAGGAAATAGAAAGTGTTATATCTCAAGATGTCCCAGTTCAGGGAGCTTTGGGAGATGTTGTACTGATAAATAGATTATTAACCACAGATAATCCTTGGTTAAATGTATCCTTAAACATTTGGAAGAAAGTAGTGAAATTATGCAATTTGAAAGATTCTATGATATAGTTTCGCTGGTGTGCCTATGACACCAAGTTTGTTCCCAACAAAACAGACAATAGGTTAAAAAGATAGATGACTAAAGGTTTAACTGCCTATTGGACATTTTTGAATAAAGGGAAACTGCAGAGTTTTCACATGCTTAAAGGAAATCATGGGCTAGAGAACCAAGACTTTTATAGGTATCTCCAATTGCGTCACTATGTAGAGCATGCTATAGGAGATGTATCAAGGATAGTAGAAGATAGGTTATTAAAAGTTTTTCTTCTAGCCTATCAATTAGATGTTTGTAAAAATGGGATCTCAAAGTTGTATAGTGGGATACAATAAGCTAAGATGGTAGACACATTATACATAAAGAAGAGATGGGAGCGTGAAGGCAACTTTCGGTAGAGGAGTGGGAAAGAATATGCAAGTTAAAATGGAAAACTACACATTCTCTGTTTGTGAGAGAGTTTGCGTGGAAGGGTGTTGCTAGGGTTTTTTCCATACCTGCTCAGATCAAGCATCAGTCATATAGATCCAACTGTTGGCGAAAGTGTGGAGTTGACAAGGTAAACCATTTCCACATTTTCGGGAGCTGTATTTCTATTAAACAATATTGGTATGAAATACACAAATGTCTAGAAACTACTTTTAAGATTCAAATTCCTTTAAGTTTCGAGGTGATATACCTGGGTTTGATTACCAGTGATTTTCCAAACAAATACCTGTTCAGAATCCTAACCATAGCAAGTAAGAAAGCAATTGCAAAAAAAAAAAGGGGCTGCAACCAACTTTGCCTAATCTTGATGACTGGGTGGATATAGTACATGATATTTTTACAATGGAAAAGCTAACCTATGCTTTAAGACTGAAGTCTCAGTTGTTTTAAGTACTATGAAAAGATTGGATTGAGTACATTTCCCCTATACGATCAGATTTTGTTTAGTAGAATAAAATACAGTCACTATTAAGTGACTTAGGGCAGACATTTGGTGTTGACTGTGTTCTTTAATTTAATTAAAATTTTTATTTTATTTTTTCTGTTTGGTTGTTGCTTTAGTATTTTCATATAGGGTTATATATAATGTACAGGATTTATCTGTGTGAAATGTATAAGAATGTTTGGTTTCAAATAATTTAATACTTTAATGTAATTAATAATATTTTTTGTGATTATTTAAGTGTCTTGTATTGATAATGTCTGTATTTCCCTATATTGAATATTTGTTTTGGACAAAATAACAAAGCTAAAATATAAATAAAAGCAAAATGTGAAACTTCCATCTTATTCCCAGTCTATAGCATTTTATAATTATTTGTACAATATTTAACTTAACTTGCTTTATATCTTTATTATTTAATGCAAAAGAGATTTATTAAAACAAGTTTATAAGAGCCATGCATCCATTTAATCTTGATCAAGAACAACGAATGATCAACGAATTGGAGCGGCATCAGTCGTTAGATCATTTTAAAACATCAAATAGCCTTCAATTTACAGGTTATAACTGCATCTGTCTCGGTTGTAGACTTGTGACAATTATTTTTAATGCGGATCCCGTACTGTAACCGAAAAGAAATGTGCTCTATTATTCATATTCAAGTGAGTGTGAGAAAATTATTCATGCACATGCATGACAGGGAGGTGCCCTCTCGATCACTTGATTTTTTTCCTGAAAATAAAATAACTTAAAATAAGGGTGCCTCACATACATGAGAAATATATCTAAAGAAAGCTTGAAATGTAAGCATTATGTAATCTGTGAAGGTTGCATTTCTCTTTAAAGGTGCGTACAGTATACTGAGGAGATGAGAGTCAGCACTGTGAATTTCATCTTGCAGCTGACAAGAAAACATTTGTTTATTAATAAATAATTAAAATGTCTCCTTTTTCACAATTATTAGGCTACTTCTGTCTGTGCTTTGTGGCAAACTTAATGCATGTGCTTGAGTGTGTAATATATTAAGGCTCATTATGGATTAGATGTTATTTTTATATAAACGTGCGATAAGTTGAATAATGACTTAAATGAACAACTACTAGTAACTAGAAAAATCTTATGTGGGGGGCAGACCTATTAAATACCCTCTAGACATCTCTGTTAAAGTTTTTAAAGCATTTTATACACGTTTGCATAAATTCTGAGAAGATTTTCGTGAATCCGGCCGCATGTCACATCAGTAACTAATTGGCCAGTAATGAAACAAAAAATAATTAGGCCTACATGATGTCCCGGGTACGGAGCCCCGCACATGACATGCAAGAAAAAATAAATAAATTGTGCGCATGATTTACTAATTCGTTCCCTCAATGTACTAAAACGTGCACACGATTACTATTGCGTTCCCTCGATTTGCTAAATCGTGCGCACAATTTAGCAAATCGAGGGAACGAATTAGTAAATTGTGCGCACAATTTATAAATCGAGTGAACGAAATAGTAAATCGAGGGAATGCAATAGTAATCGTGTGCACGTTTTAGTACATTGAGGGAATGAATTAATAAATCGTACACACGATTTAGCCTACTATTTTTTCCTGCATGTCATGTGCGGGGCTCCTGCAATATATTTTTTCATTTGTATTGCCAAAACAACTGCAGCCAACAATTAAAACTATGAAAATATTAGCTCCAAAGCAACATATACATTAAGAACAAATTATTTTGTCTCTTTGGCAGATGCACGTCTCTTTCGGCAGTTTCTTTGTCTCTCTCTCTCAGAGGCGAACAATTGTACCAGGAACTTTTTCCCCAGGAACTATTTTCCCTCCAGACCTGTTGCTTTCTGCATTTCCACCACGGTCTGAAGTACTGTGAAGATTAGGCAAATAGTCTGGTGACGTAGGTCTCCCCACGTTTCTCAATATAAAGTACACAAATTTCAGACTTGCTTCCTGGGTAGTTCGGAGCTATCCTTGGCTACACTGTAAAAAATTCAAAATAATTTTGGCAGCTGTGGTTGCAAAAATAATTTTATAAAAAATACAGGAAAAACTGTAAACACATTTACGGCCAAAAAACTGTAACTGTATAAAACTCTAATTTACAAACAAGAAAATTTGAATGTAAAAAAGTAAATTCAACAACGCACACTGCTATTAAAATCTGTTTTGTACCTTTAACATATACTGACAACCACCATAATAATCCAGGTGGTAAAAGAGAAAGCCACACGAAGAATCAAAGCTCATTACAAGTAGCTTCGCCGCAAGCAGAAGTATATATTAATATATAGAAGGTGTACAGTCATTCATGCCAACACAAAACACCATCATGGTGACACACGATATTTAAAAAATGCAGTAAACTTTCATTAAACAACAGAAGATGTAACAAAGCCCAAATGTACATAACTGATAACAAAAACTATTAAAAAAACATGATTATTTAAACAAAATACTTTCAAATGTGGAGCATCACGCAGGGAATTCTGGGAATATCAGTTTACAGTTTTTGACTGTAAATTATACATTGATTTGTTCTTTTTTACTTCTAAAAACTGTATGGGGAAATTACTGTTAACCTATTAACAGTTTTTTTTTTCGTAGCGTTTTTACAAAATTTTACAGTTAAAATTACACTTATTTTTTACAATGTACTGCAATTTTCCTCACTGTATATTTACAATAAAACGAAATAGGATATCAAATACCACTGCCTCCTTTCGTTTTCATTTAAAATAATAATAGCCGCAGAAATGTACTTAGTTCAGGCAAATGTGTATACAACCATTACAATGAAACAAAATATTATATCAATTGCCTCTTTTTATTTTCATTTTAACCAAACATTACCTGTTATATTTACCCAAAACAAATTATATTTTATGTTTAACCACTAAAGAGACATCAGAACCAGCGGCAAATGTCAGAAGGACTTGAGACTGCTCTAGGTGGATACATGAGCATTGAGCTCCTGCTGATCACGTGGAGCTGATCATCTCCGAAATCTGCGGAACACATTTTTAAAAAGGCGCTGTCTTTATAAATAAACCGCAGATTTGAGTTTTAAACAACTACATTCTCGCCTGAAATACTTTTAAAACTACATTTCATGACACAATAACAGTAATATTTCGAAAAATATCTGAATAAATGGTGGTTAAAATCACAATGCTGTGTGAACTCAACCAATCAGCATGTTTAGTGCCCAAGAAAGTTCCGGACCTTTGAAAAAGGACTACCTCACGAGCAGGGACTTTCTGAGGGGCATTTTTTTATGCGGAACTTTATTTAGATCCTGGTTCCTGCTTTGGAAACACACCAAGTACCAGCCCAAAGTCCCTAGTTCCTGGGTAAAGTTCCAGCAGTGGAAACGCGGCTTTATATTGTAACGTATCTAATACTCTGTATGCAGTTGCAAAAATGACAAAAGCCAAACCAAACGAGGCATTTGTCCTACTTTGCCTAAACCTGCTCACAAGTTTGAAACCCTCATAAGACACTGTCCATATAAAGAGCAAGAGATTCACACCTTTATTTCAACCCCCACAAGCTATACAGAACAAACCCCAACCCCCTCCAGCTGAACTGAATTGGTCTGTTTTTTGGCTGCGAGGAACAGTGTGTTGTCATGTTACTGGGTTGAATTTTGCTGCCTGCACTCACAGCAGCCCTACTCTTTTTATTCATTATTTTCTCGCAGCCCATATTATTATTTTCACCAGACCATAATAATAACCAATTCACAATTAATAATTAATCATTCTTTTTTGCTAAAATCATTGTTATTTGTGAACATAGGTGTATGAGGCAGGCTTTAAGACCAAGCGGAATCCTCTGCCAGCTGCTCCCGCTTCACAGCGTGCACCACTCGCGCTAACTGACCCAGGTTCACCGTCAGCGTTCTGATTTTACAAAATCTGTTTGGGCAAATGCAACTTATTGATCATGAGCCCAACATTTAGCAAGGCAGGAAAACATTTAGTCTACCTGCGTATTTCATTGTAAGTTAATGCCGTTAAATAGAGAGTTAAAAAAAACTAGTGTAGGCTATTCTTAAACTTGGACCTCATTATATTGAAGTACAAATCCAAACACCAGAAGCAACTTACACACTCTAAGTGTTCTTTTATTAAAAAGTATGCATTTCATTTATTCACAGGCTATATGGTTGAAATAATATTTTAGTTCAAAACTTTAAATGCCATTGTTTAAAAAAAAAAAATGCTTTATTGACTAAAGTTTCATAGACCTTCAGTTTTTATGCTTTAAAATTCCTTGCCGTTTGTAATTTCACAGTATTTTCAGCTCCTAAATTACCTTGTAAAGTCACAGTTCTAAAATGGTAAAATTTACTCAGGCCGATGGCATTTTTTGTGACATTATTTATTTATTTATTTTTTAGAATAATTGTAGCCTACATAAATGGGTGAAGCAAATCAAATATGATTATTTCTGATAACATTTTAACTGCAGGCAGATATAGGCCTACATTATTGTACATTACAAATATTTGTACCATCCCTTATTCTGTCCCTTATTTTCTTAAAGAATAAACACTTATTTTCTACAAGAATAAACACTATTTTCTTAAAGAATAAAGCCCTCCATTTCTGAAGTTAATTGGCAACCCTAATGATAATGTAATGATAAGGAGGAGATATGCGAGTGAATAATAGATTTAAAAAAAGAAAAAAAGTTGGTGCTTGGTTTCCGAAATGGAAAACGATCACAGCTCATTATCACACTGTAAAAAATGATATGATGTAAAGTCATGATAACATTTTTAAGTTAGGCTACTTTAATTCATATAAATAATTTTAGAGAAAAAATTCTAATAATTTAAAGCAAAAAATAAGGTAAGGTTGAGCTTACCTCTGTCATTTGGGACAAATTCAAACGTTTCCATATTCGTGATGTTGCCCATTTGAAGCTAACTATTATTCAGTAGGTAAAATAGGCTTTGTAGTTCACGCGTGTTTCAGTATTGACCGAGCGGCAACCTCCCGCTCTCTCTTGTGAAGCCATCAAGGAAGTGACTAAAACTGCAATCCATCAACTGGCTGCTTGAGGCTGGCTGCAAAAGGGAGTCATTCCCATAGACTCCCCATGTTAAAATGCCCTTTACAGCAGAAAAAAAACATGTTTACAGCCTGGTTCAAAAAATGATTTGTCTATATAGCTAATTTTACCCTTCATGACAACTGTGAGGGGGGTGAATTTTTTTTTATAACTCATCCGTTTAAATTATATTAAGCCTTAAAGTTCTGCATAATTAAGGGCGTGGCCACTTGAGTGACAGGTGGATTGCCGCTGCTGACACTGCCGTCGAGCTAGGTGGGCATGGTTTCAGCAACCAGCTCCCACCTTTTTGCCCATTTTCGATTATCCTGGAGAGTCCCGCGGTGACGTGCTGCCACAATGGCGACGGCCCACTCTGCCCACTTTGAGCTTCAAAACCACTCTTCAGGGGTCTATGGGTGACGTAACAGACATTACGTCCATATTTTTATACAGTCTATGGTATTGACAAAGTGGACCGCTACTCACGCCGAATGGCACGGTGAATGCCTGCGCTGTTTCCAATGAATATGAGGCACCAGCCCGATCAAACAGCTGAAACAAATAATACTTCATTTTTGGTCACACAGTAAAGGCATAATTCAAAACTGCAAAGTGTTAGCAGTTTGAAAAATCAAGAATAATAACAGAGTTAATAAGATTTATTTCTAAATGCTGGACCGTTCTCATTTCACTCTGCATATGGAACCTGAAGGACTTTATTTTTATTATATATATATATATATATATATATATATATATATATATATATATATATGTAATGAGTGTTAAACATCAATAGCATGCATAAGAGCCTTTGTGTAAAGGGCTTTTATTTTAATTTTTGATGCATATACTGTAGCCTAAGACCATCCCACGTCTTGAAATTAACTCACTGTAAATTTTCTAATGGTTTTTAAGGATGTTACAATGTTATATTATAATGTTATTGTTGTTTTACTTTGTCCTTTCATCTCAGTTTACAAACCAGCATTTTACAATTAGGCTACAGTCAGTTTGCAGAAAATGGTTTTCTTTTTCGTAGTGTCCCAAATGGTCGGAAAAGACGAAAGCTCCAACTAGTCACACCTCCAACTAGTCATAAACCATCATTTTCAAAGCTGTCAGGTTACTTGCAATCAACACCAGTGGTAGAACCCGGGTACATGCTGGGTGTGGATTTGATGGGCCCCTTCCCAAGAGCTTTAAACAACATAAGTATCTTTTAGTTGTAGTCGATTACTGTTCAAAGTGGATGGAGCTTTTTCCACTGAGAGTGGCCAAAGCACCACAAATTGCCCGTATTCTATTTGAGGAGATTTTTACAAGGTGGGGAACTCCTGTCTATTTGGTATCTGACCGAGGAGCGCAGTTTACATCCCACTTGTCAAGTCTTGTCAGGTAAACTTTTGAGAGAAGCAACTGAGGCCCCGTCCACACGGAGACGGCGCTTACCCCAATCCGATCTTTTTTTTCCTCGTCTCAAGAAATATCCGTGTCCACACGAAACCGCAAAACGATGTAGTATACATGCCAGACCAGTATGTGGCGCTGTAATTCTGCCACAGAGATACACTAAAAATGGAGAAGAAGACTTGGACTATGCTCATAAACCTTGCTCGTGGTACACAAACGAACATGGAACAATACATTTATTAATCAGTGTTAATGTTAGTTAATAAAAAGACAATCGTTCAGTGTTTGTTCATGTTTTTGTTGCTGTTACATGACGTAGAGGTGTCTGACTGGGGGGAGACGTGGGCTGATGACGTCATCATTTCAGAAAATATACGGATTAGCCATCGCTGAGGAGAGCGACAGAGCTGGAGATCGTCCCGGAGCCCGAGCCTCTCGGAGCATCTATTCAGGTGTATGTGCCGGCAACGGTGATTCCCACAAAGGATTCCTTGTCTCCACCTCCATCCTCTGAGTCCCAGACTCTGCCTCAGCCCATCGACCCAGCGGATCCACCATGGCTCCTAGCTCCCTCCTCTTCGACATGGCCCATCAGTCCACCGGCTCTGCCTTGTTCAGTTGTCGATCATACGTTGGCTTGGGACTCCACTCCTCCGGCTACACCTCATCCCCCTGACTCTATCAGGCTCCTTCTTCCCTCTGGCTCCACCTTGGTCCTCTGTTGCTCCGGCTCCACCGTGGCCTTCCGGATTCCTGACTACGCCTTGGTCGCCTGAGCCATCTGCTCCGCTTTGGCCCTCCAGATCCTCAGCGCCGCCCTGGCTTATGGGCTCACCGCTTCGGGCTCCACCATCACCTGCTCTGCTGCCATCAGTCATTCCCCTGGAGTCATCAGCCCTTCCGCCACCATGGCTCCTCCCTCCATCAGCTCCAACGTTGGCCGCCATCCACACTGGCTACTCCTGTTTCCTCCACGGCTCCTCGCTCCATCATCACCACCTTGGACTCTGTTGGTCGTCTATCTCCCAATCATCCGGCCACCTCCGGAAACCTCCTCCGACCTGTCTGTGCCATCCCTTTTCGCTTTATTACAAGAGTATCCTACTGATCCAGGGACAATAATTTAAAATACTAACAATTTAAAAATTAATTTAAAGATAATATAATAATGTTGTGTAGTCCATAATAGCCTACTATTATAGCCAGTTTTACTTACTGAAATATTTATTTGTCATAAAATTATTACTTAATTATTATAATTGTTTTCTAGTCTTACACACATGCTATACAGATAATGTAAAGTTGTGCATTAATTTGAGTGAGGACAGCTATTATGTGAGTGGCTTGATGGAGCGCAGGAAATGCAGATAACATGATCTTGATCCTTAAGAAACTTTTATCAATGCTGTCACGTAACAAATCTGTCCAAATATAAAATTAAATGAATAGCTAATTACTACATTGAAATAAAAATGTAAAGACTGTACAAATATTATGAATCGAAATAATTGGGAATCATGTAAAAGAATAAAAAAATTAAATAAAAACTGCACGTTTCATTTATCTATTATAACATTTATGTAGTTTTGTTCGCTTGGCTGTTTCCTTATAAAAGTACAGAAATTTGTCAAGTTTTTCATCAGGTGTCTTTTTAAATTATATGATGTCATTACGTTGCCGTCTTGCCGCCAGCCAATCGCTGCACTGCTGATTGTAGTTTCGAGTATCGATACATAGCCCCTTTTAAACCAACCCATGAATGCGCAATTATCTCAGATAACTCAATCCAGCCATACTAATCATCAACAGCAGATGCGTTCGAAGAACCGAATTAGCCAGATCCTGATTAGCGCGATGATATCATCTTGGATGTGACATTTCATCTCGGATGTAATAAGCGACGTATGAAGAACGGACCCCTGGTCACTGTTTTGATTCTGTTTGCACCGTTTTCACTGTTTTGTTCGTTTGTTGTCATGGTTATTAATTTGATTTCATCATGTTCAGGTGTGTTTCATTAATTATCCTCATTTGGTCTGTATTTATATTCTGGTCTGTTTAGTTTAGTCTTTGTCTGGTATTGTTAATGTTTAATGTCGACCACAACAAAGGGAACCCCCTTTACACAGGCAATGCAAGTAACTTACGTCCAGACTGAGGTGAACTGGTGTATCTAATATAATTTTAACCTCATTGAAGAACTCAATGCAAGGGTTAATTAAATAATTGATGGTTGTACATGTCTAAGCAATTTCACGTATTGCTTAAACTCATTCTTTCCTAACTTTCTATCTTCCTGCATCTTGTGTGAATGTGTGAGTGCATGTGCTTATGTGTTAGATTAGTTTATACGTCTTAGATTTATCTAATAAAGTCTTAATCATACTGAAAAGAGAAGTATCTTGTGTTTTGTGCTTACAAGTTAATGTCTTAAACTGCAGATCTTGTTATTGTGCTAATTAATAGTGTTTTCACTATACTTTGGATATTAATATCCTTTGCAGAGTTGATGTTATACGGCTCGTTCAATGAATCGCTGGCAGTCTCAGTGATCAGCCATAAAATAGTGATTCTGTCCAAATTCCCTTTAAAATCTTAAATGATTCCCTTTGACCTAAATTGACCTGTTTCCCTTACACCCCTTAGAGGATTTTTTTTCTTGGGCTTAGTGTATGCTGCATATATACATATAAATAAACAAAGCACATACATCACACATGAAACATATTAAGCATACTAAAAAGGGGGGCAAAGCATGGAGACAGTATCAAAAGTCACAGTGCACAACGGAACAACCACTATTACATAACTTCCTAACCCATAAAACCAGTAATAAATAACAATACCAGCAATAAATAAGAATAAAATAATGTAAGACACCGCACAGAGTTAAATGACGACTACAAACCAGAACCAAGTCACTGACCATTGTCCTAGCCATTCAAAATTCTAATAGAAGCAGGCTCAAAACCACACCTGTTTGATTTGAGTGTTGTAAATAACAGCACGACTGTGAACACAGAATGCTCTAGGGTCAAAAACAATCTCCTCTGTTTTTTTTTGACATTTAAAATCAATGAATTGGCATCCACCACTGTTCCATTTTCTTTCTTTTTTTTCTTTTTCAAAATGATAAAAAGATGAATCACTGTACTTTGTACAGTAGACTCAAGATTGCGGTGTCATCTGAGAATTTGAAGATATATTTCCCCATGTGTGAGCTTACGCAGTCATTAGTGTAGAGTATAAAAAGCACAGGCGTGCTCACACAACCCTGAGGAGAACCTGTGTGCGTAATTTTGGGATCTGATAGTTATGATGGTTATTATGTTATTATCATATTTGTCATGTATCTAATTCTTAGTGTATTTAAGTTTCTTGTTATATTCCTGTTTCATTTTAATGTTTTTGTTTAAATAAGTCAAATGTTCAGAATAGTGTTGTCAAAAGTACTTACTGCTATACCATTTGGTATGGAAATTTTAAAAACATCCATTTCCCGCAAACATTTGAGTACTGTTAAGCAGATTTTTAAAAAGCACTGACAGATCATTATGTTCACAACAGATGTTGTGCTCAACAGATATGACTGTGACTGCCTACACTGATCATCGCTTCACCCTCTTTACCAAGCACTCACACAGAAGCACAAGGGAGCTTCTACAGGTTAGGACAGGAATAGATGTAAGTGTGGAGAAGGGATGGCGGAGGGATGCTGGAAAACTGTCAAGGAACAGAGGTAAGTCTGGTGTGTATATATACCTCTGGTCTTGTTAACTGAACTGATTACTGATTGTGCTCCTCGTGTTAATTAGGTTACAGCAACAGATCAACAGGACACCCGCCTGATAAATAACCCCCCAAAATAATGAGCACTGAAAATTTGGCATGCTGGCGTTTCAGGAAGAAACTTAGTCTTTTGAACGGGAGGGCCCACACAAACTCCGACGGGAGCAGCTCACAGCACCGGGTGGATGGGCCCCACCGGCCGACAGAGGACCAGCGTGATTTGGGGCTCTCGATCGGGAGGGCTCATACCGCTTCTTGACTGTAGCAGCTCACGGCGTCAGTCCCGTGAGCCCTACCGACCAATGGGCTGTCAGGGCTGTCAGACCAGGGGCCCATACTGCCTCCAATGGGAGCACTAGGTCACTAGCCGATGGAAGAGGAGTAGTGTGATTTTTGTATATTTTTTTTTTGGAAGCCTGACTAGGAGGGCTCACTCCGTTTCTTGACGGGAGCAGCTCGCAGCGTTGGACGGGTGAGCCCTACTGGTCAATGACGGAGTGGACGAAGCTCAAATTGACTGACTGGAAAGGTCCACGTAGCTTTGACAGGAGCAACTCACAGCGTCAGATGGGTGGACCTTACTGGCCGATGGATGGGTTGAACTAAATTTAAAGTGCCAGCCGCAAGAGCTTTGTGGTGTCTGATGGGAGTTCAATACTCACGGCATCGGACGGGTAAACTTCACAAGTAGATGGACAGAAAAGCCATTGTTTTCCTGACCGGGAGGCTTTCGCAGCATCTGACATGAGTTTAATACTCACAGTACTGGACGGGTAAGCCTTGCTGGTAGACGGACTGAAAGGCCAAGATTTGCTTGACCGGAAGGCTGTTGTAGCAGTCATCGGGAGTTCAATACTATGGCTCAGGCAGGTATAACCAACACATGTCCCTCTGAGTAAATGCTAATTAAGAATCTATTTGTAGGGAGGGTCATAAGCATCAACATATGTTTTAAACCAATGAGAAAAATAAAAAACAGCAATATAAGCACCTTTCGTGAACTTTATATAAACACCAAACTATCCTCATAACAAATAAACAACATTTAAACCGTATTGCAAAAACCCACTGCACACAAAGATATATATATATATATTGCAAAAACCTAATGCACACAAAGATATATATATATATATATAGAAAAAGAGAGAGAGAGAGAGAGAGAGAGAGAGAGAGAGAGTATATGGGTTGAGGTAAGATGCAAGTCTTGATTGTCTTCAAGGAATCACAGAATGTGGAGGTTTGATGGTAAACGAACCCAATAATTGGAGATGACAGTCATCAAACATATATACTTCCCGTCAAAGGCAGTCCATAGCAACAATCAAATCATGAACCTCGTAGAAGTATTCCATGTGGCATAATCCCAACCAGGAACACAGAGTTGGTACAAATTAATTTAGCAGATACAGAAAAGTCCTTCTACAAAACACAAAATGCCTCCTGTTATTTATCTGCATCAAATCCCCTATACTCAATAAGCACAAAGATAATATTTTATCAGTTAATAAAACTTAAGCATTAACACAAACGTTTACTTACAGTTGAGCATGAAACAGACTGTTTCCCAACAGGACTTTGTTTGACCAAGGAGGTCAGCCATGATATTTTATTCTACTGCTCACCTGTCTCTTTATCTAAACACAGTGGTCTCACTAATACCCCTAGTGGTGAGGAGTGTAATTGCAGGCTAAGTAACTGCCAGGTGTCTGTTACACAGGTAAGCATCACTGGTAGTTAAAAGAAAACATATTCACTTAAACGGGAAGCCTCTCGCAGTATCTGACAGTAGTTCAATACTCGTGGGGTAAGCTTTGCCGGTAGTCAGACAGAAAAGGTAAGGTTTGCTCGACCGGGAGGCTCTCGCAACATTCGACAGGAGTTCAGTACTTACGGCATTGGATGGGTGAGCCTCGCCGGTAGTCGAAAGAGAAACATATTTTCTCCACCGGGAGCGCTCTTACAGCATCTAACAGGGAGTTCAATACTCAGAACAATTTGAGTTGTCTAAAAGGGTAGATGCTATGAGGATTACTTTCTGTAATTGTTTGACAAATCCAATAAGCTGCTTCTGATAACACGTCAGAAAATCTTGATGCTGCTTGGCATCCGAAAGTTAAGCGTATGACAAAATAGAATTTCCTGTGCCAGTGACCCCAAATAAGTGCCATGAATCTGGATGGATAGGCATAGCTTTAAAAGCTGAGGTGATGTCGACTTTTGCCAGCCATGTGCTAAGACCCATGATTTTATCATATTGATTGCATGATCAATGTCCTACTATTGAGAGAGAATTCGTCAAGAGGAAGCGGGTTGTTTATGCTTGAAAACAGGGGCTGCGTTCCAGTACACTTTTAGACACACACTTGCAAACTTCCCTAAGCACTTCCCCTCAGGGGAATCTCCACTGCCATTTTGATGTGCATTCCACTTAGCGAAATGAATGAGGGAAGTTTATGTGGACAGACCCTCGACCCCTCAATTTTGACTGAGGGAGCGAGTCTGCTTCATATGCACACTTCAGGCCTATGGGGGAAAAGCTGAACAGATTATTTCTGTGAAATGACTGAATGTAATGAATAACTCTTTTGAAAAGGATTAAGGATTTACAATTGCTGTAGCATTTCTGTCCTAAAGAAATGGCCAAATCTTAAAGATTAATTGGACATTTGAATTGAATGTAGTTCAGCCAAACAAGGATTAAATCGCACAGTTACGTGTAAAAATGATCATTGGGCCGTTGGTGCCCTCTGCAGGCTTTGTGGATCTGGATCTGTGCTCGGATGTTGTGAGCCACTGGAGGTGGCTCCGAGGCAACAACATTTGGTGGGATGGGTAGTGAAGTTGCAATGAAAAGAGAATACTGGAATTTTAAATGAAGTAGTGAGCTGTGAGGAAGATGAGCAGGGGCAGCGGAGGCAGCCTCATGCTTAATATCTGCCTCTGGGGCTTGAGGGGCTAAACAGAGAAGCGTAAGAGAAAAATGGAGGAAAAAAAAGAGATGTGTTGTGAGCAGAGGCAGCCTCACGCTAGTGTCTTCTACGGGAGCTGGAGGCCACTGAAAATGAAAAAGGGGTTATTAGTAGCGGGGAAAAAAAAGGCTGAGATGTGTGGGCCTGTGTTGCAAGCGGAGGCAGCCTTACGCTTGCTTCGCCTGCTGAAGCTGTAGGTCACGGGATTGGAGTCCTAAAGAACCTGTGTAGCCTGCACTGCTAGCGGAGGCAGCCTCAGGCTAGCCTCTGCTATGGGAGCTGGAGGCCACTAAAAAGGAAAAAGTTTAGAAAACAGAGGGAAAGACTGAGATGTAAGGACTTGTGTTGCAAGCAGAGGCAGCCTCACTCTTGCTTCAGCTGCTTTAAGAGTCATATCATGAATGTTGCAGCAAGCAAAACAATTTCCCATGCTCAAGGTCTAGTGTGACCATGGCTTTAGCTGTTGGCCACGGGAAAGGGAGTGGTTTGTGACATTTGACGGGAAATTCTGAAACTTCTTAGATTACCCTAGCAACTTGTTTTCCAAAGCACATAGCAGCAAATTTAGCTATTTTAAAATGTATTTAGCAACTTTTAGCATGTATTTTAAAAAGTGATAGAATGCTAAAAAGCACATGCATTTTCCTCTTAACCACACAAAGAAGAAAGTATTGAAAAGCTAGCCAAGTGGCACATCAGCTAGAGACTTGGAAAGAGGTGCCTAGCAATACACACAATCACATGAGAATTAGGTTGCTAGTTGCACTTGTTCAATAATAATTGTTTCTTTATGATGCACTTTCACTATTAGTTTGTGCCTATAATTGTTAATTATTTAGGTAAATAGTTGAATAGTTAAAACTTATTTTATCGAAAATCAAGAATTTTTTTTTTCATCAGTTTATCTAAGTGAAATGTGTAATTTATAATGCAGGTAAAAATGTTAGTGAAAATTATTTCAGAAGATCTAAGTCATTTTGTTGTGTATTTTACGCAGTTTTTTGAGTCATGGTTACAAAATGACATCAACATCCTTTTGTCACAACGTCGTTTAACAACTTTTAGCAACAAACGACCTGCTTTTGCGACTTCTAAAAATTAATTTGCAACATGGCCTGTGTCACTAGTGTATGCAGCCGCCCTGCAAACATGTCCCTGCAGGGCCCATGCTGGCTTTTTGCAGGCACAGTGGGCTAGGGCAAGCCCACACCAAACCTAAACAGGCCCAGTACAAGCTTGCCCAGGTGAGGACCACAGATTGGGGCTCACTGCAGGCTCTCTGTGAGCAGCCTACACTACGGGACTGCCCATATTAATCCAATGATGGCCTGGTGTGGGCCAGACATGAGCCTGTTACTAAGAATTTTGTGGGCAGTTTTGGGGACAAATCTCAGAAACAGATAGTGAAAAAGGAAAATCACCTGACAAGACGAATGAAAGAGGAGTATAAGGTATTGATGAAGTTTACTGAGTCTGTTAATGCTATTAATCCTTTAAAATGAATAAAAACAATAGGGATGGTTGAAAGCATTAAGAATTTGAGGGATGACAAGCTGATGTTGTTTTGTAAAGACATTAGGCAGCAAAAAATGGTTCTAGGAATAAAATCGATAATTGGACAAAGTTGAATGTTCAATACCAGAAGAAAATAATTGGGTCAGAGGTGTTATAATGGGGATTCCAACGGATATTGCAGATAAGAAGATAAAAAGTAATATAACTGGAGCAAGAGTAACTGGAGTAAAGTTTGTCAGACGGCTCAAGTGTGTCAGGAATAATGAAAAGACAGACAGCCTATCAGTAATGATAAACTTTGATGAAAATAGTCTGTCTGAGAGAGTGTATTTGGGATTTGTAAGCTATGAGGTTAGACCATACATTCCCCCTCCGCTAAGATGCTACAAATGTCAAAAATTCAGTCATGTAGCGGCAGTATGCAGAGGCAAACAGAGATGCGTGCAGTGTGGAGGTGATCATGAGTATGGCAAGTGTGGACAAGGCGTAAATCCTAAGTGCTGCAACTGTGGAGGAGTTCACAGTGCAGGTTACGGAGGGTGTCATGTATGGAAAAATGCGGTGAAGGTTCAAAACGTTAGAATGGCGGAAAGGAATAACATATGCTGAGGCTTTGAAGAAAGTAAAACAGATAACTAAAGTAACTGAAACTAGGAACCCTTACGAAAAAGAAGTTTATTCAAGTGTGCTATTAGTATACTTCTTTTAAACTAAAAATAGGAAAGTATGCTTTTAGTTTACTTTTTATGTACTTCTCAGAAATGGGCTTTATGTACTCTTCAGAAACATACTTAAAATGACATTTAAGTATACTTGACTTATACTTACAAAAAATTTAAATATACTTGAACTTTACTTAAGTATACTTAATAAAATAAACTTGAAGTATACTCCTTTTTGGTAAGGGAATGCAGCATTACAATTGAAACATTTGAGGAAAGAACAAGGTAAAGGTAAAAACGGAGTAATAAATAACAAAGTTTCATTCATAGCATTTATTGCAGAAGTAGTGAATTGCTCTGCTCAAACCGAAAGCAGGACTGAAAGAATTACAAATCACTATCAGAGCTGCTGAAAAGTACTTGGATTTTGAGAATGTTACTGTTGATATGATAAATGAAAGGCTCAAGATGCAATCATCAAATAGCAAATAGTCAATCAACATGTGGTGGTTCTTCATGGTTTTAACTACGTATCTTGCAAAGGCATGCAAGAAGTTTAATTGCTAATGGACAAGAGTTTAAGAAATTTATAGCAAACCAAGATAATGGTCCAGATATATATACAGATATGTATACAGGAAACTTGGTTTGAACCACAACTTAATTTTATTAACTATGGTTATGTCACAATTCGGAGAGATAGACATCAAGGAAATGGTGGTGGGGTAGCAACCTTTTTCATGTCTTTTATTTTGTTATTGTTTGATTTTGCGGTTTGTGTCATGCTTCCCTTGCCCTCATGTATCTCTGCTTTGTGTATGTGTCATGTTCTCATTGGTTATTCTCTGGTCATGTGATTATCAGTTCTGTTTGTTTTCATTGGTTGCTTTAGTCATGTGTCTTGTTCCCATTGGTTTGTTCTTGTCATGTGACCCTCATTGTTTGTATAAGTAGTCATGTTTTTGCCATTTTGCTTTGTTGTGTATTAACATAATGTTGTAACCTGCTGTTGGTGAGTCAAGTCTGTTCATGCCACGTAAAGTCTTTTCTAGTCAAGTCTGTGTATCTTGTTTGGATTTTGGATTACACCTTTGTAAATAAACTGCACTTGGGTTCATCTACACTCGCCTTCAGTGGACTGATTGTTACAATGTGATAGATTAAACAAGGATACTCTAGAACCCCCTTCCTCAAATCTTGCCCTGGAGGTCCAATGCGCTGCAGAGTTTAGCTCCAACCCTTTTCAAAGTCACCTGGCTGTGATTTTCTAATGATCCCAAAGACATTGATTGGCACTGATTAGCATGTTCAGGTGTGTTTGATTGGGGTTCGAGCTAAACTCTGCAGGAAAGTGGATCTCGAGGTCCAGATTTGAGGATCCCTGCTCTAGAAAGTATTGGAGGGGATGGGAAGCAAAAAGTGGTGTGGTGATTTTAATGCTTCGTTATGGGGAAGCGCAAAAACAGACAATAATGAAGATTTATCTGAAGATCCATAGTCTGGATTTTTGATTGTTCCTGATTAGGAAGAGTCTGGCATTTGTGAGCTGTGGCGTGTTTTCATTACAAGAGGTTGGATTATTAATTTGCTATGGACAGTGTTTGGACATTGATGTACTACAGAAGACTTTCGCACATGTCAGCGTTCACATGACGAAATCCTACATTGCTTTGTTTGCTTTTTTTTGTTTTGTTTTTGTACTTCTGTGTATTTATATTTTGACTATGTTGCTGTATTAAGTATTTTAAAAGTATTTAAAGTGAAATGTATTGTCATAGATCAGGGCCCATATTTACAAAACATTTCTTTATTCAATCTAGTAGCAAGGCATTTTGATAAGATTTATATTCAGAACACAACAATGCAACTGGTCTCCAATTCTTCAATGTAAGATTTCCTTTCTTTGACAGCAAACTTAATATTGCTCGTTGACAACTCTTGGGTAGAAGACTGCAATACCTCAAACACATCAATCCCAGTTATATTCCAAAAATGTTTATAAAATTCAGCAGGAAGTCCATCAATTCCAGGAGTACGACCTGAAAAAAGTCCCATCGGTGCAGCACTTACTTCCTCAAGCGAAAGTCCAGAGTCTGCGTTTTCTTTATGCTCAGAAGTTAAGCAGGGAAGATTCTGTAATAGTTAATTTTGACTCTGATCTAATGTGTTTCCTCAGCCGCAAAGAGCTGAGAATAAAAATCCACTGCTATTCTACACATCTCCAAAGGATCAGTCATAACAATTCCATTTTTTTCAAACTTGATGTTTTATTAACAAGGTTCGGGAGGAGCGCGTCAGATACTTAGCCTAATCAACACCAGCGGAGCACAATCAAGTAATCAACACCACAGTATAAATACCGCTGACTTGCCACTATCCATTGATGGTTTATCAGCATTCGGTTTGCACCTTTTGCCATTATATGGCAGACTTATATGGCCATTTAGACAACGAGGTCTATAATGGGGAGTTTTCAGTTCTCTGGCCAATCTGCTGGGCCCAGGATCGCTCCTTCTCTGGCAGACACCGCCGCTGAGCTCCATGCCTCATCGCGGCCGCTCCTCTGCTCGACCAGCCACACGCTCCCCACGACGCCGAGGCTTAACTTCCAATTTTTCCCTGGCATCCTTTTATCTTTCAGCTGTGCCTACAATTCCTCCAATGGGGAAGTTGACCACATTTAATCCTGAGGCAAACACTGATTAACCGTCCTCGCGAAGGTAAACAAAGCGGATGTGTACAATCTAAGTTATTCGTCTCCCAGCAATCAGCCAAACCTCACTCCTAAATTCACAACAACAGGGCGGCCAATATATCGAGCAAAACTCGCAAGGCCCCGAACTTGCCTCACTCGACACCTCCATTCCCCCATGGCACACAAGACCCGGCTCTCCATAAAGGCTGGCTCACAGTGGCAGGCTCACTGGCTTCCCGCTTCGACTCAACCTTTTATCGCGGCTCTTCTGGCTGCAGCGTCGTATGCAGCTGGGCCTCAAGCTCTTGCGCTAGTGGCACAGGCTGTGTTGCAAATTCATTTTTAGGTAAGTCGCTAAAAGTGTTGTTGGTTGCTGAAAGTTGTTAAACGATGTTGTGACACAAGGATCTTAGTGTTATTTTTAGCCACGTCACAAACGGCGTAGAATACAAAGAAATTTCTAAGATTTTCTTAATTTTCGTGAGTATTTAATTTTTCTGTATTTTAAATTACACTTCACTCAGAAAAAACGGATGAAAAGATTGATTTGCGAGAAAATGATTTCAACTATGTACCTAAATGATTATCGATTATAGGCACATAAGGTTTACCACAAGGAAACAATCAACAAGTGCAACCTAATTCACATGTGACGTGAGTATTACTAGGCACCTCTCTCCAAGTCTCTAGCCAATGTGCACATTGGCTAGCTTTTCAATATTTTCTTCTCACGTGATTAAGAGGTAATGCATGTCTTTTTAACACCTAATAACTTTTAAAGTTATATATATATATATATATATATATATATATATATATATATATATATATATATATATATATATATATATATATATATATATATATATATATAAAAAATAGCTATGTGCTTTGGGAAACTAGTTGCTAGGGTAGTTTAAGAAATTGCTAAATCTAAACAACAGTGGCTAAATTGGCAACACTGCAGGCTACCTGGGCTTTTCAACATTTCCCGTCAAAACGTCACAAACCACCCTTTCCCGTGGCCTGCAGCTGAAGCAAGCGTGGCCCCCGCTCCTCTCCCTCTCAGCTCTCTACTTCATTTAAAATCACAATATTCTCTTTTTTTATAGCAACATCACTGCCCGTTCCACCAAATGCTGTTGCCTTGGAGCCACCTCCAATGGTTCACAACATCCGGCCTCAAACCCTGGCAAGTGCGGAATTAGATCCTTCACCAAAGGCCATCATTAACGATTAGGCCGTGGTGATTGGTTTAAATAAAGTATGAAAAGTAATTACTGATACTGTCCTATTGAAAAAAACTTAATGTTTTAAACAATATAATGTACATGCACATTATATAAAAAGCCTTCAAGGGCACCAACGTCCCGACAATTCTTTCTACATGTCACTGTGCAGTTTAATCCTCGTTTGGCTAAACATTTAATTCAAATGTACACAATCTTTAATATTGGACAAGTCTTTATGACAGAAATTCTACAACAATCATAAATCCTTGAACATGGGACATCAAATGTTGCCATTTTTCCATTACGTTCAGCCATTTCACTGAAATAATCTGTTCAGCTTTCCCCCATAGGCGGCATGAATTAAAAAAGGGTTTATGATCAGCCATTTCAAAGCCCCATCTTCTCAGTTTTGCATATACAGTTGATATACAAATACCGTTATGTAGAACAGAAATCAAAACCATTTTTAAGGGACATACAAACAAAAACGCACGCGAGAAGTTGAACAGGAATGACATGCATCAAGAAGTGAAACATGAGTTGTTTATTTTAAAATAAACATCGGGAAGTGCTGCAAGCTGTTTGTGTGATGATCTGTTCTGGAAAAAAAAATGCTCCATTTCTTGTCTCCAAACATTTCTTAAAGCCATGTTGCTGCTGCTTATTTTCTTCCGCTGACCTCAACCCATGCTTTGCGACGCGTCGGCGATTAGCGAGCACTGATCATCTGCTGATTTTCCTCGATCACAACCTGATCGGTCAGTGAGCTTGTAAGCTTGCAAATCGGGCTTAAAATCCTGTAGTGTGAACTTGGCATTAGAGTGAAGTAGTGTTGTCACGGTACCAAAATTTCAGTATTCGGTACCAATACCAATGAAAATCCATGGTTCTCGATACCAATTTCAGTACCAAAGCAAAACACTAAAACATGCTAATTAAAAAATGTGACTATACTTTCATTTAATCCAAACTGTGTACATATTTAATTTTAAAGGGCTTTTGCATTTTAAAGCCAAGAATAACAACTAAGTTAGCTAAAAAAAAAAAAAAAAAGCCCAAATCTTCTTTTCTGACTGATATGACAAACAATGTTAACCATTTGTACATTCTCTAACACGCATAATTTAGATTCACAATTCATTTAAAAGCCTCTGGTGTGTAAAAATAGTAAATATCCTCATGTCCTCCTGTTTGTTTTTTTGTTTTTTTTTTGTCCCTAATAAAAGTTATAGGAGCATTAAATAGTTAATAAAGAAACTTCATTCTAATTCTTATTATATTAGCGTTAGTCCCGGTAATGGCTGTAATCAAATAAGCGCTGCACTCACAAACGCTGCTCGGGCATCACTGCCAAGATGAAATGAAAACGACATCCATCATTTTCTGAAGACAGTCAGTTTCTTTCAGAAATACAGTGATATAAAAACACCCGCACCGGGTTTCGACTTTGACACGTGCAGTGCCCATGTTTTTTCAATGAAGGCAAAGCCTTTTGGAAAATTTATTTGTGGCGGTCAGTTTTGATATTTTGATATTGACATAAATAAATCAATGTATGGGAAACACTTACTTCACTGCATTTCATAAAACATATCATTACTCCTTATAATATATCATGTGCTCCAACACGCAGAAGCAGTGTCTGATTCAAGAACGAACTGATTCTTTTCAATGAACCTTTTAAATGGGTTCGCAAATCACACCAAACGATTCATTCACAAATTAGAATGATCCGATTGCAGCTGTTCTCGAGTCAACAACTCACTGATTCAAATGAACCATTTAGTGCGATTCTCCAGTGAAGTGAATTCACAAGTAAGAACTGGGAGATCTTGTGAGCGAGCGCAAAAGTTGAATTTTAGTATTAATTATTGCAATTGAAAATCATATTTAGGTCAAAACTGTCAGTTATTTGTGAACTAAATCTGCTGTAAAGGGAGATCTATTCAAGCCCACTGAAATGCTTGATTGCAGATACATCAACATCAGTGTCTCTATGTTTTAGGTAAAAAAAAAAAAAAAAAACCTTAAAATAACACAGTTTAAATAAATATCATGCACGTTCTAATTCCCCGCTGCCATGTTAACAGTTTTATTAAAATGCTATGCATTTAGCCCTATGTGATGTCTGGTTTTATATTGTTTATCAACAGTATACATTTTTATATTGTTTGGATTAACTAGCCGAGTAGACAGATATGAATGTTAATTCATAGCCATACTGAGAATAAGTAAATATTGTTAGCTGATGATAACTGTCTAGATAACAACCTTGCTGGTGCAAAGTTGAGGTAATTTTTAGATATAAAGTCCAAATATTTTTATTCAACCACCTAGATAGATTACATCTGGGGGAAAAAGAAAGGATGTGATGTTCAGAACATGGTAACTACAGTAATGATCAAAGTGATGCCCTCTGGGGGCATTTGGCCAGGTGTATTTTTAGGCCACAGACAAGGTTTTAGAAGAAAAAAAAAATCATTATGAAATATTCTCGTGTCATATATAACTGTGATGTTCTGCTGTAGCTTCACAGTGAACATTACTACATCACTTTCGTCAACATAGTCCATATCAACAACAAAAATATATCTTGACTCCATATAGTGGTTATTTTGGGAAAATCCCAGGTATTTTGAGCAGTGGGATTATAAAAAAATATGTGCTAATATAAAATTAAATTAAGTAGCCTATATAAAATTGCAAAAAAAAAAAAAAAAAAATCTACACTCACCGGCCAGTTTATTAGGTACACCTATTCAATTGCTTGGTAACACAAATTGCTAATCAGCCAATCACATGGCAGCAACATGGATGCATTTAGGCATCTAGATGTGGTGAAGACAACTTGTTTAAGTTCAAACCGAGCATCAGAATGTGGAAGAAAGTGGATTTAAGTGACTTTGAACGTGGAATGGTTGTTGGTGCCAGATGGGCTGGTCTGAGTATAGGGTTTATTCGATCTACGTCATCAATGTTTACGGCGGCCATTTTGTTGACATAGAAACCACGGCAACTGTCAGTCTGTCAAAAAAAAAAAAAAGCAAGGCATCGTCGGTATTATCGCTGTATTTATTTTTTTTTACCGGCGCAATGGTGTGTTGTGTAATACACGGCTGTTCTAACAACAGTAATAAGAATCCCGGAGTGAGTTTTTATGTAATACCGACTGTAAGAAAATGTGAAGGGAAGGAGACAGAGGAGTTGAGCCAGCGCAGGAGAGACTTGTGGCTAGCTAGAATAAATAGACTAAACTTTCAGCCAACTCCCCACAGCAAAGTCTGTTCTCATCATTTTGCCACAGGTAATGTTAGGGAAATATGCCTCACAGCAAGGTCTGTTCCCATCATTTTATCACATGTAGCTAGGCTAACGTTACAGTTTTTAGATAACTTAATGTTACTTCACAGCAAAGTCTGTCCCCATAATTTAACATATGGTTAGCTGTAATGTTAAGTGTAAGCAGTTGTTGAAACTGTTCTTTCAAATAGAGGAAGCTGCCATAAATTGAGACAATGATTAAATTTGTATTAATACGATATATTAGTATTAATACATTTTTATTAATACAATGTCCATTGTGGGCTTAAGTTAGCCAGATCCCCAAAACACAGTTTATACTAAGTTAAGTTAGTCTGGAGCCCTGACTTGTATTAGGTTGAGGGTGAACAGTCCCTTTTGTGTGGATTTCTTTTAGGTAAGCCATCAAATCTACATGACAGCACTCATCCTGATTGGGCCCACTCATTGAAGCTGGTGGGAGAGACAGGTCAGATAGGAAAGGCTGAGAGAGCAACAGACTTCCCAGAAAAGAGACCCAGAAAAGGATGTGTAATGGCTAGGTACAATAGAGTGCAGCAGCGAAGAACACAGGCATCAAGTTCAGGGAGTGTGGCACAGGAGCAAGACAGCCCAGGGATGAACAATACAGAGGCTTACAGTGAGGTTGTGGATGCTTTTGAGACTGTTGAGGAAGATGCGTGCACATCTGAAGTGTGCTCCAAAATACAAGCTGATCACCAGAGACTACTTACTGACAATATTACTCTGAAATGTCAGCTAGCCACAGAAAAGTTAAGCATGGACACACTTAGGCATGATGAGAAAAAAATCAGATTTTATACAGGTTTACCCAGTTTTGCTACATTAATGGTGCTCTATAATTTCATTGAAGGCTCCCTTACTGACAGCATTAAAACTTCACTAACCAAGTTTCAAAAACTTGTGTTGGTACTGATGAGACTCCGCCACAACTTCCCAGAACAGGACCTTGCCTACAGATTTGGCATTTCACAGTCTACCGTGTCCAAAACCTTTGTTTGTGTCATACATGTTTTGTATGTGAAACTTAAGAAGTTTATCTTTTGGCCAAGGAGAGATGAGCTTTTGAAGTCTATGCCAATAACCTTTCAACAACATTTTGGGTCGAGAGTGACAGTAATAATTGATTGTTTTGAAATTTTTTTAGAGAGACCTTCAAGTTTGACAGCACACAGTCTCACTTGGTCTTCATATAAACACCATAACACTATCAAATACCTCATAGGCATCACACCTCAAGGATCCATTTCTTTCCTCTCTAAGGCATGGGGAGGGCGCACTAGCGATAAACATGTCACAGAAAACTCAGGCTTACTCGAGCTACTTGGCAGACAGAGGTTTTAATATACAAGAGAGTGTAGGGTTAAAATGTGCAAAAGTTGTAACACCCAGTTATACTCGAGGAAAGCTACAGCTGTCTGCTCTTGAAGTTGAGGCCACCCGCAAAATCGCACATGTCCGCATACATGTAGAAAGAGTGATAGGATTGGTGCGCAATAAATACGGGATACTGTCAGAGAAGATTCCCATCTCCTACCTGGTGACATCAGGATCTGAGATAGCGGTTATCGATAAGATAACTACAGTGTGTTGTTGCCTTACCAACATGTGCTCCTCGGTTGTACCTTTTGATTAGATGTGTGTGGTTGTAAAACGGGTTGTTAAATGGATAGTTCACTTTAAAATGAAAACTGTCATCATATACTCACCTTCAAGTTGTTTCAGACCTGTATAAATATATTCCTTTCAAATTTGTACAGGATTGAGATAACTTGAGGATGAGTATATGATGACAATTTTCATTTTAAAGTGAACTATCCCTTTAATACATGTATTGTGTTACCTTAAGATCTTAATCACGAAAGTCAGGTTCAGTATGGGATAAGTCAAAGTTATTTTAATAGTCATCTTACATTTAAGCATTAGTCATTAGAAATGGTACTGAATTTCATATTTTTGTATAAAATGACAAAACACAATGAACTGTAAATACAAATACACATACAAATTATATTAAAAACCGGTTACGTTAACATCTTAATCATTAAAGTCAGGTTCAGTATGGAATAAGACAAAGTTATTTTAATAGTCATTTTACATTTTAGCATTAGTCATTAGAAATGGTACGGAATTTTTTTATTTTTTTTTTTTTTTTTTTTAAATTTTATGTTTTTTTATAGAATCAATGAACTGTAAATACAAATACACATACAAATTATAATAAAAACCTGTTACATCAGAATCCTCATTTCATGTGTGTGTCATACTTTACCATCACACTCCAGCTGTACACACCAAACAGTACCATTTGCTCCCCTTGTTAGGCATACGTTTCATGTACATTCATGAGAGATGGAACCATAATGAAGGCAGTCCTCACTGTGACAACGCACCACTTGGTCACGAACTTTGTATGGTTGCTTGCACACGCAGATGATGTCTGATGGGATTGGCTTTTCTCTGATTTCAGAGGGATCCACTTCAGTCACATCAGCTGTGTCAGTCGGCATTGCTGATGGACATGGCCTTGAGAAAAGCTTTTCTCTGATTTTATGGGGGAAGGGCTTTGGAAAAAAGATCCCTAGATTTTGACTTGATTACTTCCCAGAGTCCAATATCTGGTTCTATCCTCTCTATGTGTACATCATTTTCTGACCATACAACAATATCAGCAAACTCCTTATTGCATACAAGCATCTGTGTCTGGACCTGAAAAAAGTAGGCATGTGAATGTTTGAGCTGTAATTTGCCATTAGATTCCTCCAAACAGAATCTGCCATCAACACATTCTTTGAGGCTTATGCTATCATGTGCACAAAACGGACATTTAACCTCGACTACACCATCACCACAGCAGTCGCAATGTACTATCCCATCTGGTGTAGCACTTATGTGAGGCAGTTCTGGATTTATTACAAAACCACTTGTCTCACATCTGAAATTGGTGTGTGAATGCATTTTCTGATGATAACAAGTTAGTGCCTGTTGCTCATGATCACACCCCCAAGTGGTTGCTTTACTTGTAAAGCATGCGCTTAGAGGGTAACAAATATTTTTGATGAGGCTTTGTGATGGATTCTCAGGTGGTGTGGAACAAGCAGCTTTCATGCGTGAGGCCGTAATTCTGCCAGCCCTAAATCTATACCAGGCTTTACTTTTAGACTGTTCTCTTGTCTGCTGTTCTATTGTGTCAGCTTGACTTTGAGATATGTCAACTGTAATGTTACTACAGTGTAAGAGTAACAGTTCGCTTGTCATAGAAGTGCACTGTTCATCGAATAGCTCACTCAGGGGCTGGCCAGTATCAGTGTTCGGCACTGGAGCATAGAACTCTGCATAGTCTTTTATTACAGACAGCAAGACTGGTTTATCACCTGTAGCATGTAGCTGTCCCAGGAAAGTAGCGATCTCAGCATCTGTTGGCTCTGACACATCAGGTAGCTTTTGTTTGTCCTTGTATTGTATTGGTTTCCCTTCTGAAAATGTTGTGTCCAGTCTGTGTTTGAATGTAGCTTTTGAGTGAAAGTCAGTGTTTTCTACTTCAAGGTACTTTTCCTTTGGTTGTCCACTTGGGAGTAACCAATATGCAGGTTTTTCTGTCACAGTTTGGGACTCACGGAGCAAAACAGCTGCCTTGATGGCAAAAAGAACCGCTCCAACATGGCTACATGTCTCGCCTAATCCCGCCATGCAGGTGCAGTGTGCAGCCAATATAATGCCATCCTTCTGGGCAGTAACCCATGGGCGCAGAGGTGGGGCACTTAACTTCTGACTGTATTTAACCTATGAAAACACAAAAACACAGAATTGCATTCAAGATTTCAAACAAGATACATGCATGACATTAATTTTGTAATTGTGTGTATGGCAGCTTCTATTATTAACTTATGGCAAATTGGAGTTCAAACATTCACATGCCTAGGTTATAATTTTCACAAAACACAGTTTCAAAAGGTTTTCAGATATTGTGGTATAGTATCTGAAGCAGAAACAGAAAGAAAGTATAATCACAACAAACGCAATAGCTTCAGATGTTATTCTGCAGCCTGTTGCACCAGCTGTGTGTAGGTTCAAAGGTAGCTTAATTACAACGTAAATTATTACTAAGATGTGATTTATGCTTCACTAAAATAACATGTTGCACCACGGAGATAAGTTACAACATAACTCTGAGTAACAACTAGGGTCTGTGTAAATCATAAAATGTCAAAGAATTATACTCACCAATCCTAAAACAGCCGTTTTTATTCACTGTATGTTGTTTTGCACGTCAGTAATCCAGTAAAGACCACATTTATTGATATGACATTTCAATATCGATCTAGCTTACTACGATGTGCTACGATGCCAATTGGCTTATGCCAGCCAGAACGCTAATGATGATGGACCTCTATCTTTGACCTTTCATTGATTGCCTTATTTGTGACTTGAAGTTATGTCCCAAGTAATCGTGGTGTAACTAATTTTAGTAGCTGATGTAGTTACAAACTAAGTAGTAGTTACTAAGCCTCTAGCGTCGACTTTTAGATAAATTACACACAGCTGATGCTAACGTTAGCTACAGCAATGATCATCATCAAATCAAAAAAACATTTACATACCTCTGCGATCACGACGATGTTTGACGATGTCGTTGGTGGAACAAAAGTAAGAAGGCTGCTGACTTTGCCAGAGATGAAGTAGTTATATGACTCAAGTGACTTGAAGGTTTTCAGCTCCTGCAAGTGTATGCGGATACTGTATGCACGAGATAGTTGTAAATATCTGGATAAGTTACGGCTGGCAATAAGGACGGATCTTTACTTAAGGCTATTGGGTCTATTTGATATGGGTCCACACCAATCAAGCTTATCTTCTCTTTATATCGACGAGATGAAGCCATTAGGCTACTGCTCCCCTCAATTACAATCAGCGTGTGGCTAGGGGCAGGACAGATGTCATGTCAACAATATGGCCGCGGTTAGCTACTTCCGGTGTTTGCGAATAAGCCCTATTTCTGGGATTTTCACGCACAACCATCTCTAGGGTTTACAGAGAATGGTCAGAAAAAGAGAAAATATCCAGTGACCGGCAGTTGTGTGGATGAAAATGCCACTGATGTCAGAGGTCAGAGGTGAATGGGCAGACTGGTTAGAGATGATAGAAAGGCAACAGTAACGCAAATAACCACTCGTTACAACCAAGGTATGCAAAATACTATCTCTGAATGCACAACAAGACAAACCCTGAAGCAGATGGGCTACAGCAGCAGAAGACAACACCGTTCAGCTAAGAACAGGAAACAAATTGGACAATAGAAGATTGGAAAAACGTTGCCTGGTCTGATGAGTCTCAATTTCTGCTGCGACATTCAAATGGTAGGGTCAGAATTTGGCGTAAAGAACATGAAAGTATGGATCCATCCTGCCTTGTCTCAACGGTTCAGGCTGCTGGTGGTGGTGTAATGGTGTGGGGGATATTTTCTTGGCACACTTTGGGACCCTTAGTACCACTTGAGCATCGTTTAAATGCCATAGCCTACCTGAGTATTGTTGCTGACCATGTCCATCCCTTTATGACTACAGTGTACCCATCTTCTGATGTTTACTTCCAGCAGGATAATGCACCATGTCACAAAGCTCAAATCATCTCAGACTGGTTTCTTGAACATCACAATGAGTTTACTTTACTCAAATGGCCTCCACAGTCACCAGGTCTCAAACCAGTAGAGCAGCTTTGGGATGTGGTGGAACGGGAGATTCGCATCATGTATGTGCAGCCGACAAATCTGCAGCAATCGCATGATGCTATCATGTAAATATGGACCAAAATATATGAGGAATGTTTCCAACACATTGTTGAATCTATCCCATGAAGAATTAAGGCAGTTCTGAAGGCAAAAGGGGGACCAACCCAGTACTAGCAAGGTGTACCTAATAATGTAGCCAGTGACTGTGTGTGTGTGTGTGTGTGTGTGTGTGTGTAATTATATATATATATATATATATATATATATATATATATATATATATATATATATATATATATATATTCAAGGGTATAAATATACATATACATATATATATATATCTGAAATAATTTGTGTTTTTGTGTGCTTTATTTGTTTATCTTTTTGATGAAATGTGTGTGTGTTTGTGTGTGTGTTTAGAACAGCATGCTTGTTAGACTATGATGGCATTTAATCCATATAATATATAATAAAATGGCACAATCCATATAATAACACCTGATTGACTAACCACTGAAAACTTGCAGGTACATTGTGAAATTCCATAATCCAAGTTTAAAGTCAAATAAAATTGATTTAATATGTTTAATAGTGCTGACATTTCTATAAATATTACTGGTATTTTTTCAGAGCCATTTGTTACTAGCTACTGTCACTTAAAAACAAGTGTTACATGTTGCTTGTGTGTGCTCTACTGCTGTTTGGTGTCATTTATAGAATTCCTGCACTTAGATCCATGTTTCTGTCTGCCTTCTCTGCCTGCTACATTGCAATAAGAACTGCTAAAAAAATAAAAAAAATTCTCATGATAAAAGTGACTGTTTTCACAGCGTGGTAAATTACTCTCAGTGGAGGTTATCAAGATTTACATATTCAGTGATAAGTACTGAGTTTGACGCATGAGGAAGTGAATGTATTTGCATATTATTTGCCCTGTGCTGAAGCATCCGTCAGCAAAGCAGCTATTCTTGTTGCATCAAACTATACCCGAGTTACTGCTGAAAGAACAGCAAATGGACAGACCACTGCTTTGCTGTCATTATAATCTAAACTATGCTTAAGACTATATTTGAAGAGTAATATGGTATGCAAAACTACAGGTGAAACTAACCACTCTTGAGTTTATTTGCATTTTACTTAAATAGCTGATTTTTAAGAGGGAGTTTCAAGTAGCTGTTTATGTTTTAAATGCATTGAAACTCCCTACATTATACCTGACATATGAAACCCTGGTTTGATAAAAGGACCTAAATCTTCAAATTATTGTAGCAGATACACTATAATTTCACTCGCTGCTTCTTCCACAAATGGTAATACAGTACACAGTTTCCTCATGGCAACATGTGGCAAACTTTGGACTGCTGCAGAATTAACAACAAACTGTTCATCAGGTTCATGATGCAATGCTATTGGGTAGACACCATATAAGTACTTACACCTGTCAAATAACAAACTGTGTGATACACCCTGTCATTCATAGCAATAAAAGCAGTTTAAATCCACTCTCAGTGTTTGAAATTTCAGAATCTGTCAAACAGTTTGTCCAAATTGCTTTAGCTAGACAAAAGTAAAAATGCACATGAAACAGCACTGGGCGAAAGAACATCAGATTGCGATGGAGTTAAAGGATGATGTTAATTGCCTGTAATTACAGTCTCCAGGTCCACCAAGCAGTAGCAAAATGTAAACCTGACTAAACTTGACTTAACCTGTGGAAAAAAACTACTTGTCACAATGCAGCTTTTGCATGGGGGGGTTAAAGTGAACCTATTATGGGTAATGAAAGGTTCATATTTTGGTTTTGAGAGTCCCCAACAACAGGTTGACATGCATGCAAGGTCAAAAAACACTTTCATTGCCTTATGGTATGCATTTACTTTTACCCATTTGCTCAATGACTCCCAAACGATTCGTTTAACGATTCATTTTTCCAAACCCCTCCTTTGCGTGACGCTAATCTGCTGTGATTGGTCCGACTGGTCTCATTTTCATTTCATGCCTGTATTGCCTGATAAAGCAGCATTTGTGAGAGCAGTGCTGTGTGTACAGCGTTACCGGGGAAACCACTATTTTGCCGCTCCAAAAGCGGCACCTAGTGGCAAAGAACGAATTTGCATTTTCATTCAGACCATTCCGAAAAGACCAACAAGTTGACAGGCAATATGCTAATGTTTCATATTGATGTTAACATGAAACTGCTTGAGATTCCTTTTAAAAACAACTCGTTTTAATGATTCAGAGTGGACTCTTTCTTTTGAGAGACAATAACATTTATACACGGTGCACTTTTCAGATTTTAAACTTGCCAGGATGTTTTGATTCACTTAGAGCTGTGTTACACACTGCATGAAAGGTAATTTTAAAAAATCCATAATATGGGCAATTTAATACCACCAGGGTAGACCTACAATTCACTGTGAGCTTTCTTGGACAATTCACTATAAGTCTTATTCTTACTATTGCTAAATTGGACCTCCTTGTACATCAGGGTTTCTGAATGCCACAAAATGAAAAACACTAACATGCAACATAAAAACATTAACATTCAGTCACAGTAGATTCCTTTATGAGAGTTAAAATTATATAACTTTGACCTATGAGGTAAATATTTATTAATTGTATTAACCCTCTGGAGTCGATTAACGCGTATACGCGTTTTGGGGTATTTTCTCCTGATAACCCCGAAAAGAACTTAAATTACACTTTCAGTTTTGATCGTACAGATAAGAGCAATACATCAATCGAATCTGTAAAGGGTCTACTTTTTTTTTGTATACAGACATAATAACAACAAAACTTTGTGCACTTATAAAATAAAGATAACAAACAAGGAGTGCTGTCTGCAGCCTTTGTCTGCGCTGATCTTCAGATACAAATACGTCATTAAAATGAACTGTAACTCAGTGAATACTCAACGAAGAGACATGAGAGAGATATCTATAGAAAGCCTGACATGTCTACTTTTAAACTAAACAAGTGCTGCTGAAAACAAATATTCTGTGATAAAGTAATCCATATGAAAACAACGCGATGTGCGTTTTTCACGTCTCACTTCATTATCTTCTAATGCGACCACGCCCCCGCGCCGAGCGCGCTTTTGAGATTCAAATGTTTCACTGAAGCGCGCGGCTTTTGAATACGCCCACACAACAGAAGACAACGCAGCGAGACTGTTCTTCAAGTTTTTATTATTTTACTGTTTGCTTCGCGATGAGAGGAATAAGACATAATTCACCCCAAAAAGATGTGATGTGGTTGAGGATTTGAGATTTGGATTTCCTCAGAAAAAAGAATGAAGCACTTTATTCAGCAGAGTTCATAAACATGAGTAAGTCTCTTTTTATTTATTTATATACTTGTACTAGTTTTCACATAACGTGTAAACATTTTTCTAGTTAGACTTTTTCCAAAGACTTTTTCCATACTATAATTCCTGACTAAATGTATAATCAAGTGAAATATTATGAAGTTTCAATAACAATATACACCACTATACCATTCAAAAGCTTAATGTAAATAATATAAATGTAACAATAAATGTAACTGTAACAAATGTAACAATCATTGCTGTTCTTTCAATTTATCCCCCCTAAAAAACCTAAAAAAAAATATTCTCAGCTCTTTTCAACATTAATAATAATAATAATAATAATAATAATAATAATGATGATGATGATAATAATAACAATAAATGTTTTTTTGTAGAAAATAAGATTGTTAAAAGGATTTCTGAAGGACTGTGTGACTGGAGTAATGATGCAAAAAATTCAGTTTGAAAGTCAGCTTTGATTTTTCCTAATAAACTGTTTAACTGCACTCACAAGTGAATATTAAATTATGTTGTGGGATAATTAAATGTATTCTAAATAAACTACAAACATAAAATTATATAGATTTATTTTGTCCTCACATTCTTTCTTGTAACTCATCCCTCTCAGTGACACAGCTGACTGAATGGCTCATTATGCAGCTCATTATGCAGGCCTTTGTCTTCTCAGGTGTGAATTCATGATAGTTGACGCCTACTCGCATATGACTTTTACCAACAAAAACTGTCTTAGAAAATTTAAATCAATATATCGTTTTCTGTAAGTGAGTAAACAAGATGATTTACACATCATTTAGAAAAAAAAAATTCTAGGCTACAAGCTCCAGTTCTCAAAATTCCTGGGAACCAATTTTCTGTATGTGTTTTTATTGCCTTTTTCAAGTGATTTTAACATTTTTAGTTTTTCACTAACCACGCATAACATTTTGTTTTCTCAAAAACACAATCATGTACATACATGCTGCTCACATATTATTATAGCCTAGTTTGTGCTGATTACAGTGAGATTAGACTTTAGCCATTTAGATATTTATAAGAAACTGAAAAAAGCACAAATGTCAGGGCATGACAAAACTTCTCCAGGCCCCAAAAATACCCTTAGACTCCAGAGGGTTAATTTTTAAAAATTAAATAACTTTGAGGTGTGAGGTGATGATTTAATTTTGGCTTAACCCTCTGGGGTCGACAAACGAGGATACGCGTTTTGTGGCATCTTCTCCTGATAACACCGAAAAGAACTTAAATTACACTTTCAGTTTTGATCGAACAGATAAGAGCAATACATCAATCGAATCTGTAAAGGGTCAACTTTTATTTGTATACATGCATAATAACAACAAAACTTTGTGAATTTACAAAATAAAGAAAACAAACAGGGTGCGCTGTCTGCCGCCTTGGTTCTGCGTGATCTTCATTTAGAAACGCGTCATTAATTAAAGGCAAAACGTTGGTAGCCCTTGTGGCAACCAGTAAGAGTGCACTATATCAGCATGGTGATTCAGCAGTAAGCATGATGCTGCAGACCATGTATGGTAATCACAGCCATATATAGAGCCATATCTATGGTGCCCAGGAGCTGACATGGTCAGTTCACTTAGTTTTGTCGTGGCCACGATATAACTCATGAGAACGTGATAATATGTTGTGGCCATGAGATATTAATTTGTGGGAACGTCATATTAACTCGCGGGAACATGATATTATGTCTTGGCCATAAGATCAGTTTGTTGAGGTAATGACATCCTTATGTTGTGACCTCGAGATGCTATGTAGAGGGAACGACATCCATTTCACATGGCCACGACAACTTATGTTGAGGGAGCGACATATTTTTCTTGTGGCCATGAGTTTAATGCGTAAACAAACCTGCGTGACCAAAAATATAACCAATTATAATAGGCTAATTAAAAAAAAATATATATATAATAATAATAATATACAAATATTATGGGGAAAAGACGATCAGTTTATGGACTTACAAGACTGTAGAATGGATAAAAATGTTTTCTTGTGGGCTTATTTTATATTATGCACTTTATGTTACATCTATTCATTCATCCACAAGAAAAATGTGTCGTTCCCTCAACATAGCATCTTGAGGCCAAAATAAGGATGATGTTACCTCGACAAAATGTTAATATGTCCATAAATTAATATCTCGTGGCAACAACTTATCACGTTCCCATTAGTTATTATGTCGTGGCCACGACAAAACGAAGTGAACTGACCATGTCCGCTCCCGGGCACCGTACATATCACATGGCTATGAGTGTGATATTATCTTTTTATACAACAGCTCGATAACACAATTATGTAAATAAATAAGAAGCAACCATAGAGTGTCTTAAAGGGGTCATCGGATTCTAAATGCACCTTTACAAGTTGTTCGAACTGAAATGTGTGTTGGCAGTGTGTGTACACAACCAACCTATAATGTTAAAAGTCCACCCAGTGTTTTTTTTTTCTCATTAAATCATTTCCCCTTTCTCAAATCGAGCTGATCTCAGATGCTTGTTTGTGTGACGTCACACAGACAGGCCCCTCCCACGATAACTGGATTGACAGTGGAGTTTAAGCACAGACTGGACTGGCATCTTACCTTAGACCCACCCTGAGTGAGCTCTCATCAGTCCGCCATTGTTTGACCGCCGGAGCAGATGTAGACAAGAATGTCTCCTAAGCGATTGAGGTGTTCTGTTGTTGGATGTAATTAATGAAAATAGCAGTCATCATTTACTCCTGACATCTGAGCCACTGAAGACGCGGTGGATTACTTGTTTTTGAAGGGAATGCTCCCCGAGCTACCTAAATGCATCTATGTTCGCGCGAATCATTCGTGATCCAGCTTCACCAACAGAAGTAAGTAAGAAGTAAGTTTTTTAATTAATCCTTGCAAATCACCTTTCCTAATAATGTGCTCATTAGCAAGTTTCACGATGAATGTGGCTAAAGTAAATAGTCTCTCAGAGAGCGGCGGGGTCAGCGAAGCTCATTTGCATGTAAAGGAAAATGCTACAAAATGGCTTGCTCTGAAAAGTGCTGTTTTTGACGGGCCGAAAAAAGTTTTTTTTTTACGCTACCATTGAAAGATTTTAACCAAACTATGTTAAAGACTTTTCATTAATAAGACCCTAAAGAATCATATCAGCTTGTGGAAAATGGGCATCCGATGACCCCTTTAAAATTTGTGTGCAGAACCACTTCTTTCAGCCAATAGGGTTACCTAATTCAAATTATGTACAGTTTAATTCTAAATAAATAAATAATAATAATGTGATAAATTTTAAATTTTCATGACACTGGGCCAAACTTTTATGTAAATATGTTAAAAGTTCTGTAAATATTCAAACATTTATATTAGTAATATATTGGGGATCAAATCTACATTCTTTTTGTTGCCAATCCAATTCCAAAACTTCCAAAACTTTTTTACCTTTGTGTACAATCTCTGCCACAGCCAGTTGATAGTCCTGGGGCTCCTGCTCGCTGGAGATTTGGAGACACTGCTCTCCCTTCAGTGGAACCAGCTCTAGCAGAGGATCCAAGCTTTCTACTCCACACAAGAGAATCACCACACTCTTCTCTGGTCGCAATACACGAGCCAGAAAGAACCGCCGGAGCTGGCATAGCCCCTCCAGCATGCCACGCGACAGGATAAGCAGCTTACATTTGTATCCACCAAGTCGCAGGAAGTCATCCCGGTGACTGGTCACCAAAGCAATATCATAACAACAGATGCCAGCCTCAGGAATGGGGCCTACCAGATGGAAGTGCAGGTAGGATGCCCACTGCTCAGCCTCTGCCTCATAGATGATCAGGAGATCTTTAGCTAAAAATGGAAAATTATCTAAGTTTATTGTTTACTTTGTTATTATGTAAAATATTCCATCATATTGTGATTTCTGTTCTAGTTAGTAATGCACTATAGCCTACTTTTTCAAGACAAAACTTAAGTGCATAACTCATCCCACAATGTTTATATCATTGTCATGAATGGATTGTTAAATTCTTATAGAGGAGAGGTCTGGTATGACTTTTAAAAGCCTTGGGGCCCATAGCGCCCATGTTGACACAAGGATTGGCTCATTTAAAGGGGTCATATGATGTATTTGGTGTAATGCAATGTGTTTATGCGGTTTAAGTTTAAAAAAACACATTATTTTCCACATAATATACACATTATTGTTGCTCATCTATGCCCCACCTTTCCGAAACGCGTCGATTTTTACAAAGCTCATCATTCTGAAAAGTGAGGTGTACGCTGATTGGCCAGCTATTCAATGCGTTGTGATTGGCCGAATACCTCAATCGTTTGACGGAAATGCTATGCCCCTTAACATACTGTGATGCCATCTCCTGACATGGCAAGATGAAACCAATAAAACCCATTTCAAATAAGGCATTTGTTGCATCCAGTGGGGTCATAATTACTGATTATAATGACTCATACTGTGTTTTTACTTGTTGCATTGCGTATCGCGCCGCATAACATAAAACCATGTCTGCATTTGTTATTAGAAAAAACGACAAACAAGCGCTACTCTACACTACTTAAAACTTGCGTTTGAATCATCAGAGGCAAATTCTTTAAATATAAAAAATTTACTTACAGGCTGTGAGTCAGAAGTGCCAGACTGTCCTTGCAAAGTTGGAACTGCCCCACTTTATAGAACAGCCTTTGATCACAGACTCATCGTAGGCTGGTCTGTAGGTTCAGGAAACAGTCCTACATAAAATGTGTCAAACAGCATCACACACTGCGGACTTGAGTGAGGAACGGCCAGTGGACTTGAGGCAACCACATGTGATGACCCTGGGCTGGACTCCGCTTCGTCCATGGCGCAAAGTTGATGTATTTCCTCAGCGACCAGCACGGATCACTTCTAGGCATGACAAAGCGGATATTGTCCTCTTTTGGAAGGCCAAACAAAGTAATTTTGCTTTCACAACGAAACACACAGCATCTCCAAAACATGGCGGCTGTGTCAACAACAATACTATAGCGAGGATAAAAGTTACGCCTTCTTTCTTTGCATGAACATTTGGGCGGTGTTATGCAAATCTTCCCACACAGTGACATGGACATGTGGGGGTGTGTTTAAACGTGGCATTTTAGGAGGGCGTGGACAAGTCTTAACTTTTATAAAGAATATCTCTTTGGATTTGAGACTTTAGTCTTTTCATCATTACAGATCTTCTTTATGCACCAAGGGCTTGTAACACTCCAAAGAGAAACGAAAAATTAAAACCACATCATATGACCCCTTTAATTCAGTCAGCCAAGCACTCTGGAAGTATCACCCTGGCATCTTGCCAAACCCTAGCAACCGTATACCAACATGTACAAGCCATATCTTAGCAACAAGCTTTGGGTGACATGGGTGTTGGCTCTGTTGTAAACACTCAGAACAATGTAGCAACTGCCTAGTGCCAAGTGTTGCCATGGCAAGCACCACTTACATTTAGTTTTACATTTCTTCCTCATTTCTTCTTTTGAATATTTTTTTTTTTAATTTAAAATAACTTTACCTAGTTTAAGTAAGTTATTTATGTTTTTATAAAGTTCTTTAACTATTAACTATTTTGTAACTCACTTAGACATTTAAGATACAGTTAGATTCCACAGTTTTAATATAATACAATTTAAAATGTAATCAACTTTTAAAATTTACTTACAAGCAAATTGTACTTAAATTTGGGAATGCGTAGTGAAGCTGTTTAATTTTAACTATTTATACTTGGTTTCATCTATATCAGAGTTTAAAATATGTTCAGATAAAGCAAATGCCACATTTATTCTTTAGTTGTAAAGCATGTACCATCTGTACAAAACATCTTGTGAGTCAACACACATTTACAACATATTTAAAGTTGGTAATTTAACAGAACAACTAAGTTAAAGACTCAAATACAATAAAGAAACAAAGGTAAACTTACATGTATTGCTCATGTCTCTGTTCTGATGTGTGCTGCTATGTCCTATGACAGGGAGGGTGTTTGATCAAACAACAGCACTTTGTACACTCTGACCAATCTCTCCACGGTCTGCTAGTTTCCGTGTCATGGAGGCACCTGTGTCTGAATGGTGAAGATTTCCTTTTACATGCATATTTATTTGAATATGGGAAGTGAAGTTGATTATTTTAATGTGCAGTTTTTATGCTAATCAATATAAATTATATTTAAAAATGTTCAGTCTCCATATTTGAATATTTTATAGAGCTTTGAAAGAAAGTATAATGAGAAGGAGGGAGGGAGGGAGGGAGGGAGAGAGGGGGAGGGAGGAGGGAGGGAGAGAGGGGGAGGGAGGAGGGAGGGAGGGAGGGGGAGGGGAGAGGGAGAGAGGGAGGGGGGGGAGGGAGGGGGAGAGAGGATTAAACAACCTTTATTAAATTATCATTTATATCTCACACACATTCACAATAATACTAAATAAAAATAATAAATAAAACACATAAAACATTAAATATTCAAAACCAACTGACCCTCAAAGACCTCACATACGATATCTTTACAACACCAAATATCACAAAAAAATCATTTTTCACCAGTTTGTAGTACGCAAATTCATAGTAGTTATCATAGTATTCATCAGTAGCTATCTCCCCGTGAATAAGCCTCCACTGTAGATCCGCAGTGCACTTCTCTATAGGAGGCTTATACAGGGCTCTCCACCTGTCCCTCACGAGGAAGTCTGGTCCTAACAAACTTGGCCACTTTGAAGCTTTTATTCTCTTGAGAAAAACTTGATGTGTGACTTTTACTGAAGAATAGTAAATCGCTTTCTTTGACGTGCCCCAGTGTGCCCCACTCCAAAAAAAGTTCACAATTGTCCTTTGTATTTTACGAACCAACTCCAGTGGAGGCTCCATAACAGTCATTTTATGCCACAATGTCGAGGCCGCCAAGTTGTTAATGACCAAGACTCGCCCTCTGTACGACAATTGTGGTAATAGCCACATCGCTTGTTTGTTTACTATGTTGAGACGTGCTGTGTTTGGTCTCGTACTCTATCGCATATGTTGTCAGTGTCGTGCGCTTGCTTAGACCTTTGTTGTGATAAACAGTAAAGTGTGTTCAAGCGCTAGCAAAAGAGAGTGTAAAGAAATACCCTTTGAGAGAAGCAGTTAAATCAGCGGAAGTTAAAAGCAGATCGTAAGTGTATTTATTTCTTGTCTCATTAGTGTTTAGCGCAGTTGTCGTTGCTAGGAAACACTTGTTTGTTTAGTGTGTTGAGACGTGCTGCGTTTGGTCTCATACTCTATCGCATACGTTGTCATCAACGTAAATTTTTTAAATTATTTATTATTATTTATTATTATTATTTAACCAATTATTACTATGTGTTTCCAGATCCCTACTATCACTACCACTCGCAAACCTTGCATCACACAATGTAGGCAGCGCAATCCTAACAACCTGCACACTCTGCCTATGTCTGCTAATACACTATCTTTTTCTATTGGTCTCTGGAATTGCCAGTCTGCTGTAAACAAAGCTGATTTCATTACTTCTATTATTAGTCATTCAAAGCTTAATCTCATGGCCCTGACAGAGACCTGGATCAAACCAGAGGACACTGCTACACCTGCAGCCCTCTCCAATAATTTCTCATTTTCCCATTCCCCCTGATTGACTGGAATAGGTGTAGGTACTGGTCTGCTCATCTCTAATGATTGGAAATTTAATCCTTTACTATCTTTGGGTATCAACAGTTCCTTTGAATCTCATTCCGTTACTGTTACCTACCCTCTTAAAATACATTTTGTAGTTGTCTATCGACCCCCAGGACCACTAGGTAACTTTTTGGATGAATTAGATGTGCTGCTCTCAACCTTTCCTGAGGATGGTGCTCCCCTAGTTATGCTTGGAGATTTCAACATCCACCTAGATAAACCTCTATCTGCTGACTTCCACACTCTGCTTGCCTCTTTTGATCTCAACCGAGTGTCAACTACTGCTACTCACAAATCAGGCAAACCAACTGGACCTTATTTACACACGACACTGCTCCACTGATCATGTACTGGTTACTCAACTGCACACCTCAGATCACTTCCTCCTCACTTTTAACCTCATCATGGTTCCTGACACATCACTTACCCCTCCACATGTCATCTTTCGACGTAACCTACGCTCACTCTCACCCTCCCGGCTATCTGCATCTTCGCTTCCTTCCCCTAAACTGTTAGCATCTTTTGATGCTAACAGTGCTACTGATACTTTCTGCTCCACTCTTACATCTTGTTTAGACACTGTTTGCCCCTTGTCTTCCAGGCCAGCCCGTACCACCCCTTCAGCCCCTTGGTTATCTGATGTTCTACGCGAACACCGTTCTAAGCTTAGAGCTGCTGAAAGGGTGTGGCGCAAATCCAAAAAAAATACTACTGACCTTAATGTGTATCAGTCACTCCTCTCTTCCTTTTCTGCTAATGTCTCCACTGCTAAAAAGACATACTACCATAACAAATTAACAATTCGTCTAACTCTCGCATGCTTTTTAAAACATTTTCCATGCTCCTTTGCCCTCCTCCTCCCCCTCCTGCTTCATCTCTAATAGCTGACGACTTTGCCACGTTTTTCATTAATAAAATTAAAAACATCAGTGCACATTTTCCACACCACAATCCATAAAGCACATCTCACCAGCAAACATAGACTCATTCACATCCTTCTCTTCACTCTCTGAGGCAGAAGTCTCCAAACTCATCCTTTCTAATCATCCTACTACTTGTCCGCTTGATCCTATTCCATTTCATCTCCTTCAAGCCATTTCTCCTGCAGATGTACCTGTACTCACTCACAACATTAACACATCCCTTCATACAGGTGTTTTCCCCTCATCATTTAGACAGGCTCGTATAACTCCATTCCTTAAGAAACCCACCCTCAACCCATCTCTTTTAGAGAACTACAGACCAGTTTTCCTTCTTCCTTTCATTGCAAAAACACTTGAACGAGCTGTATTCAACCAAGTCTCTACCTTTCTCACACAGAACAACCTCCTTGACAGCAACCAATCTGGCTTCAGAAGTGGACATTCAACTGAGATTGCCTTGCTCTCAGTTGTTGAAGCCCTAAGACTGGCAAGAGCGGAATCCAAATCTTCAATACTTATCTTGCTTGATCTATCTGCTGATTTTGACACAGTTATCCACCAGATCCTCCTGTCAACCCTACTGACAAAGGGCATCTCAGGAACCGCACTCCAGTGGTCTTACGTTTGAGTCTTACCTATCAGATAGGTCCTTCAAAGTATCTTGGAGAGGTGAGGTGTCCAAGTCGCAACATCTAACTACTGGGGTGCCTCAAGGCTCAATTCTTGGACCACTTCTCTTCTCTGTCTACATAGCATCATCAGGTTCTGTCATTCAGAAACATGGCTTTTCATACCATTGCTATGCTGATGACACTCAACTCTACCTCTCATTCCATCTTGATGATCCATCGGTAGCTGCTCGCATCTCAGCTTGTCTAACAGACATTTCTTGCTGGATAAAGGACCATCACCTTCAACTCAACCTTGCCAAGACAGAACTGCTTGTGGTTCCAGCAAACCCATTGTTTCATCACAATTTCACCATCAAGTTAGGCACATCAACCATAACTCCTTCAAAAACAGCCAGAAACCTTGGAGTTATGATTAATGATCAGCTAACTTTCTCAGACCACATTGCTAAAACTGTCCGGTCCTGCAGATTCGCTTTATTCAACATTAAGAAGATCAGACCCTTTCTTTCGGAACATGCTGCACAACTCCTTGTTCAAGCTCTTGTTCTATCCAGGCTAGACTATTGCAACGCTGTCTTGACAGGTCTTCCAGCCAGTTCTATCAAACCTTTACAATTAATCCAGAACACGGCAGCAAGATTAATTTTTAATGAGCCGAAAAGAATACACGTCACACCTCTGTTTATCAATTTGCACTGACTACCGCTTCTCTTCTCCATCTACATGACGTCATTAGGATCTGTCATTCAGAAGCATGGCTTTTCCTTTCACTGCTACGCTGATGACACTCAACTCTACTTCTCATTCCAACCAGATGACCCGACGGTAGTTGGTCACATTTCAGCCTGTCTGAGTGAAATTTCTAGCTGGATGAATGACCATCACCTTCAGATCAACCTTACTAAGACTGAACTGCTGGTGGTTCCAGCTAACCCATCGTTTCATCACAACTTCTCTATACAGCTGGGTTCGTCAACCATAACTCCTTCCAGGACAGCCAGAAACCTAGGAGTTGTGATGGATCATCAGTTAAGCTTCACAGACCATATTGCTACAACGACCCGGTCCTGCAGATTTGCCTTATACAACATTAGGAAGATTAGACCCTTCCTGTCAGAGCAAGCCACCCAACTTCTTGTCCAGGCTCTTGTTCTCTCCAGACTGGACTATTGCAATGCTCTCCTGGCTGGCCTTCCTGCATGTACTATTAAGCCTCTACAACTGATCCAGAATGCAGCAGCGAGGGTTGTCTTCAATGAGCCAAAAACAGCTCATGTTACTCCTCTCCTCATCAGGTTACACTGGCTACCATTAGCCGCTCGCATCAAATTCAAGGTACTGATGCTTGCCTACAAAACGACAACTGGCACGGCGCCAACTTACCTAAACTCACTAGTTCAATCTTATGCACCCTCCAGAAGTTTGCGCTCTGCAAGTGAACGATGCCTTGTGGTGCCATCCCAAAGAGGTTCAAAATCACTCTCACTGACTTTTTCCTGGACTGCTCCCAGCTGGTGGAATGACCTCCCGATCTCAATTCGAACAGCTGAGTCGTTACTCATTTTCAAAAAACATCTAAAGGCTTACTTCATAGCCTGAGGGACAGTATGTAAGCGCCTCATTTCTATCTATCTATTTTCTTGTCTATCATATAAAAAAAAAAAAAAAAAAAAACCCTGGCTACGTGTCCTGTACTAGTCTAACTGAGACTTGTCATAGCACTTGTATACCGTTGTTGTTCTCTCGTTGATCTGATTGTTTCTACTGTTCTCATTTGTAAGTCGCTTTGGATAAAAGCGTCTGCTAAATGATTAAATGTAAATGTAAATGTAAATGTACCAATAGCTGCTCGCATAAAATTCAAGGCATTGATGTTTGCATACAAAATCACCACTGGCTCTGCACCCCTTTACCTAAATTCATTACTTCAGACTTTTGTGCCCTCTAGAAGCTTGCGTTCTGCAAGTGAACGTCGCTTGATTGTGCCATCCCAAAGAAGCACAAAGTCACTTTTACGGACTTTTAAATTAAATGTTCCCTCCTGGTCGAATGACCTGCCCAACTCAATCCGAGCAGCTGAGTCCTTAGCCATCTTTAAGAATCGGCTTAAAAACACATCTCTTCCATCTTTATTTGACCCTCTAACTTTTTCACTCACTATTCTAATTCTATTTTTTTTTTTTTAAATAAATCTAACTACCTTTTTAATCTTTTTGTATTCTATCTATTTTCTTTTCATTTATTATACAATTATAAAAAAAGACCTCTTACACTAGCTTGCTCTGTTCTTTTTCTGTTCTATCTGTTTTCTTTTTATTTATTATATTATTTAAAACCCCTTGCTACGTAACCTGCGTTTAGGTTATCTGAGACTTGTTATAGCACTTATATATCATTGCTCTTTTGTTGTTTTTGATTGCTTCCATTGTCCTCATTTGTAAGTCGCTTTGGATAAAAGCGTCTGCTAAATGACTACATGTAATGTAAATGTAATAGCCAGGTCCATTTAGACAATCATGCTATCCCTTTCTCCAGCAATCCCTCCCAGTTTCTCATCTGAAAATTTTCATTCCCTAAAAAAAATACCTAATGTTTTTATCCCCTCTCTACCCCAAAGTAAACCACATGGTAGTTTTGGAGGTCCTACTTCTTCCCAGTTACCAATAATAAATCCCTCACTTTTCCCCCAATTCACTTTGGCTGAGGATGCTTTTTCATATTTCCCGATAATTTCTGTTAAAACTTTCACATCATTTTGACCTTTTATAAACACTGTGACATCATCAGCATATACTGACAGGGACACTTTAAAGGTACTCTTTAAATCTGGAAGTGAAATACCAATTAGTTCTTTCCTTAATCTGCAAAAAAATGGTTTGATTACTAGACTATATAACTGTCCAGAAAGTGGACAGCCTTGCCTGATACCCCTGGGCATCATGATAGGTGCACTCAATCCACCTCCAACTTTAACCATAACAAATGCATTAGAATACAACAATTTTATATAAGATATATAAATTTATCCCCAAAACCAAATTCTCTTAATACAGTAAAAAGATATTTATGATCAACTTGGTCAAACGCTTTTTCTTGGTCAAGCGAAAGAATCCCCAAATTAAGACTATTCCTTTTACTAAAATCAATCACATCATGCAATAAAAATAAATTATCCATAATTTTTCTATCTGGTATACAAGAAGACTGGTCTCTATGAACTCATTCATATAAATATTTTTTAAGTCTATTTGCTAGTACCTTTGAGAATATTTTGTAGTCTAAACATAGCAACGACACTGGTCTCCAGTTTTTTAATAGTCCCAAATCTCCTTTCTTAGGAATTAAAGATAGAGCTGCTCTGCAACAACTTGTGGGTAATGTCTTTCTTTCGATGCAATCTATCAACAGTTCATTTAAATCATGACCAAGTAAATCCCAGAAAGCCTGATAGAACTCCACAGGTATACCGTCCACTCCTGGAGATCTTCCAGGGGATAATTGTCTCATTGCATCAGTAAGCTCTTGCAAAGTTATTTGTTCATCCAGCGATTCTCTTTGTTCATCTCTCAACTGAGGCAGATCACAAAGCAAATCATCCACACTTCCAGAGTCACAACTCTGAGCATTATATAATTAAGAATAAAAGTCTATTGTCATTTCTCTCATTTCCAGAGGGTCAGAAGTTATAGTTCCATTCGGACGTCTTATATGACACAACTGTTTTTGTAAAAAACTTTTCTTTTCCAAATTAAAAAAATAGGCGCTAGGAGCATCCATATCTGTGATGGAGCAAATTCTTGATCTTATGAGTGCTCCTTTTACCTTTTACCTTTTTTTTCTTATTTAGACTTTCATTATTTACCATTCCCTTATTATTTAACATGTCTTTTTCCATAGATACAATGTCTCTTTGTAAACTTTCCACTGTTGTTAATCATTACAGTAGTATGTGTAGTATAGTTTTGACAAAAAATTCTGATGTTAGCTTTACCTACATCCCACCATTGACAATTTTCAAAATGGTCTTTAAGTTTCCACCTATCCCAGAAACCCTTAAACTTTTCACAGAAACTGACATCCTGTAATAATTTGACATTAAAATGCCAAAAATAACAAGGTTTAACCACTTTCTTTAAATTAAAATCAAAAGTAATCATATGGTGATCTGAAAAACCATTAGGCAAGATGGATACATTCATTACCTTATTATTCCAAATCTTCCCCAAATAAAATCTAACCGAGCACCACTAACTTGATTATCTGATGCCTTTAACCATGCATATTGTCTAACTCCTATGTTCCTACTTCTCCACAAATCTATTAAACCAAACTCATTTATAATTTTTAACAATTGAATGCTTGACTGATTATGTGGCTCCTCTCCATTCCTATCAATTATAAAATTAGTTGTGCAGTTCCAATCACCTCCAATTATCATGCACACAGTATCATCAATTTTTTGAATAACTGTTCTCAATTCCATAAAAAAACACAAGCTCATGTCCATTATTAGGAGCATATACATTAATTAAAACAAATATAGTTCCTTCAAACTCTACTTTAATTAAAAGTGTTCTACCTTTTACAATTATTACAATTAGAATATTTACATTTAGATTTTTGGAAAAAAGAATAGCTACCCGAGCACTTGTATTTGTACCATGGCTAAGAGCATATTTCCCTTCCCGCCACATACCCCACCGAGTCTCATTATCATTACTTGTATGTGTTTCTTGCAAAAAGACTATATCAATTCCTTTAACAAACTCTAAGATCATGGCTAATTTATTCCGATCTCTACCCCCATTTATATTTAAGGAACCGAATTTTAAAAGTTCCTTAGAAAAATGAGAATAAAGAAAAACAAATGTGAATAGACACAATAAATAAAGTATGAAATTCACCCTGTGCATTCGAGCATCCTACTTTTGCAAAGCTCTTTTTTTTTTCGTAATTTAGCATTCTAAATATAGACTTTTGTCATTGGTGTATCAAGCGGTGAAACAATAACAAATTCGCCACCTAGGCAAGGCAAGTTTATTTATATATTTCATTTCATACACAATGGTAATTCAAAGTGCTTTACATAAAAGAAAGTAAAATAATCATGAAGAAAAATAATAATAAAAAAAAACAAGCAATTTTAAAACTTATTTAAAAATTGACTTATTTAAAATTAATTTAAAACAGTTAAAAATAGAAAATGATTTTACATAAAATACAGTGAATACGTAAAATACAGTGCAATCAGTTCGGACATCGCACAGAGCTCATTCAATAAATGCACAGTTAAACAGATGAGTTTTGAGTCTAGATTTAAATGTGACTAATGTTTTAGCACATCTGATCTCATCTGTGAGCTGGTTCCAACTGCGGGCGGCATAGTAACTAAAGGCGGACTCCCCTTGTTTTGTGTGAACCCTTGGTATTTCTAACTGACTCGATCCTAATGATCTGAGTGGTCTGTTAGGTTTATATTCAGTGAACATATCTGCAATATATTTTGGTCCTAGATCATTGAGTGATTTATAAACGAGTAAAAGTACTTTAAAATCAATCCTAAATGTAACTGGAAGCCAGAGTAAGGACCTGAGGACTGGTGTGATATGTTCAGATTTTCTGGTTTTAGTCAGAATTCTGGCAGCAGCGTCCTGGATGAGCTGCAGCTGTCTAATGGTCTTTTTGGGAAGGCCGGTGAGGAGACATTACAATAGTCCACCCTGCTGGTGATAAAGGCATGAACAAGTTTCTTGACTGGAAACAAAACATCTAATTCTTGCAATGTTTTTTAGATGATAGTATGCTGGTCTAGTTACTGCTTTGACATGACTACTGAAACTATGGTCTGTCTCCAGAGTCACACCAAGATTCCTGACTTTATTTTTAGTTGTTTGACCCCTAGAGTCAAGGTATGCATTCACCTTGAAAACTTCATCTTTGTTTACAAATGCAATGACTTCAGTTTTTTTTTCGTTTAACTGAAGAAAGTTCTGGCACATCCAACTATTAATTTCATCAATAGATTTGCAGAGGGAGTCAGTGGGGCTGTAGTCATTTGGCAATAAGGCTAGGTAAATCTGTGTATCATCAGCATAGCTGTGATAGGCAATTTGGTTCTTTCTCATTCTTTGACTTAGTGGGAGCATATACAGGCTAAACGAGAGCGGTGCAAGAATTGAGCCTTGTGGGACTCCGCATGTCATGGACATCCACTTAGACTTATGCTCTCCTATACTCACATAATAACCTCTGCCTTCTAAGTATGACCTGAACCATTTGAGTACCATCCCAGAAAGCCTGACTCAGTTTTCCAGTCTCTCTAGTAGTATGTTATGATCAACAGTGTCAAACGCAGCACTGAGATCTAGTAATACCAGCACTGATATTTTGCCAGAATTTAAGCGAATATCATTTATATCTTAATGAGTGCTGTCTCTGTGCTGTGGTGCGGGCGGAAACCAGATTGAAAATTGTCCAGGTATCCATTTGAGTTTAAGTATTTGTTCAGCTGATTAAGAACTACCTTTTCTATAATTTTGCCTATAAAAGGAAGGTTAGATATTGGTCTATAATTGCTCAAAATGGTGTTGTCAAGATTGCTCTTTTTCAGAAGGGGTTTAACAACTGCAGTTTTCAGGGAGTTTGGAAAAGTCCCAGAAAGAAGTGTGGCGTTCACCACTTCTAAGAGATCTGCTTCTAAACAGTTAAGCACACTTTTGAAAAAAAGATGTGGGAAGTGTCTCAAGATAGCAGGTTGATGATTTTAGGTGCTGCACTATTTCTTCCAAAATTTTGCTATCAATTGCTTCAAAAATAGACATAGTATCTTTTTGATATTGCGGCCAAATCTGTCTGACCTCTGCATTACTGGAGGATGTGCTAATCGCCTTCTTGATATTGATAATCTTCTCAGAAAAGAAGGAAGCAAACTCATTGCATTTGCTGTTTGAGAGTATGCATTTGACTGGGAATCTGACTTGGGGGGTGGGGTTGTCAGTCTCTCAACAGTAGGAAAAATAGAGTACGAGTGTTGTTTAAGTTACTGTTTATAAGGTTTGAGAAGAAATTCTGTCTAGCTGTGGCTAGTTTCACATTAAAAGCATAAAGGCTGTCTTTATAGATGCTATAGTGTATTTTAAGTTTTGTCTTCCGGCACATCCGCTCAGCTTTTCTGCATTGTCTTTTCATAGTCTAAACTGCTGTTGATCTTCTCCAAACTGATTTCTGTCTGTTTGTTTTCTTACTGACTATTATTGGAGCAATATCATCAATAACATTCTTTGAGTTAAAGGAATCAAGGAGAATATCAACAGAGTCTGCAGAGATGCTTAGTGTTAAAGATATAGCCTCCATAAACAGCACACTAGTGTTCTCGTTTATGCATCTCCTTCTGACAGAGACAGATCTAGATTCAGTGGTAGCAGAGATCAATAAATCAAAGAAAATACAGATGTGATCAGATAGTGCTACGTCCTTAATAACAATGGATGAAATGTTTAGACCTCACTGATGATTAAATCTAGAGTGTGTCCACCTTTGTGTGTGGGTCCATGCACATGCTGAATCAGGTCAAAAGTGTGTAGAACCTACCACAATCCCGTTGGCTATCAGGCGGTTCACTAGCTTCTCCTCTTTAACAAAAACCACCACCGTGGTGTTTTAGTAAATATAATTTAATTAAAAACTTTACTGCTTTTTATTTTAAAAAAATCTGAAACCTCATGAATGAAAGAATCTAATGCCTCAATACTGAAAAAGGAACTATAATACATGTCTTTTTGGGACACTAGATTGCACAGTTTTCACTCAGGAGCCCTTTGTTTTACCCCAGTTGTCCAGGCGTTTTTGGACCCTTCAATCCAGTCATTTAAATGTGGTGCTCTTTGAAGCAGTTCCTGTCTAACTGCAAGCATAGTCCCACGTCACATTCCTGGCACTTCCATTGGGTGCTCCTTTTGCATCGCAGCAACTTTGTGAAAGGTCTTGAGTGTCACTCACAGGAACAGGCAGATGATCGCTGAGCAGCTAGCTGTGAGCTGAGCAGCTAGCTGCTCCTGAAAGTTTTGCCGTGTCATGTGCTTGTCATGGTGGATGACACACAACGCTTTGTGTAAAATTAAGCAGTTGGTCACTGCAATGTCCAGGAAGTGCTAGAAAATTGTTATGTACCACTTCCGTGTTTTATGGTGCACCGACTTTGTTCTGAGTATCTTGTTGGAGGTGTCAACTCCTGCCATGTACTTATTTTACAGCTACAGCTGCAACCACGGCCCCTCTGAGATGGTGTTGTGTTCGATGTGGATGGCCCATTTGGTTCTTCGTAGGTAACTGAAGAAGCCACATTGGGGAAAAAAATAGAAGCATGTGTTACAAACTCACTATAAATTCCTAAAAATACTTTTCATTATAAAGCAAATTATTAGTAAGAGCAAAATTGTAAAAAAAAATTAAAAAAAGGTAACTATAATAATAATACAATAACAATGAAATAACAATAAAAATAAAGCCTGCAGTTGCTTATACATGCAAACACATGCATATGCACACAAACACACACACACATACATGCACTTACACACATACACACCTTTACAAAAACATGCAGATATACACATGCTTGCATACATGAACGCATGTACACACACATACATATACATCTTGTGTGCAAACACAAACAAGAATGTGGTGAGAAATCTGGAAAGGAGTAAGAAATTCACATGGCCTGATGTATACCCTGAAGAAATAATTAAGTACGTAGGTCTGCTTCTCTACATGGGTGTGATGGATCTGTCAAAAGTGATGGACAACTTTTCAGCACTTCTTGGAGATTGCAGTGACCAACAGCTTCATTTTACACAAAGACATGCATATACACATGCACACACACTTATATACACACACACACACACACGTACATGCACGTACACACATACACAAATATACAGATATACACACAAATGCATGCACGTACACACACATTCGCATACACACCATATACTGTATAAGATACACGCATATGGCGAGTATTTTGTGACAGAGCGAATGCTTAGCAGGAGAAGGAAAAGAAGCAGTCTACCCTTCCATCGCCGTCAGTCCGTGTCAATTTTTGAATGGGATTGATAGGGAGGGCAGACGACAGACCCGCGGTGACGTCAAGGCGACGTCACTGTTGGGACCAATCATAGGCGGCGACGTGACGGCATGTAAGAAATTTATCAAAAATTTAACGTGTACTAAGTTCGTCTGTACTAGGTACGTCGCCTTACAAGATGCCTGATATATACGTCATCTCTGTGTACGTTGCCTTACATGACGCCTGATATAAGCCCTGTCCCAGTGACGTCATGTAGTGCAGACCTAGGGCCCTTGGCGCGAGTCCACGAGGGCACATTGAGAGGTATTTTTGGAAGAGACTTGATCATCACACCGGAAATAATGGTCTGGTTGTTTTTTGACAGGAGCTGCCGGTTCGGGGAATATGCTGCCTATGTTCCATTTGAACTAAGATTACAATTTTGACACATAATAAACATGTGCGTGAGTTTCAGATGAATTTACAGGTCTAAATATAAATACTAGGTTTACATATGACTCAGTAAAGCCCTGACATTCGGTTCTATTTATTTAATGAATCATAATGCGATCATATCATTCAACGCGCTATTATTATGTTTGAGATATTAGCCACTGGTCGATGACCATAATGTTTGTATTAACTGTAGGTAACAACTGGTAAAATGTACAGCTAGGTCATAAAAACCGTAATGATACCTACACTTAAATATTTTCTTCTCAGCCATGTCATTAATTGCTCTTGAGCGAAATCTCCTCCCATCCGTTGTCTGATTGGCATTTCGCAATGATTCCTGGGTAGTTAAAGAGTGTGAAGCCTGCATCTATTCGGGCTTCGCGGAAGACCGCTTCAAAGGTACAAAGGGGGCACTGCTGAGCACACTTCAGAGCGTTAAAATGCTGAATGGGACGGCCTACGGACTCGTAGACTCGGCGAGCACGCGTAATTTAAGTCCACGAGACCGAAAGTCCACATGAAGTGCGCCATTTGGGACTGGGCCATCTTTTTGCTGCTTTTCTTGATGCTCTTTAAAATGAAAAATCTACTACAGTTGCCAGTTTCTTCAGTGAGCTAAGTGCTCTATAACTCCTTGCTACCCCTTGTAAGAACTTATTTGTCTATAAATGCTTATTATTTTTATTTTATTTTAATTAATGTATTTCATTTGTTTTCTTTCCTACTCTTTTATTCCTTATTGCAATTCATGATTGTACATTTAATGTATAAGTTAACTTCACTGTTACATATTGTAATTCCAACTATATCTGCCTCTGAGAATTGTTAATTGTTAATATTGTTTGTTCAGTGCCTATTTTGTATGTAGCCTACATTTGTTTATTTGCCACAAAAAGTCGTCTCCATGTACGTCGCCTTAAACGAAATGTAAAGTTTGCATTACAGATGTATTTGTAATAGGTTATTACTTTTATTTAGTTATTTTTCAAAAAGTGGCAATAGTGTATAATAATTACTGCACAATAAAGTCTATTTTATGTTTGAGAACTTCTGTTTAGATGTTAAGTTGGTGTTGAAGTGAAGTACAGCACATTAATGTTCAGTTTGCTTGGATGCTACAAAAAAAGTACGGAAAGATACTTAGTATATTTAAAAGATGTAAAAGTTGTAATAAAGTTGTATTTATATTAGATATTCATTAGACATTCGATCTTCAACATTAAATGGCACTGAGAACAAAGTCGTTCTGAGCAAACATGCATAGGTTTATGAATTTCTAATATTTGGGACGCTAATTTAACATTTTAACTTAAACATGAAGGCTGCGATATTAATGTTGTCCAGTAGATGGAGCAACAGGCCTTTAAGCCTAAAGCCTAAGCCTAACTCGAGAAGTTTTCATCCTTATGAATTGAAACGAACGCGATGATCTACTTCATTTGCATAACTATGGTGCGCTGCGTGGGCAAGGGACATTTTTCATATCTGTCTTATTTGACATTCAATATCTCACAACAGAAATAAGGTAGAAGAAAATTTCTTTTTTGGTGATGTTCTCCAACATATATGCTGTATGTGAATTACATTTTATGGTGATATCATGAAGTAATCAAAAGTTACAGCAAAAGTTAGCCCCAGACAGTTTTGAATTTGAAGTAATGCCTCATTCAAGTTTAGTCAAAGACCCAAATAATTATACTTGTTTTATTTTACTCTGAGACTTTTCAAATGACATATGACACGACTAACTGAGCTGTGTGATGCTTCTGACATTTTAGAGTACATGGCACATAAAACTTATTTCATAAATTATGAATTTTTTTTTTTATATTTATCTGCAAATAACTCAGCACTACTTAGGAGTTAATCAAAGTGGCCACATGCATCGTAAACGTCAGACTCCAAGCTTTGAAATGACACATGTTTTGTGTTAATCAAGAAAAAACAAAATATGTTTTTTTTTTTTTTTTTTTTTTTTTTTTTTTTTTTCACTTGTGGATAGGCAGCACCGGTTAGGAGTTGATCAGAATGGTTGGATGCATTCGAAAGCTAAATTTCGATATATATATATATATATATATATATATATATATATATATATATATATATATATAGTTATATATATAGTTATATATAAGTTATATATAAGTTATATAAAAGATAAAATAGAGAAACATAATAAAGTGTTCAAATGAGCTCTCCAACTGATTTCTTCAATTCATGGATTAAGGTATTATTTACACACGAAAGACGCAATGGATTGTTTTAATTTTACACTCATTTCAATCGTGAGAATCTGCTGTAAATAATTATATGCCATTTTCCATGATCGGAGCATGTGTTAGGAAATGACAAGCATAAAAATCCATGAGAAAGTTATGTGCACATTTAGAGTTTATGTGTTATAATTCGATGATGAATGTCTTTAGATCTATGACAGATTTTGGTAAACTTTTTATTTGGGAGAATTTTCTGAAAATAATGTCGTGCAATTTTCTACGATCCATGCATGTTTCATGAAGTTACAAATAAAAGCGCAAAATAAAACTACATTGGGTTTTATGTGTTTTTTTTTTTTTTTTAGCACTTTAAGCAATATCTTTGGATCTCATCCATGGGTTATGGTGATTTAGGGCTCATTTTAATCGGGAGAATTTTCTGAAAATAATAACATGCAATTCTATGCATGTTTTGTGAAGTTACGAATAAAAATGCAACGTGAAGCATAGTGCTGTTTTTCTTTGCTGCACCACATGTGCCCCTGTGGCCCTGTCTGGTTTAATATGTTGTGCTATATGAGGAATATCTGTGTATGTTATATTTTGGATTTTTTGTTTGATTTGTTTTTTTTAATTTATGTGGGTTTTTTAGAGATATTTTGGTGTTTGGAGAAGTTACGAGCTAAAATGGCACATGACTGCAACTTCGGAATTTTTATAATAATAATAATAATTATTATTATTATTATTATTATTATTATTATTGCTAATATTAATTTTTTTTTTTATTTTTATTTTTTTTATTTTTGTTGGAGATTTCTTTAGATCTAAACGATGGATTATGGTGAGTTTGGACTGCTTTTTAATCGGGAGAATTTTCTGGAAAATTGTAACGTGCCATTTTCTATGATATATGATGTCTTTTTGATTGTGTTATTCCATTCAGGGGTTGCTTATTAATTTGATTATTTTTCAAGGAGGTGTTCTTTCACTTGCGCTTGTATTTTTTTTATTTTTTTTTGACTGTGTTGCAGCCATCAAAATTTGTTTATATTTACAAAATATATTTAACCTTTTAAATTATTTTCTGTGTACTTTTGTTAATTAAATAACAGTTAAAGCACATAAAAAAATAATAAAAAAAAAACATTTACAAAACGTCCAAACTTTTTGCCCCCTGATTTTGGGTTGCATATTGCTGTCCATTCAAAATGAAAATACAATTTTAGCTGTTTTTTATTGATAATATACCGGTATTTTAATGTTTCTATAAAGACAAACTTTTAATTGCGTTTAATCCCTTCAAAGAACAAGACCAATGACCCTATTTACCAATTAGAAATATAGGGAGGTAAACTTAAGGAAGAACCCACAAATATAGGGAAACAAAGAGGACCATCACATCAAGATGTACTTTTGATTGAAGAGAATTGAAGAGAGCACTTACAGAGGTAAAACCAACATCTCCAAGCAAAGATAATATATTTGTTATTAAATGATTAAACTTTTATCTGAAAAACATCACGTTTGTCAGGGATCGGGCAGATCCGGTTCCTGCAAATCAGCCACGATCCACGGCTGCATCCGAAAACTGAAAAATGCTGCCTTCGGAGGACACATTCCAAGGTAGGAAGGCATCAAGGCACGTCTGAATTCAATGTTAGCTTCAGTTCCTGTCTCCTGAGATGCCTTCATTTGGCCGCTTTTTGAATTCAGGTCTCTGGTCGTATTCGCTGCCTTTGATATCCCACAATCCTGTGCGTTCCATTCTGTGACCGTTAAGCCAAAAAATAAAGATGGCGTCTGAAAGTTGCGGTTGGTGGTCAGTTTGTGTGTAAATGTATGTTTCTGATCAACGTTTTCCACTTTTTATGTCATTTCTAGCGAGAAATTAATATTGCATTAATGAAATATCCACTTAATTATCATCAAAGCTCTCTATATTTTGATGTAGATCATTAAACCGTTACTCTGCCTCAGAAGCCTGTCCAAAATCAGTTTCATGAGGTGCCTTCGTGCAAAAACGCTGCCTGCAAAGTCATTGCCTGAAACGGCAGCGAGGCAGCAAGTCACCTGCCTAAGTTTTCGGATGCAGCCCACGTTACCTGAGTATTAACCAGCCACACCTGCCACGCATTACGTAATCCAATCAGAGCCAGTATACAGATGGCAGACAACCAAAATGGGTACTACTGTCGCGCGTACCGCAGGGCCGCGGTGTTAACTGCAAGTCAGTCGCGTGTTAAATTAATTCGCGAAACTACCGCCAGGTGGCGCAGAGGGACGGATTGCGAACTGAATGTAATTGTAAAATGAGATAAAAGGAGGAGGTAAAACAACAATAACATTATGATATAACATTGTACCATCTTTAAAAACTAGGGCTGTCAAATGATTAATCACGATTAATCACATCCAAAATAAAAGTTTTGTTTACATAATATATGTATGTGTACAGGGTATATTTATTATGTATATATAAATACACACACATAAATTATATATTTAGAAAATATTTACATGTATATACATTTATATATATATATATATATATATATTCTTATATTTTATATTATATATAAATATATTTAATATATAAACATAACATATTCTTCTTAAATATATACATGCATGTGTGTGTATTTATATATACATAATAAATATACACAGTATACACACATATATTATGTAAACAAAACTTTTATTTTGGATGTGATTAATCGTGATTAATCATTTGACAGCCCTATTAAAAACTATTAAAAAATGTACAGTGAGTTAATTTCAAAATGTAGGATAGTCTTAGGCTACAGTCTACTCATCAAAAATTAAAAGAAGACCTTTACACAAAGGATCTTATGCTTGCTATTGTTATTAAACAGTCATTAAATAAGGCCTATATATACGGATAAAAAGCTAAATGTTTTCATTTCAGGTTCATTCTTGGTTTAAAAAAAATCCTTCAGGTTCCATTTGCAGATCGAAATTAGAACGGTCCAGCATTTAGCAATAATTATTATTAATTCTGTTATTATTCTTGATTTTTCAAACTGTTAACACTTTGCATTTTTTAATTATGCCTTTACTGTGTGACCAAAAATTTTGTATTTTCTCTTTCAGCTGTTTCATCGCCCTCGTGCCTCGCGCACATTCTTTGGAAACAGTAGCCATTCACCGTGCCATTCGGCGCGAGCAGCGGTCCACTTTGCCTATTTTCCTAATGAATAATAGTTAAGCTTGAAATAAGCAACATTACGAATATGGAAACGTTTGGATTTCTCCCGAATGAGAGCCCAACCTTACCTTATGGTTCGCTTTAAATTATTATTATTATTTTTTTGTTTGTTTGTTTATAGCTAAGCCTATATTATTATATACTGCATGTGACGAGTGGGGTGGGGCCGAGAGCCGTGGGAACGGAGCGAGGCCGGTGGAGTGATTGGGAAATGAGCGACACCTGCTCCACTCACCGGTCTCGAGTCCCACGGAGGAGATCGGGAGGATACAAAAGAGGAGCGACGACAGTGAAGGACGAGAGAGGACCAGGCCTGGGTTTTATTTTGTGGTTTGGTTTTTATTTCTGTTTTGTATTTATTTCGTCATTAAAGATTTATTTGAATGTTCGCCGGTTCCCGCCTCCTTCTTCCCGTCATTATGGAGTTTTTATCGTTACACTGGTGCCTGGCGGCGGCACTAGACGGCCCTCGGTGGACGGCACGACACTCCTCCACTGGACGGCCCTCGGTGGACGGCACGACACTGGAGCCGGGCAGCCGGCAGGAGTCCCCCGTTCCCTGCTCCTCCCCATTCTCGGCGGATGGCAGCAGGCTCCGGCCACCTGGCGAACGGCGGCGACTCCTCCGCTCCCTTACGGACGGCAGCCGCCCCTCCACATCATGGGCGGCCGGCAGCGAGTTGGTCCGTTGCCGGTGGGGTGACCCAGCCCACCGCCTCGAGCGTCCACGGCCCCAGACTGCTACGCCCTGCTCGATGGCACCGTGGATTCACCCCAGCGGCGAGGGATCTTCGGCAGCGCGTCCCTCCTTCCTCCCGGGTTTCGGCACCAGTGTAATACTATAAAAACTCCATAGTCACGGGAAGAAGGAGGCGGGAACCGGCGAACATTCAAATTAAACTTTAATAATCAAATAAACATAAAACAGCGCGACAGCCCCTCACGGTCGACTGCCGCGCACAAACAAAAGCAAAACACAAACTAAAACCCAGGCCTGGTCCTCTCTCATCCTTCACTGTCGTCGCTCCTCTTTTGTATCCTCCCGATCTCCTCCGTGGGACTCGAGACCGGTGAGTGGAGCAGGTGTCGCTCATTTCCCAATCACTCCACTGGCCTCGCTCCGTTCCCACGGCTCTCGGCCCCGCCCCACTCGTCACACTGCAGTTTTATTTATCCATTAGAATTATATATTTGTAATTATTGTTCTGTTCTGATAAATTTGTTAAATTTAAAGGATTTGTTGTAAAGTGAAGAGAACTAAAAATAACCTGGTGGCACATTATAACATTTTTGTGTTTCAGAGGAAAAATCAGTGTTAAGGTATCTCTCCATTACAGACCGTTCTGAAAGAAGAATTTATGCAAACGCATATAAAATGCTTTACAAACTTTAACAGAGATGTCTAGAGGCTAATTAATAGGTCTGCCTCCCATGTAAGATTTTTCTAGTTACTTGTCATTCATTTGTCATTATTCAACTAATCGCAGGTTTATATTACATTTACATCTATAATCTATAATGATCCTTAATATATTCCGCGCTCAAGCACATGCATTAAGTTTGCCCCAAAGCACAGGCAGAAGTAGCCTAATAATTGTAAAAAATGAGACATTTTAATTATTTATTAATAAACAAATGTTTTCTTGTCGGCTGCAAGATGAAATTCACACTGCTGGTTCTCTCCACATGAACGCGCCTTTAAAGAGAAATACAACCTTCACAGATTACATAATGCTTTCGTTCTGAATTGATTCGTTTAAAAGACATTTCAAGCTTTCTGTAGATATATTTCTCATGTATGAAAGACACCACAATTTAAGGTTAATTCATTATCAGGAAAAAATTCAAGTGATCTAGAGGGGGCCTCCCTGTCCTGCATGCGCATTAATTATTTTCGCACAAACACTTAAATATGAATAATTATTCACATTTTGCATATGCATTACAACGTAAATTATTTTTTACATGCAATTATCCAAAATAAAACAAACAAGATTTGTAATGAAGATAAAACTAATAAGAATAAATGCTGCGCGTGCACTCAGCATCACTCGCGCCGCGCAAATCTTGCACGCAGACATTTTACACACCTGCATTTAAATGCGGCTGCAATTTTATTAGTTTTTAACTTAAATTCTACGTAAGCAAGTAACGGCGGCTCCCTTTAAAATCACTGAAGTTGTCTATTAATGAAGCTCTTTTTTACATCATTTGCACTTTGGTGATTATAACGAGAGAACTTGAGTTTAATCGTGAGGATGTTTTATTAATCAGTCCATTCTTTAGAATTTCAATGATTTAGCTAAATCTTGCAGGTTTAATTTATTCGTTTCTTGTTTTAATTAGGCCTAAGTAATGGGAACGAAATTATACAGTGCCTCACGTTTTAGGTGAAATTCACAGTGAATTTCACAGTGCTGACTCTCTCCACATGAACGCGCCTTTAAAGAGAAATACAACCTTCACAGATTACATAATGCTTTCGTTCTGAATTGATTCGTTTAAAAGACATTTCAAGCTTTCTGTAGATATATTTCTCATGTATGTGAGACACCACAATTTTAAGTTAATTCATTATCAGGAAAAAATTCAAGTTATTTAGAGCAGTGGTTCTCAACCACATTCCTGGAGGACCCTCAACACTGCACATTTTGCATGTCTCCTTTGTCTGACACACCCATTTCAAGTCTGTGAGTCTCTACTAATGAGCAGGTCACCTGAATCAGGTGTGTTTGATTAAGGAGACATGCAAAATGTGCAGGGATGGGGGTCCTCCAGGAATGTGGTTGAGAACCACTGATCTAGAGGGCGCCTCCCTGTCCTGCATGCGCATTAATAATTTTCGCACAAACACTTAAATATGAATAATTATTCACATTTTGCATATGCATTACAATGTAAATTATTTTTTACATGCATTTATACAAAATAAAACCAAACAAGATTTGTAATGAAGATAAAACAAATAAGAATAAATGCTGCGCATTCACATTTAGCATCACTCGCACCGCGCACATCTTGCACGCAGACATTTTACACACCTGCATTTAAATGCGGCTGCAATTTTATTTGTTTTTAACTTAAATTCTATGTAAGCAAGTAACGGCAGCTCCCTTTAAAATCACTGAAGTTGCCTAATAATGAAGCTCTTTTTTACATCTTTTGCACTTTGGTGATTATAATGAGAGAACTTGAGTTTAATCGTGAGGACGTTTTTATTAATCAGTCCATTCTTTAGAATTTCAATGATTTAGCTAAATCGTGCAGGTTTAATTTATTCGTTTCTTGTTTTAATTAGGCCTAAATAATGGGAACGAAATTATACAGTGCCTCACGTTTTATTAACTAAAGAAAATAATTTATAAAACACGCAACAATTTCTTAATCAGTGTACAGACAAATATATTTTCCCAAGAAGTTGTCTGTGAAAAATAAAGGACAGGTAACGAATACCAAAAATGCATGTTGTTTTATTAAAGGAATTTTAAAATATAAAATTAAAATATAGGCCTAATATATGAGAATATTGACATTTTGCATATAAATCCATGTTGCCTAGCTCACTAAAATAGGCTACGACTTTTAATGCTACGATGCAAAGTAAACCACAATTTATTTTGAATAATATAACACATAATTCATATTATATAAATAATACTGCACACCTATTAAATGTGTCAAATCTAAAATATGGTGTAATACTGTGTAGCTTAGAGAAAATATAAGCACAGGCTCAGGCACAGGCTTGACATTTATCCTGCTTGAATTCGTTCTAAGAAATGCAGATAACTTCATAATTACCAAACTTTCATCTGTGAATATTAAATATTTTAACTATAGTGATTTTCTTTCATTTTCCCTGACTGCAGCCGTCAAATGTAACACATGAGCGAGGCAAAACTGATGCCTATTTGCGAAAATGTGCTTTGATGCGCTTGTTTGAAAACTTGTGATTAATGCACCACTCAGCGGTCAAAAGCTGCAAATGCACTTTGCAAACGCCGCGGCGGCGGTACGAGCGGCGGTAGAACCAACGTTTTGGATGTCCACCTACTGTAAGAGCACTCACCCGTACCACAGATCCACGTCAAGCCTCCAACAGGAACAGACTCTTCACTCTCATCTCCTGAAGCTCTCCTTGCCTGACGTAACGTATACTCACCTACTGGTGTTACACTAACCTGTGTCTTTGCTCTGTTGCCCTCAGGACTGCTGATCATCAGCTCTGTACCGGTGATTCTATGGTCGCTGAAATCTCCTGTGATTCCCCTGATGTAGTTACTGTCTTCGGCATCTAAGGATAGAGAGAACGCCAGTGAATGATCTTGATTGTGGCTTTGACGTTACAAGAACCTAGCAAACTTACCTGCCTGGATATTCCATTCCATGTGACACTCAGAGCACGTATATCTTCATTGGAGATTCAACGAGCACTTGAGGAAACGAATTCACCGCACTTGTACATATATCACTCAATAAATCACTGTTCTGAATTCACCTTACCTCTGTCTCCTGAGTATATCCTGACAGAAGGCTTGACCAGAACAAATACAGGATGGATTCAGCGCAGTCGGACGATAGCGCTTCCGCCCGATTGACTCCCACGTTGGTGTATATGGCAAGCTCAATATCCCGACCAGCGCCCTTCTCTGGCAGGAAGGAGGACTGCAATGGATTCTTACTCCAATGTTCGCTCGCGCTGGAACAGCACACGCATCAGTTCCTTATGGAGAGATCAAAGATTTCCTTTACTCAGCAATTGACTGGGCCAGCACTGAGATGGGCTGAAGCGCTATGGTTCCAGGAATCCACAATCACCGCCTCCTTACAGAACTTCATCGGTCATTTCAAGGAAGGGTTTGGACGCCCGGTGGGAGATTCCTCGGTCAGCGATCAGCTCCTTAATTTAAGACAAGGAAAACGAACCGTCTCAGAATACTCTCTTGAATTCCGCACCTTAGCGGCAGCTAGTGGATGGAACGAGAAGGCCCTTTTGACTGTCTATCAAAAAAGGATTAAATTCTACCCTCCGTCTCCAACTGGCCATTTATGATGACACACTTAGATTGGAAAAGTTCATGCAACAAGCTCATCGTGTTCATCTGAGGTCCCAATCCTGCTACCGAGAAACACATTCTGCTGAGAATACTCCCCACCGTAACATTCAAGAGAAAACTCCTGAACCACCACCCAAGAAAATGCAAGTAGATTCCCAACGGTTATCTCCGGAGGAACGTACTCGACGAAGAGAACATAAATTGTGCTTGTACTGCGGGAGTGGTGATCATCTCATACGTACCTGTCCATCTCGGCCTCCACGGTTAGTGGTGAGTTCGGTTCTTCCTCAACATCAGATTTCTAACCCATTAACCATTTCTGTGACTTTAAAATATAGAGGCCGCCATGTAAAGGTTACCGCCATTGTTGACTCCGGATCAGCAGGAAATTTCAGTTCAGGAAAACTCGTCACTACTCACCATCTCCAGAGGGTTCGAGCGCCACAACCATACTCCATCTATGCAGTCACAGGAGAAATGATCAACAAGGGGTACGTTACTGAGCAAATTACACCCATTACCCTGTGTGTTGAACCTGAACATCAAGAACAGTTTACACCACTCATTCTTACTAATAGCCGATCAGAACTCATACTCGGCCGTCCGTGGCCAATCCAACATCAACCAGTAATAGACTGGAAGACTGGCCAAATTCTCAAGTGGGGTTGCCAATGCCGGAATACCCAAGTAAGTCATTCCCTGACTCAAAGTAATTCCAAGCCTGTTTCCACGCCTTTGAATTCCACGTCCATTGGAAGTCCAAAGAAAAATCAATCTGTCAATGTTCCATCTTGCTATGCCTCCTTTGCAGATGTCTTCAATCCTCTCGCAGCCTCTTAGCTCCCACCACATCGACATTGGGATTGCGCAATCAATCTGGTCCCTGGAGAGGCTATTCCCAAGGGTCGCATATACTCCCTGTCCATCCCTGAACAGAAAGCTATGAAGGAATACGTTGACGAAGCCCTTAAACAGGGGTACATCCGACCATCCACTTCTCCAGCAGCGGCTAGCTTCTTCTTTGTTCCCAAGAAGGATGGAGGATTAAGACCCTGCATTGACTATAGAGCCTTAAACAAGATTACGGTAAAATTCAGCTATCCTCTTCCACTAATTCCATCCTCTCTCGAACAGCTCCAAGATGCCTGTATCTTCACGAAACTGGATCTACGGAGTGCATACAACCTGGTTAGGATCAAGGAAGGAGATGAGTGGAAGACGGCTTTCATCACCCCTGCTGGACACTACGAGTATCTTGTGATGCCGTATGGTCTCGTAAATGCCCCGTCAATTTTCCAAAGTTTCATGGATGAGGTCCTCCGTGAGTACCTAAACCGCTTTGCTCTTGTCTATATTGACGACATCTTGATTTACTCCTCGAATGAAAGAGATCACCAATGTCATGTCGCTCAAGTGCTCTAACAATTAAGAGAATTCTCTCTCTATGTAAAGGCTGAAAAGTGTGCGTTTCACTAGCAATCCATGGAATTCCTGGGATACATAATCAACCAGGAAGGAGTAAAGATGGATGACAGAAAGACGCAAGCTATAACATCATGGCCTACTCCACAAACCGTTAAAGAGCTCCAGAGATTCCTTGGCTTCGCAAACTTCTACCGCAAATTCATCCACAACTACAGCATGCTAACTCTACCCCTCACCTCTCTCTTAAAAGGGAAACCCAAGACCTTACTGTGGAATCACGAAGCAGAAGAGTCTTTTCAAGTGCTCAAGACAGCTTTTACCACAGCCCCACTCCTTCAACATCCAGATTCAGACAGGAAATTCATTATTGAGGTGGACGCCTCCACTACTGGCGTCGGCGCCATTTTGTCCCAATGTCCGGAAAACTCCACTAAACCCATGCCCTGTGCCTATTTCTCTAAGAAACTGTGTCCAGCTGAAGTGAACTACGATATAGGAAACAGGGAACTCCTGGCAGTCAAGTTGGCTTTGGAGGAGTGGAGACACTGGCTAGAGGGGGCCAGACAACCATTTCTGGTACTCACTGATCATAAAAATCTGCAATACCTTAACCCTCTGGAGTCTAAGGGTATTTTTGGGGCCTGGAGAAGTTTTGTCATGCCCTGACATTTGTGCTTTTTTCAGTTTCTTATAAATATCTAAATGGCTAAAGTCTAATCTCACTGTAATCAGCACAAACTAGGCTATAATAATATGTGTGCAGCATGTATGTACATGATTGTGTTTTTGAGAAAAAAAATGTTATGCGTGGTTAGTGAAAAACTAAAAATGTTAAATCACTTGAAAAAGGCAATAAAACACATACAGAAAAATTGGTTCCCAGGAATTTTGAGAACTGGAGCTTGTAGCCTAGAATTTTTTTTTTCTAAATGATGTGAAAATCATCTTGTTTACTCACTTACAGCAAAACAATATATTGATTTAAATTTTCTAAGACACTTTTTGTTGGTAAAAGTCATATGCGAGTAGGCGTCAACTATCATGAATTCACACCTGAGAAGACAAAGACCTGCATAATGAGCTGCATAATGAGCCATTCAGTCAGCTGTGTCACTGAGAGGGATGAGTTACAAGAAAGAATGTGAGGACAAAATAAATCTATTTAATTTTATGTTTGTAGTTTATTCAGAAATATTTAATTATCCAACAACATAATTTAATATTCACTTGTGAGTGCAGTTAAACAGTTTATTAGGAACAATCAAAGCTGACTTTCAAACTGAATTTTTTGCATCATTACTCCAGTCACACAATCCTTCAGAAATCCTTTTAACAATCTTATTTTCTACAAAAAAACAATTATTGTTATTATTATTATTATTATTATTATTATTATTATTATTAATGTTGAAAAGAGCTGAGAATATTTTTTTTTTTAGGTTTTTAGGGGGGATAAATTGAAAGAACAGCAATGATTGTTACATTTGTTACAGTTACATTTATTGGTACATTTATATTATTTACATCAAGCTTTTGAATGGTATAGTAGTGTATATTGTTATTGAAACTTAATAATATTTCACTTGATTATACATTTAGTCAGGAATTATAGTTTGGAAAAAGTCTTTGGAAAAAAGTCTAACTAGTAAAATGTTTACACGTTATGTGAAAACTAGTACAAGTATATAAATCAATAAAAGAGACTTACTCATGTTTATGATCTCTGCTGAATAAAGTGCTTCATTCTTTTTTTCTGAGGAAATCCAAATCTCAAATCCTCAAACCACATCACATCTTTTTTGGGGTGAATTACGTCTTATTCCTCTCATCGCGAAGCAAACAGTAAAATAATAAAAAACTTGAAGAACAGTCTCGCTGCGTTGTCCTCTGTTGTGTGGGGCGTATTCAAAAGCCGCGCGCTTCAGTGAAACATTTGAATCTCAAAAGCGCGCTCGGCGCGGGGGCGTGGTCGCATTAGAAGATAATGAATGGAGACGTGAAAAACGGACATCGCGTTGTTTTCATATGGATTACTTTATCACAGAATATTTGTTTTTCAGCAGCACTTGTTTAGTTTAAAGTAGACATGTCAGGCTTTCTATAGATATCTCTCTCATGTCTCTGTGTTGAGTATTCACTGAGTTACAGTTCATTTTAATGACGCATTTGTATCTGAAGATCAGCGCAGACAAAGGCTGCAGACAGCACTCATTGTTTGTTATCTTTATTTTATAAGTGCACAAAGTTTTGTTGTTATTATGTCTGTATACAAAAAAAAGTAGACCCTTTACAGATTCGATTGATGTATTGCACTTATCTGTACGATCAAAACTGAAAGTGTAATTTAAGTTCTTTTCGGGGTTATCAGGAGAAAATACCCCAAAACGCGTATACGCGTTAATCGACTCCAGAGGGTTAAAGAAGCTAAGAGACTCAACCCACGACAAGCCCGGTGGGCTTTATTCTTTACCAGATTCCATTTCCAAATCGCATATCGTCCAGGCTCTAAGAATACCCGAGCAGATACCTTGTCCCGTCTTCACAGCTTGGAAGAAACCCATGAAGAACCTGAATTTATCTTACCCACAAAGATCTTTGTTAATCCCATCCAGTGGGATTTGGATGAAATGCTCCAAGAAGGGGCTCAGCAACGACCTCCGCCTCCGCTATGTCCACAAGGTAAAATCTTCGTCTCAGAGGAACATCGCAAAGCCCTCATCTCACAAGCACACTCCTCAGTTGGTACAGGACACCCCGGGGTAAATAAGACTCTTGCCTCAATACAAAATAAGTACTGGTGGCCGAGGATGCACGAGGACGTGCAGGATTTCATCCGGGGTTGTGTTCTCTGTGCAATAACCAAGGTACCCAGACAATTACCTATAAACTAGTTCCTTTGCCCATTCCCCATCATCCTTGGTCTCAAATAGGAGTTGATTTTGTCACTGATCTTCCTGTTTCTGATGGAAATACTTGCATTCTTGTAGCCATTGACCGATTCTCTAAAGCCTGTAAATTAATTCCTTTACGAGCTCTTCCCACAGCCTTTGAGACAGCCGAAATGCTTTTCGAGCATGTCTTCCGGAACTTCGGAATCCCAGAGGATATTGTCTCGGACCGAGGACCCCAGTTCCTCTCCAGAGTATGGCGGGCATTCTTCTCTCTACTCAATGTCACAGTTAGTCTCACTTCCGGATATCACCCCCAAGCCAACGGACAAACGGAACGTAAAATACAGGACATTAGCCGATTCCTCAGAACCTTTTGCCACCAAAACCAAAACCTTTGGAACCGCTATCTCATTTGGGCAGAATATGCTCAGAATTCGCTCCGTCAGTCCTCTACTAACCTTACATCTTTTCATTGTGTTTTAGGTTACCAACCCCCATTGTTTCCTTGGTCCGGTGAACCTTCAGAGGTCCTTGCAGTTAATACCTGGTTTGAGAACAGCGAAAGAGTTTGGGATCAGGCTCATCAAAATCTCCAGCAAGCTGTAAATCATCACCAACACTTCGCTGATGCTCACAGGAGACCACATCCCACCTACCAGCCTGGGCAACTGGTATGGCTGTCAACTAGAGATATCAGATTGAGACAACCATGCAAAAAACTTAGTCCTAAATACATTGGACCCTTCCCTGTGGAGAGACAAATAAATCCCGTCACCTACCGGTTAAGTCTACCTGCTCAGTATTGGATTCATCCAACCTTTCATGTGTCTCTTTTAAAACCCCATCACCCATCTGTGTCTATTCCTTCCGCAGACCCGGTCCCTGACGATGAACCCCCGTTGCCACCCATTGAAGCTGAGCCCATCTACACAGTACGAGAGATCCTAGACTCCCGACGTCGTGGCGGACAATTGGAGTACCTTGTAGACTGGGAGGATTATGGACCCGAGGAAAGATGTTGGGTTCCTCGCCAAGATATCCTAGACCCAAACTTGCTCACAGACTTTCACACCCAGCACCCAGAAAAACCTGCTCCACGACCCAGAGGTGGTAGACCACGACGTCGTAGGGTTGTTTGGTCTGGTGGGGAGGATGGTGGAGGGGGGTAGTGATAGGGATCGGGCAGATCCGGTTCCTGCAAATCAGCCACGATCCACGTCACCTGAGTATTAACCAGCCACACCTGCCACGCATTATGTAATCCAATCAGAGCCAGTATAAGAGCACTCACCCGCACCACAGATCCCCGTCAAGTCTCCAACAGGAACAGACTCTTCACTCTCGTCTCCTGAAGCTCTCCTTGCCTGACGTAACGTATACTCACCTACTGGTGTTACACTAACCTGTGTCTTTGCTCTGCTGCCCTCAGGACCGCTCTGTACCGGTGATTCTATGGTCGCTGAAATCTCCTGTGATTCCCCTGATGTAGTTACTGTCTTCGGCATCTAAGGATAGAGAGAACGCCAGTGAACGATCTTGATTGTGGCTTTGACGTTACAAGAACCTAGCGAACTTACCTGCCTGGATATTCCATTCCATGTGACACTCAGAGCACGTATATCTTCATTGGAGATTCAACGAGCACTTGAGGACATGGATTCACCACACTTCTACATATATCACTCGATAAATCACTGTTCTGAATTCACCTTACCTCTGTCTCCTGAGTATATCCTGACAATGTTGTGTTCTTGTTGTGATTTTTATTCATGTTGGAATATTTAATAACCATTTAAAAAACATTGTGTCTTAAAAAACATTTAGTCATCAAAACAGTTGGATCAAATATGAAAGTGTACTTTGATTTTTATTCTTAGTGTTTTTTTTTTAGTTTTTTTTTTTTTGTTATAGTATTATGATTGTAATTATTTTATTTTTGATTGATTTATGATTTTTTTGTAAACATCCCACAATATTCAATAAAGCAGTGTAAATAGTTCATTCTTAGCTTTATTCCATGAGCAAGCAGAGTATGAACAGTGCCTTCAAGTCATGATATCTGAAAACAACAAAATACTGAGTCAACAAATAAAAATGGGAAAAAAGATACCAGAAAAAACTGAGTGGCTGTTAGAAACATATAGGATATGTATTATAAATATTACTAGTGTTGATAGTTTTTGTAAAATTCAGTGAAATGAGCCATTGTGCTTATCAGGAAGCCAAAAATCATTTCTTTGAGGGACATGGAAAAAGTCTTGAATAATAGGAAAAGTCTTAGAATAACTTTTATGTTCCACAGAAGACAATCATAAATGTCTGAAAAGACATGAAGATGAGTAAATGATTACTCAGTGATTACTTGGTTATGAAGTTCTTGATTTTGGTGAACTATCCCTTTATGTAAAATACAAATAGATCCCTTTAAGTAAAATAAAATACATGACTATAAGCATGAAAATATACTTAAGATATTACTTATTTTAACTTATATTACTGGATTATAGATAAACGTGTTACTGTTATATTATATTAACTTAATTTGTTTGTATTCAAGGGGATTTTCACATGTAATACTTATCAAGGACATTGGTGGCACACGTCTGTTGAGGCGACATACTTATCACGTGTCAGTGGAGGCGACGTACTTATCAACGACGTACTATTCATGCGTCTGTGGAGGCGACGTACCCTTTTCACACATAAAAGTACACGACTGTCTACTTCAGCAGCTACTCCTGTCGCATTCCACTCGCCATACATGCACACACATAACATTCACGAGCAAACATGAACGCATGCATGCACATACGCACTAACACGCGTGTGCAACACACATATACCACATAAGTCCGGGTCCGAAGTCATGCTCAGCCTCTTCCCAGGTGTCATCAAAGATCAAATCAATCGCCTCCACTCTAGTACAACCTTTCTTCGCCATGTTTTTGTCCATTTTTTTATATTATTATATTTTATATTTTTTATATAATTAGGCTATATTTTGCACTCTCAAACCTGCTGCGCTCCGTATCTCCTGCTTCAAATCCGTCCTTCCCCCTCTACCCGAAAGCCGCTGTGATTTTCTGCTGGAATGGAAAGCATGCAGTTACCGTATTAAGCCGTAGCTATATTGTCATAAAGCGCAAGTTAACATTCAGACGCAATTGGATTCTATTATTTTTTCCATAGATAACATAAATAGAGCATGGTCAGAGCCATAGAGGGATGAAACAGACTAATGTTTCCTAATGTTTCTCAGGCTTTCTAAAACAGTTTTACCATCCAACATCTATGCAGTTTCTATTTAAATCAATGTTACTATCAAATATCTGTATTACAAATCTATAATGAAATATCACTCAAAATGTTAATTTTTTAATCTTTCCAAAATTTTGCGCCCATTATGCGAGTCAGGTGTGGCATGTCTTGAACAGAGTCAGCCATGTCGTGCATTAAGCGCGGTCAAATTTACACAATGCCACTCTAGTCTGAAATAATATCACCATAGAAAGGGGGAAAAGAAAAATGAAAGAAAGATAAACAGCAGCAAGTTTTTCCACCCACTTTCACCAACATGCTCCACTCTCGCGCATACGCACTCCCAACATGCACCTATTAGAGAGAGAGAGTGAGAGAGAGAGAGAGAGAGAGAGAGAAAGAGAGGAGGGTCTTGTGGGCTTTTTGCAGACAATGTAATTAGTCAGTGTGGGTTGCGTTTCCCATATTCACTAGTTAACATTGCTTGTTGTACTCTATATTTTCACTCCCAACTAGTCTCATATTGATGCTTGGTCAGGACCATTTGGAAACACTTTTTGACACACAGAGTATCCCTTAAGCATCATTTTTGGCATGCAGGGTCCTCCATTGCTTTAAATAAGAAAGTTTTGCCATCAATATGCAGACACAAAAGGCATTTGGAATTTTATCATCATGATTAAATTATATATTGTGTAAAAATTGTGCCATTATTGCATATATGTTGGGGTGTGATTTTTCAGCGTAAACTGTCACAACAATTTTATTTACATTACACTATTTACACATTTATGAGCACATAACCCAACTCCTACCCCTAAATCGAACCATTTGTCAGTATATAACATGGGATATAACAGGCAGATACAACTACAGTCACAATTTAATCAAAAAGTATCAATATTTCATGTCTTCCAAGACAAAACAATTGATTTGTGAGAGGAATAAATGTGATCACCAACTTTGTCTGCCATAAAGCTCAGATCCTGTGTGCAGTCTTTGAACATATAAAAAAAATTGCCCCAGAAGAAGCTTTAAGTCAATTCTGGTTGTGAAATGCCATAGGTTCTTGTTTGTCTCTTGACTGAATGCATCATACTAAAGTCTAAGATTTAATAAATTAAACTTCTGGGATATTGATCTGGTCAGTTACGTAGCAGAGGGGGTTGTTAATTAATTTCAGCTGCTTTGGTGTTAATAAAAATAACAACAGGTGCACTAGATCGGCAACCATTAGAAAACCCCCAAAACAGGAATGGTTTTACAGGTGAAGGCCACTGAAATTTTTTCCCTACTCATCTTTTCTATATTGTTTTTCACTAGTTTTGCATTTGGCTAGGGTCAGTGTCACTACTGGTAGCATGAGGCGATACCTGGACCCTACAAAGTTTGCACAGGCAGTCCAACTCCTCCAGGATGGCACATCAATATGTGCCATTGCCTGAAGGTTTGCTGTGTCTCCCAGCACAGTCTCAAGAGCACGTAGAAGATTCCAGGAGACAGGCAGTTACTCTAGGAGAGCTGGACAGGGCAGTAGAAGGTCCTTAACCCATCAGCAGGACCAGTATCTGCTCCTTTGTGTGCAAGGAGGAACAGGATGAGCACTGCCAGAGCCCTTCAGAATGACCTCCAGCAGGCCACTGGTGTGAATGCCTATGAGAAAACAATCAGAAACAGAATTCATGAGGGTGGCCTGAGGGCCTGACGTCCTCTAGTGGGCTCTGTGCTCACTGCCCGTCACCGTGTAGCTTGAACACCAGAATTGGCAGGTCCGCCTCTGGCGTTCTGTGCTTTTCACAGAAGAGAGCAGGTTCACCCTGAGCACGTGTGACAGATGTAAAAGGGTCTGGAAAAGCAATGAAGAATGTTATGCTGCCTGTAACATTGTTCAGCATGATCGGTTTGGTGGTGAATCAGTGATGGTCTGGGAAGGCATATCCATGGAGGAACACAGAGACCTCTACGGGCTAGACAATGGCACACTTACTGCCATTAGGTATTGGGATGGAATCCTTGGACCTGTTGTCAGACCCTACCTCCTGGTGCACGACAATGCCCGGCCTCATGTGGCGAGAGTATGCAGTCATTTCCAGGAGGATGAAGGAATTGATACCATTGAATGTCCCCCACACTCGCCTGAACTAAATCCAATAGAACACCTCTGGGACATTATGTTTCGGTCCATCTGACGTCGCCAGGCTGCACCTCAGACTGTCCAGGAGCTCAGTGATGTCCTGGTCCAGATCTGGGAGGGAATACCCCAGGACACCATCCTTCATCTCATTAGGAGCGCGTGCCCTGACGTTGTCAGGCATGCATACAAGCACGTGGGGGCCATACAATCTACTGATTACCATTTTGAGTTGCTGCAATGAAATTTCAGCTTAATGGACTACCCTGCTGCATCCTTTTTTCACTTTAATTTTGAGTGTCTTTGAATTCAGCCCTCTGTAGGTTGATAATTTTCGTTTCCATTAAACAATGTGGCATCTTTTCATTCCTAACAAATTACCCAGTCCAATATCAGTATAGATATCCTGCATGATATTTTTCCCCATTGAGATCTGATGTGTTTTCAAAGTGTTCCTTTATTTTTTTTGAGCTGTGTATATACACAATTACTCATTTACATGTAGGGCTAGTTACTAATTCTAGTAAGGCGTCACGTCAATATGGGACAGTTGAACATGAAATTTTCACATATTTTGCTGTTCGTCAGTTATTTCGACAGATAGCAGTTACTATGACAATCGTTCGCATTGGGCTTTGCGTTAAAAGTTAGGTAAACACTACTTTAAATGCTCTCAATAAGAATATCGCTTATACATTAACTTAAATAAATATAGAAGGATATATTTCTTAATGAAAAATAAGTGAACTTACCAGGAATTATGAATAAAGCCTATGATCTTCAATCGTTCTCATTCTCAGTCGGCTGGATTTCAGATTTGAATGATACGTGCACAATCCCATAATGCCACACTACAGTTAGCGTAAAAAGCAGGAGCTACAGTGAGTAATTTTGTTTATTATTGATGAATTTAAGATAAAAATAGAATGTTTATTGTTAATTAATTTAAGATGTTATTTGAAATATAATGTTTAATGATTTAAAGCTTTATCTTGTAAAATGTTTAAACAGTAATATTCTGTAAAATTTTGCTGTAGAAACTACAGCAATTTTTTACAATGTATGTGTCAGAGTAAGTGGGAAAACAGGACTATTTTAAAGTATGCAGATGACACTGTTATTGTTAGTGAGCTTCAGGGCAATGAGACCAGCCATGGCCATATAATTATTGATTACTTTATAAATGGTGTGAGGAGTCCTACCTTCAATTAAACTTATCTAAGACAAAAGATATGATTATTGATTTTAGGAAACAAGCCCACCCACATGAAGTTACATCTATTAAACATCAGAAAATAGAATCTGTGCAATCTTACAAATACCTTGGGACCATCATTGACTCTAAGTTGAACTTTGAAGCAAATTGTGAAGCAGTGTGTAAAAAGGGGCACCAGCGTCTGTTCTCTTTAAGGAAATTGGCCAATTTTCACATTGACAGGACCATGATGATGTTATTTTATCGTGCTTTTATTGAATCACTCTTAACATTTTCACTGATGTCTTGGTTTGGAAACTTGTCTGTAAAGAACAAGAATTCACTGAGTCAAATTGTTAGATGGTCTAGTAAACTGATTGGGGAGTCACAGCTTAGTCCAGCATTCCTGTATACCACACAGTAACACTGGATGACTAACTCAATTCTAAATGATGACTCTCATGCTTTGAACAATGAATTTAAACTTCTGCCATCTAGACGTAGGTTTGTATTTCCGTATTGTAGAACTAAGCAGTATAAAAACAGCTTTGTGCCAGCACCTATCACTCAGTTGAATAAGGATAGGTCTTAGCAACATTATTATTATTATTATTATTATTATTATTATTATTTTATTTTAGGTTTTTGTTTATTTATTTATTTATTTATTTTAAGTGATGATGGGAACCTTAAAGCACTTTTATCATATATGTTGTTTTAATGTTTGTGGTGTCTGTAAAATGTGAAAGATGTGAGAACTCATAACACTGCAAACCTAGTCTACCTATGGGTACAAATAAAGTGAACCTGATCCTACTGAGAAATACTGAAAATATTGCTGTAAATTGTAGCAACACCTCCCCCTTTACCTTTTGGATGCGGCTCATGTTTATAACACTAATCTAATGTAATCATCTGGTTTTAGCCAGGTTTCTGTCAAACAGAGCACATCTATATATATTTCATGCAGTATTAAACACATTTTTATTTGTTGAACATCAATTAAATTGTTACTCTTAAATTGGTTTGGACGTTTTTGTATTTTCTAGTTTGGGGAACAGACACAGTCTCTACAGTGTAATATCAAGGTGAAAGAGTATCTATGTGCTGAGAATTACCTGATTTATGTTATAGCTAGTTATGTGATAGCTGTGTCATTTCTAACTATTTAGTATATTTCAAACAGGTTAAGTAAGATCTAACAAATTATATGTTGTAAAATCTTTAATGTTTAATAAACAAAATATGCATTTATATTTGACACAAAAGATATATAGGCTATGTTTTGTTTGGAGGTCAGTGTAAATATTATTTGCTACTTATAGCTTATTATGATGAAGTTGGGACCCCAGGCAAAACAGTGGCTCCACACTGGCAGCAAGGCACAGTACCCATAAATGAAAACTAACCCCCCACCCCCCCCCCCCCCCCCCCCCTTCTTAATTAAGTGCAGTTACTTAAGTGACCCTAAACCTGCAGCTCAGCAATAATCAGAACATAAATAAATTTTCTGTTAATAAAAAAAAAAGTAACTTAAGTGAGGCTAAACTTGCAGCTCAATAATCCAAAATATAAATCAAAACATAATTTCTGAGAAAAAAAAAAAAAAAAATGCAGTCATTAAACCTGCAGCTCAACAAGGTTTTTGGAGACACGCTCGCTTTCTTCACATTCATCTTTCAGGCCAAGATGTGCTGCAGGAATGTTAAATTTGGAGCTATGTTGGAGAGGTGAGGTACGAGGATGTGTGCACATACACACATAAGGAAAGAGAGAGCGCGAGTGTCACACACACACACACGGTCTCTCCGTACAACACTCAAACAGTGGCAAAAGACATCCCCCAACCCCCCCACCCAAACAATTTTAAAAACTCAGCGGATCTACAAAAATCACACAAATGACCCATTTTGAATTCAAAACAGCGAATTTCACTGAAAGGTGACAAGTTTGCATCCCTGGTAACGAAACTTGCCAAATGGTGATGTTCAAATGGTCAGCTGTCAGGGCCCCTAAAAATGCAGGGGCCCAGGCAATTGCCTGCCTTGCCTGCCCTACTGCTACGCCTCTGCTTATAGCATATAATATAGCCTACTTTGAGCTTTCTCTCTGTATACAGTTTTAAAGGCGGTTCATATCTGCTCATTTAGAAATTGACAGTGACAGAAGAATGACTTAAGGCAATACATAAAATTAACATAAGGGTCTGAAAACGTGTGCATGCAATACACTGTTTTAATGTAATGCACTAATCTAGACATGAAACGTGAATCTAACAACAAACAAATTCTCTGCAAAGTAGTCTTGAAAATGTTTAGTGAAAACTGTTATTGTCCTCCCCTCTTTAAAGTCCAGTACAGAATTGAAACGTTACAATTACGCAGACACATATGATTGACATCACAGCAGGCCATAGGGGAGGTGCATCTACAAAGCGGGAGGGTGCTGTCCACCAATGTGATGCGCCATCAGAATAGTGGGCGTGCACCTTATGGTTGTACTGTCTGGTTGCGCTCACTGAGAACTTAACACAGTGTTGCAGTAAATCAGAAAGAGCTACAGTAACAGCGCTGAAATTTGTCACCCTGTTGCAAGTATTTTTGGCCAGTGATACAAGCGAGAAATATCACTGCCGTCTCCTGTTTGGGGAAGATTTGAGTTGTTGAGCAAGGAAGTACATCGGATCGTTTTCAAGAACAGTTTCAGAGAGAATCGACACATTTGACTGGAAATGTCTGAAAACAAACCAAACGATGATCCGAAGTTATCCACCACGGACAGAGTGGTTAAATGTAAGTAGAAATCCCATGCCACTCAAAGCGATCGGGTTCAGAGACTATTTGAAGTGCGAAAACCTTGATATGTGAGTGTTAACTTGTCCCTGCAGTGAGCAGGCGTCATATGGTTTGGTAATGCTCTATAATATGAGATCTGCCCATTGAAAATGGGTGGTAGCCTGCTGTATTGGTAAAAATGGGAAGTAAAGGTAATTGTTGTTATGACAGAGTTGGTTGCATGGTTTATTTTTCATTAGAAACGCGATATAAAGCCTTGCTTTTCAAGGTAACAAACCAAAATCATTTTGTATTTGCTCCAGTTATGGCTCTTGAGTTTTAATTAACGTGCTTTCATTTGGACAAAAAAAAAAAGTTATTGCACAATACTGACAGCATGAAAAAAAAAATCCAACCTAACGCTGTAGTTATATTAAATGCCTGTTTTAATACATGGTGGTGATCATTTTGGACAACAGGCAGCATATGACAGGTTGGGGCCCCTGACTGTTTGGAAACAATCCCTCTCAGTATGCCACCTCTGTGCCTTCAGTTCAACAGACACACTTGCAGTCATGTTCCATTTGTTCTTCCTCATTATGGCAATTGATATCATTATTGTTTGTAGTTACTGTAGCTTCTCATCATAGTGGATTGTTTTTTTCAACACAAATCACGCTGCTGTACTTTGATGTACCAAAGCTAATGAAGAGCACTGTTATTGTAGGTACCCAACACATGGCACGTGGCCTATTTGCTATTCGTGTTTTTCATTCAAAACAATGTGCAATGAACTCCTGGCTTGTAATGGCTTTTGCAACCATTAGGCATAATGGTGCAGCAAATCCAGCTGTAAGGGATGCTACAACTCAAAAGCTCTGACAACTCCATTTTCAGTTATAACCATGCAACAGCCTCCTTCTCCCCACAAACATGTCCTCACTGAAGTAATTCGGCAGCCAGACTTTGGTTTTATAAGTGTGAGAATCTGATATGAATAGATTACTTTCATAAAGGAGCCTATGCTCCTTGGATAACTCGCTTACCTTTTTTTTTCCTCCCATCAGCTCTTACCATGGCCCCTGTGAAACATCGATTTCCTCTCACTGGTTAGAGGATGGGAATGTGAGGGCTGGGAGTGCTTAAGGAAGGAGTTGCTCTTAAATGTTTATTGAGATTGTTACGCATTGTTTCAAGCTTGATAAGGGAAATCTGAATAATAGGAGCTCCAGAAGTCCTAAATGCTCAGCTATGGTCTTAAAGAGACTTAAGGTCAGTGGGTTTTAGTTTATGTCAGGATTATGTTATTATCTGCAGCTCTTTAAGAAATATATCCTCAGAAGACTATATGAGACATGTTTATTCTTTATTTTTGTAATATATTTTGTTAAACCTTAAATATGGGTGCTGTGATACATTGCGTAGCATGTCACTCTCATTCTTTTATTCAACAATATTTGACTCTCATAATTTGTGTCAGTGTTTCGTAAATTTAAAGGAGCCGTATGTAGGATTGTGGCCTAAACTGGTACTGCAATCACTATAAAAATACTGTAGAGCGGTGTATCCCCTCCCCCTACCCCGACTCGAGGTTGCCAGATGAGCTGCAGGATTCAGCAGAAACGTAGGCTGCTTCAATGAGCTTCCAATGGCAAGTGATGAACAGACGTACACAGTAAGTTTTTTTTTTTTTTCTGTTAATTATGTTTATGCTTCATGAGAGATATTTTGATAAGTAATTATTACGAAAAAAAAAAATCGATTACAAGTACAAAGGTTTTGTCATAAGTAGGCTAACAAATAACCAAAACATTTGCCACAGCAATTATAACGTGGGACAAATTCAATATCACCAATGGCTATCACAGGGTTGTTTTCAGTTCCATCAGAAAATATTGTTAGAGTAACTAAATTACATTAGCAATGGTCATACAGGTCAACTTGCAGCATGTGTAACTTAGTCCACGATATACGTGAAGAACAAATGACGAATCAGTTTTACAGGTAACATTAGGCTACTGTCTCAGTTACGTTTCAAATTGCCATAATGGGCGTGCTAATGTTGTTTTCCTCAGCGTCTCAGCATAATGACAGAGAAACGGGCTCCTGTAATGCATTGCTAATGTTAGCATACGTCCATGTGAGCTAACGTTATGTTACTTTGCACAAACATGAATAACTTTGTTCGACTGTCATGAATATATGAAATGTCCATTGACATCAAGTACAAGTTAGCCAAGCATAGATGAATCTTACCTGTCCAGGAGAAAATTAGCAACGTTGGCGTCTGTGTTCAAATTCTTCTCCGTTTTCAGCCATCTCCATCTTTCAAAAGCATCTCCAATACAAATTCTGGTTTTATTTTGGACTTTGTCGCGACGAATTTCTGAATTATAACGAGGTCTTTTTGATTTGGTAACATTAGACATTTTTATCTGACTGGAGTTAGGGTAGGTTACAGCAAAGCTGGCAACACGGATCCCGAAACACTACTGACTTCGTGATTGGTAGATAGGTGGAGGGAGGCGCATCAGGCCAAAACACAAAATGACAACATCAGTTGAGGGCTGCGAGTCCACTTTTTAAATGACAATATCCTGGCCGGACTACTGTTGTCAGTGATATAAGTATTTGAAATGAACATGATTTCTTAATGTCTAGTGACACATCAGGGCCATTTTATGATTAATTGAAATATATTTCTTACATACAGCTCCTTTAAAATGCTGTTTGGGAAAATACAGACTTCAGTGTTTCCCCTAGGATTATGTCTTTGGGGATTTTTATTAATCAAAAAGCATGTCTAATTAAATTAAATCATGAAACTTCAACAATTTAATATCAATTTATTAAAAGTTTAACAAAAATTACATGTTTAGGGCCCTGTGAAATGTTTTATTTTTTTCCAATCTTATGTTTATTGTTAACAAATTCTGTTTTAGCATGTCTAATTATTTGAAAGCATAAAAACAAGTTTAATTTATTCTTACAATATAGCCTTATGATTTTTTTGCTCAGAAATTCTATGTTGTGTATTTACATTTTTTAAGGCATAAAACATTAATTTAATCTATCTTTTAAGTAATGAAAATTAAAATATATATATTTTCTGGAAAATAAAGATTTAATATTACAATTAAAACATTGAAGAAATATTATATGATTATTTCTTAAAAATAAGGTTTTAATAATTTTAGTAGTAGTAGTAGCAGCATATTACGTACATTCTACTGAACAATAGTAATATATTTCTGCCGCAATGCCTTTAAGTTAAACCAAACTTTTATTTTGACAGGTTGCCATAAATACCTTTACATTTCTGTGTGTATATGATATGAGGATAGTTTTACTGAAAATTAAACTGTCAAATGCTAATGAAGTGACTCTCAGAGCAGTTCTGGAGATGTTGTTCATGTCGTTATGTCCCCATTTAGTGAGACGGCAGATGCTAAAATCACTACAAGCGTTACGTGCGCTTCGGTACGAGTGGTAAACAAAACTGCAGGTCTGCGCCATTCATTAACACAGAGACATGCAGAATTCATATTTAAATAGTCGTTTAGCGGCTTAATATTTACTAATACTAGTGGGAGTGCACGCACATCAGGGCTGAACTCCGCTGTGCTAGAGAGTACGACCATAATGTAGAGACCGAAATGTCATGCCGTCGTGTAAATAAGATAAATAACATAAGACTATATAGAGGTATATAGACCTGTTCTATCGGAAAGGTAACTTTAAATGACTTGTTGTGATCGGGTACTATAGAAAAAAAATAATTTAATAAAATTAACTAGACCTACAGGGGTGGGGGTGGGGGGAGAGTATATGCATTGCAAGCCCTGCATCATTATTCAGATAGGTAATGTTTATTCAGCTGCCACAGCTCAGCTTTTCTCTTGTTTATCTGCTTTTATTTTGTCTATTGACAATTGAGACTGTCTCTATAGTTCTATATTTAACTTGTTCATAGCAGTAACAAAATACCACCCTAGAATTTTCATGTAAATGCAAAATGCATGAAGTAAACCAACCCCCACCCACAAACCCCCCACTCGTCACTAGTAATTGGTTCAGATTTTTTGGACTATAATAACTCAAGAAGGCCAGCAGGGCCAGTTAGAGGAACTGAATTTGAGTGAAGAATTTAGCACTGATGTGCCAATGAGTTCTTTTGTAGCTTCTGTTAGAGCAGCGGTCAATCAGACAGATCTATTATCTGCCAGTTGCTCTAAGCTGTGGAGAGACGAAGCTTTTAGTGGGGTGTCCTTGCTTTTAAATGATTCTCACCAGGCAAGAAGCTTTTACGTAATGTTGTGTACTGTCACTTTTTTCAGTCTCCCTTTCGAAGAAGAAAATTCACTGCTAATGTTAGTAGAGCCTTTATGTGCTCAGAATAGGGGTGGGCGCTATACCGGTATGAACGTGACTACCGGTATTATGTTGTTCCATAATGTGAATTTTGCTATACCGTGGATACCGTTATATATTCATGAATTAAAAATTTGCATTTATATTTTTTTGTGCAATTTGGTTCGCTTTGCAGATTTTAACACAAAGACGATATATAGTCGAGGCTGAAAGTATTTGTCCTCTGTGTGCAACGCCATACTACACGGGCATTAGTAATAAAACACATAGATAGAGCATCACAACAGACCAAATTAATAGAGTGCAAATTGCCTACTCCAGTGGTTCCCAAACTGGGGGGTGTGGCAAGGCTGAGGGATAGTGTAAAGTCAGCAGATTATTTTGCAAAAGAAACCTCTGCAGGGTGATAAAGTCTACACTGCGTAATTTTCCCGCTTATCAAGTGGCCACTTGCCTGATAAGTAAATAATTGAATGCAAAATATTAATTTGACATATTTTATTTACTTTAACATGACTCACGATACCCATTTGAGCGCCCCGTTATCAGTTGTAGCAGAAATCAGAGTTGTCAGGAAGCCATGTAGAAATATAAATGAACGATGCGTGGTTCTGCTCTGAGCAAGTACGTTAAAAGTTTGTGAAAATACTTCCTTTCACAGGTAAACGTAAAGCAGATTATGAATATACTTAAGATTCATAAAATACACACGACGTGAGCGGCGCGATGTGACAAAAGCAAATATAACCCAGTGATGTTCTCTGCTGTGGACGCGGCATGGCATGACACGACAAATCCATGACAGTAAACTGATGCCCTGTTATATTTCTGATGAACTCCAGCACTCTGACACAATGGATTTGATTTCATAAGAGAATTGTGAAAAAATAGTTCTCAAAAATATTAAGCAGCACAAATGTTTACAACATTGATAATCAGCAGCAAATCAGCATATTAGAATGATTTCTGAAGGCTTGTGACACTGAAGATTGGCATAATGATGCTGAAAATTCAGCTTTGATCACATGAATACAGTAGCCTATATGTTAAAACATTCAAATAGATAATTGAAATTGACAATATTTTACTTTAATAAAAATGTATTTAATAATTTATTTATTTAATAATTTATTTATTTAAATTAATAAATTAATTTGGATGGATGGGTCTTGAAAATATAATAATAAGGGGGGCCAGGCAGAAAAGGTTTGGGAACCACTGTCCTACTCAAACACACAATATTTAATTTAATTCTTACAGGCCTACCTCTTGTTGCACATTTGCACTTTTTTGAGAAAAACAATAATGGCACAATAAAAAATGTCCAATCCCTCAATTTTTCTAGTTATTTAAGGTTAAAAAATTTTGCCTGTAATTTTTTGTTTCTCATATTGCAATATAATATCGATATCTCCTGGACAGTGTAAAATATCATGATATGAATTTTAGCTCATATCACCTACCCCTAGTTCAGAAAGAGGCTCACTGGCAAAGAAGGAGGTAAACAATAAAAGAACAGAATAAACGTTTTTTTTTTTTTTTTAACACTAACATTTCAGTCATACTGCCATGTGTTTATGTCTCATCTTTTTATGTCTTATCAGTATTTTAATCCATCTTGTAGATGTCCTGGAACTTAGGTTCACTTAAAACGAGATCTAAATAGGGGTGTACTATAAATATTGTCCGATAATTAATGCGCATCTAGTCAGTAAAGCTAGTTCTCTAATAAGCAGTAAATTCCATCAGGTGCGTGATTTTCCATATAGTAGCTGTTACTACACAGAACTGTTGTTAACTGATAAGCTGCGCAAATCCACGTTCATTATCAGCGTTGATTTGCAGTTTGTCAGTTAACAATGGCTCTGTGTAGTAACAGTTGCTCTATGTGAAATCACGCACGTGATGGAATTTACCGCTGATTGGAGAACCGGCTTTACTTTACGAGATGCGCATTAATTATCGGACGATATTTATCGTGCACCCCTAGATCTAAATGTCTTTTCCAATTAGGCCTCTATACAGTCAAAGAATTGTTTTTTACACAGAATTGTTTATTACACAGTTGATGTCCACACAGCTGACAGCTTTACCTGTTGTAGTTTGTTCAAGCTGTGCAATGACATGATATTTTTTTCGGGTCTTAGGAGGATAATGAATAGTATTCATAGCAATCAGTTCACATATACGATATATACAATTATTATTATTAGAAAATTATAAAATTAAAATATTATAAAATTATACAATTATTTAGACAAACAGAGGAAATACATTGGATGTTCCCATTGTGCAAAGATACATGCAGGTCAGCCTCTAGGGATGCATCAGTATAAAAATTGTGGCCAATACCAATAAGCTGATTTATTTATTTTTTTAAGATTAAAAGAGACCTATTATGCCCCTTATTATCAGTGGTGAGCGGTGACTTTTTTTTAAAAAACCCCACGCTGCAAACTGTATTAATCGGCACCATGTCTTTTGCAATGAAATGTGTGATCGCTTCAGTTGTCTCAATCTTCCTCCGGGAACCTGCCGGTTATGGAGAAGCACAAAACAACGATTTTGTGATGGTGTCTGTGGGTGTCTTTTTTGTAATCGCGGCTTTGAACGATTACATAATCTTGGCATCCATAATCGTGATCGCGATTAGAAATTTGATTAATTGTGCAGCCCTAATGTTCAGTCTCCATGCTTTTCTATTTTATTTTAATTTATTTGACCCACTTTCAGTGGTCAACAGCCAGCTTTGGTTTTGCGTTTATACAATCATGACTGTATCTTCTATAGCTTCTGGAGGGCAGCAATAATAATAATAATAATAATAATAATAATAATAATAACAATAATAATAAGAATAATAATAAAAATGACCTTTAAATAAAATTATTGACATGAAATAACCCTTTTTCCTTTGAAGCTTTTGAACAGTTTGTGTTAATATTTTTGCTTATTTGTTAAGGCAACATAACTAACATCCCACCATACTGCACACACTAATTATGACATAACCACACAAAGATGAATGATATGAAACATTTCCTGTGAATATTTGACTTCATACGGAGTTACATTACAGGCAGTTATCCCAAGGAAGGGACTGTACCTGCAATTAGTGTTTAGTTGTGTTTAAATTAGAAATCATATATGGCATCCTCTTCATTTAAAATAAAATGTGGTTTAATCAGATTTATTAAAGTGCAGAATAAAGCGTAGATGTACAAATTGAACAACTGTGTTTGTGTAGGTGGGTAATTGTAAATAGAAGGGTTTCTTTCTCTACAGGTGTCCCCATAACGCTCTACATTGAGGTATGTTGTGATACTTAAGATTCTGTTGCTAAAAATGACTCCGCTAGCACTCAGCTGGTGGTTCCCCCTCACTTTGTGCAACATTCGCGCCTGTGTTCAAGAGTCAAATGTCACAAGCTATCTGTCTTTAACTGTAGCATAAAACCAACAGACAATGGCCTCATGTTTAGATGGACTTCACAGACCGCAGTAAAAAACTGTTGTCTGCCTTTCAGACAGCCTATTCTCACCTTATCAAAGTGGAATGAGAAAGAAAGAAAGAAAGAAAGAAAGAAAGAAAGAAAGAAAGAAAGAAAGAAAGAAAGAAAAAAATATAAGCAATATTACACGAGTAGACATACACGTGTGTGTCTACGAGTGTGATATTCCGTTTATACAACAGTTCGAAGGCAAAAGTCTGTAAATACATACATACAAAAAAAACAAAACAAGTGTCTTTAAGAGCTCTCTTTTGTGCAGAATTACTTCCTTCCGCCACAGATTCAAATCCAAATTTAACAGCTGAGCCCAAGCCTCCATCACTAATTCCAAAACGTCACTTTAGAACTAGTAACGAAGGAACATTGAGTTGCTTCATGGAAAGCTTATTGTATTACTATATTACAAGCTTGCTGAATTATGTAGAGCAGGGGTCGGCAACCTTTTCAGCATCACGTGCCATTTTTAATTTTTCTGGTTAACCAGTGTGCCAAACCAACCCCCCCACCATTAATGCATTCTGTACAAACACATTTTTAAATTATATAATAAAAAATAAAAAAACATTAGGCCTCTTTGATTTCCATGCAAATAGTTTCTGAGGATTTTTTCATAGTGTTTTTTTTTTTTTTCATTAAAACCGTTCAGTTTAATTATCGTTCTATAACAATTAATTTTCTGTAAATCTTCGTCAGTGGCGGAAGCTTCCGGCTGTATGTTTTTCTAGAATTCGAATAACTATTGAGAAACCTGAAATGATAGAAAAAGGATTAGAGATTGATTTCATTTACAGGTAGCATAAGTGTTAATGTGCATACTTTTAAATTGACACTTGCCACGGTGTTTCGCTCTTTATACAGTTATATTCCACCAACACTAATTTATGTTCGAGTAGAACTATGGAACCATATTTGAGCCTAACAGTTCATTACATTGATGACGAGTTTCAACTCAAAAGCAGATTCTTGCAAATGTCCTATTTTCCACAAGATCACACTGGAGATGCGATTTCTCGAGGATTGCAAGAGATGCTGGCTGCTTGGGCATTAAAGGAGGAGCAACAAGTCTGTGTCACAACAGACAACACAGCAAATATAGTGAACGCTGTTGCTATTAATAAGTGGAGCAGACTCCAGTGTTTTGGACACAGGACACATGCTGCACCTAGCAATTGGTGAGTAGCCTGCTATTACTTAATATTTATTTATCTAAAAATGTACACATAATACCATTATTATGCCATTGCAATATCATATGTACATGTCTAATAATATGAAGATTCAGATCCATTTCTAGATTATAATGCATTCAGTGATAGAACAGTGTATCATGCAACAACTTTAGTGTTTTATATATTGTAATAATTATGTTATTTGATAAGTGAACTATAAACTATAACTATAAACCTGTTTTTACAACTATAATATAAATTGTACTGTTACTGTAATTTGAAATTTTGTCTGTTTAATTGTAAATAAAATATATAGCTTTAGTAAACTGTGTGTGTGTGTGTCTGTGTGTGTGTCTGTTTGTCTGATTAGAACATGCTTTGAAAGATGGACTGATTGACTGTGCACTGAATGTCTGCAGTGGTGGTGTGGTGCTTCTCCTATAGCTGGAGACGAAAGAGGGAATTGTCCAAGGCCCAGAAAGAGCTCAGGTTACCTCAACACAAGCTCAAGACTGATTTTCCAAAGAGGTGGGGCTCAAAACAAGCAATGATTGTCAGGGTGTTGGAACAACAGAGTGCCATTTCTTGTGTTCTCTCCGTGGTCAGAATAGCCAGACACTTTTTCCCCACGTCAGGATGTAAAAGTCCTTGAGGCAGTCAACAACCCCCTTTCTCCACTTGCTGAATTCACTGATGCTCTTTCAGGAGAGCAATATAAAAGTGTATCATATGTGAAGCCTGTTCTTCATTTGTTCAACAATAAAATCTTTGCAGAGAAAGAGGGAGAAACAGAACTGTCAAAATGCTGATGATACACAGACTGAAGAGTTGCTTGACATGGCTTCTGCAATTGATCCCAGATTCAAGCTTAAGTACGTCAACAAAGACAGAGTTGAAGCTGTCAAGATTAGTTTGAAAACTGAAATGGCATCAGTATTTACAGTTATGAAGGTAATAATTATAGGTTGTGTGTGCCATGTATATAATATAATTGTGTTTGGGCCATATACAGTATTAGTTTAACATTAATAAATATTCGTACTATACTAGTAATAGAATTTGACATTATCTTTTATGAGTTAAACTAAATTTTTGCCTTTGTTTTATTAAAAGCCTCAATCATCTGTGAGTGTGACTGTTAGAGAGGAAGCAGAAGACCAAAATGCACCAGCACTAAAGAAGATCAAAAAAAAAAAACACTGGACAGCTTCTTTAAAGTGGATGGACCACAGACCAGCATCAATATCTCTCTTCAGTCTCCAAGACATGGCCATAACTGCTGAGCTACAGTCTTATTTTCTCTCTGCTGCTGTTGATAGTGAGGAGAATCCTTTGGTCTGGTGGAAGGATCATGCAAAACAATTCTCAGAACTGTCCCAAGTTAGCACAGAAGTATTTGTGCATTTCTGCCACAAGCTCTCCCTCTGAAAAGTATACAGCAATGGAGGAAACATTAGCCACGTTTCCACTGCTGAAACTTTACCCAGGAACTAGGGACTTTGGGCTGGTACTCAGTGTGTTTCCACCACAGGAAGCAGGATTTAAATAAAGTTCCGGGTAAAAAAAAATGCCCCTCAGAAAGTCCCTGCTCGAAAGGTAGTACTTTTTCAAAGGTCTGGAACTTTCGGGGGCGGGACTTGGGCGCTAAACATGATGATTGGTTGAGTTCGCGCAGCATTGTGATTTGAACTACCATTTATTCAGATAATTTTCAAAATATTACTGTTATTGTGTCATGAAATGTAGTTTTAAAAGTATTTCAGGTGAGAATGTTGTTGTTTAAAACTCAAATCTTTGGTTTATTTATAAAGACAATTTCGGAGACGATCAGCGGGAGCTCAGTGCTCATGTATCCGCCTAGAGCAGTCTCAACTCGGCTAGTCCTTCTGGCATTTGCTGCTGACTCTGATGTCTTTTTAGTGATTAAAATTAAAATATCATTTGTTTTGGGTAAATCTAACATGCAATCTTTGGTTTTTATTCAATATATCTATATGTTAAAATATAAATAAAAAGAGGCAATTGATATAATATTTCATTTAATTTTAATGTAGGCTGTATATATACACATTTCCCTGAACTAAGTACATTTCTGTGGCTATTATTATGTTTAAATAAAAACGAAAGGAGGCAGTGGTATTTGAGATCCTATTTCATCTTATTGTAAATATACAGTGATGAAAATTGCAGTAGCCAAGGCGACCTGACTGATGTTATCAAGTACGCTGCTGTTTGCAGAATTACCAGACTTGCGTCGTCCCGTCCGTGGGAAATTTGCGTACTTTGTATTGAGAAAAGCGCGCAGACCTACGTCAACAGGCTATTTGCCTAATCTTCATGGTACTTTAGACTGTGATGGAAACGCAGAAAGCAACAGGTCTGGGGGGAAAATAGTTCCTGGGGAAAAAAGTTCCTGGTACAATGAAAGTGTGGACAGGCTTGTGTTCCTTGCCAAAAATCTTTAAAAGTTGTTGTTCATTCCTGAAAACTTGAAGTGTTTTTATGGCTTGTGTTCTAGGCCAAAATAGTTGATAAGGCTAACTCAGTTATTTTTTCTTTCTAAAGGTTATCTTGAGTTTTTCCTCTGTTTTAATTTTAGTATAAGTATAATATTATTATATCATGCATATTGCATATTTTTATTTTTTTTATTTAAAGAAACCAAATCAATGTTTCATTGACATTTGTGGCAACAAGAAAAGCAATAAAAGTTTTTCAGGAAGAGTGTTTTCAGTTTTTTTATATAATTATTGCATGCAGTTGCTTCAAACAATGGTATAAAGCTATTTAACACAATCAATATAAATGGTGATAATCATAATTTATAATCATGATTTAAAGGGAATAATAGACAATTATGATTTTTGTCATAATCGTGCAGCCCTATTGTACATGGATATAGATCTACACTGGGATCTGCATTAGTAGAGAACAGCCATCTCTGTGACCAAATAATGGGTTAAGACATGCTTTTTGGACGTTAAACTATGGTGCAAATACAAACCATCACAAAAATTGTTTTTAGACAAAGTTTTCTTAATTAGCTAAAAATGGAAGAGTGCAGAAACATAACACCTCTTACACCTTAACAAAAAGTTCATCAGTCAAGAGCAGTGGGTGATATTTTTTGTCTGTTTAGTTGTTTTATTAACATTAAAATAATAGTTCACCAAAAATGAAAATTCTGCCATCTGTCTTTTAATTCTGTCATAGTGTTTCATTTTTATACTATCATTTACTCAAGTTGTTTTAAACCTGAATTAGTTTATTTCGTCTGTTGAACATAAAAGTTATTTTTAAAGAATGTGGGTAACCAAGCAGTTGCTGGTCCACAGTGACTTCCATGGTATTTTAAAGTCGATTTGGACCAGCTACTCTTTGGTTACCCACATTCTTCAAAATATCTTCTTTTGAGGTCAGCACAAAGAAATTTATACAGGTTTGGGACAAAATGTGAGTGAGTAAATAATGACAGAAATAAAAAAAATTTGGGTGAACTATCCCTTTAATGACAGTCGGCAGCATGTTTAGTAGCTACTGTCCCTTTAAGAGCTGCACAAGTTTCTCGCTCAACTCTTTACTTTAATTTTAGACATAACCAACTGTGTTTATATGTAAACAGTTACTTTTTTGGACAGTATTAGACGCGAAAGACAACATAGTCCAATAATCAGAGCGCGTTTTGACAGGGTCTCAGTGAGAGCACGCTTCATGAGTATGGGCTCAGAAAAAGCATGTGAATTAAACGTTTAACGCTTAAACGTTGCTTTAAAGCAGATGGAAATAATGTAATTTTGTGATTGCGTGTAAGTGCAGTGTCCCGTGAGAGTAACTCTACCGCTGAGCCAACACTGATATGAATGCATGTGGCGTTGTACATTATATTGAGATGGAGGGAGGCGCCAGAACTGCAGTTGATAGAATTTGCGCTGTGGCACAATCCTCCATATTTCTTCAAAAGCAGATTGTGGAGACATTTTAATCGTACACGATCAAAAATCGTCATATCGCACACCCCTAACTTCCAAGTATAATCAATCTCACACAGACAAACAAGCACAACGAAATCACTTCACACTATTAAGCGGCTGTATTATGAACTTGCAAAACTGTATCGCATACGTGCTACAGTGGTAAATTTATTCATCGCACAGACCAGTTTTTTCATAGCACATGCGAGACATATGTCGCATTGTACAGCCCTGATATATAATAAATATTTTTTAAAATGGCACAGTTTTTTTAACAACTGAAGGTACACTCTTAATATCAGTCTGTTAAGTATTATAATATGATAATCAAGTTTTATTCAATGATAGAACTTTAGTAATTAGAATTAAAACTTGATAATCATGTTTGAATGCATATTAATCATTTTAACTGAGCATTTTAACTGGACTGGTGGTGGTGCTTTTTTGGTCATTCAGTGTTTCTGTAAAAACAAATTGGAAAAAAAAAATACTGATAAGATAATAATGATACGAATTCTACTAATAAGAACAATATAAAAAAGACTAAGGATTAATGAGCTACTGGATTCATGAATATTAATCAGGTTGTGTGCGTTCGTTCAATTTGCTGAAATTAATAAAGGGAACGATAGTAGGTGAGCGCCAGCCAATGAGATTGCCATTTGCGCATGAGTTCTGCCTACTACAGGAAAACCTGTCAGTCCTTAAAAGGAACGCTGTTATTTTGACAGGAAAATACAACAAAGAATATAGTTTTTCATGTAGCACGTCAATTCTCTCTCTCTGTCTGTCTGTCTCTCTCTCTGCGTGTGTGTGAGACAAAGTGACGGCGAGGTATGTGCCTTCACACTAGAGTTTACGGTATGTCAAATACAGGTGCGCTGCTCATCCATTGAGATTAACTGAAAAATAGCACAGATCGCTTGATGGAGAGTGAAACTCTGAAGCGCTCAGTTTTATTGTGTTCGGCGAGTGAAAATATATCTGTGCTAAACTTATACTTAGCCTCCAACTCACACACTGGCAAATAAAATCTGAGAATTTATTAACCATTGGCTAATATTAGAGATCATTTAGTCGCCCAGAGTGAAGATTTAGTCGCATATGTAAGTGATTTACTCGCAAGGTAAAGGGTTGTTTAGGTAATCCTGACCGTTGTTTTAATACCAAAGGAAGGTTGGTGCAAACTGTTAGTAAATCTACAGGAGTTGTACAGGAGTGGGTTTATCTTAATAGTTTATCCTGCAGTACAGTGGCAGCCACCATCAAGATACATAGGGAAGAAGCCTACTTCAAGGTGTTAAAAATAGGTGAAATATATATTGCAAAATAATTGTGAAATTGCATTATTTAGTCATACTATTCGACTAGTAGTCATGTTAGCACATAGTGAAAAAAAATAAAACTGGATTTTGTTTATTTTGTGTGTGTGTGGGGTGCTGGACAAATTAGTGTCTATTAGGTCTGTAAACTTTTGAAATGCATGTGACTTGAGTCTGAGCTCTAATTGGCTTGTTTTATATTGTCTTCAGGGCGCAGAGCACTGCACCCCAGACCCTCCCACTTTTGATCTTACAAATCAGTATTGTTTTTATTAGGGCTGCACAATATATCATTTCAGCATTGATATCACAATGTGCGCATCCACGATAGCCACATTGCAGGATGTGTTATGTTTAGTATTCTGATTGTTATATTTATACTGATCCTCGTTTTCTTTGCTCACACACAGACACCGTGCCTACATTGGATGCGACAGCTGTCGTGTTGTGCCACTCTGCGCCGCAACAGCTTGAGGCTGTCTACACTGGATGTGACAAAGCAACCGTTGCGATTCATTTTAACTTTGTGTCAATACATCATAGAGGTGCTCTGATCAGGATTTTTGAGGCCAATCACCGATCACACAAAGCAGTATCTGCCGATACGATAATGATCTTTTTAAAGCCTTATTTTTATCATGTAGAATTATTTATTGTAAGACTCCAATCAGGAATTTTAGACATTTATTAAGGGCCTGAATTTCATTTTTGAAAATGAATTCCCCTCTTAGGTGACTCTTGTGAGGGGATTTTTTAATTTGAAACACAGTAGACTTTAATTATATGCATTTATGGTGTAAGTACTACATATTTCGTGTCAATCCATGTTCATATTTACCACAAACAATGCACTGTTACTTTAATTCAGCGCTTGCAGTGCAGCAAAAATAAACTTAGTGCGGAAACGATCTCTGCACTGCTGCAGATGCACTGCTCCTGGAACGCACTGCCAGACCGCAACCATGTGCAATGTAAACGCTTTAAACCAGCACAGAAAAAAATATGCACCACATACGCATTGCAAATGGAGTAATGTGAACCTGGCATTATGTGAGTGCGCTGCAAGTGTGCATGAGCACTCAGTTTCCAGGAGAGACTTAACATAATAAGTCAATTGTTTGAAATAACGTTTTGTGATCAGACGTGGTTTCATATCACAGAATGAGGCAGAAATCTTACTATTTTATAGTATTATATACATACAGTGATAAAGGCTATGTCGATTAGCATTGCATTATAAATATACTTTATCCTTATCAAAATACCCAAGATTGCTTGAAAAACTCAGATAAACCATATATTGTCACAATTGTATGTTTATTGTCTTTAAGGTAACTGGATTTCTTGGTGCATTGTCAATGCAATTACTTCTGCTATGCATATGTGGAGTTTCTGCTCAAGGGCGCCCTTCGGCTTCCAGTATGAATTAAACAGTCATTACATTATGTCTGTACTCAGTAATGCTCACAACAAACGCCCTATTTTGGGTAAAAATAGGAAAGATTTTTTTTTTTTCAAGAATGCATAAGCCCATATCGCCCATCCCTAACTGTTTATTTAATTTGTATCTTTGTACTTTTATATTTATCTGTGCTTGTAATTTGTTTGTTTTCTATGCTGATTTAATCACCTACAAAATCCCCCCAATCATTGATTTTTTTTTTTTTTTTTCTCAAATAGAGCTATTCAAGTCATCTGGTGATTTATTCATGTATTTTTTTTTCATATCACAATATATATTGCTTAAAAACACTCTCTCTCTCTCTCTCTCTCTCTCTCTCTCTCTCTCTCTCTCCCTCTCCCTCTCCCTCTCCCTCTCTCCCAATTTGGGTTATTTTGGCATCCCAGCGCTGGGTCAAAAAGGGAGGAACCCAGCTGGGTTATTATGTTTAACCCAGCATGCTGGGTTGCTTTTTTTATGGTTTAAAATTACTACATTGCTAAAATGAACCCAAATCGAGTTAGGCATTAAACCTACAAATCTTGGTCATCTTAAAATCACTTTTACACACAAATAATAACTATCAAAGGTAAAAATTTATTAAAAAGAGAAAACAGTCAAAAAGTAACATGCATGTAAGAAGAAATGCAGAAAAGTATGGCATTAACAGCTACAGAGTTTATAAATAAAGCATTGAACATTTGTTGAATATAACTTTTAAGATCAATTTTGACTTTTTTGGTAAATTTTATATATTGTATAAAAATATACAAAAACACTATTATACAATAATTGTACAAATAGTTAAGTTGTTTACAAACTATTCTGGCATGACAGTACAAAAATAAACCACAACATTAACACTGATATTATAACACTGAACAGACGCATGTGTGTGTGTGAAAATGTGAGCATGTGTATGAATGACAGAGTGTAAACTCTTTGTTTTTACAAATTATACACATACAGTTTGTTTCATAGTCCATGAATACAGATCATGCATCACTGTCAATTTTCATGATCTCTTTAGCATAATTGATGTAGCCATGAAGAAGCCCCATCAGCACAGCATGTGACATCTTTTACATCATCCAGGGCAGCGTCCTCCTTTAAAACCACTGTTGCATCAGTTTAGGGGAAGGACATTCTTTTCTTTGACCAGCATTCATCCCAGTCACCGCCTGTTCTTCATCAGTGGCCTAAAGAGAGAAAAAACATTTGAAAAAAAAGAGAAAACATTTCATCTAAAAAAGAGGTGTATTCACATCAGTAAGGATAGGTAAATAGTCAGTTTTATAATTTCAACACTTTGTGTGGTTGTTTAATGTCTCTGTCTACCACAGCACTCCAGAATGCTATAATGGCAGCACTAGTGTGAGGGCATGTAGTATTGTTTGAAATAATGTTCATGTACTTGGAGCGCTGCTCTTCAAAAGGTTAGTTCACCAAAAAAAAAAAAATGGTCATAATTTACTCTCCCCCATGTTGTTCTAGACCCATACAAACTCTGCACATTTTTGGAACACAAATAAAAATATTTAATATTCTCTTAATTTTTGTCCTCTATTGCTAGTCTGGGAGACCAATATTTTCTTTTGAACAGACATGTTCGCTATCATATAATTTAAGATTTATTCATATATATCGGAATGGATTACTTCTACAATAACTCTGTATTTATGAGGCTTGAAAATACCGATTATCTAGACTCTCAATGGATTAACAAAAAATTATGAGAAAACTAAAAATATATTAATTTGTGTTGTAAAGATAGACAAAAGTCTTACAGGTTTGGAATGACATGAGGGCAAGTAAATGATTTTTTGTGTGAACTATTCCTTTAAGAAAGGAAGACCAGGAATGATGACTCTCCAAATCAGACAACTCCAAAGTTGGTTTGAGTTCTGCAATGAAAAACACAGACATCAATGGTTTTTATAAAACATGAGCACGTAATCACACTGTTGTTGCATGAAAATGTGACGTAAACAGGCAGGAGACAACAGAAAAATTTATTTTCTAAAAATAACTTACATAAATCTCAAAAGAATGATGCTCTCCTATGTCTCTGGCTTTCAAGATCTACAAAAACAAAAAACAAACATTCTTTTACTTCTTTAAAAAAAAAAAAAAACTGATAACATGGAATTATGAGGTTCACTTGCCTTAAACTGTCTTTAAAAATAACTCACATCAGTCTCAAAAGAATGAAGTTATCTTGTCTCTGGCTATCTACAAAAACAAACATTCTTTTAGTCTTAGTAAAAAAAAAAAATGATAACGATGGAATTATGAATTTACATTACTTGCCTTAAACCCGTCTTTCCCTCTCTTCTGAAGAAGCTGAGAAAACTGCCGCCTCCTCACAAAAGCAGGCTTCTGTGTAACATTAGTTATCTCCCGATGCAGGCACAATGAAGACACAAGCTCAACAAATCTGAAATATTACATGCAAAACATTACTTTTAACAATTACCACTTCAACAGCCTCAAAATAATTATGCTAGTCTTTATTACATAATGCCGTTTCCTTCAGGAAACTAAAGTACATTCAGTTTAACTGTGAAAAATAAGATAACAAATTAACATGAGTGTAACCGTAACCATAACCGTCAATTAACACTAAAAAGTGCAGATATTGTAAAATCTTATGTAAATATGACATAAGACACTCACAGACGTTATATTAAAAGTACCTCTTCCGTTCAGTAAAAGAGGCCATTAAGAACTCTGTTTCTGAGGCGAATACCGCGTCCGCGTATTTTTAAATATAAGCTTTTCTATTTCCGCCTTTCATGAAACCTCAAAATACTCCCGGACATAAACAATGAATGATAACTTTACATTTTGAATCTTTACTTACCATAATGTCTTTCACTCACTTCTCGCTTCTTTCACGCTGAGAAAATGGCGACTTCTCGCACTGGCTTCGTCCGATGTTTACGTGACGTGCATGCTCTCTTTCACGTCCGCGTTCCCAAACCAGCGCCGCTAGGTTATGAAAAAAACAACCCAACATTCTACCCAGCGGTCTCAACCCAGCATTTGGGTGAAAGAAACAACCCAGCGTTTTTTAGAGTGTGTGTGTGTATATACGTGTATATATATATTAGGGCTGGGCGATATATCTAACGATATGATCATGCGCATCTAGTCAGTAAATCTGGTTCCCTGATTACCGCTAAATCGCCATCACCTGCTTTCAAATGGAGTGGCATTTAATAGACAGAGCCATAGATCACTGACAAGCTACGCAATATCGCGTTCATTATCGCAGATGTATCGCCTTTGATAATGAACACGATATTGCGTAGCTTGTCAGTGATCTACGCCTATATTCAAATATATAATTAATATAGTGTCCCTTCTTCAGTAGGACATTGTTATGTCTAACAACTTGACAAATATATTGGTCTAACTATTTAAAAGATTACAGTTTTTGCATACTTATTACATTGTGCTATATTAAACTATGAGAATATAATGACATCATTTGGAGTTTTTTTTTTTTTTTTTTTTTACTACAAGTCAATATTATTGAACCATTTTCACAGTATTTATCTTGAAGGATTTGCTATCCAGTGGCTCCCTCGTGTGGACAACATTATCTATGAATTACATTTATATAGGCCTAAATGGCTAATATATATATATATATATATATATATATATATATATATATATATATATATATATATATATATATATATATATATATATATATATATGTATGTTTACATATGTGTAATGATTACTTTACTGATATTATACCAAAATTAAACACAATTTCACTGATTCGGTATCTTATTTCATGCTTTAACAGTTGAATTTTCAAATGACATTTTTAAGCAATAATGGTTCATTATTCTGTCACTTGTTCAGTGGTTATTTAACAATTGCAATTAGTCATGCTGCCTGCATTAACAGTGTGATTCTGTTTGTTTGTTTGTTGAAATTCTGCTCATCCAAAACTAATAAGTATTTAATAATATTTAATCACATCAAGAAATTACCCCCAAAATATAATTTAAAGCGTCTATTGTGTTAAAATAGGGAGCAATATTTTGATTCAACATAAAATTAAGGCTACAATGTGGCTGTCACAATTTACTAGAGAGGAACTAGGAGTCACTGGAGTAAACATGAACAAGTCTTTAATAATCCAAATGTAGAAACAGAAAACAAGGGAGACGGCCAAAAAGTACTCAGGATGACGCTTAACAGCGGACCGAGAACTAGGGACTGGGAACACATTAAATACACGGACACCAATGTGACACACCTGGGAGCAAATTAACTAATTAATAAAACAGCTGGAAACAAATTCACACAAAAAGAACAGAAACAGGAAAGACCAAATAAGGACAAGGAAACACATGAGGAGCAAAACACGCACAACACACGGAACAGAGTCTGACATAACGCCCCCCTCCAGAAGGCGTGTCCTCATGAAATTAATTATACCTTTCATGCAAGAAAATTTATTAATATTACAAGTAAACTTTAGAGAAAAACTCAAATGCTACAAATGTTTGCAACCCCTTATATAACATTATATTTTCACATTATATTTTATATATTATAGGTAGGTGTTGTACTGGAGATCTCTTCTTACCTTGCAGTCAGTGGCAAGACTGTTTAAGAGTGTGTAGTGTCATGTTGTGTTCAGGTGGTGGATGTGTTGGAAGTTTATGACACTTTGCTGCTGTTGCCAAGATGAGAGGTATAAAACAACAGGAGTGAGGAAGTTTTTCTGTCAGAGGTTCACTGGAAGAGAAGGAGATAAAAGAAAGAGCATTGCGGAGTGTGCCCCCTTTCCTGCGTGGACACTTTTACTAAAAGGAACAATATGTAAGATTTTTTTTATTAAAATATCCAAAAACTAGTAAAACAGACAGTTATATATTTTGCTGACTTGTGTACTTACATTATCCCAAATGTTTCAATGAATGTTTAAATCCTGAGAAATAAGCAATCTTAAAGGGATACTCCACCCCAAAATGAAAATTTTGTCATTATTCACTTTACCCCCATGTCGTTCCAAACCCGTAAAAGCTTCGTTCATCTTCAGAACACAATTTAAGATATTTTGGATGAAAACCAGGAGGCCTGTGACTGTCCCATAGACTGCCATTATATGAAGCGACGGTAACACTTTTTGTAAGCGAAGAAAACAAAAATAACGACTTTATTCAACAATTCCTTTGTCAACAGTTTCCTCTGTGTCTCTCAATATCACCGTATGCTGCTATGCTCTTCTGTATCATCCGCACTACAATATGCGCTGTTTTCTTTCAAATCAAAGCTAAAAACACGTAAAAACAGCACACCCTTGTGGCGCAGATGACACAAAAGAGCATACACAGAATACGGTGATATGGAGAGACACAGAGGAGACTGTTGACTAAAGAATTATTGAATAAAGTCGTTATTTTTGTTTTCTTCGCTTACAAAAAGTGTCCCCGATGCTTTATATAACCCAGATTGTACGTCTGATGGCAGATGGAGTATTCTGATGATGACTTTCATACCCTTTATGGACCTTGACACTGTTATTTACTTGGCAGTCTATTGGTCAGTCACAAGCCTCCCGGTTTTCATCCAAAATATCTTAAATTGTGTTCCGAAGACAAACGGATCTTTTATGGGTTTGGAACGACATGGGGGTAAGTGATTAATGACAAAATTTCCCTTTAACTAGTGACATGGACCTTGTCTATAGTGTCATTGTGTCGCCTGCCAGTGACGTCATAACCCCTCAGTTTCATATTTCTGGTATGTTGTGCATTTTAATAGGCCGGTGACGACCGCATTATAACAGAACTTTCAAACATATCTAGTATGATAAAACAGCACTGCTTTTTTTCCCACATATGCACAACCGGAAGGAGCGGAAGCAGTCGACTGTGGCATAATAAAAGCTCCGATGCTTTCGAGACATGTGTCACACTCGTTCAGTGGCCTCATTTCGCTTCGACGACTTTCAGCCTCAACCTGCTTTATTCTACTACGTTAATGAATCATTAGCTCATCCATGAAGATGATTTCTGCCCGAGTCACTTCAGATTGCATCGGCTGTGGGGTTGAAGACGGCAACTCCCATGATTCCATACTCAGTCACAGCATCATCAAACTACGCTTTTGTTTCTTTGTTTTGTTTTGAATACGTGCCCTCCAGCGCAAAAAATTACATATTGTGCCTTTAATGACAGCTCTCTTAGTCACTGGCCTTGGACAGAATGTGTGAGGACGTTTTCCTTAGGCACTACATGGTCACCCCAGGGTCCTCCAGCTAGAGGAGGTTAGTCCATCTGTTCTGGATGGCAGGTTGGAGGATTGTGTGCCTGAAATTCCATAAAGGCAAAACAAATTCAGAGGAGAGTGTATACGGTCAATGCATTGTTACAATTCAGAGGGCTGTTTTGCGATGATAAAACACGCATCTTTTGTTTTAATACAGGTTTTCTTTTTTTCCTCACTGTTTGACAATTAAATCAAAGTATCTTTAATGACACATAATGGATTTACTTCCAAGATTGTTTATTAATAAAACAAATAGAAGTGATTTTGCAAGACAACAACAACAAGGTTACAAAGAACCAACAGGAAATGAAACATTTACCTGTAGCAGCTTATACATGTATTATAGCAAATACAGACCTAAGCATATTCTGAACCACTTACAAAATAAAAGTCTTCCAACCAACATTCTCCTGTTGTGTGCATAATGAGCAATATAATCCTTCAGACAACTACAAAAACAACAAAAAATTTGTTGTACTAAAATCACAAAACTTTCATACAAAAATATAGAATATAGACCAACAGGTCACATAGAAAAATAATGCTTGTGGGCAGCATATTTTGAATAACTAACTAGAAAGAATACAAAGCTGCTATTATTCACAAATAAATAATAAAGATTCTAAAATATATGACTTCAATCAAAATCCTGAGCATAGGTTTGTAGTGAGTGGAGACGGGAGGACAGAACAAACTGAGGTTAATCAAGGAACATGGCAAAGAAATGTGTGCCTGTAGCAGCATACTTGTAGTAAATTAATACAGACTTAAGTATATTCTGAACCACTAACAAAATGATAGTCTTCTAACCAACATCCTCCTGTTGTGTGCAATACACAATATAATACTTCAGACAAAAAACAAAACAAAAAAAAAATTTTTGCTGTACCAAAAATCACAAACAGCTTTCTTAAAAAAAATAAAGAATTCTTTAAAATTCCAGCAGCTCTTAGACAAAAATAATGCTTCTGTACTTCAACATATTCTGAAAAATGTGTAACAATACAAAGCTGCTCTTATACACAAATAAATAATAAAGAGTCTAAGACTTATAACTTTAAACAAAAACCTGAGCATAGATTTAAAACGACAACAACAACAATAAATAAATAAAACAAACATAATATAAATGAAGGATGCATGGTTCTGCTTTGAGCAGGTAAGTAACAAGTTTGTGAAAATACTGCCAGTGCCAGGTAAACTTAAAGCAGATTATGAATATACTTAAGATTCATAAAATACACCAGATGCAAGGGGGGTGATGTGACAAATGCAAATAGAACTCAGTGATGTTCTCTGCTGTAGACGCAGTGCGTCCATGACAGTAAACTGATGCCCCGTTATATTTCTGATGAACTCCAGCACTCTGACACAAAGGACAATTTCAAATATTCATAAGAGAATCGTGAAAAAATAGTTTCCTTCAAAAAAAAAAAAAAAGCAGCACAAATGTTTACAGTGAGAGGGAGTGATGGAGCACTACAGTACTTGGTAACTTCCTTTTCAGCTCTGGCATGGGTGGACATGGGCTGCTGTTGGACTCTAGCATCAGTAAAGGTCTGTCCCAGCAGATTCTTTAGTATAGAAGATGATGATGAATTTCTTTGTGATGAGTGAATTGTACAAAGGGCTTTGGTGTTGCTCCTCAGTGGTCGGGATATCTTCTTCCCTCAGTGTGTTGTGCTCTGTGTTTTTGTCCTGTTCTACTTTCTCTTGCTGTTAGGTAAACACCAAAACCAAACATCTGTAAATCAATATTTTCAATCCAAACCATATATGAACAAAATTATTAAAGCACAACTTGTTCTATTCAATATGCAAAACCTTGTATTATTATAATGTAGGGCTTAGCAATTTTTTTCAGATTTTATCGATTAAAGGGGTCCTATTATGCTCTTTTATAAAGTCTTAATTTTGTTTTGGGGGTGTACTAGAACAGGCTCTCATACTAGGTTGTTCGAAAAACACACATATTTTTCACATATTTTACATTATTACAGCACCTCTCTCCCTAGTCTGTCATGAACGGATGGAATAGTTCCTGTATCAAATGAAGGCCCGCCTTCTTAAATATGAAATGTGCTGTGATTGATTAGCTGGGCCAGTGTGTGTTGTGATTGGCACCACTCGGCACCTGGTCGGGAAATGTCATGCTCCTTACCATAGCCACCTTCGTGCTTCAGTGTAAATATTGCGGCAAAATCAAATAAATTTGAGTGCGATTTAAACCCGGATGATTGTAACCACTCTTAAGTTTGTCTGCCTTGGGAAAGCTAGCATGTCTCCGATATAGTGGTAACACTCATTGCCTTCTCTAGTGCATCTCAACCAAGTCTCGTTCCATTCATCAGTATTTGTGATTTATGCATTGTAGTCCAAATGAGTCATTCGTTGTAGGTTTTGAAAAGTGATTTCTGTTAAATTAAAATATCTCCTTTTGAAGTGGACTTTGAGCTTTGTAACTTTGCAGATCTTTTTTATGCCCAAACAGCAACATTACAGACTAACTAAAGTTGAAAAAGTGAAAAGGCATAATAGGACCCCTTTAATTTGAATTTATTGTTTTGCCACAATCTTTCGAAATTGAGGAATTGTGATTTTTATATAGAAATATTACCAAATATTAGAATTACACACTTTGAGAATGTGTCAATGATAACAGTAGAGAGAAAAGAACAATCCAACATGTCGGTGCATGTGATCAACCGCTCACATGTGATGCCCTCATCATGTGATGCCTGCTAGGCACTATTCGCCAGAGATGTTCACAAGTCTTTAACTTGGAATCCGAGTCTTTGTCACTGGAGTCTGAGTCAAGTCTTGAGTTTTTGGTCACGAGTCTGAGTCGAGTCTCAAGTCATTTAATGGCTCGCTAAAAAAATCCCATTCAGAATCCTTATGTATTGAAATCTTCCTATTTACGAATTACGAATATATATATATATATATATATATATATATATATATATATATATATATATTACGTGTATTATATTTTTATCCATGGCCATGTGACAAAAAAAAAAAATACTATTTCTGTTCAGGGTTTTCCTGATGAAATTTATACTATTTTAATATTTTACTTAACAGCAATAAGCCTATCTAGTCTACTAAAAACAATGTACCTACAATAATCAAAACATTATCAAATCATCTTGAGCAGAAAAGAAAGATAACAGTTTCAAAGTTTAAATTCCATCCTAGCCATCTAACAATTTTCCCAATAATAGTTAGGCCTACATATTTCTTAGCCTACAGATTAATAATGCTAAATGTCAGAAATGTCTTGTCACATCTGTTTGAATAGCTAGTCAGAGTCATAGGCTATAGATAGATAAATAGTAAGAAAAATAACTGTATTTGCAGCATAGTTTTTTCCAAGTAATATAAAGTAACCTTTTTTTTTCTTGCTGTGTTTGCTGCTCACAGTGTTTCTGTTGTTGTTAAAATAACCGCGTCATCCACAACTCTAAACATTGGTGCCAGCACACACCTGAAGAGAGAGAAAGAGCACAGAGCTGAAAGTGCTTGAATAAAGTGCATTTGGCTTTAGATAAAAAATACTAGAGGATATAGTGCTGAAAGATATTTACCATAAACGACCCTGAGCACTTGGTATATGTGGATGTGATCCGCCTTTTGAATAGCAACTATACAAGTATATAAGGATAAAAGACTTGAGCTGCTTATAAAATATTCATGAGCCCTTTTCCTCGAGTAGAGTCATTTTAGGTCGAGTCTGAAGTCAATCTGAAGTCTTTAAAAAATGCGACTCGAGTCCAAGGCTACGTTCACACTGCAGGGCTTAATGCTCAATTCCGATTTTTTGAAAAAATTCGATTTTTTTGCAAGGCCGTTCACATTTTCAATTAAATGCGACCTTTTGTGATCTCCTGTGTGAACGTGAAATGACCCAGAAGTGACCCGCATGCGCAGAAGAGTACTCAACGGCCAACGACGTCACTCGTTGTTTGCGGAAGTAGCTAACGTTAAACATGGATGTCAACAATAGTGTAGGAGTGAGCGGAGTTCTTTTTAGCGTAATATTAGGGTTATTTTGTCAATGGAGCCAGCACAATTACAATCTTCTCGTTTTAAGAAGAAAATTAAAAAGAAGGAGGAGAGCAAGGTTTTTGGCCATGGCGTTTTGTGGAGCAGTGTTAGCAACGCCGGTACAGAGAAACGTGTGGGTGCAGAGTCGCAGCCAGGAGTGGTGAGATACTGATGTGAGTGGCTTCTTTCTTCTCGTTCCCGCCTACTTCAACGCAGAATTATGACGTTTGTAGCGTATCAATGATGTACGGGTCGGATACATGTGGCCTGGCCGTTCAGACGGAGGTCGCATTTCAAAAGATCGGATACGTATCGGATTCAGGATCACATACCCAAGTGGCCTGGGTCACATTTGAAAAGATCGGATCTGTGTCGTTCAGACTGTCATGAAAAGATCAGATACAGGTCGCATAGGGGCAAAAAAATCGGAATTGGGTCGTTTCAGCCTGCAGTGTGAACGTAGCCCAAGTCACTAACTCGAGTGCCCATCTCTGCCGTTCACACAGAATGCACTTTTGTGTTGACAAAGATGTGACGCGACAGTGGAATTGGAAAAACATGCAAGAAGATGGGAATGGACTTCTTTTAACTTGAGCGCCATGTTTTTAGAATGCCATTTCATTCATGAGTCACTGCAAGAGACACAAGCGCAAAAGTCAAACATGTCCTTGTTTACAATAAAAAAAAAAAAAAAAAAAAAATTTGGAAAAGCAGTCTAAGCTAATAAAAAAAACCTTCAACTACTACTGTATGTCTGATATTTCATGTTTGCATCCTGGTGACAGGCTGAAAGCTGCTGTTGTTTTTACAGAACATTCATAGTTAATAATAGTCTACTTGTGTTCTACCTTAAAGGGGTCATCGGATGCGACATGCACTTTTACAAGTTATTTGAATTGAAATGTGTGTTGGCAATGTGTTCATTCTGTTCTTGACACAACCACGCTATAATGATAAGATCCAACCAGTGTTTTTTCACACTTCACCTTATTAATTTGGACTTTTTTTTTTTTTGGAGTTCTATTTTGTTTTTCTGTGTGACGTCAAACATACATTTGCTGCACGTCGCATAAAATGTTAAAAAATGTCAATATGTGGGAGTAAGAGAAGAGCAGATATATGGATAAATCTGACGACACGAGAGAACTCAATTTGGTCAGGTTTTCAGAGTGCAGAAGCGCATCTCACAGCAAGCGAGTACTCTTTCGCGTTGCATGAACAGAGAATTACACATAAAATGATGGCGAATTGTCTGTTTTGACAAATATTCATGTAAACACAGTTGATTATGTCTTAAGTGAATTGAAACAGTAGGGAGAACGTTTATCAGTACATTGCATCCATTGCAGCTATGCATTCAGTTTTAAAGGGACAGCAGACTAATTCAGTTGCTGTTGTCATTGGTGTTAATCAAGCAACAAAAGAAAGACAGAAAATCATGAACTGCTCTTGACTGAAAAACTTTAGTAGACCTAAAGATTAATCTAAATTTATTTATAGAAATAAATATCTCTGCTTGAAAGAATGAAGAATATGGTAAAAAAAAAAAAAAAGTTGCTATAAAGAATGCATAATTAGATATAACCATTTCATTAAAAATAATACCATGTTCTTGTTTTTTATGAGAAGTGGTTTTATTTAATTTTAACATAAAGGCATGTTTTGTGTCACCTCAGTTAAATCGGTGTCTATCATAAATAAGGATAAAGGATAAAACCTTAATATCAAACCTATATAATGAGTTTGGAAATTTAGAGAAATGCTTAAATACATTGTAACTAAACCCATTAGATTTTAGCTGACTAAATTTGCTGTAGATTAAGTTGACTAAAATCTTACGATATGTAGTCAACTGAAACTAGACTAAAACTAAAAACAATTCGGATGACTAAAACTAAATGTCATTTTAGCCTAAAGACTATGACTAAAACTAAATCAAAATTTGCTGTCAAAATTAACACTGCTACAGAAGTGAGTATAAGTTTTTTTTTTTTTTTTTTTTTTATGAATCTTTGCTAATCACCTTCCCTAAAAACGTGCTAGTTACCAAGTAAACAGTCTCATGAGAATGGCTCATCACCCCACGGAAGAGAGGGGTGGGGTGAGCAGAGCTCATTAGCATTTAAAGGAACATGCAATAAAATGGGTTGCTGAAAACAGAGCTGATTTTGACAAAGTAAAAAGGGTGTTGTTTCACACTACCATTGAGAAATCTGAACCAAAGTATGTTATAGACTTTTCATTAAGACCTTAAAGAATCATATCAACTTGTGGAAAATGGGCATGTGATGACCCCTTTAAGTCATTTTGAATTTTACTGTAAGTAGAATGGCAGAATTACTACGGATGCACCGAAATGAAAATTCTTGGCTGTAGCCGAACAAAATGAAACACTGGTTTGAAGGCAAAATACCGAACACGGTTTTTCGCATTTTTTTCCCCCAATGTAGACCTATTATGCCTTTTTTATTTTAATCACCATTTCATAAATTAAATAGCCAAAATGTGCTTTTTTACTGTTTTGTCCTGCTTTTCAGATAAAAATCAATTACAAAACAACAATTTAAAAATATTTACAAACCCGATTCCAAAAAAGTTGGGACACTGTACAAATTGAATAAAAACAGAATGCAATGATGTGGAAGTTTCAAATTTCAATATTTTATTCAGAATACAACATAGATGACATAGCAAATGTTTAAACTGAGAAAATGTATCATTTTAAGGGAAAAATAAGTTAATTTTAAATTTCATGGCATCAACACATCTCAAAAAAGTTGGGACAAGGCCATGTTTACCACTTTGTGGCATCCCCTCTTCTATTTATAACAGTCTGCAAACGTCTGGGGACTGAGGAGACAAGTTGCTCAAGTTTAGGAATGTTGTCCCATTCTTGTCTAATAAAGGCTTCTAGTTGCTCAACTGTTTTAGGTCTTCTTTGTCGCATCTTCCTCTTTATGATGCACCAAATGTTTTTTATGGCTGAAAGATCTGGACTGCAGGCTGGCCATTTCAGTACCCGGATCCTTCTTCTACGCAGCCATGATGTTGTAATTGATGCAGTATGTGGTCTGGCATTGTCATGTTGGAAAATGCAAGGTCTTCCCTGAAAGAGACGACGTCTGGATGGGAGCATATATTGTTCTAGAACTTGGATATACCTTTCAGCATTGATGGTGGCTTTCCAGATGTGTAAGCTGCCCATGCCACACGCACTCATGCAACCCCATACCATCAGAGATGCAGGCTTCTGAACTGAGCGCTGATAAAAGCTTGGGTTGTCCTTGTCCTCTTTAGTCCGGATGACATGGCGTCCCAGTTTTCCATAAAGAACTTCAAATTTTGATTCGTCTGACCACAGAACAGTTTTCCACTTTGCCACAGTCCATTTTAAATGAGCCTTGGCCCAGAGAAAATGCCTGCGCTTCTGGATCATGTTTAGATATCGCTTCTTTTTTGACCTATAGAGTTTTAGCCGGCAACGGCGAATGGCACGATGGATTGTGTTCACCGACAGTGTTTTCTGGGAGTATTCCTGAGCCCATGTTGTGATTTCCATTACAGTAGCATTCCTGTATGTGATGCAGTGCCGTCTAAGGGCCCGAAGATCACGGGCATCTTCATCTCATCGGAGACATGTGATGCAGCACTTAACAGTCTATCGCTGTCAGTGCTTGATGCTTTCAACATGAGGTGCTGCTTATTAGGCACCACATGAAGTCTTTATCAGTTTTTAAATGTTTGATGCATTAGTGGGTGATTATTTTTTATTTGTTTAGTCATTGTTCGGTACATATTATTCAGCCTTTTTGCTAATTCAGCCGAACAACGAAAGAGATTTTTTTGTTATTTTTGGCCCGAATAATTTCATAACATTTGGTGCATCCCTAAGAATTACCTCTAGTGATGCAGCCTCAGCAACCACTCTTCCATACGTCTTCACTTTCTCCTCAGAAAGAAAGAAAAGGCAGGCCCTTAAATCATGGTTCTAAAGCAAAGGCTGTGAAAAGAGTGTTTCTCTCCTGCTTGCTAATTTACAGTATCTCTTGCTGAGGTCCCCATTGAAGGCCTGCTTTATTTCCCAGACCATTGATGACTCTCCAATACTCTCTCATATGCACTATTCCACCTGGAGCTCACATCTATTTTCATTTTGTGTCTCGACAGACCAAGCAGCTTCTGCTTCTCTTCAAGCTGGTGTTTTGCAGTGGTACTACGGTGGAAAAATGTATCTCCCTCCCTAGTAGCCTTGACATAGTGGGCAACTTGAGCACCTGCTGTGAGGCCAGGTTTTAACGTGTAGCACTTCACATGTAGGAATTTACCCAGTTCCGCAGCAATAGCCATATTGGATGCATTATCAATAAGGGTGTAACGGTTCACAAAAGTCACAGTTTGGTTCAATACGATACAGTGGTGTCACAGTTTTGTTGTTGTCAATTCAATCAATTGACGCTGAATTGCCACTAATACAGAAGTGAAAGTAAAATGCGGACAGGCATTTACAAGCTATTTAAAAGCAAATAAAAGTGAGGAAAAGAGGGAAAACTCTGAAGAACTGCCTCACCATCACAACAATAGGATTAGTCCAATGAATCGTTCGGTTTGCAATGCGTACCGAACCCAAAAGCCTCGTACCGAACGTTTCAAAACGAATACACCCCTAGTTATCAGTAACTAAAATGATAAAAAATCTTTTTCATTGATCTGCCATTCCTCTGCTACATTCTTTAACAGGTCAGCAATATTTGCACCCATTTGGCTCTCATTCACTGCTCTTGTTTGGAGTACATGAGACGCTAACTGCCACTCATCAGTGATAAAATGTGCAATTACGGTGACAAGATTCTGTGGAAATGGATGTCCACACATCACGTTACAGCTATCCTACACGCTTTCTGCAGTGACTCCATGACTTCGGTTTTGGTCTCGTTGTAGAATATAGGGATCGCTGTGTCAGTAAAATATCTTCAAGATGGGATGTTGTATCTTGGCTCCAAAATGTGAGCCCTGGTTCTCAACGACTAAATATGGATGCAAATCCTTGGCAGTAAAAGTTGCAATAGAGTTTGTTATTCGCTTTGCTCTTTTCGAAATTGGGTGGAAGCTTTGACAGTGCTTGCTCAGTGGTCCTCTGGTAGGCAGCAACTACCAGTATACCCGAGTGTTTTTCTTCCTCCTCTGGGTGGAAACGTGTAATATGGTTTGTCATATTTGTTATGTTTCCAAAATATTTTAGTTTGGCTTGACACAACTTGCATATAGTGTGGCCCTTGTTCAATGTCTTTTCCCCTTCAACTTCATAGAAGCCAAAGTGCTTCCATAGGCTAGCTTTTAATGCAGACGGTGCTGGTCTGATTTCGCGTTCCGCCATCATGCATCTGTTATGTGCATACCACAGATTGTCCGGGCACTACACTTCCACGCTTAAGAGTTCCACTTTTTGCATTCCGTCACCATTGTTATCAATTAACATTCAGAAATAGAAAAATCGATTTTTGATACATCTAAGAATCAAATTTTTCCCCCACCCCTAATGGTGACTTTGACACATAAGGGTTAGGGATTAAGCATTTTTCTTTCTTCTTTTTTTTTTCTCTCCAAAGTTTTAAAGATATCTTAATACCCTTTTAGATATAGAATCTTAACAAGGTTTCCCTCTGGCATCTTCATTTTGAAGGGATAGTTCACCTAAAAATGAACATTTGATGTTTATATGCTTACCCCCAGGGCATCCATGATGTTTCCTTCTTTCAAAACAACTGCATTGAACATACATGTCTGAGTGCCATACCGATTTTTTTTTTTTTCAAAGTTTGCATGCCTATAACTCAAGAAGTATTAATTTTTAGATTCTAGTTTTTAAATTAAGATTTTAGATTCTAGTTCTTTTCTATTTTTTTGGGGAAGTTTTAATATATAAAACTTATAGTTTTCAAGGCCCTGCATCATTCATTTGCAAAGATATGGGTGTCTTAATGAGGCTCCATATACAAATTGTTAACCCATTTTCAGTGGTTAAAAAAAAAAAATGTTGGTCACTTTGTATGCAGCCAATACTTACTGTATTTAAAGGGTAATGTCTGAAGAATAAGTAATGCTGAAATTAGAAATGCATCATTTAACATCTATTTATCATTAATCTATATACATTTATCATGTAACATTTTCAAAATCATTAATAAATTAAAAACATTTTCAAAATCATTAATTATTGTAATATTTCCAAACTTTTTGCAGGCACTATTAATACTTTTATTATATATTATTAATTATTATCATGATTATTAAATGCTGCTTTTTTATTTTTATAGGACAATAGTATGCATTGTTACAATTTAAGAGATATATTTTATGATGATGATGATTATTATTATTATTATTATTATTATTATTATTAAGCGCAGGGCATATGGTCAAATTTCCTGTTTTTTTTATTTATTTATTTTTTTTCCCTCTGGCTGATCACATGCCTGTACTATCCATAAAACCTGGAAGTTTTATCACAACTGACAGTACATTATTAAATAAGCGAGTTTATCGTCTATCAGATATTTTAAATAACCAACAATGACTATGTTTACATGGAAATTGTCATCTAATTATTTAACTTATTCTAAATAAGACAATATTATGATTAAGGTGTTAACATGAGTGGCTTTTACAATATTCCTTTCATGTTCCTGTTTTACATTAATAGTTTTACATCGATTAATGGCATGTGTCGTTACGTTCCCCCATGACACCATCCGATGACATCTCCAGAATTTTACATATATAACATATAGTTCGTCTTTGTTATGATGTCATACACAGTTTTGGGTGTTTCATTTTTAATTTTACAAAAGATTCAAGTGCTGTTATTTGTCAAGCCATACATGCAAACAGTTGACAGCAGTGTTGAACCCATGCTTTTTGTTTCCCTTCAAACGGTTGACCACTGCCTTGTGTGTATCCTGTCGCAAAATGCGGCGAAAAGTCCAAATAATGTGATTAACATGTGTACATCAGAATCAGAAGAGCTTTATTACCAAGTATGTTTACACACACTGTTAAAGGGGTCATATGACGTTGCTAAAAAGAACATTATGTTGTGTATTTGGTTTAATGCAATGTGTTTATGTGGTTTAAGGTTCAAAAAACACATTATTTTCCACATAATGTACACAATATTGTTTCTCCTCTATGCCCCGCCTTTCTGAAACACATCGATTTTTACAAAACTCATTGTTCTGGAAAAGCGAGGTGTACGCTGATTGGCCAGCTATCCAGTGTATTGTGATTGGCTGAATACCTCAAGCGTGTGACGGAAATGTTACACCCCTTAACATACTGTGATGCCATCTCCCAGCACGACCAGACAAAACCAACAAAACCCATTACAAATGAGGCATTTGTTGCATCCAGTGGAGACATACAGTCATGGCCAAAAATATCGGCACCCTTGGTAAATATGGTCAAAGAAGGCTGTGAAAATTAATCTGCATTGTTAATCCTTTTGATCTTTTATTTGTGAAAAAAAAATCACAAACATCTAACCTTTCATTGAATAATAAGAATTTAAAATGGGGGGAAATATCATTATGAAATTTATGTTTTCTCAAATACACGTTGGACACAATTACTGGCACCCCTAGAAATTCTTATTAAAATAGTAAAATAGTAAAGTAAAATATCTCAGAAGTATATCCCAATTCATATTCACAGTTTTGAGCACTCCAGGGTGATTATGAACATGAAATTATCCATCCAAGGCTTCCTGTTTCACAGAAATATAAATACGAGGGAAAACATAGCCCAAATTCCCTCAATCATCCATCACAATGAGAAAAACCAAAGAATGTATTTCTGATGTGCAGCAAAAGATAATTGAGCTTCACAAATTAGTGAAGTGGCTTTAAGAAGAGAGCTAGAGCTAGGGCTGCACGATAATGGTTAAACTGATAATCAAGATTATTTTGATTAAAATTGTAATCACGATTATTAATAACGATTATTCTTTCCTGCTGAAAAAAAAAAAAGCGCGCCAAAGCCCGCCAAAATGGGCGGGGCGTATGGGTATATAAGCAGGCAAATCGCCAGAGGAAATCAGATCTTACTCCTTCAGTGACGACTTCACTTCGTTGGATCTTTGCTGAACGCCTTCGCCTGGAACGAGCTCTCACCGTCGAAGAGGCACCGCAGCGGACCAGCTGAGACCACCGACCGCCTGCGTTCTCGCAGACAGCCGCTTTTAGCGCCGTTCTCGGGTCGCCCGCTTCCCGCTTCCAGCCGCTTCTCAGCGATCTCCTGCCGCCATCCGGCGATCACAAAAAGAGCTTTTTCCAGCGGTTTTCACGGCTCTTAAAGAGCGTTTCTAACGCCGTTTTAACGGCGGCGGCCATGCCGCGCCACAGCTGTGGCACATGCAGAGCCCCTCTGCATGATGATGACGGCCATGGTAAGTGTGTTTTCTGCCTAGGTAAACCCCACGCTGAGGCTGCACTCACTGAGATCTCATGCTGCTTTTGTGAGAGCATGAGTCTCGCCTCTCTGCGCTCGCGGATCGCTTTCTTTAATGAAAGCGATCCCGCCCCTCGCGCCCCCCCCCCGTCTTTTTTCTCCCATGAGCCGGCCAGGAAAAGACAGCGGGGAAGAGGGGCTCAGCGCCCGGAGCCGACACGCAGCAGGCTGGACGAGTGGTACCTGCCAGGACCCCGCCAGGCCCCCTGCCAGCGCTCTGCCCCGTTCTTCCCTGAGGTTCATGATGAGCTGACGAAGTCGTGGCGTGTCCCCTACCCGGCCCGCCTACGCACTTCCTCTGCAGCTCTCAGCTCAGTAGACGGCTCTCAGGAGAAGGGCTATGAGCAATTGCCGCCCCTGGACGAGGCCGTGGCTGCTCAACTCTGCCCCCCCGCGGCTGTGGGGTGGAAAAGCAAGAGAGCCCTTCCTTCCAAGCCCTGCAGGATGACCTCTGCCATGGCTGGCAGAGCCTACACTTCTGCGGGCCAAGCCGCTTCAGCACTACACACCATGGCCATATTGCAAGTGTTCCAGGCAAAGCTTCTCCGTTCCCTGGATGAGTCTAGCCCTAGTGAACCTGCTTTTCGCGACCTCCGCAGCGCCACAGATTTGGCCCTGCGCGCCACGAAAGCCACGGCCCAGGCCGAAGGCCAACCTGGTTGTGCTGGAGCGCCACCTCTGGCTCAACCTAAAAGAGATTAAGGAGAGCGACAAAGTGGCCTTTCTCGATGCCCCAGTCTCTCCATCCGGTCTCTTCGGGCCAGCCGTAGAAGGGTTTACAGAGCGCTTCACTGCAGCACAGAAGTCGTCCCAGGCCATGCGACACTTCCTGCCCAAGCAGGAAGGGGTGCTCTGTGCGAGGGCAGACCAGCCTTCGGCTCATGGTCGCACGAGGAAAGCCATCTCCATATCAACTGCCTCGAGATGCTGGCAGTAGAACGAACCCTTCAATCCTTTCAGGCGATCCTGGAAGGGCGCCACGGCCTAGTCCAGTCGGACAGCATGACAGTGGTGTCCTACGTAAATCACCAAGGCGGCCTTTCGTCCAGCCGCCTCTGCGCACTGGCAAAGCGCCTCTTGGAATGGGCATTACCCAGGTTGCGATCGCTCAAGGCGACACACATACCTGGCAAGACGAATCTGGGAGCAGACATGCTTTCGCGGAGCAATGTCCCCTCTGACGAGTGGATGCTCCATCCCCAGACGGTTCTCAAAATCTGGGAGATTTTCGGGAAGGCAGAGGTCGACCTCTTCGCCTCAGAAAACAACTCTCATTGCCCAACTTATTTTTCAAAGGACACAGATGCGCTGGCCCACGTCTGGCCCAGCCTCCTTCTTTATGCTTTTCCCCCGATCGCTCTGATCCCTCAGGTCATCAGACGAGTCAGGGAAGACAGGCACAGAGTCCTCCTGGTGGCCCCACTCTGGAGGAGCCAAGTTTGGTCCTCGGAGCTATTCTGGCTTTCCATGAAAGCCCCATGGCCGATCCCCCTGAGGCGGGACCTCCTCTCTCAGGCGAACAGGACAATCTGGCATCCACAGCCAGAACTCTGGGCTCTGCATGTATGGTCCCTCGATGGGAGCCTCTGAGCCTCACCGGGGATGTGCTACACACCATTGCTCAGGCAAGAGCCCCGTCTACAAGACGCCTCTATGCACAGAAATGGTCAGTCTTCGTTGACTGGTGCTCAGCACGAAATGAAGACCCTGTTGAGTGTGACGTATCTCCGATACTGTCATTTCTCCAAGAGCGTCTAGACAAGGGTCTCACCCCTTCCACGCTCAAGGTTTACGTAGCAGCCATCGCAGCATTTCATGCTCCTATTGCTGGCCAATCAGTGGGTCAAAACAGCCTCATTGTGCGTTTCCTGAGAGGTTCTAGGCGGTTGAAGCCCCCACGTCCTCTCACCGTTCCCACTTGGGACCTTCACACGGTCCTTGGAGCACTCAAAGGACCTCCATTTGAACCGCTGCGGTCAGCTGACCTTCGGCCCCTAACGGTCAAAACCGCTCTGCTACTTGCTCTAGCATCGGTCAAGCGTGTTGGCGAATTGCAGGCCCTCTCGGTGAGCCCTGCATGCCTTGAGTTTGGGCCCAATGACTCGAAGGTCATTTTAAAACCCAGGCATGGCTACGTTCCTGAAGTGCTCTCGACGCCATTCTGATCACAGGTATTTTCCCTCTCAGCTCTGCCTCCGTTGTCAGGTGAGCGAGAGCTGGATTTGCTCTGCCCAGTGAGGGCTTTGAGGATATACATTGAGCGGTCACAGCCGTTCAGGCAATCTGACCAGCTTTTTGTCTGCTTTGGTGGCCACACCAAGGGGTCTTCGGTCTCAAAGCAATGCCTCTCACGTTGGATAGTTGAAGCTATCTCTCTATATTACTCCTCTATGGGCCTTGAGTGCCCCATAGGAGTAAGAGCCCACTCTACTAGAGGGATGGCCTCTTCATGGGCCTGGTCTAGTGGTGTCTCTATCAAGGACATCTGTGAGGCGGCCGGCTGATCCTCGCCGTCCACTTTTGTCAGATTCTATAACTTGGACATCCCAACCTTGCACGCTCGGGTTCTTTCGGTTTGATACGACGGCCTCTATCAGACTCCGTCATCATACTACCTCCAGGGAGCTAGCTCCCTCTTAGCAGTGTAGCGTCAAGGGTTGGACGGCTCCGGCCCTCTCACTTATCCTCTGGACCCCAGGGTGTTCAAGATAAGTCTTGTCGTTCCCTACCGTGGCACGGCGCGGTTGAATTCGTTCCCCATACGCAGTATGAGTGAGGTATCGAAAGGGAATGTACTCGGTTAAGAACGTAACCTCGGTTCCCTGAGATACGGAACGAGTACTGCGTTATATGCCGTGCCACGAGGCTGCGGCTTCAGTGTCGTCGCTTCAGTCGTATGACCTGATTTCCTCTGGCGATTTGCCTGCTTATATAGCCATTCGCCCCGCCCATTTTGGCGGCTTTGGCGCGCTGCATCACCACAGGCTCGCGCAGCTACGCAGCGCTGTCATTGGTTTAAAAAAGTTTACATATTAAACCAATGGCAGTGCAGTTGCACTGCGTTATTGAAAAAAGGCTTCAGTATCGAGGAAAAAGGAGCTTTTCCCCATACGCAGTACTCGTTCCGTATCTCAGGGGAACCGAGGTTACGTTCGTAACCGAGTCCGTTTTTGTTAGTGTTTTGTCATCTGTATTCACATAACATTTTCTAAGTGACAATTTGTTCGCAAATGGGAAAAAGCCACTCAGATCGCACAGTAAATTTGCTCAACGATCGTTAATACACACTGAAAACTAACATTGCCATGCCATTTTCAACACGAAAACTTGTAAAAACTTTAGAAACTCTTAATATAAATTCCAACAATTCCAATTTATGTAAATTTTTCCCCATTGTATTGTCATAGGTAGGAAAAGCGCATTTATTCCTCAAACACAATAGATTCATTATTCAAACTTAGTGAAAGTTTGATCATGGCACATTTGGTAACACAAACAGTACAAATGGCTTGTGAAAAAAACACATCGTCTGTTTGTCACTTTCACGTAAGCAGAATATCGCTGTGGAGAGATCGCTAAACTCGTATGTTTTCATATCATCATCAGCGCTTGTTCCACCATCAGTGAGTGCGCACAGGGTTGCCAGATTGCACAAATTAAATAAAACACCAGGCAGAAAGTGTATTTTTTTTTACTGAATACAGCCATTTTACTGTTTAGTTTAGGAGAAAACTAAAAGCAAAATCAACCCAAACAAAATGCATCCTGGCACTTGCACTGTGTCCCATTTTCCAACACTCATAAAAAGTGTTCCTTTATAGGTTAGCTCATTCTTTCAATTGATATGTATTCAGAGTGACCCTGACTCTCACTCTATTCATTTTCAAGCATTTTACTGTATAGTTTAAGAGAAAACTAAAGGCAAAATCAACCCAAACAACAAAATGCAAGCACTTGCACTATCCCATATTCCAACACTCAAAAAGTGTTCCTTTATAGATTAGCTCATTCTTTCAATTCATATTCATTCAAAGTGACCCAGACTATCACTGTCTTCATTTACACGTAACTTTTGGATAAAATTAAATGCAAATTCATCCGAAGCATCTGAGTGCATAAGCACTTTTACATCATGTCCCATTTTCAAACCCTCATAAAAATATTTTATTTACAGGTTTGCTCATTGATTGATTCCTGTTTACAGTCACCCTGACTAATACTTTATATATTTTGAATTTTTTTTTTTTTTTATGTATGGATTTTGGTGAATTTTAATGGTTGATTCATTAACGATTTTCATTCTACCATTTAAAATCTTTCCTTTGTAAGTTTGCTGATTCTTTCAATTGATTACTGTTCACAGTGATCTTGACTATTACGGTGTTAATTTTCAAATATTTTTACTGTAAAGTTTGGGAGAAAATTAATGGCAAATTCACAAGTATCTATGTGCATCTTTGTACTATTACATCACGTCGCCTTTTCAATCAGTCATGAAATTCTTTCCTTTATAGATTTGCTTCTTTCATTGATTCCTGGTCACAGTGACCCTGATTATTACTGTATTAATTTTCATGTCATTTAACTTTACAGTTTCAAGAAAATGCAAACTTACTCAAAAAATGTTTTTTAAGTGTATTGTTGCACTCATATCCCATTTTCCGACATAAAGTTTCAGTTTTTGAAGGAATTATTGTGCAAACGTACCATGCTTATTACCATATGAAACTGACTTTTATTTTATATATAGTATTGGACAAAATTGCTGGGAAATACTCTCCTGACGTCATACACTCAACCTATTTTTAGATTTTAATTTCCATCATACACTCAACATTTTATAATTTTTTCATTTTATCATTATTTTATGATTATGTTCATCACCTCTTTGAGCAGTCCTTATTTGTGTCCATGGTTAATAATTTTCTAACCTTTAGTTAAATTTCTTATGTGTTTGCTTTTATAGCCCTCAGGTTGTTGTATGCGTTTATGGTGCAATGCTATTTGTTTTGTGGTGTTTGTTTACCATAATCATCAGTCTGTTGAATAAGTCTTGTTTCTTGTTTCTCATTACCTGTAACTGATTACAGTTACAATTGTATTAAAATGTATTTTGAAATGATCAATCTCAATTAAAATCCAGATACAACAAGATTACACATAGCAAGACAGTTGACAACACAAAGAAAAAATAAGTAAAATAGTATCAGTGCCGTTGTTTGAAAATCATCACACTTTCATTTTAATTTTACTTTATTTTATCGTATTCTATGTACTTTTATAAATATTATACATTTTATATAAATACATGCAATTTATATATATTATAAATTTATTTTATTTGTTTTTTTAATTTGCCTTTCTTATTTCAGAAAACAGCTTTGTGCATCTTAAGGAATAACAGCACTTTGGGCATGCTGTTGTAAATCCCATCAGACTGGACAACATTGCCTACTGTGGCTTTAACACCTGTGAACATTTATTGACTGTCTTCTGCGCACTGATGCATACACCTAAAATCATCTTCTCATATTAGGCTTTTGTTTAATTACATTAAAAATTACATATTTGGATTTGTATCTGTGAAATGTCATAACACAGGTTACATAATCTTTATCACAACTTATTTCTGTATTTCAGTCTTATTAAAACTCTTGATTGAGGCTGTGGCAGAATGACGCAGAGGTGTTCTGCAGAGGCATGAGGACTATAATTGGTTACAAGCTTTCTGTACAATAAAAAAACAACAACAAACAAATAAAAATAAAGGAAAGGAAACCTCAACGATTTTTTTCCCCCATCAAAACATGAACATGACCGTTTTCTAAAATTAACACTAAAACAATGATAGACTAATGTTAATAATAGCAAATAATGCTTGTTATATAATACTTACTATGTGTTTTTAAACTCAAAAGATAAGGTATATGTTTCAAATTAGGGCATTTAACAGGATGCAAGAGCTAAATTAGTTTAGCCAGGTCGTATTTAAATCTCATCGAATAGAACTTTCCAGACTTCTTTTTGTGCTCTTAATTACTTATTAATTATTATTTGAAAATCAATACAGTAATAATAGTCAGGGTGACTGTGAACAGTAATCAATTGAAAGAATGAGCAGACCTATAAATGAAAGATTTTTATGAGTGTTTGAAAATAGGACAGTGTAAAAGTGCTGATGCACTCAGATGCTTGGGGTGAATTTGCCTTTAATTTTATCCAAAACCATACAGTAAAAAGACTTGAAAATTAAAACAGCAATGGTCAGGGACACTGCGAACAGGAATCAATTGAAATAATGAGCAAACCTAATTAGGAAATATTTTTATGAGAGTAAACAGGAATCAATGGGATGTGATGTGAAAATGGGATGTGATGTGAGAAAGTGCAAAGGTGCACATAGATGCTTTGGGTGAATTTGCCTTTAATTTTCTACAAAAATAAACAGTAAACATATTTGAAAATTAACACAGTAATAGTCAGGATCTCTGTGAAAAGTAATCAACTGAACGAACAGGCAAACCTACAAAGGAAAACATTTTATGGGTGTTTGAAAATGGGTAATGGTGCAACTGGTAGAATGCACTGATTTTCTTCAAAACCATACAGTCAAAAAAAAAAAGTTCAATTTATAAAGTAATAGTCAGGGTGACTGTAAACAGGAATCAATCAACAAGCAAACCTGTAAATGAAATATTTTATGAGGGTTCGAAAATGGGACATGATGTAAAAGTGCTTATGCACTCAGATGCTTCGGATGAATTTGCATTTAATTTTCTCCAAAACTTACTTGTAAATGACAGTGATAGTCTGGGTCACTTTGAATGAATATCAATTGAAAGAATTAGCTATTCTATAAAGGAACACTTTTTTTAATACAGTAATAGTCAGGGTGACTGTAAAGAGGAATCAATAAAAAGAACGAGCAAATCTGTAAAGGAAAGATTTTTATGAAGGTTTGAAAATGGGACATGATGTAAAAGTGTTTATTCACATAATTTTCTCAAATTATACTGTAAAAATATTAGAAAATTTTTACAGTGATAATCTGGGTCACTCTGAATACATATGAATTGAAAGAATGAGCTAACCTACAGTATAAAGGAACATTTTTTATGGGTGTTTCACTAGGTGTTTGTATATATACGGAAATAAACCAAGTGCAACAATGGAGTTTGATGTTTGGGGCTATTTTGCTTTTAGTTTTCTCTTTAACTAAATGGTAAAATGCCTTGTAAATGAATAGAGTGATAGTCAGGGTCACTCTGAATACATATTAATTGAAAGAATGAGCTAACCTACAGTATAAAGAAACACTTTTTATGAGTGTTTGAATATACAGAAATAATCAACATTATAAATCAACAAATAAGTGCAACAATGGAGTTTGATGTTTTGGCTGACTTTGCCTTTAGTTTTCTCTTAAACTATACAGTAAAATGCACTGAAAATTAATAGCGTGATAGGCAGGGTCTCTCAGAATACATATCAATTGAAAGTATGAGCTAACCTATAAAGGAACACTTTTTACGAGTGTTGGAAAATGGGACACAGTGCAAGTGCCAGGTTGCATTTTGTTTGGGGTAAATTTGCTTTTAGTTTTCTCCAAAACTATAAAGTACAATGCCTTGGAAATTAATACAGTGATAGTCTGGGTCACTCTGAATACATGAATTGAAAGAATGAGGTAACCTATAAAGGAACACTTTTTTTTATTGTTGTGTTGTGGTATGGGGTGCAGTTGATGTGATGGGATTTTTTTTGTTTTTTTGTGTTTTTTTTTTTTTTTTTTTCTAAAAAAATATAGTGAAATGGCTTCAACATGAATAGAGTGATAGTTAGGGACACTCTGAATTAGAGATCGACCGATATGGGTTTTTCTATAGCCGATGCCGATGTTTAGAGGTCAGGGTCAGCCGATGGCAGATTTTTAGGGCCGATATCTTGAAGTTTTCCCCCTCATTTGCATGCTAAAATGTCACACTAATAATAAGTGGATGCACAACATTTCTAAACTTATCATCATTTTATTGAGCACTGACTTGAACCATCTCTCGAATCTTAATTTTGTGCACTGCACGGTATTACAAATAAAAAAATATCTAAAGTTAACCAAACAAATCAATAAACTGACCAAGTATTAAATATATAAAACTGGTTATATATATATATATATATATATATATATTCTCGAATATATATATATATATATATATATATATATATATATATATATATATATATATATATATATATATATATATATACATATATATATATATATATAAATAAAAGTCAATCATTTACATAAAAGTTTTAGAGCATTTATCAAGCAGAATTTTTTTCACTAAACTTATCATCATTTATTGAACTTAAATATACATTTAAATAAAAGAAATAAAATTTTATAAATAAAAATCAATTAAACTGAAAAATATAAAAAATAATATATATAAAAAATAAATAATAGTAGTGCTGCAAACAAACTAGCAACCAGCAACATTTGTGTTTGGTATAAATGACACAGAACATCTAAAGTGCATTCTAACTTCAAACTTACATCGCAGTCTGTTGATTATTAAGATTAAGTACAGTCAACCAAACATATAAAAGGTTACACTGGTCAGTTTAAATAGACCGCAGTAGTATACCGGTCCACTCTGCTGTTATGCCAAGGACGTTTTTGCTAATGCGAAGAGGATGATCTTTTCCGTCTAGTTTACATTAGAAAATTAAAAAAAAATATTATATTTTAACATTCAGATACATTGCGAATATGGAAACATTTGGATATGTGCAGAACGAGACGTGAGCAACAACCTCCAAATACATCTAGCCAAACCCGCGCGCGCTCATCCTCGTCTGACTCTGCACGCACACACCCACTGTCACGATCTAATGCACTGTAAATGCCGGATTTTTTAAAACAAATAGGCCTACTGGAATGAAAAATTCGAAATCGAACATTTTGCAGAACAGGATCAAATAAAGTACTGGTCATTAATACTCGCATAAAATGTTTAATGTGAAAAAAGCGGTTCACTGACTTCGCAGCACAGCCACAAACGCCACAGTTACGTTTAGGATAATTTTATTTTTAATACTATAGTGTCATTTGAAAACATTGCAATTGTGTTTTAAAATACAACAACGAGCACCACGAAACCATTTAAAGAGGCGCATTCAGCGGTCTCCTTGACGGGAAACAGTCAACAAAGTAAAATGATCTCAAATGTACAGCGCGCTCCCGTTCATTTTATCAAATGATCATAATCACATATTCATTTTACAGTCCTGCTACTAGCATTTTATTCAGACTAAAACCCCTTTAATTCGGGTGAGAAGCTTTTTTTCCGAGTGGCTTTTGCACATAATAATACCGCTGCAGACGCATTTTGCAGCATTAAGCTTATCCATTGATTGTTAATTTAAACGACGATCGATCATGGAAATGATCAAATATTGACATCCCTAAATGCAAATGAGTTGGATGGAAACCTGGCTATTGTCTGCATTAAACCATGCTTCCGAACAAATGTCATTCACCGTTCTGGGCTGCTCCAGGACAGCTGTCTCTCCGAGCACGGTGCTGTCTGTGAGCGGGGCGGAGTAACGGAGCCCTCAATCACGCTGCAGTGTTTGTGAGAACTGCCACCTACTTCACCTCATTTACAGAGTGAAATTCTCTGACTACCTTTATCTCCCAGGACTGTTGTTGAATCTTCCAAAAGTTTTGGCTCGGGGTCCTTCACATCCGGCAGCAGCACTTTCCACCGCACCAATAACATGGGGCTGCCCGCCGACGTGCCTGAATTTAAATCGGCGCTACTAAACACGGATATCGGCCGATGCCGATATATTAAAAAATGACAAATATCGGCCCGATATATCGGCCGACCGATATATCGGTCGACCTCTACTCTGAATACATATCTATTGAAAAGATGAGCTAACCTATAATGGAACACTTTTTATGAGTGTTGGAAAATGGGAGACAGTTCAAGTGCTATGACGAATTTTGTTTTGGGTGATTTTGCTTTTAGTTTTCTCCAAGATTATACAGTAAAATGCCTTGGAAATTAATACAGTGATAGTCTGGGTCATTCTGAATACATATCAATTGACAGAATGAGCAAACCTATAAAGGGACACTTTTTTTTAGTGTTGGAAAATGGGACACAGTGCAAGTGCTAGGACGAATTTTGTTGTTTTGGGTGATTTTGCTTTTAGTTTTCTCCAAGATTATACAGTAAAATGCCTTGGAAATTAATACAGTGATAGTCTGGGTCATTCTGAATACATATCAATTGACAGAATGAGCAAACCTATAAAGGAACACTTTTTATGAGTGTTGGAATATGGGACACAGTGCAAGTGCTAGGACGAATTTTGTTGTTTTGGGTGATTTTGCTTTTAGTTTTCTCCAAAACTATACAGTAAAATTGATTGAAAATGAAGACAGTGATAGACAGGGTCACTCTGAATACATATGAATTGACAGAATGAGCTAACCTATAAACGGACACTTTTTATTAGTTCTTACACACACACACACACACACATACATATATATATATATATATATATATATATATATATATATATACGATGTATAATAATTAATTTACAATACAAACATTTATATACAAAAATAATGTATTTAAAAACTAAAAATTAAAAATTAAAGTTAAGATAAGCAACAGTATATAGGAAACGTCGGTATGACAACTTCTTTACATGCATTTTGACTGCTCTCAGCACCCGTACCGTAAGTGCACAATTACACGAGCAAGTCAAAAAAAAAAGTGCGGCTGGCTTGACCGCAGTCACTGTCTGCCACTGGCTGCTTAGCCGTTACTTAAAAAAAAAAAAAAAACACACTGAAACTTATATTTAACAAACAAAAAATGCTCCTAACGTTTTTCTAAATTAACTTAAAAAACGAAACGAAATATATTCACTTTGCTATTACATACAAAACTTAACTATTTTAATAGCTGAGACAGTAGTATAAGCTGTTTAGGGACTGTTTAGCTGTTCAAATCAGACACTAGAGCATCCCTTCATTCAGACACAGTGGAAGATCTGATAAGAATCAGTGTAGAAGGGCAAAGTCTGGAAGATTTTGCTGCTAGAGAGAGTGTGGCCAGCTGCTTTTGCCAAGGCCAAAGATCAAGAAGGCCAAACTACATGAGTTGGGCATCCGAGGGGCATGTGACTGCAATGGAGGATAGTCCATAAGACAATGAGCTATGAGATGTTCAGTTTGAAGCCCTTAAAACACTTAATTTAGATTTTTTTTTTTTTTATTTATCTTGAGATGTTGTAAGTTTAAATTTCAGCTCAGTGAAGCACTTTAAGCACCAACACTTTTTCAGTAAGTTACCTTTTTTTTGTAGAATTGTGCTTCAAATAAAGAACTTTATGTTGACCAGATTGTTAGTTAATCATTTACAAGTCAATATTGCCTATATGGACAGCGATTGGAGAAAAAAAAAAGTGAACTTGTAAAACTGTGGTGTTAAATGCGATGCGGTCGAAAATTTGGGTGCACCTAACTTTTGTGCTGGTGCACCTAAGAAAAAAAATTAGGTGCACCAGTGCAACCAGTGCAAAAAGTTAGTCTAGAGCCCTGTAAAAACAAATCTGTAGCTTTACCACACTACTTTAGCTAATCCAAAGTCACTGTAATAAACATATGTAAACATGTGGACTGCACTTTTTAAACACTGTTAACTTTAGACCATTGGTTCTCAAACTTTTTTGGTCTCACCAAATAATTTCACTAAACATGAAAACCTCCTCACCAACGACATTAAACACCGTGTCTACACCGGAGACGAGCGTCAAAATACCTCAGAACCCAGTGACGCTGTCTACACTGGATGCGGCGCGGCGAAACAAAACCCGACATTAAACTATTGTCTTGTTCTATTTATTACGTACTGACACAAGGTTAAAATTATTTGCAAGGGTCGCTTTGTCGCGTCCAGTGTACAGTAGAGTGGTTGCGGCGTGACGCGTCAACTGTAGCGTCCAGTATAGACACAGTAAGTGAAGCCGAGAGCAAGATATGCCACGTCATATTTTCTGCGTTTAGCTTTTGAATGACCAGCATCTACCTGGGTCTGTGCGACGGCATCTATGGCTTTTCTCTTCCCTTTCACAAGCTGATCCATCTCCCATTCTAAGTTACGTCCTTTGGCTGTTTACTGTTTTATCTCTTTTCTTTTCTGCTTATGGCCCGTGCGCCCACACTTTATGAACCACTGTTTTAGAAAGACTTTAAGTAAATAAATAAGAATATATATTTAGAACTTTATTATATATGTTATATTATTTTAAGGTCGAAGTCTTCAGTAATGAAATTCAATTCAATTCAATTCAAGTTTATTTGTATAGCGCTTTTTACGATACAAATCATTACAAAGCAACTTTACAGAAAATTAACTACTACAATATTTAGTAGTAGCTTATCAGTGGTGACTGTCAGTTCATGTGCATATAGCAGAAATGTTCAGAAAAATCAATAAAAATACATAAACAAACAGACGATTAACACTATTAACAGCAATTATGCAATCAAACTTATAGCAAAATGTGGTAGTTCTGTATGTTGTCTCTGGGTTAGCATCATCTGAGGTCCTCTGAGGGGTTGGCATCATCTCTTCTCAGGTGTTCTGGATCCAGACTGGAGATTGTGTAAATCCTAGTGGCAAAGCAGAGAAAAAAATAGAGACATAATTAGCGTAGCTGCTGTTCCAGCCAAGTAAAATTAATTTGTTTAACCCAAGCTAAAGAATAATAATGCACATTTGATCAGATATAACTGCAGTCCAAAATTATGAGATGCATTATTTGAATGCTTGGCCAAAGAGGTGTGTTTTTAATCTAGATTTAAACAGAGAGAGTGTGTCTGAGCCCCGAACATTATCAGGAAGGCTATTCCAGAGTTTGGGAGCCAAATGCGAAAAAGCTCTACCTCCTTTAGTGGACTTTGCTATCCTAGGTACTATCAAAAGTCCAGCGTTTTGTGACCTTAGGGAGCGTGATGGGTTGTAGCGTGGTAGAAGACTAGTTAGGTACGCAGGAGCTAAGCCGTTAAGGGCCTTATAAGTAAGTAATAATATTTTGTAACTGATACGGAACTTAATAGGTAGCCAGTGCAGAGACTGTAGTATTGGGGTAATATGATCATATTTTTCTTGACCTGGTAAGGACTCTAGCCGCTGCATTTTGGACTAGCTGTAGCTTGTTTATTGACGATGAAGGCCAGCCACCTAGCAGTGCATTACAATAGTCCAGTCTAGAGGTCATGAATGCATGAACTAGCTTTTCTGCATCAGGAACAGGTAACATGTTTCGTAGCTTGGCAATGTTTCTAAGATGGAAGAATGCTGTTTTTGTAACATGGGAAATATGATTTTCAAAAGACAAGTTACTGTCTAATATAACACCCAGATTTTTGACAGTAGAGGAAGTAACAGTACATCCGTCCAGTTGCAAATTGTAATCTACGAGATTCTGTGTAATATTTTTTTTGTCCAATAAGTAATATCTCTGTCTTATCTGATTTTAATAGGAGAAAATTATTGGTCATCCAATCTTTTACATTTAACACAATCTGTTAGCTTAGATAATTTAGAAGTTTCATCTGGTCTTGTTGAGATATATAGTTGAGTATCATCAGCATAACAGTGGAAACTAATCCCGTATTTTCTAATGATATTACCAAGGGGCAACATGTATATTGAAAATAGCAGAGGACCTAGGACAGATCCTTGTGGCACTCCATATTTTACTGGTGATAAATGAGATGACTCCCCATTTAGATAAACAAAGTGGTAGCGATCGGAGAGGTAGGATCTAAACCATCTTAAAGCCTGCCCTTGGATACCTGTATAGTTTTGTAATCTATCTATGAGTATGTCGTGATCTATGGTGTCAAACGCAGCACTAAGATCAAGTAAAACTAGCAATGAGATGCAGCCTTGGTCTGATGCAAGAAGCAAGTCATTTGTCATTTAACAAGTGCAGTTTCTGTGCTATAATGGGGCCTGAAACCTGACTGAAATTCTTCATAGAGATCATTTTTTTGCAGGTAGGAGCACAATTGAGCAGACACAACTTTTTCTAACATTTTAGACATAAATGGAAGATTTGAAATGGGTCTGTAATTTGCCAGTTCACTAGGATCTAGTTGTGGTTTCTTAATAAGAGGCTTAATAACCGCCAGCTTGAATGGTTTTGGGACGTGACCTAAAGATAACGAGGAGTTAATAATATTGAGAAGCGTTTTTTCTGCTACAGGTAACAACTCTTTCAGTAATTTAGTGGGTACAGGATCTAATAAACATGTTGTTGGTTTAGATGCAGTGATAAGTTTATTTAGCTGTTCCTGTCCTATAGTTGTAAAGCACTGCAGTTTATCTTTGGGTGCGATAGATAAACCTAAAGTATTAGACGCTGTAGAATCCTACATTTGTTATTGTATTTCTGATGTTATCTATTTTATCAGTGAAGAAATTCATAAAGTCATTACTATTTAACTGTGAGGGAATATTTTTGTTGTTTTGTTTCTGGTTTTTTGTTTTTTTTGCGACTGCGCTAAATAAAAACCTTGGATTGTTTTGGTTGTTTTCTATGAGTTTGTGGGTATGCTCGGCCCTGGCAGTTTTTAGAGCCTTTCTATAGCTGGACATACTGTTTTTCCACGTAATTCTAAAAAATTCCAAGTTAGTTTTTCTCCATTTGCGCTCAAGACTATGAGTTTCTTTCTTGTGAGAGTGGGTATTACTGTTGTACCATGGCACAGTACGTTTTTCTCTAACCTTTTTCAATTTGATGGGGGCAACAGCTTCTAATGTATTAGAGAAGATAGTGCCCATATTGCCCAGTCATTTTGTCTAGTTCATGTGTATTTATGGGTACACAGAGCAGTTGAGATAAATCAGGCAGGTTATTTTGCGAATCTGTCTTTGGTGGCTGGAACAATAGTTTCTGCCCGGACGATAACGCTAAGCTATATAGTTATTATTATTAATAGGCAGAATGCACGATACAAGGAAATGGTCAGTAACATCATCACTTTGAGGTACGATATCTATATCAGTAAGATCGATTTCATGCGATATAATTAAGTCTAGCGTATGATTAAAACGATGAGTGGGCCCGGTGACATTTTGCTTTACTCCAAAACAGTTTAATAAGTTAGTAAACGCAAGTCCTAATGCATCATTTCTATTGTCAATATGAATGTTAAAATCTCCGAAAATTAGCGCTTTATCAGCGGTAACCAACAGGTCTGAGAGGAAATCTCCAAATTCTTTTAGGAATTCTGTATATGGCCCTGGTGGTCTATACACAGTAGCCAGAGAAAGAGATACGATAGATTTCTTTTGCATATCTGACAGTGTAACATTAAGCATAAGTATTTCAAATGATTTAAACCTGTATCCTGTTTTCTGGGTAACACTAAGAATATCACTATATATTGTTGCAACACCTCCACCTCGACCAGTCTGACGGGGCTCATGTTTACAACAGTAGTTTGGTGGAGTAGACTCATTTAGAGTAAATATAATAATTTGGTTTTAGCCAGGTTTCAGTCAAGCAGAGTACATCAAAACTATTATCTGTGATCATTTCATTTACAATAACTGCTTTGGGGTGTGAGTGATCTAATGTTTATGAGCCCAAACTTTAAAAATTGTTTTTGTTCATTTATTTTACGTTTTTCTGGTTTAATCACGATAAGATTTTTTCTAGATCCTACATTAAATTTATATTTTGACCTCACTATTCGGGGAACAGACACAGTCTTAATAGATTGGACAGCACAAGTACTTCTATTTAAGTGGGTAGAACAAAAGCCATCATAGCAGTTATTTGAGAATTGGCTTACTAGTCAAATGGAGCGTAGAGTCCTGGAGATGTTGTCCGAGAGGAGATCTGCTCCGACTCTGTTGGGGTGCAGGCCATCAGCAAAAACATCAGCGCGGGTCGCTCCCAGAAAAGATTCCAATTATTAACAAAGAGCAGTTTCAGTTTCTTTACACCATGACAATAACCATTCATTTAAAGCAAAAAGTCTACTGAACCTTTCTTGTCCTCGTCGATACGTGGGCAGCGGTCCTGATACGATGATCGTCGCCGCGGGCGTCGTGCTGCGAACCCGTCTCGATCAGGCTCCTGAAGTCCCTCTTCAGCGTCTCCGTCTGCCGTTGCGTGGTGTCGTTAACCCCGTTGTGAAGCATGACCGCTCTGGGGCTCTCGTTGGCCTTCAGGATCGCGGGTATCTGTACAGAAACATCTAGAACACGAGCACCAGGGAGACAGTGAGTGTGCACTTTACCTTCGGCTAACGTAGCACGGACGTGTCGGAAGATGTCGTCTCCGACGATCACAGCGTCGCGTTCCGTCTCGCGGAGGGGAGAGAAGCGGTTCCGTGTGGAGATCTCGAAGACCGGAGGGGGAGAAGTCGTCGCCCGGGGCCTGGCTCGCGTCCTCCGCTGCGGATGCACCCAGGGTCCGTGGTGTCCCGGCGCCGGCGTGAAGGACATCTGGGCAGATCGCGTCCTGGGTGCACCGGGCCTGTGCAGAGAAACACACGGGGTGGAGGTGGTGGGACTGTTAGCAGCGCGCTGTATACTTACCCTGGACTTGTGAGCGTCAGCCCGGGAGGTTTCCAGCGCGGCTCTCCGCTCTCTCAGCTGGGCCTGCCTCTGCTCCAGGACCTGAATCTGCTTCTCCATGGCCTCCAGCTCGAGCTGCACCGAATGCAGCTCGAACGTGTCGTCACCTGCACTCAAAGGTAGACAAACATCCGCCATTAAAGCAAGTAACAGGTGAGTAAAGCAATTGTAATGTGTGTGAATAGAGTATTAGCGATGCACGCGGGTTTAGCGACAACCACGCTGGTGATGCTAATGGGCTATAAGCTACTAGCGGACTCGGGAAATCAAAATAAAACTAGTGATAACAAGGCGCTCTGATTGTTTATGTTGTAGAATACGATAGAGGATATATTCACACGTTATAGAAACGAAAATGATGGTGTATAAAATAGATTTCAACAATAAAAAAAATAGAAGATAGAGAATAACGTGACGGAGCTCAAACTAGAGGCATACGACAGCAACAAAACCATGCACCGTAACACTGTTACTGTTTGAGTAATTTCAATGCGCCGTTTTGAAGTACGTTCATTCATATTATATACGCTATAACCGTTTCCTTGATCTCACAATGGTATTAGTTATAACTCTGTTTTTATAGGGTGGAATCATTAACTATGTTTCAATACGACCTTAACAAGTCTGGAATATAAAAAAAATCACAATAAATAAATACTTCTCATTCATTTGCATATTGTTTTATCTTTTTAGACCCTTTCATTGACACACACAGAAATCGTACATGTTTTTACTCTCAAAAACCAACAGCATAGAAATATAAGTCTTATCTGTTTTTGGGTGATGGTGATGAAGACGTTGATGATGATGACGATGCTGACGACGACGATAATGACAAAGACAATAATCCTGAAAGTCCATTCACCACACTCTAATCCATGAATGTCCATGAAAGCTCATGTCCACGGTGTACATCCCAAAGTTTCCACGTGCAAACCTTTGTGTTGATATCGAATCACAGTAAACCCAAGTCTTCAAAATCACTAGTGTGGCACAATCCGGTTTCAGGGTCCACAGCAGTATTTCACATTGCCTCTACATTCACTTCATTGACATGTTTCAGACAGGCATGTAAAAGAGAAAGATGTCTCCCACAGAATGTGGAGTCCTTCTACAAAAAGAATCACATTAAATAGTTATATATAGCTACATAAATAACAGTCAGCATTTAAGTCGATATAAAAGAAACAATGCTTACTTCAGATTGAGCATGAAACTCTAAGTTTCCCAATCATGACCAATGATTGTTTGGAGCCATAAGCCATGCTTATTCCTCCATTACCAATCTACTAGTTCTACTCTCTACACCAGTTTTATACATCAGAGTATTACTGCTTGTTGCCCCCTCACGGTGAGTAGTAGAGGTACAACGGAAAAAAAAAACATGTTAACAGGTTTGACTGTTACAACGCTTTCAAACATTTTCGTGTGTAGCATGCCAGGGTTGCCAGGTTTTCACAACAAAACCCGCCCAATTGCTACTCAAAACTAGCCCAATCACATTTCGAAGGAGGTCGACTGGTATTCCAGGGGGTAAGATACATGTTTTATAGAGGGGTTCCCCAAACAGCGGACTTGGCAACACTGTAGCATGCTGACTTGATGCTTCCTCTGAAGACTGCTTAGATGTGTCCGACTTGAATCAGTGCTGATGAGACCGATCGTGCGTGTCATCATAACTGTGAGAGCTAGGAGAGAGCAGACGTCTCCTTATGCTTTCTCTCGTCGTACTTTGATGTCATACACCGATCGATCTTCAAGTCCAGTCGAACACATCTCTTTACTCTCGCGTGTCACGTGACCGAGTGTAATCGCAGTGCAATATTGAGATATTATCGCAAATGCAATTCATCTAATAAGCCTAATATATATATATATATATATATATATTAAAAATGACTAAAAAATGCCCCCCTCCTCCCCTCAGATGAAAAAAATAAATGAAAAAATCCTCTCACAAGAGTCACCTAAGAGAGGAATTAATTTTCAAAAATGAAATTCAGGCCCTGAATAAATGTCTGAAAATCTTGATTGGATCATCACTATAAATAATTCTACATGATAAAAAGAAGGCTTTAAAAAGATCAGTATTGGTGATCGGATCGGCAAATACTGCTTTCTGTGATCGGCCTCTAAAATCCTGATCAGAGCACCCCTACCTACTTTTAAACAGACAGGTGAACAACCATCTGGGCCTGAAGCTTTCCTAGATTTCTGCTTCCTGAAGACCCAGTTCACATCTTCTACACAGACCTTAAGCGCAGGTTGAATGATGGGGGAGGAAGGGAGGGAGGGGGTTGCAGGGTGGTAGGTGAATGTGTGAAGTGCAGATCAGAGTGGACGGGGGCTGGTAGACTGGCCTTTTCAAATTGACAGAGCAGATCGTCAGCCAGTTGTTGATTCTCCACAGACTGTGGGGGTGATGTCTTGAACAAGGTGATGTTCTTGAGACCAGTCCATACTGATGCCGGATCGTTGGCCTGGGTATACAAGATTTTATCTCCACTTCTGTAAACATCCTCTTTGGAGTGACAAATCTGTTTGAGTTACCCAGTAAACCATGGTTTATCATTATTGAATGATAAGAATGTCCTGGTGGGGATGCACATATCCTCACAGAAACTGATATATGAAGTTACAGTCTCTGTGAGCTTGTCCACATTGGTGGCAGCAGCTTCAAAAACACTCCAATTAGTGAGGTTAAAAACAGACTTGCAAATCCCTCTCTGCTTCATTAGTCCATCTTTTAACAGTCCTTAAAACAGGTTTAGCTGATTTCAATTTCTGCCTGTAGGTCGGTATAAGATGAACCAAACAGTGATCAGAAAGAGCCCCAAAGCTGCTCGTGGGACAGAGTGATATGCATATTTGATTGTGGTGTAACAGTGATCCAGTATATTACTGCCTCTGGTGGGACAGGCAATATGCTGCTTGTATTTTGGCAGTTCACGGGAGAGATTTGATTTGTTAAAATCTCCAATAATTATTAAAACAGAGTCTGGGTACCTTTGCTCCATTTCAGTTATTTGTTTGGCCAGCTGTTTCATCATGGCACTCACGCATGCGTCCAGAGGAATGTACACATTCATGAAAATGAAAGAGGAAAACTCCGCCGCAAGTAGAAAGGTCTACAGTTTATGAAGAGTGCCTCTAAGTTAGGACAGCATACCTTTTTCATTGTTGTTACATCTGAACACCAACTTTTGTTGATGTAGAAACTAGTGTTAATTTTGTCAGCTATTTTCAGTCTTAGTCTTAGTCCCATGTTAAATATCCTTGTTAGTTTTTATCATATTTACTCAACCTTATCCTTTTTAGTTTTAGTCAAGTTTTAGACAAAGAAAATCTGAAGTACTTTAGTCTAGTTTTAGTTAATGAAAACTTGACATTTTAGCAATAAGTCAATTATTAATTAACAGTACAGCAGTATTAATTTTGGCAGCCATTTTTGTATTTAGTCTTAGTCTTACTCAAATGTGCATTTTAGTTATCATATATAGTGAACCTTATCCTGTTTTTTAGTCAAGTTAATAAAATGTAAGAGCATTTTAGACAAATCTTAGTCACTTTTTGGCATGTTGTATAATGGTTAAACTGATAAAAATTATTTTTGCTCAAATTTATAATCGTAATGATTGTTGTCATTTGAGAAATTTACTTTTGTATTTCAGGCATAGCACTTTCACTAGTAAGCATAAATCAATAGAATGTGGACTCATAGCATAATTTACCTCATCTAGTGTACTGATTTATTATAGGCTTTTTATTATATAATTTAATACCAAAGACTAATGCAGTCTCTCTGTCTACATTATGAAAACTGCTAAAACAAACAAAAAAATATTATAACAGTGAAATTCCAAGTATTTCCACTATAATTCCAAATTGCAATAGCATACTTCTCTATTAAAACAACAGCGGTCAAGTAATTGCATACTGTGCATTTATACTGCAACCACAATATAGTCGAGATTAGGGCTGCAACTAACGATTATTTTGATATTTTGTGAAGAATCTTGCCTTTCTATTTTTGGTGCTGATCAGAGGTTTGCGTCTTGCTGTGTAGCTTCTGTAATTCTGTGTCAAATTCTCCTGTGGACTGTAGATTGACAGAGTATAACCCCATCTTTCTGGAGGTTGGTGATTTTACAGACATGGATTTTAGGGTTCATTTTCCCAGCTTTTATGATTTGTCTGTCATCAACTACTGTTGTTTTTCTCAGCTGATCAGGTCGTCGTTGGTTGCTAATGTCGCCGGTAGTTTCCAAATTCTTGATTTCTCCATGCCCTTTGTTTTTCCTATAGTTCTAATTGACTTCCTCTTTTCTTTTAGCATCCAAATTGCTTGCTTTTCTTTCAGAGTCGGCTTCCTCATCTTCATCCTGGTTTGTGTGTGTCATCGTCGAATGCAAGAATTAGAATGCATTAGCAATGGATATTACTGATAAGACACATTCCCTTCTTTTAATATATATATATATTAGGGCTGTGTATTGCCAAGAATCTGGCGATTCGATACGTATCACAATACAGGGGTTGCGATACGATATGTTGCAATACATTGCGATACTGTAAGCAAGGCGATATATTGGGATATTTCTTATTTTAGGAATAGGATATATTTTTAGGAAAACTGTCATTAAGAACAAACCACCATATGCAAACCTTAGCAATAAATAAATAAATAAAAAATTATTTAACCAGAACACAGTGGTATCTGCATTTGCAATAATCAGTCCCTGTAACATTCAACATTATTGAAACACTTTTTGTGCAGTATGAGTAAAGGGGGGAAAAATAAAGTGCTTGCAGGATCCTTTAGTTAAATGTATAATACGTATAAAATGTATTTTATTAAAAAGACCATATATATTTTTAGACCCTGCTTTAAAGGTTCACAGTTTAAGTTTACAATTGTAACATACAGTGTCATAACATAACAAAATAATTACATCTGCTTTATATCAATGAAATTCAGTTTGTATTTATGTTCTTGCATGGAATCACCGAGACCGCGACACGAGCACCGCCCCAACTACACAAAACGCCCCCAAAATGAGAGAAAGCTGCAGCCGCGCGGCGATCCTACCGCCCGCTGCGCCCTGTGCGAGCCTATTCACACGGGACGCGGCAATCTGCAGAACTGAGACGGCACCCGCACCATGGTCCTGTGGTGGACGTTACCACAAAAGGCCAAATGACGGCACACTTCAGCTTTGTACACCAAACAGGAACTGGGACAATTCTTTCCTCCTCTATTACTAGTAGCCACTATATTAAAGCTAACATTAGTAGCGTGCCTTAATGCTAGTATATCCTGTCATGATGCGATCTGCTTTGAACAGGTGGTAGCCCGGCAGATGAAGCGTATTATCTGGAATGGCTTCACTCAGCCAGGTTTCAGTGAAGCACAGTGTAGCAGAGTTTGAAAAGTCCTTGTTGGTGCGGGTGAGGAGAAGTTGTTCATCCGTTTTGTTAGGAATAGGGATATGCCGGTATCAAATTTTCCTGTTGCGATTTATTGCTAATGCTTTTATCACCGTATACAGTATTATCATGGTATTGAAATGTAGTTTCAAAAAGTGGTCATAATACAGAATAACAGATTAAATAACTTTTTTTCTTATAACAAAAATAACTGAACATTTAAATACAATAAAGTACTACAGAAAAATATATAAAGTTAAAAGTTTTACACAGATTAAAGTGCAAAAGAACTATAAAGACCCATAGGTATCACTTTACAATAAGACCTCGTTAGTTAACAATATTATAAAGAATATAGACATTCACAATAAGCAATAGCTACATTTGCTACAGAAGTTATTAATCTTTGTTAAGAGATACAAGTCTTAGTTCATGTTAGCTCATTAAATAACACAGTTGCAACTTTTGATTTTAACAACGTGTTATTAAATATTGGAAAACCTAAGATTAATGAATGTTCAGAATAATTTTTCATCGGCAGTTTATGTTAACTAATGAATTAACTAATGTTAACTAAATATTTAAGTCTATTAAGTCTAAATATTTAAGTATTTGGTACTGTGATGAACACCATAGTGAATGCACAAATCTGAATGGCTATTAAATTATTTATATATGTTTTAGAAAGTAGCACAGCTGCTTTATTTATGGGGTTTCCAGGGTAAGGGCTGCATTTTCTGCAGTTTAGTGCCATCTGCTGTCAGAGAGCAAATGTGCTTTCAATCAGCGCCTCTCACGTGTTCCCCCATGTGCTTCTCATGCATGCTTGTTTACATCAGAGTGGCACACGTGTCTTTCAAGCAGCATACAGCGGTGTTGTGCATTTTGACCAGTGGATGGGAATAGTATTCTTAAAATGCATTCCAAATTCTGAATAATTTGTAATATATAATCATTCACGGTATTTAGAAGTGCCCACAATAACAATATTGTGCATATTCATTACCGTGATATATCGCATTACCGAATACCGGCACATATCTAATTAGGAAGGGAATGGACATTTGCGAAATGAATGCTTGGGAGCTTAATGTTAAGAAGTTTGTCTCTGGTAAAACTTATAGAAGAAGAATGACAAAACACAGAACAAAAACAAAAACATCAGAAGAATTGTGGAGCTCAGCGTCGTGGCTGCCATTTGCGGTGCTATCTCGATGTGTGTGGCTATGCTATATATGGCTATACTGCACTTCGATAATGCGACTAAAATATGAATATAGGAGTACGTTTACATGGACAACAATAATCAGATTTTAACACGATTAAGACAATACTTCAATTAAGAATCTACCATGTAAACAGAGATTTTTGATTACCTAAATTTGGCTAAAGTCATACTCAAAATAAACACAAATCAAATTAGGACGTGGAGTATTCCTTTTTTAGTTGCATTATTAAAGTACAGAATATACATTTATTCACCTTAATCATACTATACCATTGCATAGGTCTTTTCGCCGCATTTTGCAACAGGAACCATCGCAAGTCATCAACCGTTTGACTGCAAACAAAAGAGCATGGCTTCAACAATGCCCTCATCTGTTTGCACGTATAGCATTTGAAATAATTAACTGCACTTGAAGCTTTTGTAAAATTAAAAATGAAACACCCAAAACTGTATTTGGCCTCATAATGAAGATGAACTATATGTCTATACATGAAATTCTGGAGGGGACGTCGGATTGCGTTGCATGGAGTTGAATGAAGTGTGCCATTAATCGATCTATGTACTATAACATGTAAAACAGGAACATGAAAAGAATATTCTAAAAGGAACTCTTGTAAACACCTTAATCATAATATTGTCTTATTTAGAATAAGATAAATAATTACTAATGTCCATGCGTAAACGTAGTCAGTGACTTGAAATGCTTTGTAACTGAGTGCATGGAGTATGTTTGAGTTGCAGATGAATGCAACACACTTTTTTTGTCCCTGTGAATAAACAAAACCCCTCATGATTAACACTTAAAAACATATTAACAAACTTATTAACAATATTATACAGTTCAGTGCTCTTGTCTTGCATTATAAAGCATGGCAGACAACTAGCTGTACAGTGCAGTTCTGTTCATACAGCGTGGCTTTGCCAAAAATGTTGCAAGTTCTGTAAAATTTGCAGGTATCAGTTATAGAATGTGTTTTTTGTGATTGTAATGAACAAAATGCAGTATAAATGCAACATTTTTAGGTGTCGTTAGGATCTGCTTTAGGTAGTCTTGTTTTTGTTTTTGTTTTTTTTGTTTGTGAAACAAGACAGGGGATCGGTGATGAATGTAAACTATTAACTCGTTCTCAACTCTGGCCCTCAAGGTAGAGACCTGCGTGGGATGGATTTTTCAATCCAGCTACTGCAAGATTCTGTCCCACCCTGTAATGGCCAGTGCAGGGTGCATTTAAGAAACTAACTAAACTTTACGTTTAATATTGTAATGATGTGATTATGGTGCAGGAAAGAAGCATTTGATGGTCTTCTCTACCTGTATTTTATTTCATGTTTCTATGCTAAGCCTCCCTCATTTGTCAGAAGAGCGCGCTATCTGTGTACCTGCTATTAAAACATGTGGAATACAGACTTTTCGCGGTCAAGCTCTGTGATTCCCTGGATGAGTTTGCTGCTATCCCAGGTAAAAGTATTAAAGCTTATGCAAAAACGTTACCTCCTCCCACTCCTACCCACAACCTTTATGTTTTGTCTCCCACCTGCCCACAACAGCCTGCAGGTAAAATTGTACATAGATCTGTTTCAGTATGTAATATGATTTTTTTTTTTTTTCCAGTTGTTACCTTGCTGAATGCAATTAAAAAGAAACAGACAACAAACTAAAATGTTTCGTTATTCCTTTTGTGTTTAATTCAGTGTGTCAGTGGAGCAATTTAAAACTAGTCACGTGTAATTTTTTTTTCCTTTGATAAAGAATTAACATATGTAACACTAATGGATCTATTGTCATGCTCAGATATTTGTTGTTTATTTGAAAAGAAAAGCAAGCATAGACCACTGCATGCATGCCCACATGGCAGAAAGTGTGCAAAGAGCGTTTCTCTTATAATCATTATTTAAAGGGTTCTTGGACTGAGAAATCAAAATTTCCCTGCTCTTTTGACATATAAGGGGTCATTGTGCTATAAAACATCATGTAAGTTTCAGAACTAAAAACTTTCTCTTTCTCATGCCACTTTATGATGTAAGAGTGTGGCTAAACACCACCTCCACAGAAGAAGATCAATGCCTGCTTCTCCATCACTGCTGGTTTAGCCCCAAACACAGATTCACAATTGTAGTGTAAATAACGAAATAGGCAAACACAGCTCTATACAGAAACCAAACGATAAAGTTGTCTCCGAAGATAACAAGATGCTGTGCAGTGCAAAGTTGTAGAAAAACACTCTTTGCATCACCATCCTTCTGATCTTAACACTTGGAAAGAGTTGATAAACTTTACTTTTTAAAGAAGTTCCAGACCGCATCAGTAAGAACTTGGTCCTTTGTTCACTTCATTTTACAGTGGATTTGTTTACAAACAAGGCACAATTCGATGCAGGATTTTCAGAAAGATTGAAACTAAAAGACAATGCTGTGCTGACTCTATTGGATCCGACAGTAGTAAGTAACAAGTGTAAGTAACTGTTTTTAATTGTTTCACTATTGCTTTGTCTGTTAAGCTTGATATGTACTATTTATGTGTTTTTAACCTAAATCATAGCAGCGTCCATCTATGAAGGATGTAGGCTGTCAAAATACCCAGCTGTTAGCCAATCAATACCAGTGGGCATTTACTTCTGAGTCTACAATCCACCTGAGACTTACCATCTGTGCCCCCGCCCACACTCACCCATCAGATCTTGTTCTGTGCCACACTCTGTTGCATTAGGTCAGGTTGAGTACAGGTCTCTAACCCAGAAGTCCATTTTCCTGCATAGTTTCTTTTCAGTTATTGAAGCTGTACAGAAACAGTCCAAGATGGCGACGGCCCACTCTGCACACTTTGAGCTTCAAAAACACTCTGCAGGAGTCTACGGGTGATGTCACGGACACTACGTCCATGTTTTTATACAGTCTATGGTTATAACACACACACCAAGATTGGTCTCAATAGGCCAAACCGTTGCGGAGATATAGCCTCACGTCCACTTTTGCATGCTTTTCGTAGAATTCGTTCACATGCTGTTTGGAAAACAATATGACTAATCAACTTGAATTCCATAACTTTTTGCCAGCGTGGTCTGAAGATGATCTGGCTCAATTTTCGTGACAATCAGTTCAATGGCCTAGGACGAGTACGAAAAAGTAGTTTTTACGAACAACTGAAAATAGAGAAAAACTAAACCTTACTATTTTTTTATTTTTTTTGGTGTCCTTTCGACTCAGCATTAGTAGTTTTTACGAACAATTAAAATAATTTTAATTTTGTGGTTTACGGTTCAAAAGTTATTAGCATAAAGAAATTGAAACTTTGGACAAGTGGTGCCGCTAGAGAGTTGGAGTTAGAGACTCTAAATTTGCTATGGTTAATGTTGACACTGTCCTCTATCAGTGTGCCAAATTTCACAACTTTCCCGCAAGCGGTTCTATGGGCTGCCATAGACTTGCGGCGGAAAAAAAAAATCATGCTAACGGATACAATAGGTGTCTAAGCACCTTCGGTGGTTGGCCCCTAATTAATTTTATTAATTTGTGTATTCATTAAAATTCACTGAAAAAAGTAGCCTACTTCTACAGTGACAATATAAGCAAGAATTTAATTGAACCAAATTGAATGTGAAAGTCATTTCAACTTATTAAACTGACATAAAAATCATTTTTGATCATATTATTACCTGTAACAATTAATGAACATTTCTACAACCATTTCAAAGAGATAGCAGAGAAAGAGTGAGCGCGTCTTCACCTCAGCAGCAAACCAGTCTCGCATTATTGCATCTGTAGCACTTATTTTGGTGTTAAATCTTAGATATTTCCTTTTCTTGGAACAACTTTCATTTTATTTTATCAATAATATTAATCCAATTTTTTTTGTTTTTGTTTTTATAAACAGAATGAAGACTGACGTACAAGTAAATAAAAGGTTTTTGGATTTCCCCCTTACTTCAAATGGATGCTTAGTTTGTGGCTCATTATTATTAATATTACATTTATTTTTATTAATTTATTTTAATTTGTATTATTAATAAAAATTATAGTACAATGACATTCACTTATTTACTTTGAACTTTTATTAGCCTAACAAAATGAATAAGGATAATATGTTTTACCTGCATTGCAACACAAATAGCTTAAAAATTATTAAATGTAAATGTTAAATAATGAAGAGCCCTGCACAGACCTCCAATTTAGGCCCTTGTCCGACATCTTATCAGAATTCTTCTGCCCGCTTCTGACTGGAGCCTGTGTCTTTTCTCACTTCCCCTATTATACACAGCTGCTGTTGCAACCATTAAAATAGTTCAGTTTTGTTTTTAATGGCAAAGTGGTTATATTTATTTCTGTTTCTTTATTAAGTTAATTTAGAAATACACTCACCTAAAGGATTATTAGGAACACCATACTAATACTGTGTTTGAACCCGTTTCACCTTCAGAACTGCCTTAATTTTACGTGGCATTGATTCAACAAGGTGCTGAAAGCATTCTTTAGAAATGTTGGCCCATATTGATAGGATAGCATCTTGCAGTTGATGGAGATTTGTGGGATGCACATCCAGGGCACGAAGCTCCCGTTCCACCACATCCCAAAGATGCTCTATTGGGTTGAGATCTGGTGACTGTGGGGGCCATTTTAGTACAGTGAACTGATTGTCATGTTCAAGAAACCAATTTGAAATGATTCGAGCTTTGTGACATGGTGCATTATCGTGCTGGAAATAGCCATCAGAGGATGGGTACATGGTGGTCATAAAGGGATGGACATGGTCAGAAACAATGCTCAGGTAGGCCGTGGCATTTAAACGATGCCCAATTGGCACTAAGGGGCCTAAAGAGTGCCAAGAAAACACCCCCCACACCATTACAGCATTTAAAAGATGCCTGCACAGTGGTAACAAGGCATGATGGATCCGTGTTCTCATTCTGTTTACGCCAAATTCTGACTCTACCATCTGAATGTCTCAACAGAAATCGAGACTCATCAGACCAGGCAACATTTTTCCAGTCTTCAAATGTCCAATTTTGGTGAGCTAGTGCTAATTGTAGCCTCTTTTTCCTATTTGTAGTGGAGATGAGTGGTACTGGTGGAGTCTTCTGCTGTTGTAGCCCATCCGCATCAAGGCTGTGCATGTTGTGGCTTCACAAATGCTTTGCTGCATACCTCGGTTGTAACGAGTGGTTATTTCAGTCAAAGTTGCTCTTCTATCAGCTTGAATCAGTTGGCCCATTCTCCTCTGACTTCTAGCATCAACAAGGCATTTTCGCCCACAGGACTGCCGCATAGTGGATGTTTTTCCATTTTCACACCATTCTTTGTAAACCCTAGAAATGGTTGTGCGTGAAAATCCCAGTAACTGTGCAGATTGTGAAATACTCAGACCGGCGCGTCTGGCACCAACAACCATGCCACGCTCAAAATTGCTTAAATCACCTTTCTTTCCCATTCTGACATTCAGTTTGGAGTTCAGGAGATTGTCTTGACCAGGACCACACCCCTAAATGCATTGAAGCAACTGCCGTGTGATTGGTTGATTAGATAATTGCATTAATGAGAAATTGAACAGGTGTTCCTAATAATCCTTTAGGTGAGTGTATAACCTATTTGGAAAAAAAAATTTGTTTGTTAAATTTAAGTTTTTTATTTTAAGTAACGCCAAGTGGCGAGCGGCAGACAGTGAGTTGATAGTCTTCTCAAATCATCACGACTTGCCTAAAATAAAATCTATAGATATCAAGTATATCACAATGTTAGTTTAAATGTTTAACCTAGATAAATGTTCGCTATTAGACTCATATCCAATCGTTTGTGCATAGAGTGGAAGCTAAAGCATGCTTTACAGGACATGGAGGTGCCAGCGCGATCACTTGTATTTTTTCTTAATTAAATTGAAAACAACTTAAAATACACAGTCATTTTTGCTCATAAAGATAAGATTAATATATAATTCTGCACTGTAAATGGTCTACTTTTATTTGTGTGCGCTCACAACAAAATGTTGTGCTTTAAAATAAAGCAAACAGGATGCACTTTCTGCCATCTCAGTCTTGAACCGGAGTGCATCACAATAAAGAACCAAAACTACAAAAGGTGTGATGGAGTCTCAATGTACTGAGAATTAACTGACTTTTGTGACATAAGGCGGCCAGCAGACAGTAGGTTTAGCCAGTCTGTCTGCTTCCTGACCTGGGCCCCAGTTAGTCAAGTACAAACTCCACCCCTGGAGGGATGAAGACCACCTCTTTTCAAAAGGTCAGTTCCAATTGTCTATGAAACCTGTTATTCTGTGGGCACCACTTAGACATCCAGCCATTGAGTGACGATACTCTGCTATGTATCTTGTCATCATGGTAAGCAGGGAGGGGACCAGAGCATATTACAGTGTCTGACATCTTACTTGCAATTTCACATATCTCTTTAATGTCGAACGTCATTAGTGCTGGCGTGAATCACAATCTTACTGAATTTACATTTAGCCGTAATCAAAAACACTGGTATGTAGCTGGTTTGTCTAGTTCTTTACCTATAGCAGAGCTGTCCAATCCTGCTCCTGCAGGGCCAATGTCCTTCATAGTTTAGCTCTAACCTGCTCAAACACACAGTGGTCCTCCAGGAGCAGGATTGGACACCCCTGACCAATAAATCAGAAATCTTACACATTCAAAGGAAATAGCTTATTTCCATGTTGAAAAACAAGGTGGATACCCTATTCTTTTATCTTTTATACCAAGTATTTTATCTTATACATTATGAATAACAAGAGAATACTACGGATGTCCTGATCAGGTTTTTGTGCCCCAGATCCGATCAGAGTCATTGAATATTGAGTATCTGCTGAGTCCCGATCTGATGCTTGACTGTGTAGTCACAATTATGAATGTGGGACTATATAAACGTCTTGTATTTTCTATGCACCATAAGCAGAATAATTGCAACATAAAGGAAAAAAAAATTGGAGATATGGTTAGAAAGCATGAAGCTTGTGGTGTCAAAATGCCAGTCAGTCAAATCTAAAGCAAGATGCAAAGCATTATGACTACGGTGTCTCAGTCTAAAAGCAGATAAAAGTAGAGGATAAATAAAGAAGTTATTGGTACAAAAGTGTACATCAAATACATTAAAAAGAAAGCATACATGTGTGACATGCAAGAACAGACCCCACTAGTCCCCGTGAGTTACGCACATTTGAGATTCTTTTCCTTTTAATGGAGGTTGGCAAACCCACTTAAATGCGCATACCGCCTCATACTGCAAGGCACTGTCATGACAACTGACGTAAAATAAGCATCTGAGGAGAGCAGATAACCATCAGTTAAAAACCTGCTTGATCGGCTCAGGACATCCCTAGAAAGTACATACTTTTAAGGCATAGTATAAGTTGGCAAATAGGGCATCCCATCTTAGGACTGAAGCAAACAACTGAACTTTATCAGTTGTGTGTGTACTAAATGTTATTTTCATGGTAATTCCAGTTTATAATGATACTGAAGTTCAGAAAAAAAGAATGTTGTATTTTGATACTTTATTGCCTTTAAATTTTGTATGTGTTTGCATGTGTGGGTGCATTAAACCTGCACAGGAGGTAATGTTTCATGCACTTTTATTGCTGTCCAGTTAACCTAGAGATTCTCATGCATCTGCTTGCCCTATTATCTCAACAAATACAGGCATTTTTAAATTGAAACCTTTTGCACTTAGACATAACAGCTTCAAAAAAACTTCTGCTTTGTTTACCATTTAATTCCCATTATTTATTATTATCCTATATTTGAATTAGATCATTTCAAAACTAGGGCAATCCACTATAAATTACATGAGCTGCTTTTTATGAATAAGCTGTAAATTTCTACTTCCTACTATAAAGATCGTGTACTCAGCTTTGTTGTTCAACCTATTAGTATGTGTCTGTGGGCCTAGCATGGCTTTAACAATTTTGAGAGGTGTGGAATGTGTGCTGGTTTATGCATTTGTGCCCGAGGCTCTTCAAGATGGATTGTGTTGCCCTGCAAATGACATCAGTGGTGTGCTGATGTCTGCCTGTGGTACTGAAACCCCTCATGACCCTATTCCACAACCACTAATACTGTCTGAGAATTCCATGAGCCCTTATTAGATTACATTGCCATTGCTTTAGCACAGGTTGTGGATGTGGAGCAGAGGAAAGTAGCTATCCTTACCAGATTATGGACTGTATAAACGGATAAGAGCACCTTGACTTCACTTGATGTAATGGGGCCTATCTCCCATTTTATTACTAGTAAAGATGCACCAGTCAACCGACATCAATCGGACTGGAAGCGTTTTTTTGCTCCAAACATGTAATCTGCCACCAGGGGTTTTTTTTTTTTTTTGTTTTTTTTTTGGCTGATCTCTTGCACACAAAATGCATCGTAGTCATTTCCCAAAATGTCATTTGTGTGGCACTATTACAGCCTTTGAACAAGATGTTAACAGGGGCCAGAGATGAGACATGCTGTAGATTCAAAGAGAAGTGCACAGATACACAGCAGAGACAATACTGTACTGGACGGAGCAAGCTCACTGTTCACAATGCTTGAAGGGATACTCCACCCCAAAATGAAAATTTTGTCATTAATCACTTACCCCCATGTTGTTCCAAACCAGTAAAAGCTCTGTTCGTCTTCGGAACACAATTTAAGATATTTTGGATGAAAACCGGGATCCTGTGACTGTCCCATAGACTGCCAAGTAAATAACAGTGTCAAGGTCCATAAAAGGTATGAAAATCGGCGTCAGAATACTCCATCTGCCATCAGACGTGCAATCTGGGTTATATGAAGCAACGGGAACAAAAATAACGACTTTATTAAACAATTCCTTTGTCAACAGTCTCCTCTGTGTCTCTCCATATCATCGTATGCTGTGTATGCTCTTTTGTGTCATCTGCGCCACAAGGATGCAATGTTTCTACGTGTATTTAGCTTTGATTTGAAAGAAAACAGCGCATCCTTGTGGTGAGCTGATACAGAAGAGCATATGCAGCATACAATGACATGGAGAGACACAGAGGAGACTGTTGACAAAGGAATTGTTTAATAAAGTCGCTATTTTTGTTTTCTTCGCTTACAAAAAGTGTTCCCGTCACTTCATATAACTCAGTTTGCACGTCTGATGGCAGATGGAGTATTCTGACGACGACTTTTTTATACCTTTTATGGACCTTGACACTATTATTTACTTGGCAGTCTATGGGACAGTCTCAACCCTCCAGGTTTTCATCCAAAATATCTTAAATTGTGTTCCGAAGACGAACAGAGCGTTTATGGGCTTGGAACAACATGGGAGTATGTGATTAAATAAAAAAAATAAAACCCAGTCAAATCTTTAATGGACCAAATAAACATCTTTAAATCAGACTTCTGAGAAAAACAAAAAAATATTACTATAAATTGTAGCAATACCTCCCCCTTTACCCTTTGGGCACAGCTCATGTTTATAACATCTTAGAGGGTAGACACATTTAAAGTAAATGTACAGTTGCAGTTGTGGCCAAAAGTTTTGACCACGACATAAATTTAGTGCTTTGCAAAGTTTGCTGCTTCAGTATTTGTAGATTATTTTTCCACTTGTTTCTATGGTATACTGAAAAACAATGATAAGCATATTGTAAGTTTTAAAGACTTTTACTGAAAAAAATAAATAAATAAATAAATAAATATATATATATATATATATATATATATATATATATATATATATATATATATATCTATATATGTCTATATATATATACAAACCCGATTCCAAAAAAGTTGGGACACTGTACAAATTGTGAATAAAAACAGAATGCAATGATGTGGAAGTATAAATTTCAATTTTTCATTTTATTCAGAATACAACATAGATGACATATCAAAAGTTTAAACTGAGAAAATGTATCATTTTAAGGGAAAAATGAGTTGATTTTAAATTTCATGGCACATCTCAAAAAAGTTGGGACAAGGCCATGTTTACCACTGTGTGGCATCCCCTCTTTTTATAACAGTCTGCAAACGTCTGGGGACTGAGGAGACAAGTTGCTCAAGTTTAGGAATAGGAATGTTGTCCCATTCTTGTCTAATACAGGCTTCTAGTTGCTCAACTGTCTTTGGTCGTCTTTGTCACATCTTCCTCTTTATTAATCGCAAATGTTTTCCATGGGTGAAAGATCTGGACTGCAGGCTGGCCATTTCAGTACCCGGATCCTTCTTCTACGCAGCCATGATGTTGTAATTGATGCAGTATGTGGTCTGGCATTGTCATGTTGGAAAATGCAAGGTCTTCCCTGAAAGAAACAACGTCTGGATTGGAGCATATGTTGTTCTAGAACTTGGATATACCTTTCAGCATTGATGGTGCCTTTCCAGATGTGTAAGCTGCCCATGCCAAACGCACTCATGCAACCCCATACCATCAGAGATGCAGGCTTCTGAACTGAGCACTGTTAACAACTTGGGTTGTCTTTGTCCTCTTTAGTCCGGATGACATGGCATCCCAGTTTTCCAAAAAGAACTTCAAATTTTGATTCTTCTGACCACAGAACAGTTTTTCACTTTGCCACAGTCCATTTTAAATGAGCCTTGGCCCAGAGAAAACGCCTGCGCTTCTGGATCATGTTTAGATATCGCTTCTTTTTTGACCTATAGAGTTTTAGCCGGCAACGGTGAATGGCACGGTGGATTGTGTTAACCGTAAATGTTTTCTGGGAGTATTCCTGAGCCCATGTTGTGATTTCCATAGCATTCCTGTATGTGATGCAGTGCCATCTAAGGGCCCGAAGATCACGGGCATCCAGTATGGTTTTCCGGCCTTGACCCTTACGCACAGAGATTGTTTCAGATTCTCTGAATCTTTGGATGATATTATGCACTGTAGATGATGATAACTTCAAACTCTTTGCAATTTTTCTCTGAGAAACTCCTTTCTGATATTGCTGCACTATTTTTCGCCGCAGCATTGGGGGAATTGGTGGTCCTCTGACTCCTGAGAGACACTGCCACCCTGAGAGGCCCTTTTAATACCCAATCATGTTGTCAATTTACCTAATAAATGCAAATTGGTCCTTAAGCTGTTCCTTATTTGTACATTTAACTTTTCCGGCCTCTTATTGTTACCTGTCCCAACTTTTTTGGAATGTGTAGCTCTCATGAAATCCAAAATGAGCCAATATTTGGCATGATATTTCAAAATGTTTCACTTTCAACATTTGATATGTTATCAATATTCTGTTGTGAGTAAAATATAAGTTTATGAGATTTGTAAATTATTCCATTCCTTTTTTACTCACAATTTGTACAGTATCCCAACTTTTTTGGAATTGGGTTTGTGTATATATATATATATATATCTATATATATATAAATATATAATGAGTCAGTATTTACAGTGTTGACCCTCTTCATAACCTCTGCAATTCACTCTGGCATGCTGGATATTAGCTTCTGGGCCAAATCTTCACTGATGGTGATCCATTCTTGCCTTATTAGTTCTCGGAGTTTATTACAATTTGTGGGCTTTTGCTTGTCCACTCGCCTTTCGAGGACTGACCACAGGTTCTTTATGGGATTGAGATCCCGGGAGTTGCCTGGCCACGGATCCAAAATTTCAATGTAATGATCTTCGAGCCACTTCTTTATCACTCTTGCTTTGTGACATGGTGCTCCATCATGCTGGCAAATGCACAGATCATCACCAAATTGCAGGACGTTTTGATACGATTCTTTATTCAAGACAGTATTTTGGGGCAGAAATATAAGAGAGCCCACTCCCTTGGTTGAAAAGCAATCCCATACACGTATGGTCTCAGGATGCTTCACTGTTGGCACGTCACAGGACTCATGGTAGTGTTCACCTTTTCTTCTCAGTATAATCGATTTTCCAGATGTCCCAAACAGTCGGAAGAGAGCTTCATCAGAGAAAATAACTTTGCATCAGTCTTCTGCTGTTCAATCTTTGTACTTCCTGCAGAATTTCAGTCTGTCCTTGATGTTTTTCTTGGAGAGAAGTGGCTTCTTTGCTGCCTTTCTTGACACCATGCTGTCTTGGCCTCACTGTGCATGTGGACACTCTCACAGAAACCTGCTGCCATTCCTGAGCAAACTCTGCACTGGTGGTGACACAATTCCGTAGCTGATTCCTCAGGAGGAGACGGTCCTGGCGCTTGCTGGACACCCTGGGACGTCCTGAAGACTTCACTGCAGTTGAACCTCTCTCCTTGAAGTTCTTGATGATCCAGTAAATGGTTATTTCGGGTGCAATATTCTTAGTAGCAATTTCCTTGCATGTGAGGCCATTTTGATGGCTGCACGTGTTTCTGTGGAGGTAACTATTGCTAACAAGAACACAATGATTGGAAGCGCTTCTTCCCCACTTTTATAGCAATTAGTCTGCTCTTACAATCTATTTAGTATGATGATGATTAGTATGATGTAAATTTACCTGACTAGTACTCATTCACACTTTCACATGTGCTGCTGATATGATTAGTCATTTAATGTTAGCTGGTCATTTTGTGTCAGGATCAAAAAACAGGGAACTTGTCATTTATGTCATTTACAAAAAGCGCTTTCATAGAAAGGGATATAATATTCATTAAGCCAAGCTTTATCATGCATTTATCTGTATTATATCTGTTTTTTATTTGTTGAACATCAATTAAATTGTTTACCTTAAATTGGTTTGTACATTTTTGTATTTGCTAGTTCAGGGAACAGACACAGTCTCTATAGTATGATATCTAGGTGAAGTATTAACTGACTTTTGTGACACATGGCGGCCAGCAGACAGTAGGTTTAGCCAGTCTGTCTGCTTCCTGACCTGGGCAAAATTCATAATCGGCAATATGCAAATGAGTCCTGATGGATCTGTATTTGATTCTGCAGAATGATATAAGGGTGATAGATTAGCTTCTTTTAAAAGTCTTCACCAGCTTTGCACACAACTGGATCAAAGAAAAGTATATTTAGTTCAGCTCTGCAAAATATGATTTGCGCCTGTGCCTGTGTATATTAGGGGTTACTTAAGCCCCTTTCACACTGCGATTCCGGCAAATACACGGGTAATGTGTCCCGGCATTTGTACCCGGGTCGCTAGATGTTGCACTTTCACACTGCCAGTGATTACCCGGAATATGTGCGCGCGTTCACACACAACCCGTAAAGGTCCTGTGAATACACGTGATATCAGGGTGTGACGTATAATGTACGAGTCGAAAACACTAGGCACGTTAACTTTCACTGAAGCTGGCAAACGATCTCAGCTTAAGCGCGGAAAGTAAGGAACTAACTGATCTCTGCTTCGTTACAGTTTGCACATATTTTTTCGTTGCGAACGTTGATCAGCCTTCAAAACACGCTAAAAGAGTCGCGCGATAACGGGCGTCATCACTATGACACCGCATTAGTTCTGGCTTTTGTTCACACAGCGCCGGAATCAATCGCGGGACGTGTTTGCTTTCACACAGAAATCGACCCGGCAATGTTCCGGCAATTTGCCGGGTCCGACGTGCAGTGTGAAAGGGGCTATAGACTAGTCGAGTAGTCGAGTGATCGACTACTTCAAACACTAGTCGGCGCTGTCGGAAACAATCGACTACTCGAGCGTGCATTAACCATAACGCATGCACAGTTTGCCTACAACGCAAATTGTAGGATTACAATATTGCGTGTAGCTGTTACTTTCTATCACTTTCTCTATGTTATATGTAAAATTAAAATATGTAATTTAATAATTAGGGGTGTGCCCGAAGCCGAAATGGCACGGATAATGGCTTAAAAAACGAATAACGGATAAGGAATAATTCTGTCTGAATATTCGGCTGAGGCTGGCACACTCTGCTGTTTGCTAGATAACAGTTGAGCCAGGGGATCAGCACAATATTATACACAGACCTCTAAAGTGACGCAATAATGAGTGTGTGAAGTGAATGAATATAAACTTTATTAACGAAAAGAGCACAAATCAAACACCGCATTGCTGTTGCCTCTCCGTGCATCTCTTAGAAATCAGAGCTTGGCAAGAGTAATGTCACCTATAATAATACATCATACACGGTCTATTATTTGTATATATTTAAAAGGCAATGATTTAAACCGTAGGCTATGAAATGATACATGAATGTATGAAATAAACAGCACGCTCACCAATCAAACAGCCGCGTTGCGCGTCAGTCTCTCAAACACCAAGCCAGTTCTTTCTCTTAAAAGTAGGCTAATAATCAACTTAGATGCAGATACATTTTCTATGTTTGCTTCGTTATTTTTGGCTGGTTTACGTGGCACATGCACATTTGTTTAGTAAGTTCAAAAAGACTCGCTTAGAGAATTCTGCGTAATGAAAATGTGCGCCTTGAATTCATATATATATATATATATATATATATATATAAACTCAATCCCAGGGGATTGGTTAACTACAGACAGATTTCAAATTTCCACCTTCAAATTGATGCCTTCTCGCATAGACCCTATCTACTCTGTTTAGTGCCTCTGAGCAACATGGTGTTTTGTTCCTGAATGAATCAACCATGTAAATGATTTGGTTCAGTTGCAATGACTCCATTGTTAACAGTGACTTGCTGCCACCTGCTGGTGATTTTAATTTCACATTCAAAGTATCTTTCATTATTTAAATAATTTCAAATATCAGTATTCAATGTTTTGTTTAATATATCAAAACATTATTTATGCATTTGCATTGCAGGTTAAATGCATACATGTTCTGCACTAAACAGTGTGTAAATACAGTACATCTAAATGACACTTCAGATGCAGATTCTGTGTTTCCTTTGCATTGCAAAGATACATTTTGTTGATACTGATTTTATTTGCTTGGTAACAGTCCAAATGTCTTAATATTCTAGTTCACTTGCCTATAAAATTCCCATAAAAAGTAAAAATCAGTTTAAACTTATTGGAAAAGATTAATTTATATGAGAGTGAACTGACCACCACACAGAATATGAAAAAAGATGAAAAAAACTTTAGGAGTCAGCTTAGTTCTTAAGATACCAGCACAATAACACACTCAGCAAAATATCGTCTAATTATCGTTATCGATAAAATCCAAGAAAACATAGAGATAATATTTTTTGTCAATATCGCACATCCCTATTTTGAATCTACTTGGCAACAATGGTACCTTTTTGGAGCAAATTAATCAACATCAGAAAAATATATTTTTAACACTTTTTTTTAAGCTATAGACCATTTCAGAGCGGTGATCTCATTGACCCATGAACATTTCCTGCTTGTCATCAAACTATTTAAAAATGGTAACAGGAGGCAATTCAGTCATAACTAGCATTTACACAGCTGTCATAACCAGTGTTGGGCAAGTTACTATAGCGAATCAGCTAAAATGGGGAATATTAATAATTAATCATAACTAGTTATAATTAATTATAAATATTTAGGAGATCCGCTGAAAGTATTTACTTGACATCTCAGTGTCAACTGTCTGTCGATTCTAAGAACGTTACTTTCCTGTTTAATGAAAACAACTTTCTTACTGTACAATACTACTCAGAGCATGTAGCTAAAATTTGCATGATTAGGGACTCCAGTTATAAGCAAACAATGAACAACCTCAAGTGTGATACAAGTCAGGGCTCCAAACAAAAAAATCGAGTAAGGAGCCATTGGCTCCTATAAGAAAAAATCTTAGGAGCCAAATAATTTTTTTAGGTGCCACAGAATAAACGTGTTTTATTTATTTTACGATTATTATTATTTATTTATTTACATTTCAACATTTCAATCATACCGTCATGTGTTTATGTCTCACCTTTTCCGACTTTATCAGCATTTTAATCCATCTTGTAGATGACCTGGGAACTAAGGTTCACTTAAAGTGGGAACTAAATGTCTTTTCCAGCTTGAAATCTACAGTCACACAGAATTGTTCATTACACAGAATCTGTACCAGTATCATGGAGCATAAGCATCACTTGGCCACTGAGTGTAGCTTGGGCTCCTCCTACATGAGACATTTCAGTAAGTTGTACTGTAGGCTCTCTTATAAAATAGCCTACATTTTGATGTTAATTCATGTTCACTATGTACTATATTAGTAAAGAGAAAGATTAAATGGGTTCACTTGCCCTTGAACTGAGGCGCTAAAGCGACCGCGCCTGCCCCATTAAGGAGCGCCAAAACTGTAGCCTATTGTTTGAATTTCGTTATGAATTCGGAATAATTTTAAAGCTGGTACTTTTTATTAAAAAGTGACAAAGCACAGAGCTTTTTGCGATTTTTACATTACAAATAATGAAGTTCACGCATTAAAAGAACACACACCAAGATCTTTAGAAGAAGCCATATTAGTAATTATTATAAACGAGAATTGTTAACGATATCGCCAATATTCACACAGTTGACAGTTTTACCTGTTCTAGTTTGTTCAAGTTCCGTCTCCGTCATTTCTCTCTCGCTGCACAGCGGAGCTGCGTTTATCAGACTGTGTGCGTCAGAGAAGAGGACTGTCTGAAACTCTCTTTTTCCACTAAAACTTTGATGCGCATCGTCACAGTTTAATACGTGAACATAAAAGATTTGATCACTAAACAATTAGGAAAAAAGGCATTACATTCAAATTTTTAAGTTATAACGTAAATATATACCCAGATAGCAATAACACTCGGGCTGATTCTGGCTGAAATGCGTCTCTGTCGGTTCAGTCTCGGCATCGGTGAGAAGATAATGGGCCAGATCCACGCCGACTCTACAAAACACTTCTGGCTGACAGACGGCTTTTTCTCTATGGGCCGATCTCGGCTGAAAGCTGCTGTACACGCGGCAGGTCCACACTCGTTGTAGTTGTGTGTATTAACCTTCGGCCCGAGTTCCTTTTTATTACAGACGGGGCGCTGCTAGAATGTAGCAAATCATCCGCCTGAGAAAACTTTTTAGTGGTTAAATACTGAGGAGCTTTCGGCGGGTAGTCGCCAGCAAAAACGTCACTCGCAAATTAATATTTATGGTCGCAAATGCGACTATTTTAGTCGCAGTTTGGAGCCCTGCAAGTAAGACTTTATTAACTACATAAGAATTTAAACTAGTCTAACATACATGGCATATGATCTTCTGTATCAGCCGCGCCACAAGCATATGTTTTTTACATGTATTTACGCTTTGGTTTGAAAGCAAACAACGTATCGGCGCAGTGCGGCTGATACATCTGCGTACTGCTCAGAATTGCCAAAATGGCACTATGCTGATTTGGAGAGACACAGAGGAGAGGAATTGTTGAATAAAGTCATTATTTTTGTTTTCTTTGTGTACAAAAAGTATTCTCGTTGCTTCATAATGTAATGGTTGAATCACTGATGGCAGATGGACTATTCTGACGATGCTTTTCATACTTTCCTGGACCTTGACACTGTTATTTATTTGGCAGCCTATGGGACAGTCTCAAGCCTCCCTGTTTTCATCCAAAATATCTTAAATTGTATTTCAAAGATGAATGAAACTTTTATGGGTTTGGAACGACATGGGGGTAAGTGAATAATGACAAAGTTTTCATTCATTCATTTCATTTCATCAACATTCACAGAACACTGTTATTTTTAACTAAAGCAAGTGGCTGCTGCGTGCATAGTTTTGCATGGTAGAACACCAGCAAAGAGCGCTGCATTTATAATCTCTAAAAGACATCTCAGTTCATTGCAATCTCATAAATCTCTATTATAACACAATAAATATATGCACAATGAATCTTTAATAATGTCTACAATTCGTGTGTTATAAATTTTATAATGAGGATTTGTGAGCATGCAAATTTCTGCATTGCATTGCTCAACGCTGCAAATGCGTGTTATAGCCTAAATAGAAACTCTGCATACACTTGCGCCTGTTAATCGTTTATATTTTATATTAGTTAATGTTGCTTTTGTGCAATAGATGAATAACAATTTATTTGTTTTAGATAGTTTATGTTTAGATATTTCTATTTTGCATGGGTCCCTTGAATCATTTTATTCTCCTGCATCCCACACAAGTGTTTACCCACTTGCAGCAGCATCTTGTCCCGCGCTGCGCTGCTGTTGCGTCTGGTCTGGCAGGAGCAGGTCTCTAATCCACTGGTACTTGACTAGACAGTGGGTGTGCTACATCCTTTTTACAATCTCTAGATTATAAAACACTGCGTTCTAACGTATAGAGACCTTGGCTTGTTACTATACTTTAATTACTATTTTGTAAATTATAACGTGTTAGATTACACCGTTACTAAAATGTAATCAAATTACAGTAATGCGTTACTGCACAACACTGGTCATAACATGTTTTTATCAAAATGTGGATCTTATGGAAGTTAAGAAATTTACATAAAAAATTTAATACCAGGAATATGTTAGGATTGTTGCATTAGACTGTTATTGTTTATATTCCCCAAAATGGTCTTTATCATCCCAATAGTATCATATCCCATAGATTATAAGCAAACAGGTCCAAACAGGGGCAATCCAGAATCAAATTCAGAGAACAGGTGGTAGTCAGTATTACAAATAAATGGGCAAAGAAAACTAACAAACTACAATCAATCTCTTACAGGTAAACACTCAACTACACATGCACAAAGATACTCTCAGTCTTAGTCAAGTCAAGTCAAGTCACCTTTATTTATATAGCGCTTTAAACAAAAAAGATTGCATCAAAGCAACTGAACAACATTAATTAGGAAAACAGTGTGTCAATAATGCAAAATGACAGTTAAAGGCAGTTCATCATTGAATTCAGTGATGTCATCATGCAGCTCAGTTCAGTTTAAATAGTATCTGTGCAATAATTTGCAATCAAGTCAACGATATCGCTGTAAATAAAGTGTGTCCAACTAAGCAAGCCAGAGGCGACAGCGGCAAGGAACCAAAACTCCATCGGTGACAGAATGGAGAAAAAACCTTGGGAGAAACTAGGCTCAGTCGGGGGGCCAGTTCTCCTCTGACCAGACTAAACCAGCAGTTCAATTCCAGGCTGCAGCCAAGTCAGATTTTGCAGAAGAATCATCTGTTTCCTGTGGTCTTTTCCCGGTGGTCGTCTGAGACAAGGTCTTTACAGGGGATCTGTATCTGGGGCTCTAGTTGTCCTGGTCTCCGCTGTCTTTCAGGGTTGTAGAGGTCCTTTCTAGGTGCTGATCCACCATCTGGGATGGATATGTACTGGATCCGGGTGACTGCAGTGACCCTCTGACTTGGATACAGACTGGATCTTGTGGCTACGGTGACCTCGGAATAAGAGAGCAACAGACTAATATCAGCGTAGATGCCATTCTTCTAATGATGTAGCAAGTACATTGGGTGTGATGGGAAGTGTTCCCGGTTCCGGTTTACCTAATTAATGCAGCCAAAAAATCCTTTAACGGATTTGGATATTAGAAGCATATTAGTGTGTTATGTGTAAGCTAGGTTAAAGAGATAGGTCTTTAATCTAGATTTAAACTGACAGAGTGTGTCCGCCTCCCGAACAATGTTAGGTTGGTTATTCCAGAGTTTGGGAAGGATCTGCCGCCCGCAGTTGACTTTGATATTCTAGGTATTATCAAATTGCCAGAGTTTTGAGAACGCAGCGGACATGGAGGACTATAATGTAACAAGAGCTCGTTCAAATACTGAGGTGCTAAACCATTCAGGGCTTTTTAAGTAATAAGCAAGATTTTAAAATCTATACGATGTTTGATAGGGAGCCAGTGCAGTGTTGACAGGACCGGGCTAATATGATCATACTTCCTGGTTCTAGTAAGAACTCTAGCTGCTGCATTTTGGACTAACTGGAGTTTGTTTACTAAGCGTGCAGAACAACCACCCAATAAAGCATTACAATAATCTAACCTTGAGGTCATAAACGCATGGATTAACATTTCTGCATTTGACATTGAGAGCATAGGTCATAATTTAGATATATATTTTTGAGATGGAAAAATGCAGTTTTACAAATGCTGGAAACGTGGCTTTCTAAGGAAAGGTTGCTATCAAATAGCACACCTAGTTTCCTAACTGATGACGAAGAATTGACAGAGCAGCCATCAAGTCTTAGACAGCATTATAGGTTATTACATGCAGAGCTTTTAGGTCCTATAATTAACACCTCTGTTTTTTCAGAATTTAGCAGTAAGAAATTACTCGTCATCCAGTTTTTTATATCGACTATGGATTGCGTTAGTTTTTCAAATTGGTATGTTACGGGGCGCGAAGAAATATAGAGCTGAGTATCATCAGCATAACAGTGAAAGCTAACACCGTGTTTCCTGATGATATTTCCCAAGGGTAACATGTAAAGCGTGAAGAGTAACGGCCCTAGGACTGAGCCTTGAGGTACTCCATACTGCACTTGTGATCGATATGATACCTCTTCATTCACTGCTACGAATTGATGACGGTCATATAAGTACGATTTAAACCATGCTAATGCACTTCCATTAATGCCAACAAAATGTTCTAGTCTATGCAAAAGAATAGTGTGGTCAATAGTGTCGAACGCAGGACTAAGATCGAATAGCACTTATAGAGAGATACAACCACGATCAGATGATAAGAGCAGGTCATTTGTAACTCTAAGAAGAGCAGTCTCAGTACTACTATACGGTCTAAATCCTAAATCTTATTAACACGGTTGTTAACTAACTGGCAAAGTCAAACAGAGCAAACACAGCGAGTGCGCACAAGGCTGAAGCAGGAAGTGATGAAGGAGTCTCTTTTAGGCAGCCATGAGTCAGCTGACCAGGCAAGGCATGGCACCAATTAGACTGCAGGAACCAATCAGGCTTCTTCCTGGACAGAAGAAACACAAACACTTCCAAAACAAAAGAAAACACAGAAATAAAACAAAAGGGACATAACATGAGTTGGGATAAAAAGCTGAGAAGGATGTAACTAGGGCTGCCCCCTAATAGTCAACACCGACAGGTAGGACATCCAAACGCTTGACTATCATTCATCTGCCTCTTAAATATGACTTATCTGAAATATGTAAGTACTGTATTAGCAACTTTACATGGCCACTCAATCTACTGTTAACCTAGAGAAATGTGCACTATTCAGTGTCTGTGTGGAAGCTGAATAGTAGCTAGCTCACTGCAGGACAGATGGAGGTGCCGGTGCGCTGTGAACTTGAACTTGAAACTCTGTGTATATCTTTGCCTTAAAGACTTAAAAATACATCTATAGTGAGTGAAATGTCTACTTTCAAATGAACCAATTCAAATGGAAAACAAATTCTCAGATTATGTAATCCGTATGAAACATTAATACAGGCCCATCCACTACCGTGGTGTCAAAGAAAACAAAGAAAGTACTAGTTCATCAAATTATTCAAATGTTAATTACTTCTGCCATTCGCTGTGGCAAGCTTTATGCATGTACTTGAGCGCTTATTAAGCAATGTATGCAGCTAAAAGCTCATTATAATGATTTAAATGGTGAAAATTCAAATACAGATATCAAGAATTATAGTTTTTACTAGTTGAAATGTAACTCCTGATATCAAGAATTAGCATTTTAACTAGTGAAAATTGAACTGTTGATATGTAAAATAGCAATTGTTACTTGTAGAAATCTAATTCCTGATATTAAGAATTAACATTTTAACTAGTAAAAGTTGAATTGTTGATATCAAGAATTCATATCCTGAGAATGAATAAAAGTCAGAACGGCTTGCCATTATGATAAATGTTAATGTGCAAATCGGAGATTCAGCATGTCCATTCCAAATGCTTCTTAGTCAAATGCATTTATTTTTATTAATCTTTTTTTTTTTTTAATTGAGGTGTCTAGGGTTGTGTATAGGCTAGCTCTGATTGATTAATTAAAATACAAGTGAAACTGTTGAGGTTTCTGGTGTCTTGGGTTGTATATAGGCTAGCTCTGAATGATTAATTAAAATACAAGTGAAATTGCTGCTCCCAACAAACCCCATCTCTGCATCTGCTTTGGACAGCAGTAATGTGCATTTGGTGACGCAACATGCACTACTCATTTTACAAGATTTCTAAAGAGAAGCATTTATAAACCTGTTGACAACAAAGAAGCTTAAGGACTCTCTGCAGTTTCCACCCTAAAAAGGCCCAAGACAACATGATTTACATATTAAAAATGATGAGATTTGTAGTAATATTAATTAGTAAAATAATTAATATTGTAAAATCCAATTATTTTTCTTAAATTTAAAATTGAAAAATTATCATCATCATTGTTATAGAGCTATGTAATCACAAAATATTTGCCCAAATTTTGCAGCCATGTACATTGGGCTAGCTAGTGGGCTAATAATTGTCCCTCTGCATTACTTTCTCTTGTGTGTACATTAATTCATATGACGTTGTTTTAGATAAAGGACAGCTGTCTTTCACAGCAAAGACATTTCTGCTGGTAAATTAGAGGCCAGCCTACAGTATGTAGGGGTTGGGTGTGTGTGGATGGGGAAGGTGCATCACTGACAGCATTTTTGTGGAATGCTTAATAGATTAAACTGACTGAGCATGTGATCATGGCTAAACTTAAATAATCTTAAGCCATTTTCAGTATTAATATGATCAAGTTTAGACCACATTTGATTACATTTTAAAACATTAATTAAATTGTTAAAGCTTTATGCATTAATTTCAATACCACCATTTTTGATAGTATATTTGTATTAAATCCTAAAAGTAAAGAATCCAGAAAAATTAAGTAAAACCAGAATTTATGAATCTGTATCAATTATCCATGATAAATATAAGTAATCAGCAGCTTGTCAGTTAACACGGAGCCGTTGTTAACTGACAAGCTGCGCAAATCCATGCTGAGAATGAACCTGGATTTGCGCAGCTTGTCAGTTAACAATGGCTCAGTGTAGTAACAGCTGCTCTATGTGAAATCTGACTGAGACCTGGATCAAACCTGAGGACACTGCCACTCCCGCAGCCCTCTCCACTCATTTCACTTGTTCCCACACCCCTCGTACGACTGGGAGGGGTGGAGGTACTGGTCTCCTTATATCGAAAGATTGGAAATTTGATCTTCAACCACCACCTACAGGTCACGGTTCATTTGAATCACATGCTGTTACTGTAACCCACCCTGTTCAAATCCACTTTGTGGTCATTTATCGTCCCCCAGGTCAATTGGGAAACTTCTTGGAGGAGTTGGACGTGCTGCTATCAAATTATCCTGAAGATGGTACTCCTCTGGTACTGCTTGGTGACTTCAACATCCACCTAGATAAACCCCAGGCTGCTGACTTCAACACTCTGCTCGCCTCATTTGATCTCAAGCGAGTCTCTACTACAGCCACTCACAAATCGGGCAACCAACTGGACCTCATCTACATGCGCTGTTGCTCAGTGGACAACACTTTAGTTACTCCACTGCACACCTCAGACCACTTCCTCATTACTGCTAATCTAACACTTACTCCTGAAGCGGCACACGCTCCAACGCGGGTCACCTTTCGACGGAACCTACGCTCACTCTCTCCATCTCGCCTATCCTCTGTGGTTGCATCCGGACACGAACAGTGCTACGGACACTTTTTGTTCCACTCTGACCTCTTGCTTGGACAACTTTTGCCCACTGTCGTCTAGACCAGCACGCGCCACCACCCCATCTGCCCCCTGGCTGTCCGATGTACTCCGTGAACATCGCTCTAAACTCAGGGCTGCAGAGAGGAAATGGCTTAAATCAAGAAACTCTACCGACCTCAGTGTGTATCAGTCTCTCCTCTCCTCCTTCTCTGCAAACGTCTTCACTGCTAAAACATCATATTACCACTACAAGATTAACAACTGTTGTGACGCTCGGACACTCTTCAAAACCTTCTCTTCTCTTCTTAATCCGCCTCCACCTCCTCCTCAATCGACTCTTACAGCTGATGACTTTGCAGTTTTCTTCACAAATAAGACAAGAACCATCAGTGACCAATTCTCCACGCCGCAGACTGAGGATAACTTCACAACGACTAATGCTCACTCGTTCTCCTCCTTCTCTCCACTCTCAGAGACGGACGTTTCCAAACTTATCCTGTCCAGTCATCCTACTACTTGCCCTCTGGATCCGATCCCCACTCACCTCCTTCAAGCGATTTCTTCTTCAGTCATACCTTCACTTACTCACATTATCAACTCCTCTCTTCACTCTGGAACAATTTCCCTCAGCATTTAAGCAGGCTCGGGTAAGCCCACTGCTGAAGAAACCATCTCTAAATCCAGCACTTCTAGAAAACTACAGACCGGTATCCCTTCTTCCATTCATTGCAAAGACACTCGAACGAGCTGTGTTCAACCAGCTCTCTATGTTTCTTGTACAGAACAACCTCCTGGACAGCAATCAATCTGGCTTCAAAAGTGGCCACTCAACTGAGACTGCCCTGCTCTCGGTTACTGAAGCCCTGCGACTGGCAAGAGCAGCTTCAAAATCCTCAGTACTCATTTTGCTGGACCTGTCTGCTGCTTTTTGACACTGTTAATCACCAGATTCTCCTGTCAACCCTCATAAAGGATGGGCATCTCTGGAACCGCACTCCAGTGGCTTAACTCCTACCTGTCTGATAGATCCTTCATGGTGTCTTGGAGGGGTGAAGTTTCTAAGTCACAACAACTTGCTACTGGGGTTCCTCAAGGCTCAGTACTTGGACCGCTTCTCTTCTCCATCTACATGACGTCATTAGGATCTGTCATTCAGAAGCATGGCTTTTCCTATCACTGCTACGCTGATGACACTCAACTCTACTTCTCATTCCAACCAGATGACTCGACGGTAGTTGCTCGCATTTCAGCCTGTCTGAGTGACATTTCTAGCTGGATGAATGATCATCACCTTCGGCTCAACCTTACTAAGACTGAACTGCTGGTGGTTCCAGCTAACCCATCGTTTCATCACAACTTCTTTATACAGCTGGGTTCGTCAACCATAACTCCTTCCAGGACAGCCAGAAACCTAGGAGTTGTGATGGATCATCAGTTAAGCTTCACAGACCATATTGCTACAACGTCCCGCTCCTGTAGATTTGCCTTATTCAACATTAGGAAGATTAGACCCTTCCTGTCAGAGCAATCCACCCAACTTCTTGTCCAAGCTCTTGTTCTCTCCAGACTGGACTATTGCAATGCTCTCCTGGCGGGCCTTCCTGCATGTACTATCAAGCCTCTACAACTGATCCAGAATGCAGCAGCAAGGGTTGTCTTCAATGAGCCAAAAACAGCCCATGTTACTCCTCTCCTCATCAGGTTACACTGGCTACCAGTAGCCGCTCGCATCAAATTCAAGGTACTGATGCTTGACTACAAAACGACCACTGGCACGGCGACAAATTACCTAAACTCACTAGTTCAATCTTATGCACCCTCCAGAAGTTTGCGCTCTGCAAGTGAACGACGCCTTGTGTTGCCATCCCAAAGAGGTTCAAAATCACTCTCACGGACTTTTTCCTGGACTGCTCCCAGCTGGTGGAATGACCTCCCGATCTCAATTCGAACAGCTGAGTCTTTACTCATTTTCAAAAAACATCTAAAGACTCATCTTTTTCGCCTGCACTTAACCAACTAATACTAGTACTTACCTTTTTTTTCTTTTCTATCATATTCCCAAAAAAAAAAAAAAAAAAAAAAAAAAAAAAACCCCTGGCTACGTGTTCTGTACTACACTAACTGAGACTTGTCATAGCACTTGTATACCGTTGTTGTTCTCGTTGATCTGATTGTTTCTACTGTTCTCATTTGTAAGTCGCTTTGGATAAAAGCGTCTGCTAAATGATTAAATGTAAATGTAAATGTAAATCACGCACCTGATGGAATTTACCTCTGACTGGAGAACCGGCTTTACTGACGAGATGCGTCGTTATTTATCGTGCACCCCTAGTTTTATATGACTAAAGTTAATGCATTCTATCATTTATTTAAATTGATTTCCAGGTTATTAAAAGGCTATTTTCCTTAACTGTATTAAATGTATGTGTCATCTTTCATTTTTTTTTTTTTTTTTTTTTACATTTTATTAATAATTTAACTTAATATAATAAGACAATATAGTTCTGTTACCAATCAAAGGAAATCAGTATTAGCAAACTGATGTTTCCAGGCATTCATTCAAAAATAAATAAATAAATAAACAGCACTGCACAGCCTTATTTGTGGATCTATTTAAGGCATTTGATTCAGTTAATCATGAATTGCTGCTAAAAAATTTAGCAGTGTTGGCTTTGGACCAGGGACATTAAAACTGTTTAAAATATATGTGGTAGATTGGACTCCGTGTGTTCATGTGGATGATCTCATATCTGATTTTCTTAGATCTCAAATCTGATTTATAAAAGGGGATCCCCAGGGTTCCATTTTGGGACCCACTTTGTTTTCTATTTATATAAATTATTCGGGTAAGGAGATTCAAGCAAAAAAAAAAAAAACTTATGCTAATGATACTATTATTTATTAGGGCTGGGAAAATACAGCAATGCATCGCGAATCGAGAAATGATTCAGCATAGATTCTGAGATTTTCTGAATGCATCGCGATTCTTTCTCAATGCGATTCTGAACTTAGTTTTGAACAGCAGATGGCACTGCATGCTTTAGAAACAACCATACTCTGCTTGTTTCCAAATCCTTACACTTGAACCTAAAAAATCATTCAAAAAATTTGAAAAGGTTGAAGCAAATAACAAGGGTGTTCACAGTGGGCTGTGTTTACATTAATCTTATTACATAACTCAGCAGAGCACACAAGTGCTCTTCAGTACTCTTCTTCATGAGCATTTGAATGTGTGGATAAAAACTAGATTAGAGCACCATCTACTGTTAAAATCTAAGCTCAGAATCGATTTCAGAGAGACTCTCAATGCATTCAGAAGATCTCAGAATTGATCCACGAAACGATTCTGCTTCGATTTATTGTCACAGCCCTATTATTTATACACTTGCTCCATCTATAACACAGGCGGTTAAAGAGCTTCAGACTGCATTTCAGTCACTGGAAGATGCTCTGGTGAGCTTAAAATTTGTTTTAAATTCACAGAAAACAAAGTTTATGGTTTATTTTATTTATACGTTTATTTTTGTTAAACAAATTTAGCATAAACACCACTCTCTTGATTGTGTCATGTTGTTTAACTAGGCTACATGTTATAAATATAAAAAAATAAATTAAATTTTTACCACAGTATGTTTCCTCTGTGTGCAGTTGAGTTCATTTGTTTTGATTTCTCTACAAGATTGCTTCACATACAGAGAGGGTGCATGGGCCTCAGCTTGCATGACCTTGTTGTTAATGTTGATTTTCCATTATTAATTGCCATTTACACAGAATGTAATCAGATTAATTGTCCGGCTTCAAAAAATCAACTTGTCCCACACAAGCATTAATGTCAAGTTCTGTTACCGTTGGCGATATAAATTCAGCCCGCCTAAGTGGCTTGCGGGAGTGACCGTATTACCCGGCATTGCTGAAATCCGCCTGCATTTGTCGAGTTGGCGGTGTTAATGTAACCTGCATGTACAGCCCTTCAAATTTTAATCATATCAGTTTATTAATTTAAAAATAGGGAAAAATTAGGCAATACATTGGTTGCACTATACGTTTGCAGTATTGTACAGTTAGCAAATATTGTGATGCCACCTGTATTGCTTAGAGCTGCATTTAGATGAAATACGTGCTGCATGTTTTTCTCACAATTACAAAAATTAACACAACAAAAACAGAGGTGAAAAAAGTTAAAGTAAAAAAAAAAAAACAATACCTTTATGAAAGCATCTGATCATAGTGATGTAGACATGTTTGCACAAGCTCTGCAGTTTGGCACTCTAGTTGTCACGTCACATTTATTTATATACCACTTTATAACAGATTGCTTTAAAGCAAGCAGCTTTACAATTCTAAACAGTATGTGTTGTTAAGAATTACAGCTTCGATATTATGAAGTGGCTCTCTGTGTTCATGATTTTACTAGCAGATGTCTGACTTTGATAGACTGAACAAAGGAAGACAACTAGAGAAGATTTCCTTGTCAAAGAAGGAGGAGCTCTGGAGCACACCCATTTGTTACGTACTGACTTGAATCCTTTGTGAAATCCTTTAGGGAAATCTTCAAAATTCACAATTTCCCTGTTGTTGGTATTGAGTATTAAAATTTGGTGTATTAGTATTGCAAACACTGAATCGGTACAGTCCTTTTATACATCTGTTGGTTGTCCTATTCAAGCTTCCAGAGCAACAGAATTACATGTCATTTGGCTCAATTAAAACTATTGAAATAAAGCTGGCAAGTCATATATTGTTTTATATATAGTTATAGTGCTGTGTTACGTGGGTCTGCTCGTAGAGCAGTTGCTCCGTGTGTGACTTTTTTCCCCGTAGCCGTTAGGTGGAGTTGTGAGTGGGGGAATTCTCCAGGATCCTCGAAATTGGAGTGACGTCATCAGGGATTTCTACTATATAAACCTCAGTGGCTTCAATGACGAGTCTCTCTCTGCCTTCGTTCGCTGGGTCTCTCACTTCACGGCGAGATTGCTCCTTCCCTCTCCTTTTTTTGCTTTATTTATTTTCAGCAACAGGTAGTGGATTTGTTTTCTTTATTAGTCACGTTTTGTTATTTAGTAAGTTCCGCGAGGGAAGCAGTGGCCCGGAAGACTCACCTGTTTGCTTGTTTTTTTTTTCTCGGGAGTTAGGTAAGATCTCTTCTGGTAATCAGGTGTAGTCAAGGTCTCTGTATCATTAGCTGCCCTACCTGCTTGCTGTTATATATATATATATATATATATATATATATATATATATATATATATATATATATATAGATATAATTGTGTTTTGTAAAATTTTTCTATTTGCGCAATTTGTGATCTGTGCTGTTTTTGATATACTGTTTTCTTTTGTTTTTTGTTTGATTAAAACTTGGCGAGGACGTCAACAACAAAAACTGATATCAAGCATCTGTGGTTTTTTATATGTTCGGTCCAGGCCTATTGTGATTTAAACGACCCAATTTTGGTTCTGGACCGTAACATATTTGGGGGCTCGTCCGGGATTTGAATAGTTTGAAGGATTAAATCGTTTTTCGCGTAGCTTTATTTAATCTTTTGATCTGCTCGCGCGTTATTGTTACTTTGTAACTTTAAGTCACAGACGTTTTGAATATAATTGGCATGTATTGTGCTTTAGTTTTACCTGCCTTACTAAACATGTTTAACCTAATGGAATTTATTGCGAATCCTAGGCAAGCTGAAGTATTTAAAATAAATAGAGCTGACCTTATGAAAATCACAGCTCATTATATTGTCAGTTTTAGAATTACAATGTCTAAACGCGAACTTCAGATATTGCTAGTTGATTCATTGTATAAGAAGGGTGTTTTTTGGTGAGGAGGAAAAACTAGAAGAATATCTGGAATCCATTGAGGGTAGTTCAGATGAGCTTGTGCTGCAAGTTAGAAGGTTAGAGTTAAAGGCTGAAGAGCACAAAAGAGTCTTGTTGAGGGAGAGAGAGGAATGGGAGCGTGAAAGGGAGAGAAGGAGAGAGGGTGAAAAACATGAACTCTGGTTGAAAAAGCTCGAGATGGAACAAGGAACTGGAGCTGAGAGCTCGTGAAAAGGGTGCAACAGACACGTTGGAGTTTGACGTGGGTCACAATATTAAAACTGTTCCACCTTTTAGAGAACAAGAGGTCGATACATTTTTTGCTCTGTTTGAACGTGTTGCGGCTAATTTGAAATGGCCGAAAACATTCTGGCCCATGTTGCTGCAGTGCGTGTTTGTAGGTAGGGCCCAGGAGGCTTACTCGTCATTATCTGTTGAGGAGTCCCTGGATTATGAACGGGTAAAGAGTGCAGTTCTCAGGGGTGTATGAGTTGGTTCCTGAGGCTAACCAACAAAAATTTCGCAATTATCGGAAAACAGATATTGAGACCTACGTTGAATTTGTTCATGAAAAAGAATCAATGTTTGATCGCTGGTGTGCTGCTTTGAAAGTGAAAACATTTGAAGAACTTCGCGAATTGATTCTTTTAGAAGATTTTAAAAACTGTCTTCCGGAACGTGTTGTAACCTATATTAACAAACAGAAAGTTCCTAACTGTTCCACTGCTGCTGCTTTGGCTGATGATTATCTTCTTATACATAAGAATGTGTTTAGTTTTACTCAAAAATCATCGCCCATTAGCAGTAGTCGCCGGTCTCAAAGGCGTAATTTTGAGGTTGCTTTGTCAACAGATAAGCGGTGGAGAGTTCCAAAACCGTGTCTTCACCTGTTTGTTTCTATTGCAAGAAACGTGGACACATTATTGCAGAGTGTAATTTGTTGAAAAAGAAAAATAGTGTTCCAAAACCAGTAGGTTTATTGATGTCCTCTCTGCAGTCAGAAAGACTGGAGGTGTGAGCTTCGCAAGCTGACAGGTGTGAGGAACAGGGGTATGTGCTGTTTATTATGGATGGATAAGTGTCTTTGGTAGGTAGCTCTAACTCCCAAAGACCAGTTAAAATCCTCCGTGATACTGGCGCTGCTCAGAGTTTTATTTTGGAAGGAGTATTACCTTTGTCTGATAAGAGCTCTATTGGCTCGAGCATTTTAGTACAGGGGTTCGAGATGGGCTTTGTGAACGCGCCTTTGCACAAAATTTAAATTGATTCCTCTCTTGTTGCTGGGCGCGTTGTTGTTGGTGTGCGACCATGTCTTCCCGTTCGAGATGTCACATTTATTTTAGGGAATGACTTAGCGGGAGGGAAAGTTTTTGTCAACCCTGAGGTAACTGATGTTCCTTTTCTCTGTTCTACTCCTGATGAATTGAATCAGAAATACCCAGAAGTATTTCCTTTGTGCACTGTTACTCGCGCTATGGCACAGAGACTAAAAGATGAGAAGTTAGAAGAAGAGTGGGACTTTGATTTGAAAGATACGTTTCTCTCTACTTCAGATTCTTCTAAGAGTAAGTGTTCAAACTCTGATAATGGTTCAGACATCGCTGTTTAAAAAGGGAATGAACATTTTGTGGAATTTGACAAGTTTTTGTCACGCGAGCAGCTTATTGATGAACAGAGGAAAGATGTTACAGTGTCATCTCTTTTTGAAGTTGCTGTTCCTGCTGAGGAACTTGAACATGTATCTCAAGGATACTTTGTTGAATGTGGCGTGTTGATGTGGAAATGGAGACCAACAACTGCAACTGCTGATGATGAATCGACCTGAAATTTTGAATCTAGCGCATGACAGTTCTTTTGCCGGTCATTTAGGAGTTAAAGGGTTAGTTCAGCCAAAAATTAAAATTATGTCATTAATGACTCACCCTCATGTCGTTCCAAACCCGTAAGACCTCCGTTCATCTTCGGAACACAGTTTAAGATATTTTAGATTTAGTCCGAGAGCTTTCAGTCCCTCCATTGAAAATGTATGTACGGTATACTGTCCACGTCCAGAAAGGTAATAAAAAAACATCATCAAAGTAGTCTATGTGACATCAGAGGGTCCGTTAGAATTTATTGAAGCATCGAAAATACATTTTGGTCCAAAAATGTGGACAAAATTACGACTTTATTCAGGATTGTCTTCTCTTCTGGGTCTGTTGTGAATGCGACTGCTGTGACTGTTGACGTACGACGCTGCTGACGTGTTTTCTGGTGCGCCCAATAACAAAGATAACACGTCAGCAGCATCGTACGTCAGCGGCGTCACTGCACTGTTGTGAACGCGCTCACAACAGACCCGGAAGAGAAGAAAATGCTTAATAAAGTCGTAATTTTTGTTATTTCAATATTTGCTTACCATAATGTGCACGCCTACGCGTTTTCCGGAGGCAATTCCTCTGCGGAGAATTACAGCACCAGTAATTGTGAAGTCACTTATCAAATTTTTTTCATTGTTTGGCCTTCCACGCACTGTACAGTCGGACCAAGGAACGAATTTTATGTCACGTGTGTTTAAACAGGCTTTGAATCAGCTGCATATCCAACATTGCACTTCTAGTTGCTACCACCCAGAAAGCCAGGGAGCACTGGAAAGGTTTCACCAGATTTTAAAATCTATGCTGCGTGCGTTTTGTCTGGAATTCCAAAAAGATTGGGATGATGGTGTGCCTATGGTTTTATTTGCAGCGAGGGAGGTAGTGCAGGAGTCGCTGGGTTTCAGTCCGGCTGAGCTGGTCTTTGGGCACACCGTTCGTGGACCGTTGAAGCTGATCAGAGATCATTGGTCTAGTGATCCAAGTCCCAATAACATTCTTGACTAGCGGTTCTGTGCCGTAACATGCTGATTTCAACTTGATTGGCCTTTGTTTACCTTCATCATACCTCTAGACATGTGAACAGGTGTGTGCCTGCTTTCTTCATTAAACCACATGAGGGATTGATTCCTTGAAAGGAGTCTGATCTTAACAGTCGTGTATTAAGGAATGCATCTTCAAACACAAACAATCTTAGTCTGAATAACAGTAATAAAATGTAAAGCTATGCTTGAACCTCACAGGATTTTACAGTTGTTTGCTGTGACATTTATCATGTGCCAAACCCAACCAAAGTTGTTGTATTGTTATTATTATTATTTTTTTAAATGTCACTATGACAGATGTCTTTATGAAGGTCAACTAATGAAAGGCTGTACATCAGTAAGTCTGTACAAAATTGTAGGGCACACATCCACGGCTTAATATACCAGTGGGTTATTTGCTGATTTTTCAGGGCCTTGTCTAGATTATTTTGAGCTTTTGAATCCAGTGTTGCTTATGGAGTTTGTTGACGCTTAAGATTTCTGGGTGATAATCCACAGCTAATTAAACTCTGAGATTTGGCATGAAGTGAATAGAGCTTTTATATACACTCTGCAGCAAAAATCTGCTCAGAAATTAAAAGAGGTTTGGAAGTCTACTAACCCAAGTTATTTTGTGTGCCCTTTAACCATGTATAACCTTGACTAAAGCAACATACTGTATACAAAGCGTCACATTTTTTTAAGGAGCCGAACATTCACCTACACCTCATCCAGGCATGGCAGTGAGCATCTGAATTTCCTTGAACACTGTCTTGTCTCTGGGGTTACTGGAAGCTTTGTTTTGGTATTTAGGATCTTGGCAGAGTTGTTGCATATTGTGCCATTAACCTGATTTGGGGATTGTGTTATGTTAATTCTGGGGGGTATACTGGTTTATTTGGTATACTCATTTCAATTTCACATACATTATATATTTTTCAAATATCTACACACATACTGAAACACGTGTGACTCACATTTTCAGCATATTCCATCTCATCATATAAATAAAGGCCTCTTGTAACAAATTGATGAGTTTTTGTAATAAAAACATCCGTATTTAAAACATTTTAAACACCTTTCTCACACTTCTGCTAACTGTCATAGGCGAAAGCCGTTCCGGTGGATGACGTAGGAGGTAGGCGTGCCAGTGATTAGTGACGAATGCTGAAGCGCAGTGGAGAGACAGCACAACAAAATGCCAGTCAGGAATTAGAAGCACAAAACAAGGATTTGTAAAGAAAAATGTCGGAGGATTTCGATATAAGCCAAGAGGAGACTGGTTTTCCTTTGGTAAAGTAAGGCAACTTTGATTCCTTTGCTCTTGTAAACAAACGTTGTTTTTTTGTGAGGCGCAAATGCGCGTGTGCTACGCCTACGTCTGGCAGCATCTGCCGGAAAGGCAGTCTCTTTGTGAACGCGTGTATGACAGTTAGCGAAAGTTACACAAAACTGTTTATATAATTTTAAAGGGGTGGTTGATTGCGATTTCACTTTTTTTAATTTTAGTTAGTGTGTAATGTTGCTGTTTGAGCATAAACAATATCTGCAAAGTTGCAGCGCTGAAAGTTCAATGCAAACGGAGATATCTGTTATTTAAAATGTTAAGATATTTTAAGATATGTCTTTTAAAATTCTGTCAGTTTAATGCCTACAAAAACGGCTGGTAAGGGACTACAACACGCTACTTCCCAGGCCCGTTACATCACGAATCCAGATAAACCCTGCCTCCGGGAACACGCAACAAAGGGGGCAAGGCCATGTTGTGCTGCTTTAGAGAAGAGGAAGAGAAAACTAGGGGTGCACATAAAAATCTGTTCATATATGTATCGCGATTCTGCCTTCTAACGATTCTAATGGATTCACAAGTTTCAAAACCAGTGTTCTAAAGCAGCGGTTCTCAATCCTGTCCCTTGCGTCACCCTGCTTTGCATCTCTCTCTCTCTCTCTCTCTCTCTCTCTCCCTCTTATTCAGATCGTCAGATCAGCTCCAACAAACTGTTCCATTTATACAGTTATTTTCACATAGCAATGAGAAGCGTTATACATGGACGCGTACGGTTGCTGTGCTGTATTAAAGCATTAATCAGAATAAAACCGTATATTAAAAGCTAACAGAACAGTAGCATTTACAAACAACAGCGTATCTAAAAATAAGAGACAACAACAAACAAACATACCATTAAGAGCCATGTCTGCACAGGTTCTGCGCGATCCTCTTCATTAATATTCTCTGCGTCTCAGTCGGGCTTAAATTGATAAGCAATATAGGGGACGTCATTGTTTATAATACAACCGGAGCATATTCTGAGCTTGAGGGGCGGGATGTTCAGACGTGCTCTAGAAGCGGTTTAGCAAATCACAACACACTGATCCAGATGACCAATCTCAGCCCATTGCGTATTTCTGAGGCAGGGGCTTCATAAAAACAGGAAATAATCGGGGCCTTTGTCAGAGAAGGGACAGATCGATGTGGAATAAAGGTAAATTATCTGAAAAATAATGTTTTTTTTTAAAAAAAGTGAAAAAGTGACATGACATACAGCCAAGTATGGTGACCCATACTCAGAATTTGTGCTCTGCATTTAACCCATCCAAAGTGCACACACACACACAGCAGTGAACACACCCGGAGCAGTGGGCTGCGGTGCTCAGGGAGCAGTTGGGGGTTCGGTGCCTTGCTCAAGGGCACCTCACTCTCTAACCACTAGGCCATGACTTCCCCCGAAAACGCAAAAAAACGAAGCATGAACACATCAAGCCTAGAAAAAAAAAAAAAACCAGTCAACCACCCCTTTAAATAATGATTTTTTTTTTTTTTTACAAAAACGCATCGCTTTGCTACAGGAGGCCTTTATTCAACCAGAGTTGATAATGCTCAAAAATATTAAAAGTTATAGACACTGAAGTGCCTTGAAAAATGTTTTACCACACAATTTTTTATTTTTTTTTGATATAAAAATACATGAAATCAGTCCTGGAGCAATCTAGAAAAGACAATGAAAAAAAAAAAAAGATTCCTGCAACCACTTTTCTGAGACTATGTCTAGTTTTAGCAAATACATTCTTTATAAGCTTTCAATTGAAAAATCTTTCCATTGAAAAAGCGATCTGTCGTCGATGCTTGATCTTAGATCTTTATAATGATATATAGTTTGTCAAGATTAAATTGGTCCCGTTTTATTTAATCTATTCCTAAATATTGACACGTGCAAACAAGGGAAGTTGAGGACGTCGTTCCAAACCCGTAAGACCTCCGTTCATCTTCGGAACACAGTTTAAGATATTTTAGATTTAGTCCGAGAGTTTTGTGTCCCTTAATTGAAAATGTATGTACGGTATACTGTCCATGTCCAGAAAGGTAATAAAAACATCATCAAAGTAGTCCATGTGACATCAGAGGGTCCGTTAGAATTTGTTGAAGCATCGAAAATACATTTTGGTCCAAAAATAACAAAAATTATGACTTTATTCAGCATTTTTACCTTTCTGGACATGGACAGTATACCGTACATACATTTTCAATGGAGGGACAGAAAGCTCACGGACTAAATCTAAAATATCTTAAACTGTGTTCCGAAGATGAATGGAGGTCTTACGGGTTTGGAACAGCATATGGCATTAATGACATAATTTTAATATTTGGGTGAACTAACCCTTTAACTGGTTTTAACCTTAGTTTAATGCATTAACATGAGCAATAGTTACATTTGTCCAGAAGTTATTATTCTTTGTTAAAATATAACAGTTCATGTTAGCTTGAGTTTACAGTTAAACTTTTAACGTGTTAAATGTTGAAAATAACTGAGATTGATGAATGCTTAAAATCATTTTTCATTGTCAGTTTATGCTAACTAATGAATTAACTAATGGAGCCTTAGTGTACTGAACAATAAAATAAATAAATAAATAAAGGTGTGCCTGAACAATAAAGAAGCAAAACATTGTCAAACAGTGTCTAGGGCATTTTGTATTCCAGATTAAAATTTAGTTAAGTTTGAAAATAAATAGACTGTTAAGTCTAAGTATTTAAGTATTAGGCGCTGTGATGAACACCATTACCAACATAAAATCTGAATGGCTCTTTAAAGCATTTAAATCCTGTTCAGAAACAAAGTGCAGCTGCTTTGTTTATGGGATTACTGGGGTAACGGCTGCATTTCTGGTGTTCCATCAATGCCATCTGCTGACTGAATGTGCACTTTCATTCAGTGTGTCTCCTTCACGCATTCCACCATGAGCTTCTCATCTGTGTTGGGCTTGTTTACAGGAGAGTGTACATGCTTCTTTGATGCGGCATACAGCGGTGTTGTGTATTTTAACCAATTTGTTGGAAAAATATTCTTAAAATGCATTAACAAATCTGAATAATTTGTAATAAATAATTATTAACAGTATTTTGAAATGCCCACGAAAACAATATTGTGCCTGTTCATTATCATGATATATCACATTACTGAATACCGGCACATATTCATGTCTGGAACTGCTCAGAGAGTTCACTTTATGAGTATTTAAGCATTTAATTAGCTAAAAAAAAAACAAAAAAAAACGTACACACAGAAACTCAAAGTGTTTTACAACATCCTGTCACATTAGAAGTTTGTTTTAACTATATGCTGTGTTCATGAAGAATAGCAGTATGTTTGTTGTCAAGGCTGAGAGGACACTAACAAAAAATACTGAGACCGATTTTTGGTCTCAATTCCCAGTTCTGTGTTGTATGGTGTTTTTAGGGATGCACTGAAATGAAAATTCTGGACTGAAACCGAAGATTCTGGATACACTTGGCCTAAAACCAAAAATGCTTTGTAAATGTTTCGCTCTCTCCAACCTCAGTACCATGACTGAGGTGCCCTTGAGCAAGGCACCGAACCCCCAACTGCTCCGCGGGCGCTGCAGCATAAATGGCTGCCCACCACTCCGGGTGTGTGTTCACGGTGTGTGTGTGTTCACTGCTGTGTGTGTGCACTTTGGATGGGTTAAATGCAGAGCACGAATTCCGAGTATGGGTCACCATACTTGGCTGTATGTCACGTCACTTTCACTTTCACTAATAATTATTTATTATTTTATTAAATAATATAAAGTAATTTTGTAAGACTTTTTAATTTAACTAAATTTTAATGATACTGAATTTAAAAAGCACAAGCCAATAAAATTACCACACCAAGGCTCGACATTAACGTTTAACACTTGTCCGGGACAAGTTTTTTTTGTGAAGGGGCAAGTGAAGAGAATTTTACTTGCCCGACCGGACAAGTAACCTAATCAAAATTTTAATAACAAACAATAACTAAGGGCAGCACCGAAACTTTGTTGAGAATGATTCTGATTTCATTACTTTCAGTGTAAATGGTGACTAATAAAGGGTAATGTATTGACAATATCAAAGGCTTGTCAGTTGAGGCTCTTGCAGCCTGCCTGACTCACGGAGAATTCAAAACTATAAGCTACATACTGTGGTGGAAAAAAAACATAAATATTCTATATAATATATGCAACATCACACGACCAAGAGTGATGTTTTCCTGAATTTCAGCACGATTGCAAAATTTGATATTGATTTTATACAACTTTAGTTCAATAAACAAGTAATATTAACTGACTTACATTTTAGATACATTATGGATCGTTTTTGCTCCATTTCGCTAACGAAAATAGTTCTAAGCAAATCCACAGCAGAACAGTTGCGCATCTCCGAGCAACACACAGCAGTCTTACGTTACTGAATGATTCAGCATTTTTGAAGGAGTCAAAGATTCAGTGAGCCATTCAGAAAGACAGTCACTTGCTTCATTTATTGAATGAATCAGCCGTTTGAATGAATCGGTTGAATCAATGATTCACTCATTAAGACAGTGACTTGCCACCACCTACTGGTGGTTTAATTTCATATTTAAAAGTATCATTGCATTTTTCAAACATTTCATATTTGTTATGTCAAAAAAGTAAAACATTAATCTAATAACATTATTTATGCATTTGCAATTTTGAGTAAATTAATTTATGGAACCTCTTATCTTCATTAAACAGTCTGAGTAAATACGTCTAAATGGCAATTTCGATGCAGCTGCTGTTTACTCTGCAGTGGAAAGATGGAGTTTGTTGGTACTGATTTAATTTGAATAGTAACAACCATATAGTGTCTTATTATTCTAACTTAATGTTTTGATCTATTTAAGAATTTCAGAATCAGAATCAGAATGAGCTTTATTGCCAGGTATGTTTACACATACGAGGAATTTGTTTTCGTGACAGAAGCTCCGCAGTGCAACAGAATGACAGCGACAGAAACAAAAACCACACAATAAAAGAATAAAAAAAAATACAGAAAATACAAATCAGTAGGTAAGGAATGACAGTATACAAATTGACAATTGTATGGAAGATATATTACAATGAGCAGTTATGTATGTACAAGTATATTATGTGCAAAAAAAATAATAATTTAAGTGTACACTTAGTATGTGTGTTAGGTAATAAGTGTATGTGTCTGTAAATATAAATAGTGTAATGTGTTCCACAGTTATTATCAAGTGTTCATGAGATGGATTGCCTGGGGGAAGAAACTGTTCCTGTGTCTGGTCGTTCTGGTGCTCAGTGCTCTGTAGCGTCGACCAGATGGCAACAGGTTCAAACAGGGAGTGTGCTGGATGTGAGGGGTCCAGAGTGATTTTTTCCAGCCCTTTTGCTCACTCTGGATAAGTACAGTTCTTGAATAGACGGGAGGGTTGTACCGGTGATTCTCTCAGCAGTCCGGACTACCCTCTGAAATCTTCTGAGGTCAGATTTAGAAGCTGAGCTGAACCAGACTGTTACTGAAGTGCAGAGGACGGATTCAGTGATGGTGGAGTAGAACTGTTTCAGCAGCTCCTGTGGCAGATTAAACTTCCTCAGCTGGCGAAGGAAGTACAACCTCTGCTGGGCCTTTTTCACAATGGAGTCAATGTGAATGTCCCACTTCAGGTCCTGAGAGATAGTGGTGCCCAGGAACCTGAATGACTCCACTGCAGTCACAGTGCTGTTCATGATGGTTAGTGGAGGGAGAGCAGGGGGCTTTCTCCTAAAGTCCACGATCATCTCCACTGTTTTGAGCGTGTTAAGCTCCAGGTTGTTGAGACTGCACCAGACAGCCAGCTCTTTAACCTCCTGTCTGTAAGCAGACTCGTCACCGTCCTGAATGAAAATAGTTTTTGCATAAATGGTGACGTACATTTAATCAGATTAGGAAAATATTGTCCTTCATAAAGTTAAAAAGTGTAACAGCAATCAATTTAAGGCAAATATCACAAATATACTGATTAAAGTAATTCCTGATAGAGCACTAATGAGACTATAGCTTCAGCATAAATTACAAAAAAATAAAAATAAAAATGTCTTGCCCCCAGACAAGTAACTTTTTTACTCGGACAAGTGAATGACTGATTTTAGCACGTCAGAGCTTAATGTGGAGCCCTGCACACTGTTAATTGAAAGTAACGCAATACAATTGGATAGGAAATATATTAATATATATATTTTTTTTTACTAATTATCCAAATAATTAATAGTCCTACAAAGCTATTATTATCAGATCATGTGAGCAGAGCATAGCAGAAATCAGTGAACGGGAGGGTAGCTTCATTTTACCAGAGTTACCTTGTTACAGCACAGTAGTGCATTTGCAAACAAGAACAGCAAGAAGTATGTTACATAGACATTTCCTTCCATCATTTTTGAGTGGACTTTGCTTTTCTGGTGAGCATGACTGTTACATGAGCGGAACGTACATTCATACAGTGGAGTATTGAATAGAGCATCACACCATGTGACGAAGGCTGGAGAGAGAGTAAAACCTGCACGCTGAACACTGCCGGGCAGCGAGATGTGCCATATATTTTCAACCGTATTTTTCTTTCGATAATTTTTGGTGGCCAAAATTTCAGTGCATCCCACTGCATTACATTTTCAGTGCACGTCCACTGCTATAATTTGCTTGTGTTTGTTTGAAAGTCATACCTCACAAATGGACGCTGCTGTGATTTAGGTTAAAAACACATAAATACTCAGTACATATTAAATAATCTATTTAACAGACAAAGCAGTAGTGACCACATAATAAAGATAGTTACTCACACTTGTGTGTTTTGACATGACTATAGTCAGCACGGAATATAGTCGGCACAGTAGCTTTTAGTTGCAATCTTTTTGAAAATCCTGCATCGAATCGTGCCTTGTTTGTAAACAAATCTGCAGTAAAATGAAGTGAACAAGGGACAGAGTTCTTACTGAAGCGGTCTGGATCTTCATTAAAAAATAAAGTCCATTCACTCTTTTCTAATGTTGGGATCAGAAGGAAGGCTATGCAAACACTGATTTTTTTCCACGACTTTGCACTGCACAGTGTCTTGTTGTCTTCAGTGCCATATTTATCATTTGGATTTCTGCGTAGACCTGCTTCTCTCTCCACTACATGCGTGAATCGATGGGAGGGGCTAAACAGGCAGCATTTTGATCTTCTTCTGCAGAGGCAGCGCTTACACTATTACATCATAGAGTAAAACATTCCAAAAGCTGTCGTTTGGCAGACTGCCTTCAATACAAACTGTTTTAGACTAATGACAAAGTTTTGAACTCTGAAACTTACAGGATGTTTTCATAACTACAATGACCTCATATATGTGAAAAGATCAATAAAATTTTGGTTTAAAGTATTTAAAGTATACTGTAATACATCCCTTTAAAGTATTACTGTAATACATCAGGGGTCTGGTCTTCATATGTGGATTACTCAGTTAGCTGGATTTCATTGTTGGCAATTTCACATAATCCAGGATTGTTAAATTATTCTAAGCTTATCCTGGAGTTGTTGTCATAGCAACAGGTCCATAAGATCAAACCTGCTTGGGAACAGGCGTGTTTTATGCAAACCAGATTAGTGTGTATTTAAGTGAGGGTGATACTGGAAGTCTATCCCAGTCATTGCTACAGTATTTTCTTACAAGAGCACCTTATTAAACCAGGGAATATAAATGTAAAATAAAAAAACGTTAAAGCTATTTTGAAAATAATTATAATGTTGCGCAATCTATAAAAAAAAATATGCATGACCAATTTTACTCATTGACAATTATTTGGAAAGGAATAATTACCTTAATTTTATTGTCATACACACGGTATGTAAAGTTTATCTGAGCTGTGCTTTCATATGAATGGTGAGATTTTATGCGGGTGGCCCTGATGCTTCTCAGGAGATGCAGACCACTTCTCAAATCTCAAAATTATTTTATGGTGTACAGTTAATCTAAACATAGTTATGTCTTCAGTAATGTTACGTTACGTTCAGTAATGTTGAATGCCACAGGGACTGATTATTTCAAATGCAGATCCCACTGTGTTCTGGATAAATAATTGTATTATTTATTTATTTATTTATTTATTTATTTATTTATTTCTAGCTAAGGTTTGCAAATGGTGGTGTGTTCTTTATGCCAGCCTTCCTACAAATATTTCCTATTCCTAAAATAAGAAATATCCTAATATATTGCCTTGCTTACAGTATCGGAATGTATCGCAACATTTTGTATCGCAACCCCTGTATCGTGATACTTATTGTATCGCCAGAGTCTTGCCAATATACAGCCCTAAACATTTTTATTTTTTTATTGGCCATAACCTCTAAAGAGAAATAGCGCAGACACTGGACAAGGATGAAACTTTTAGTTTGCGTGTGTTTGTGCACGTTATATAATGGGGCATACTTTAAAAGGGTGTTTGGCTGTCAGCATGAGCTGGCGTTCATATCAGAACTGAAGTATACTTTGGGCTTAAAATGTGGATTGTGGCAGGTACATTACACATACACACATTCTTAAATGAGAGAGAGGAGTTGGGGAACCAAGAGCAGGGGCTACTGTGGGGGTGTGAAAACAGCTGACAGAAGCATGTGTTTGAGTGGCTGTTTGCAAGATACATGTCACACTGGCTCTGTGCACTGGGACTATCATGAGATCATGTCAGCGCCTGTGTCAAGGATCTTCTGATTTGTCATGCATTTTGCTACAGCAAGTTAACTGTTTTGACCCTATGATCAGTCACCTCCACAGCTCATTTCTTAAAAGTAACCTCCTCACTTCCAGCCAGGATGCTGTGCCCTTCATTCCGGAGATGACATAGTTGCAATTCATGAGCCAGGCAATCCAGTGCTGTTGATTGAATGCTCACTCTTGGGAGGTACGGGAGTTACTGGTCCAATCTTTGGTCTGTAGAGGATCATTAAAAGAAGAAGCTGGACATTTAATGGCATTTTGTGAATTGTGGTGGTGGCTCTGGTCTCAAGAGCAGAGGGAGAATAAGATGCTGGCTGTGCACCTGAGAGCCAGAGAAGTTGAGATTGATGCCTGTGTGTCTGTCTTGATCTATTAAACAATGCAGGGATAAGAACTCAGAAGAATGGCTTAGCCCAGGCTTTAACCAGCTGCCTCCTGAATTTATACCACTGTACATTCAGTTCTCAGACACTTCTGAGACTATACGGCTATAAATTATGTGTGTGTGTGTGTGTGTGTGTGTGTGTGTGTGTGTTGAAGCTGTCCCTATATGACTGTGCACCAAGCTAGAACTGTACTAAAGAAATAAAGATATATATTTTTTTTATGTTTCCCACAGGAAAAAAAAAAAAAAAAAAATATATATATATATATATATATATATATATATGTGTGTGTGTGTGTGTGTGTGTGTGTGTGTGTGTGTGTGTGTGTGTGTGTGTCTGTGTGTGTGTGTGTGTGTGTGTGTGTGTTAGGGCTGTGCGATTAATCGAAATCGTAATAAAATCACAATTTGAGCGTGGGCGTTTTCTATTTCTAATTTGTTTTATAGATTTTTTTTGGTCGCATCCTAACGTAGTGTGGTATGCTATCCTATCCAATCAGAATGCAGCGCAGTTGAGTGTGGGGTCAGAACAGACTGGGCATATGCCTAACTCCAGGTTCACACTCTGTCTGTGATGCGTATTTTTTCCAAGCCCATGTTAATGGATCAGAACTTTCACACTGCACGCGGTAAAAGATGTGAACAGAAAAGGTTAGAAATCGAAAGGTGCGAAAAGAATGAATATCTAGCACACGAGCATAGAGAGTTGTGAGTGAGTGAGTGAGAGGAGACACGTTTTAAGTGCGTGCACTCTCTCCGGACGAGAGCAGCGTGTATCTGAGCACACGTGTCTTGGTTCTGCGTGTGAGCGGAGAGATTCGCGCTCGCGCATTATTTTAATTTTTTTTATGTTTTTTATAGTTACAATAAGGTGTTGTTGCTGCTTCTTCTGGGCGTAATAATAATAAGTGCAGACGGAGTACGTGTGAACCTTGGGCAATAAATATATTTCAGCACCTGAGGCACCGCTACAATGAGCTCTATGAACAATGCATCGAAAAAACAAAACAAAACAAAAAAAAGCCCTGGACACAGGTTTTATTTATTTTTATTTTTTTTATTTTATTTTTTTTTTCCCATATGTCTAGACATTTTGTTTGACATCTTTACTTAGTGATTATTTTGACTTATGTCTGTTCTAGAGGCATGTTACAACTTTCTGATAAAGCTCTCATTGGTTTTCTTTTGGAAATATGTTTCAAATTTATACTGAATGCATTTATGACTGTAAAACATGTCTGTGTGTGTCAAAATCGTGATTAAAATCGAAATCACAAAATTGATCAAAAAATCGTGATAGGTTTTTTTTGGCCATATCGCACAGCCCTAATGTGTGTGTGTGTGTGTGTGTGTGTGTTAATTCAGGTATTTTTAGCTAAACAAACAGCTTATTCAGGTAAGCAATAGCCAAAAACAGAAACTGAATAATCAAATGTAAAATAACACTGAATAATCTTCACTGTATAAATTAAACATAGATTAATGCTTATTACAGCTCCTAAAGTTATTCAGTCAAAAGCAGCGAGTGATTTTTCTCTCTGTCTTCTGTTGTTGAATTCACAACAATTAAACAGACAGCAGACTGTTTTTAAGTGAATATTTGCCATGCCTATATATATATATATATATATATATATATATATATATATATGTATATTAGGCCTGCACGATTATGACAAAAATCATAATTGTCGATTATTCCCTTAAAATTGTAATTGCGATTTATTAATTACAATTATCACAATTTACATTGAATGATGTTTATACCATTGTTTGATGCAACTGCCTGCCGTATTTTTATATGAAAATAAAAAAGCTGAAAACACTCTAACTTTTAGTGCTAGTATTAAGCCCCAAATGTCAACTATACATCGGACTGGTTTCTTCTTTAAATTATAAAAAAGTTTAAAAACAAAATATGAATGGTGTTAAATATGAAGTGTTCCCGGTTCCGGTTTACCTAATTAATGCAGCCTAAAAATCCTTTAACGGATTTGGATATTAGAAGTGTATTAGTATGTTATGTGTAAGCCAGGTTAAAGAGATGGGTTTTTAATCTAGATTTAAACTGCAAGAGTGTGTCTGCCTCCCGAACAATGTTAGGTAGGTTATTCCAGAGTTTGGGCGCTAAATAGGAGAAGGATCTGCAGTTGACTTTGATATTCTAGGTATTATCAAATTGCCAGAGTTTTGAGAACGGAGCGGACGTGGAGGACTTTAATGTAATAAGAGCTCGTTCAAATACTGAGGTGCTAAACCATTCAGGGCTTTATAAGTAATAAGCAAGATTTTAAAATCTATACGATGTTTGATAGGGAGCCAGTGCAGTGTTGACAGGACCGGGCTAATATGATCATACTTCCTGGTTCTAGTAAGAACTCTAGCTGCTGCATTTTGGACTAACTGGAGTTTGTTTACTAACCGTGCAGGACAGCCACCCAATAGAGCATTACAATAGTCTAACCTTGAGGTCATAAACGCATGGATTAACATTTCTGCATTTGACATTGAGAGCATAGGCCGTAATTTAGATATACTTTTGAGATGGAAAAATGCAGTTTTACAAATGCTAGAAACGTGGCTTTCTAAGGAAAGGTTGCTATCAAATAGCATACCTAGGTTCCTAACTGATGACGAAGAATTGACAGAGGAGCCATCAAGGCTTAGACAGCGTTCTAGGTCATTACATGCAGAGCTTTTAGGCCCTATAATTAACACCTCTGTTTTTTCAGAATTTAGCAGTAAGAAATTACTCGTCATCCAGTTTTTTATATCGGCTATGCATTCCGTTAGTTTTTCAAATTGGTATGTTTAGCCAGGCCGCGATGAAATATAGAGCTGAGTATCATCAGCATAACAGTGAAAGCTAACACAGTGTTTCCTGATGATATCTCCCAAGGGTAACATGTAAAGCGTGAAGAGTAACGGCCCTAGTGCTGAGCCTTGCGGTACTCCATACTGCACTTGTGAACGATATGATGCCTCTTCATTCACTGCTACGAATTGATGGCGGTCATATAAGTACGATTTAAACCATGCTAATGCACTTCCAATTAATGCCAACAAAGTGTTCTAGTCTATGCAAAAGAACAGTGTGGTCAATAGTGTCGAACGCAGCACTAAGATCCAATAGCACTAATAGAGAGATACAACTACGATCAGATGATAAGAGCAGGTCATTTGTAACTCTAAGGAGAGCAGTCTCAGTACTATGATACGGTCTAAATCCTGACTGGAAATCCTCTGTAGCCGCACTGGGTAGTACGTTAACGTTAGCTCAAATGATATATAGGGAATTTTAATAATTAATCAGGAATATGATTAATATATATATCTCGCGTAACAGTTACATTAAAATTATTGAAGATGAAAAATAGGTCAATTGTATATATCAATAACTCATTACAAGGCACTGTAATTTACTCATTAATATGTCAATATTCCATTCTTCATATCAATTAACGTGATATCTTTTACTGGGAATTAATGCAAGTCAAACAGTGGTTTGTCCAGCAAACGGCCGTAAGATTAACTTATCAACTTCAATAAAGTTATCACTTCTTATAATTCCAGGAAAAATAGTTTCTGGCCATGAAACCATTCTCCCGTCCTTATAAAATTAAGGTTACTTAAAAGTAACAAATAAGCTTTGTAGCTAAGATCAAACATTTCATTGACTTCGTAATGTGAGCATTTTAGACAGAAGCAATCATGAATATATTGGCTTTTAATAATTGAACTAATAATACATCAAACTACGATTCACACAGAGTAAATATGTGTATAACAATACAAACAGTAAAAACAAATACAATACAAAACGAATAACAAAATGAGAGAGAGAGAGAGAGAGAGAGAGTGAGTGAGTGAAAGGGTGAGCGAGAGAAGGTGTGAGAGAGATAGGCAGAATCATGCAGAATGATCGCGCAGTATGGCAAAATCACATACAGTAACCTTTTTGAAAGACAACAAGGAATCAGATCACCTTGAAAAGGGAATAGACAACCTTAAGCAGCGTTTAAATCTCTATAGAAATAATACTTGCATGTGGGTATCTTTGTGCCTGCTAAGAGCTGGGCGTGTTCTCTCGTGTCTTCCGGGGCAAGCAGACTCGCGCGAAGTTTCAAAGGTTCAACGAATGTGGAGTTACCAAAGAAATAATTCAGAGTTCGTCTCCCTCGTGTAGGAAGAGGCGAATATAAGAATAAAACTTAGTAAAGAAAAGCAAAGAAAAACGGAGATGAAAGCTCCCTAAGGAGCCATCGCGACAGACGTTCTCTCGACGAAGTGCCGAAACAAAAGAAGTGCAACGAGAAAGTTCTGTGTCAGTCTCTTATGGAGCGACTGGGTTCACGCCTCTGTTTGCGCGAACAACCAATGAACGTCCACGATCTGAAGCGGGAAAAAGTTCATTTGTCTCTGGGGAGACACCCACTCGAGTGAGTTATGGTGTTGTCAGAATTCAGCAATTATATTCCAGCAAGATGGTAATTCCAGAATAATACATTTTACTGTAATTTCCTATGTATGAGTGGTTCGGTCAAAGCAAGACGGTTAAACAGATACCAAAAAATGACAGGTAAAGGTAGGAGAAACATAAAGTTACATTCATATGCAGAATTACACACATTTAAAGTTTGATTAACACAATAAAATTGTAGATACTCCAATTTGATATGGAAGACATCTAAGCACAAAAGGGAATACAGTCAATACATTTAGAATATATTTACTTTCCTTTTTCCTTACAGAATTCCTAGCGATCTGGGCTTTTTTCTGTTTCTCCCAGTTTGGGGTAATAAAGTTTTACGATCTGGTCAGGAATATTTAAACCCAGCCATGCTGGCACCAGGCCGGCCATTCAGCTTGCAGAGAGTTTGATTTACCTGCATGAGTTCAGGGGCTAAAAGCTTTGGGTTTTAGCCAAGGAATGTGCATTGTTTTAGATTCACCGAGCCATGATTCATTAATTCAGAACCAATGAATGAATGAACTGCTCATACGCTACAGTCCCCCTTTCCGTCGGATGAAGTCCTTGTGTGGACATCATCGGACGGCAATCATCACGATGGGCAGATGGCAGGTGAATCATGATGGTCGTGTAGCAGGTGGATCATAATGGCCAGGTGGTTCCTGGAGCTGAGGATTCAGCTTGATGAGGTTCGGTGTGGTCTCGGACTTGGCACCCCCTTTCCGGGGATTCTGTCTGAGACCTGTAGAGATGCACAGTGCAATGTCAGCAGCGGTCCAGGCTCGGACCGCAGATGACGGGTTCAGAACGGGCCGTCGAGACAGTGCTTGGAGGGCTGTGTCGACGGGAGCAATGTCAATGTGTCGGGACCCCGCGCACCCCCCCTTTCCTCAATCCAGAGTTCCAGTTCTGGATCTAAGATGAAGTTGTAATTCTTGAAGGATGGGAGTTCCAGTGCTGTCTGGTACTCTTCACTCGGAAAATGGTATAAGGCCAGGTCGTGAAGGTAGGGCGTGGCACCTTTCGGTACGTTGAATCCCCCTATTCGGGTTGGGCACGTTGACACGGCTGGTTGTGTCATCCTGGTTGTAAGTGAGAGTAGCTGTACGCACGGGAGTGTTGACGAGCCATCTGTCACCTACAATCTCTGCTTGCGTCTCTGTGACTTGTGTACGAGGCTTGGATTCGGCAGGGCAGTGTGTGTCGCTAACCAGGGTTTGCAACCCGCAGATTCCTTCAGTGTTGTTTCTGAGGAAGGGTTTGCTAAGGTAGAGATAATGAATGTCTTTGGTCAAAGTACACATGTGCAGGTTTGGGGCCAGGTACAGCTGTGTGTCTGGAATGTGTGTCTTGGTGTGGGTGTTGCTTTTCCAAAACCTGACATTGACAATGTCTTTAAGTCTGTAGACTTGGCTTGACTCACTGATGGGTTGGTTCAGGAGCACATCCACTTCCCTCTGCTCGGGATTGACGTGCAGTAGGATGGCGCTACCCAGAGAGTAGGCCAGGTGTATTTGTAGTGGGTCAGCTGGCGTGGTGATGGCGGAAGCCAGCACAGTTAGCACAAGGCTTAAGGGTATCATGTAAGGTGGGATTCTACCCGTGGTTAGGCTGTCATTGGAGGAGTTAACCTCCCACAGCATGTCTGTCGTTAGCGCTGTAACCAGCTGAGTCTTGGCAAAAAGTAATTCTGGAAGGCAGTAAACAGCGGTTTCATGGAGTTCACGGCCTGGTTCGCTGCATTGACACTGGACATACCAATGTTTAAACAGAGTTTCTTGCTGGCGGCAGCGGCGGCTCCGAGCAAAGCTCCCAGGAACCGTTTGGAGTGGTGGTTGTGTCCAACTAACTCCACTTGTGTAACAGTCATTCTCTCACGTTGGCTGAACACGTGTTTGACATCGGCCTCAGCGTGAGTGAGGGAGTTCTCTGTCCCATCGGGCACCTGCCCAGCTGTATTGGGCTACGGTGCTGGGGTAGTGTGGTCTGTAGTCGGTGGTCAGGAGTCTCAGTTGTTCTCTCGGTGGCAGCCGTCCTCTGGTTGGCTGACAGCACAGCATGGCGAACCCAAAGCAGCATCCTGGTACAGACAACAGGGAGAGAGAGACAAAAAGGGGAGGAGAAACAAGCGAGGGTTGTCTTTTGGTTGGACAGGGCAGTCTCTTTACTTTGTGGTGCGGCGACTGGGTTTAGCTCGCCTTGGCCCATGTTTTGCCACATCTTGCTGCTGGCATGACGCTTACTTCAGTGTCTCGTCAGTGGCTCTGGTGCTGCGTTGTGAAGCACATGATGCGTCATGGAAATACATTGGCATTATCCCCCTTTTGCGCCGTGGCATAACAAGCCTTGGCATTGTGATGTCAGACGGTGCACGACCCACAGTGTTGTTCTGTGCACGCAGCATGTGCTTTGTTTCATGCAGTGGTCTGAGGCACTGGTTGTCAGTGAGTGTAGACAGCGTGCAAGGGTGGATGGAGGGGTTTGAGAGGTGGTTAAGCAAAGTCTTTATGGAGGTGTCAGAAACCCGCTCGTCTGCTATGTTGGTATTTTGTAAACAGCGGAGCCAGCGTAAGCGGCTCTGAGGTAGGCAGTCTAGTTTGTAAAGTTCTTATGCTGTGTGTAATCACTTTAACCTTGAAAGTGGGTGGGTGGGTTGGGAGTGACCACAGCCTGTTGTTTAGTGCGCCAGTTTTGGCGAGGGGTGTGTCAGTTTGAATATTTAAGTCCTTGTCGAGACCTGGTAGCTTCAAGTGGTCCTTTTACCTTCTTCCAGTACACAGTCACATTGTGTGTTTTTGTGATGTTATCACGTTCCTGGAACAGGTGTTGGTGTTTGACTGGCTTGTTGTTTGCAGTTTTGAAACCATTCTGTTTTCCAGCTCGGAAGATGGCACACAAAACTGAGTCTGGCATAGTTAGATTCTGTACATGCTTTGTTCAGAAAGATGTTGAATTCAGCTGGTGAGTTTTGGCGTAGCTGAACGGGCACCTGTTGAAGGTGAACTGTCGTTTGCCAAATGTGAATGCCAGCTTGTGTTGGTTTTCCAGGTGCACCGGAATGGTCCAGAATCCAGAGGCCACATCAAATGTAGAGAAGATTGTGGCTCCTCTGATTCGGGGTATTTCTTGTTCTAGCTGGGTCATGGGCCGTTGTGACAGCGGCACCTGTTGATTTAATTTCCTGTAGTCAATGGTGGGTCGCCATTCGCCGTTAGGTTTGAGGACGGGCCAGATGGGGGCTGAGTAGGTGCTGTTGCGTGGACGGATGACACCTTTCTCAAGCATAGATTCGATCGTCTCCTGCACTGGTTCGTGTGAGGTGATGGGAATCTTGTACTGTTTGACAAAAGTGGGAGGAGCATCAGGGTGCGTAGGGATGTGTACCATGTGGAGGTTGGTAAGACCACAGTCTAAAGAGTCTTTGGCACAGGATTCTTTGAATTTATAAAGAACTTGTCTGAGTCCTTGACGAACTGTATCGCTCTGAAGTGCATTAGCGTCTTGTAGAATTCGCTGCACTGGAGATTCAAAACCTGGGTAAGGCTCCTCCATCGGTGTGTCATCAGTCGGTTTGGTATTAAAAGGTGTAGCAGGTTCATCAGTCTCCACCGACGCTCTGGTGGGAGACTGTGTATACTGCGAGGTGTTGGTCCTCGGTCAGCTCCGTTCTGCACACCTGGTCTTTGGTCACTGACATGACAGATGTGATGGCGATGAATTTGAAGGGTGCAGTGAACAATGTGTTGTCTGTACTCCCTTCAGGTATCAGTGCAGGTGGAATGGGCCCTATGACAGGTCGTACACGTTCAAAGTCTTGAAAGTCATGGCTCACTAGCCATCCCAGCCGGTAGCCCTTTGGAATGTTGATGTCAGTTACCGTCCAGTTGTTGCACAGGATGTAAACTATATGAGATGACACTTCAGTGAGGGGTGTGGCTTCAAGTGTGAGTCCGAGTTCCACACATTCAGGTGAGGGTTGGAAGAAACCCAGCGTGTGGTTTAATGGTTTGACCACATCGCATGTTGAGCCGAGCAGCGACCCCTTTGGTGTAAGCTGGTATCACCGTTCCCTGTTCGTTGACTAAGGTGCAGAGGAGCGAACTTGAGCCCTGGTTTGTTGTTGAGGCTGTGTACCCATGGCTGGCTGCTGGGGTTCCTGTGAGCTCTTTGACCTGGCAGTCTGTCACCGGCGACCTGTGTGGCTGGAGGGGAAGAGTTTCTCGCACTTGAGCCCAGACTTTTAGCTGTTTGAAGTCCAGTAAAGGTTCAAAGCGATCTAGCAGGTCTTTGCCGATGAGGAGTGGGTAAGTGTCCATTGGGTGAAATGTACACAGGATGTACTAGACTCATAGGGACCAATCGTCAGGGTGAATGGAAGCTACCTTGTCAAACCGGTTGTCATTCTGGCTGTATGACTGTAAATTCAGTTCACAAGTTTGAGGTGTAAGAGTTCGATCTTGTCTCTTAGCTTCAAATTGGAGTCTTTTGAAAAGTGAGATGAGATCACCGTAAGGTGTGATCCTGTGTCGATCAGGGGCTTCCATGCACACTCCTTTTCCTAATGTGATGTTCAGGTGGAGTTTTTCGGCCCACCCCCTTTTCGACAAGGTTGCCCAGGAATGTTGTCATCGGGGCAGGTGTGACGATCAATGGGTGGTTAGGACCGGTCTCGTGTAGCTCGCTGCGGAGGCAGGTAGCCAAAACAGCATTTTTCTGGTACCTTGGGATTGTGGTACCTGGTGTGAGGAACTGTGCTGTCTCGTTCAGGGTGTGCAGCTGTCAGCTGTGGAGCTTAGGTGATGCTGTCACCTTGTGATGTGACAGTTAGCTCTGTGGTCTTTGGATGACGAGCAGTGTTCGGGGTGCTTGGCTCAGTCAGATGGCAGTTAGACAGGGTGTTGGTTTCAGTTCTTATGCTTAGACATAGGAGGTCTGGTTCATCTTTCTTGTCTTCCTTGTCTTCCTTGCGAGTTTTCATGTAAAGAAGCTCTTTCAGCACCCTCAGGATCTCTGCTTTCTAAGACGTGGCTGCCCTGTGTTTTTCTGATGTGTGCTCAGGATTGAGCTTACCCAGTGTCGTGTCGAGAGTGGTTCCACTGCTGGCTGTCGAGGCTTTTTGTGTCCTGGACGGTGGGGATCGGCTCTTTTTGGGTCGCCGGGTCCCAGAATCTTTCATAGCGCTTGCTCTGGTGCTTTGGACGAGCACCACCATGATTATGTAGCCCTCTGCTGGCTTGGAACGGTCCTTGACTCTCTGTAAAAAGGTCTGTGACTGTGGTGTTGTGGGGCGCCCTCTAGGGTCAACTCCGAGCAGTGCTCAGAGACAGAGTAGATTTGTGGGGGTTTTTTTTCACAGTCTTTTCAGAAAATAAGCTTTTGCTTGGTGTAAGCTTTGTGGGCTAAGTCCCGTAACTCTTGTGTAGACATGCTACGGGGACACGCTGAGACTCTGAGATGAAAACTCCAACTGGCACGTAGGTTTCGGAGGAACAGAGTTTTAAAGTTGACATCCTGTTCCATACCTGGTTCGTTGCGTGCTCCGAAGTAGGCTCTCCGTAGTTGACTGTAGAAAGTCTGTGGGTTTTCAAGTCGGCCCTGTTTGAGGTCCATAGCGTTAAGGAGCCCGTGGTCTGAGTCTGGATCGGAGAATTCAAGAATCAAAGTTTTTTTCTCAGTTGCTGGTAGTCCACTTTGACAGTCTCTGGTTGACGATCCAGAATCCTATGCACATCACGGCGGGACGTGATTCTTAACAGGTACAATTTGTCCAAAGCTGTCATGTTGGCGACAGTTTTGTAAGTGAAAGTCAATGTCTTGTAAGTAAGCTTGAATGTCATGACCTCCTGCAGGATCTGGATTGAACGTAGGGATGTTTCTTGATAGATTGTCAAGTTTCTCGGGGAGCCGTGCAGGGTTTAGTGGCATGCGTTCTCTGGAAGGGCTCTCCCCCCTCCATTGCTGACAGGTGTTCTTGGAAGCTGGCTGGTGATGTCTTGAGCCATGGGCTTACGACCCCCTTTTTCAGCTCTGGGTTCTTGGCTGAAAGGGTTGGAGTGGCGGGCCGGGAGAAACTCTATGGTGTGTGTTTCTCTGTTCCAGCCACTCTGTAATCTGTAAGAATGTTTCAGTTCAGCGTGAACAGTGTCAAGTTCATCTTGGAGCTCGTCTCTCTGCAGAGTAAGCTTGTCGATTTTAGCTCGGGCGGCTTGCAAGTGTTTTTCACAGGCCCTGGCTTTAGAGGTCTCTTTCTTTCAGTTCAGTCTTTGCTTCTCTCTAGGAGAGTGTCACATTGCTGGAGTTTTTCGTTGAGTTCCTTTTGGGCTTCTCTCTCCAACTGTCCTCTTTGGTCTGTGTCGAGGCGAAGATCTTGCAGGGCATTTTGAAGTCTTTCTACTTCTTTCTGTAGCTCTGGATCTGTGGTGTCCTCTTTCTCGCGCTGGTTCTGGGTCTCGAGGAGGAGCTGATCAAGGCGACTCTGGGTCGGGCCTGGTCCTTCCAGGCCTCCTCCGCTTGAAGCATAAGTGTTGCTGCTTGCTGTTCCAGGTCGATGTTGCTCCATTCGCTGAGCCGTGCCTGGGTGACAAGAATGTGAACTAGGCTTCCGAGGATCCTAGCGAGCTCTTTGGTAGTTGTAGCTTTGGGTTGGATCGTGTGCCATCAGTTCATCTGGCTCGGTGTCCAGTTTGCTCTTTGGTTTAGGTGCTGCAGGTTACTTGTCCTCCTTGGGCAGGAAGGGGGTCGTCACTGCTGCTTTCAACCATGTTGAGAGGTTGCCCCCCGTGGACTGCTGGACTGGATGAACGGAACATCCTGTGGCTCACTGTAGGTGGAGAGAAACACAGCATACACACAAAGAGAACTACAATGCAAGTTCGTTTCTATTACGGTTAACGGCTATACTCATACGGGCTATGCCGTTTTTATGAGAATTTTGGGGCTAACTGATGCAAACAGTCAGACAGTTCGCGGAGCCAATTAAATTTGGGTCAACGGAGGACCTGAAATGGAGATTTGACAGGCAGGTAGCCTAGCGGGTCACGTGATGACACCGGCTGCTGGTTGTCACTCTACTGTTTAGCTTCCTTGGTGGCTCTCATAGGTTACTGTCTTTCTGTGAAATGAAAGAAACAAATCACAACAGAACAAAGGACAGAAAAGATCAAAGTGAAACAAAACACTTGAAATGAGATAAAACAGTAGTAACACGATATGTGTTAGGGAGAATAAGGAGGCCTAAGCCTACTGCTAGGTTTTAAGATAGGGCCAACAGGTGAGTGGGGCTATCGGGGTAGGAAACCTAGAAGGAAGATGGTGTGGCTTGGAGAAGAGATGGGCCAAACACTTAAAATATATCCGGGGGAATATCTAATATTCTGTGGCTTATAATAAGTGGATGGGTTTTATCACATTTCGGTAAAGCTGGTCGGTCGGCAACCTTGCTCACTGGAAACCTGAGATGACTGTCCAATCACCAAGGGGAGTTCTACAATCAAATACACAAAGGATGACAAGGAAACTTAAAGTGAATTAAGGCTTGTTTGTTTAAAATCAATTGAGTAAATATATATGTAGAAATGAGAGGTAACAGCTTTACCTAATAATGATAAAACAAAAAGGGAATTATGATAGTGATGGTAATTATCAAAATAACCTAACCCAAAAGAGAAGAAAAAGAATAAAAATCAAAATGAAATAGACAGGATGAAACACGGAGAAGCCGCAGTAACTGGTTTTGAAAACTCCCTCTCAACACCTGGTAAACAGAAAACTTAATTCAATTTTAAAATTCAAAACTGGTTTTAAACTGAAATTTAAAATAAGCAAGAAGAGAGCTGAAAGCTATGAACCGACTTAACAGGAGACGGCCACTAGATGGCTCACTTCCTTCTAAGTGGTCAATCAGTGGTTAACCTGAGACCACTTAATTTACACTATTAAACCTTAAATTTTAATTCAAATCATGTTTGAACCAAAACTCAAAGTAAGTGTGAAACAGTCAAAGGCAGGAAAATTTGTCTAACATAAAATAATATTTGCACGAGCAAAGCTGTAAATGCAATAATTATTGAGAATTTAGACGGGCTAATCAAACAACCCACAGGAAAAAAAAAAAATTAGCATTATCTGAAACGGCCACAAGATGGCGTAATTGCACTCATGCAGACTGAAGTCAGAAGGCAGGGCGTAATTTGAGACTAATAAACCCTTAAAGGATTTAAACGCCCTCTGGGGTTTAGTTAGCGGCCTGGAATACACCCCTACTTCTCAGTGTGATTTAGAATCTGAGCGTTTGTCAGCGCTGATTCTCCAACAGACAAAGGTTTGTACCTTTTAAGGTGCTATACTGCACAAGAGCGTGAGGCAGGATTTCTTCGCTGCAAAACACGCAAATGTGAACAACAGGAATTGTCCGTCTTGTTGCACTCCCATACACATTATCAAAATAGCACTTAATGATTTAAATTTTTAGGTTTAAATTGGGTAGCTAAGCCAATTTTTCGACCATAGAGTTTATCGTTTATTTTTTGAATATCACTGTGGTTAACCACGAATTCAATAACGATATTTAATTACAAGGCCTTTTAATTATTGAATCAAAGGAACGTCGCTCTGATCAGATTTCCGTCTCGTCCTAAAAAAAAGAGATTCCTTCGTCTTTTAATAGGCGGGTTACTAATATTAAAAATGTTCTCACTGCAGAGAGATCTTGATCTTCTCTTAACAGGACCATTTAACATTATACTGCAGTGTACTTTAAGCAAAATTACAGTGACCATACTGTTAGGTATTTCTAGACAACTGTTAATGTGCTGACTGATCAGCTTTTTTGCCTCAAGTCAGTTAGGAGTGAGTTCGCGTCTTGCGACTTATCTCCACAATCTCATAATTTCATAGCGCGCGTGTGCAGAAATTATTAATAACCATTATAAACAGATTGAAACTGAATTGCTCATAAACGAAAGTTTGAAATGCCCCGCGTTTCTCCACCAAAATAATGTAGCCGCACTGGGTAGTACCGTTAACGTTAGCTCAAATGATATATAGGGAATTTTTATAATTATCAGGAAATGATTAATATATTATATCTCGGCGTAACAGTTACATTAAAATTATTGAAGATGAAAAATAGGTCAATTGTATATATCAATAAATTCATTACAAGGCACTGTAATTTACTCATTATATGGTCAATATTCCATTCTTCATATCAATTAACGTGATATCTTTTACTGGGAATTAAATGCAAATCAAACAGTGGGTTTTGTCCCAGCAAACGGCCGTAAAAAAAGAGCTAACTTATCAACTTCATAAAGTTATCACTTCTTATAAGTCCAGGAAAAATACGTTTCTGGCCATGAACCATTCTCCCGTCCTTATAAAATTAAGGTTACTTAAAAAGAACAAATAAGCTTTGTAGCTAAGATCAAACATTTCATTGACTTCGTATGTGGAGCATTTTAGACAGAAGCAATCATGGAATATATTGGCTTTTTAATAATTGCACTAATAATACATCAAACTAATACGATTCACACAGGAATCAATATGTGTATAACAATACAAACAGTAAAAACAATACTATACAAAACGAATAAACAAAATGAGAGATGAGAGAGAGAGAGAGAGAGTGAGTGAGTGAAACGGTGAGCGAGAGAAGTTGACGAGAGCGATAGGCAAATCATGCAGAATGATCGCGCAGTATGGCAAAATCACATACGTAACCTTTTTGAAAAGACCACAAGGAATCAGATCACCTTGAAAAGGGAATAGAACAAACCTTAAGCAGCGTTTGTAAATCCTCTATAGAAAATAATACGTGCTGTGGTAACTTGTGCCTGCTAAGAGCTTTGGGCGTGTTCTCTCGTGTCTTTCCGGGGCAAGCAGACTCGCGCGAAGTTTCAAAGGTTCACCACAACGAACGTGGAGTTACCAAGAAATATTCAGATGTTCGTCTCCTCGTGTAGGAAGAGGGCGAATATAGAATAAAACTTAGTAAAGAAAAGCAAAGAAAAACGGAGGATGAAAGCTCCCTAATGACCATCGCGACAGAGCCGTTCTCTCGACGAAGTGCCGAAACAAAAGAATTGCAACGAGAAAATTCTGTTGGTCAGTCCTCTTATGGGGCGAGCTGGGTTCACCGCCTCTTTTTGCGCGACACAACCAATTACGTCCCACGACCTGAACGCGGAAAATGTTCCTTTGTCTCTGGGGAGACAACCCACTCTCGTGAGTTATGTGTTGTCAGAATTAAGGCAATTATATTCCGAGCAAGATGGTAAGTCCAGAATACTACATTTTACTGTAATTTCCTATTGATGAGGGTTCGCGGTCGGCTTCAAAGCACGACGGTTCAACAGATACCAAAAATGACAGGATAAGGTAGGAAGAAAACATAAAGTTACATTCATATGCAGAATTCAACAACACATTTTAAGTTTGATTGAACACAATAAATTGTAGATACTCCAATTTGATATGGACGACAGCTAAGCACAAAAGGGACCTACAGTCAATACATGTTGAAGAGATTGACCGTTCCTTTTTCCTTACAGAATTCCTAGCTATCTGGGCTTTTGTCCTTTCTGTTTCTCCCCAGTTGTGGGGTAATAAAGTTTTACGACTGTTCAGGAATTTAAAACCCACCCATGCTGGCACCAGGCCGGCCATTTCCAGCTTGCAGAGAGTTTGATTTACCTGCATGAGTTCAGGGGCTAAAAAGCTTTGGGTTTAGCCAAGGAGATGTGGCATCGTTTTAGATTCACCTAGCCATGCTTCATTAATTCAGACCAATTGAAATGAATGAACTGCTCATACGCTACCCCTCACCAGATGGCAATTTTTTCTCTAAGAAGGAGTAATATACTGTGTGGCTCCTACCTTTTTCACTAGTATCTTTGAAAGAAAGGGCGGCATTCGGAATCGGTCCCTATAATTCCCTATTTCTTGGGGTCAAGTTTTGTGGTTTTTTATGAGAGGCTTAATAACAGCCAGCGTGAAGGGTTTTGGGACATACCCTAATAACAATGAGGATTAATAATAGTCATCAAAGGATCTATGAACTTCTGGCAGCACCTCTTTTAGAGCTTAGATGGGAATAGGGTCTAACATACATGTTGTTGGTTTAGATGATTTAACAAGTTTTATAACATTCCTTCCTCTCCTATAGTAGAGAAGATGGAACTGTTCCTCAGGGATCTATAGTGCACTGTCTGATGTGTACTGTAGCGGAGTGGCTGCATGGTTACCATTTTATCTCTAATAGGTAATCGATCTTTTAGAAGTAAAGTAGTTCATAAAGTCAATTACTGCTGTGTGATGTTTGAAATGTCAACACTTTGTTGATGCTTTATTTTCGTTCAATTTAGCCACTTGTATTGAATAAAATACGACCTGGGGTTTCTGTTTGGTTTTCCTTCTAAAAGAGACGAAAAGTAATCAGATGTAGCAGTTTTTAATGCTTTGCTGTAGATAGGTACCTTTTCCCTCCCTCCAAGCATACGAATACTTCTAGTGTTGGTTTCCCCTCCGCTGCGCGCCATTTTTCGTGGCTGTGCTCTCTTTAGGTGGCGAGTGTCGCTCAGTTACACCACGGTGGCAGACCTGTTTTCCTTAACCGTCCTTCAGCTAAACGGCAACTGTAATTTTATTAAAATGCTAGAAAAGAGAGAGTCCATAGTAATTTCTGTTACATCATCACGTTGTTCCTGTGGTTTTGGGAATTTAGGAATGTGGGATTACATCAGGAAGATTAAACTTCCAAAGCAGTCTTTGGTGGTAGCAGTGATTGGTCTTACCATACTGGTAACAAGAAGTGGAATTACAGTTTTAGCTAATGAAGTTTGCACAAAACTAACTAATGATCTGAGATATCTCGCTTGGCTGCATAGTTTCAACACCATCAACATCAATTTCCATGTGACAGTATTAAATCTAGAGTATGATTTCGACAATGATTCAGGTCTGAGCGTGTTGTCTAACCCCATAGAGTTGTTCGATGTCTATAAGGCTGTCCCAATGCCATCTTTTTTCAATATAACATGGATATTTAAAATCACCAAACAATTACAACTTTCATCTGCAGCCATCCCTAACTCGGATGTAAAATCCAGCAAACTCTTTAATAAAGTCCTGTAGGGTGCCCTGTGTCCTGTATACGTAGCCAGTACAACATCACGCGGGATTTATCATAACATTTGTTTCGCGGATAATGTTAATTAAGCACCAATTACTTCAACGAGTTTACTTGAAGCCCCCCTTGTGGCCCTCTGAGAATCCTGAAAATCATTGTAAATTGAAGCAACAACAACCTCCCCCTTACCTTTTTGCGGACGTTGCTCATGCAGGTTTATAACAGTATCTTGGGGTGTAGACCTCATTTAAATTGACTCATCAGGTTTTAGCCAAGTTTCTGTCTGCTTAATGCTTTTTCTAACTACTTTTTTATTATCAAGCAGATCTCTCAGTAGACTGCATTATGTGGCAATCACTAATTATTGCTGGGTTTGGATGTTTAGTTTGGTGCTTCTGGGAAGGGAAAATTACCTCTGGTGAGCAATGAAGGTGATGCTAGACAGAAGTGGCACACCATGTGTTACCTTGATTAACTTTTTTATAGTTGTTAGGAAGCTAAAATAAAATTGTATTTAAAAAGTTGTCATTAATAGTAATGCTCATGTAAATAGTGTTAACAAATTAAACATTACTGTAGAGGTGTTCCCTGTTTTTTATAATTTAGTACAAAGGTCCTCATTTTATGATAGTTCATGCATATCGATACCCATGCGTAGGTCCTTGGGGAGTTATGGCTAAAAATTTAACACTTTCCTCCAAATGATGATTAGTCTGACATGTGCTCTAAATTTAGATATTATAATTCCATATACATTGTTTACTGCAAAATCCTCACTAGTTTTAAGTTTTTTATCTCCTCTGCCTTGATGGAGTGACTACTGACTTTTTCCAAAATTAATTAAAGTGCATTTAATGAAATAACATTTACATGAAAATACCCTTAAACACATTTAATAAAATATTAATCTTACAACAATGTAAATTACTCTTTGCTTTGGTTGTGCAACAGCAAAGCAAGTTCATTTGAAGATCAAGAAACGTGTAGAGCATAGAACACATAGAACACGTGTCAAGTCGATAGGTTTGCAATTATTTCGTATTATTCTACATTATATTGTTCAAAGATATTGTGAAGTTATGAATAGTTTTTGTATCTCCAGCCCCATTAATAGCATATATTTTTTCAGACACCTAAGATTTAACAGCACAGCCAGTGAAGGATCGACACAGCTTTTTTTGGAACGACGAAACGTTTTTTGTTGTTGTTGTTGCTTTTAAACAGCCAAAAGTTTGTGTTTTGGGGTCTGTTGAGGATGTATAGACATTCCTTTCCTCTCACTAGATAGTCGAGGAGCGGATCCAGCGAGAGCTTGCTGGGTCTTTGCGTTAATCCCCCCCTCCAAACACTACTAAAACCGGCATGGAAAATGCAAAACTGCCAGCCGAGTGTGTACCACGCATGTGGAAAATACCAATAGTGTTTTTTCAAAGTACAGACATCCATTTCCTGCCATCACATTCATATCCGTTGAGCGCTGAACACAGTGGACTGATCAGTGCTGTTTTAAGAATCTGCTAAAAAAAACAGCACTCAAATGTTACGGGAATGTAAATTTTTTTACATTGCAGTACGAACGGATTTTTGCAGTCAACGGGTAGGTTAGGGTTGGTGTCTAACCCTTTTTTTTAAACACTCTCATCCGTAACAGCCATTAGAATCTATGTGGAGATTTTTTTTATATGGCAGTGTACTTATGTTCTTGTATACTGATCTAGGCTGAAACGATGCCTCGAGTAACTCGAATACAAAAATCACTGAGGCAAATTTTTGCCTAGGGCTTCGTTTAGTCCATTTACGTAACTACACAGGGCAACACTGTGTTTCCCCATGGATCAATTATTTTCTGACGCACAACCCAATAACGCTGGACATAGCCTGCATCCCAATGTGCCCCACTATTCAAGTTCATTTTCAATACTATTTAGCCCAGATAGAGTTTGCACATTGGGACTCGGGATATTTAAGACACTAATCAATATGGGCTAGTTTGGATGTCCCCTAATGTTAGCTATGTTTTATAAAACATATCTAACATTCTGTTTGAGGTCGTGATTATTCTCTCTCATGTGACACACACATTACACACAGTCACCCAGAAACGTTAGCATAAAAATACCACAGAACAGTTAGTGATATCACACAAAGAGTGGCCAGTTTTCACCTCAAAAAATCAGCTGATTACAAAGTGTGAACACTGATTTTTGCACCATTCAATGAAACAAGAGTTGTTTTTATTATTAGACTACGTACATATTAGACACCATATCGCCTAGTAGTGCTTATGTCGGCAACAAAAAAGTATTCCAAACCAGCCACAGCCTGTTTGCCATCTCTGAAGCACATGAGGCGTTTCTTCCTGATGAATCAACTGTTGGTTAAATGATTCGGTTTCAACAATCGCATGACTCCTTGTTAACAGTGATTGCTGCCACCTACTAGCATTTTACTTTCCATTTAAATATCTTTAATTTTTAAATAATAATAATATCGTAATTCAATGTTTCATACATTTTAAAATAACAAACAGTATTTATCCATTTGTAATGCAGGTTAAATGCAGCCATGTCGTCTCTGAGCAGAAGTAATAGTGTTGTAAATGGCCTACATCTAAACCCGCCTCTTCAGTATGTAGCTTCTGTGTTTCCTCTGCATGCAAAGAATTTAATTTTGTTGATACTGATATAATGTGTGTGGTAACCAGCCCAAATTTTTATTTAATTTACTGATTAAATGTAAGATTTACTCAAAAGATGATGCACAGTTTTATATTATAAAAAATGCCCATAAACTGTACATCATTTAAACGTATATGAGTGCTATATTGCTATCACTGCTGTGGAACTGACCGTACACAGAAGATGGAAGGATAGCAAAACAGTTTACACACACCAGTATGTAGAGAGCCATTTAAGAGGGCCTATATTCTCCAAATGACTCTAATTTCCATTTCAGAAAATGTTGTTTCAAATGGGAGGTTTCGCCAGCCCGATGAAATCAATAGAGCGTCAAGTATCATCAGCATAAAACGTGAAAGCTAACACAGTAGCTTTCCTTGATGAGATCTCCCAAGGGTAAACATGTAAAAGCGTGAAGAGTAACGGCCTAGTACTGAGCCTTGCGGTACTCCTATATACTGCCATTGTGAACGAATATGATTACCCTAGCTTCATTCACTCTGCTACGAATTGATGGGCGGTCATATAAGTACAGATTAACCATGCCTATGCACTTCCATTAATGCCAACTAAGTGGGTCTACGTCTATGCAAATGACAGTGTGGTCATAGTGTCGAAACGCAGCACTACAGATCCAATAGCACTAATAGGAGAGATACAGAACTACGATCAGATGCGATAAAGCAGGTCAGTTTTGTAACTCTAAGGAGAGCAGTCTCAGTACTATGATACGGTCCCTAAATCCTGCACTGGAAACTCCTTGGTAGGCCCGCCTGGTAGTACGCTTAACGTTAGATCAAATGATATAGAGGGAAGTTTAATAGTATATCAGGAATAGATTAATATATACATATCTCCGCGGTACAGTTTACATTAAATTAATTGAAAGATGAAAAATAGGTCATTGTATATCTCATACTCATTACAAGGCACTGTAATTCTTACTCGATTAATCTGTCAATAGTCCATTCTTCATATCAATACCGGTGATATCTTTTCTGTGAATGAATGCAAAGCAACAGTGGTTTTGTCCCAGCAAACGCCGTCAGATTAACTGATCGCGAACTTCATAAAGATCTTAATCACTCTCTATATAAGTTCCAGGAAAAACTAGTTTTTCTGGCCATGAAACCATTCTCCCGTCCGTTATAAAATTAAGGTTACTTACAAAGTACAAATACAGCTTTGTAGGTCTAAGACAAACATGTCATTTGACTTTCGTATGTAGCATTTGTAGACAGAAGCAGCACATGGATGGTTGGCTTGTATTAATATGAACTAACATACATCAACTACGATTCACACTGACGTATAAATATGTGTATAACAATACAAACAGTAAACACAAATACATACAAACTAATAACACAATGAGATAGAGAGCGAGAGAGGAGAGTGAGTGAGTAGTAGGGTGAGCGAGAGAAGTGAGAGAGAGATAGGCAAATCATGCAGATGACCGCGCATTAGGGCAAAGCATCATCCAGTAAACCTTTTTGCAAAGACAACAGGATCAGATCACCTTGAAAAGTGAATAGACAACCTAAGTCATCGTTTAAATCTCTATATCGAATAATACTTGCATGTGGGTATCTTTGTGCCTGCTAGAGCTGGGCGTGTTCTCTCGTGCTCGTCTCCGGGTCAAGCAGACTCGCGCGAAGTTTCAAAGGTTCAACGAACGTGGGAGTTACCAAAGAATAATTCAGAGTTCGGCTCCCATCGGGTAGGAAGAGGCGAAATATAAGAATAAAACTTAGTAAAGAAAAGCAAAGAAACGGAGATGAAGCTCCTAGGAGCCATCGCGACAGACGTTCTTCTCGACGAAGTGCCGAAACAAAAGAAGTGCCAACGATGAAAGTCGGTGTCAGTCTCTTATGGAGCGACCTGGGTTCACGCCCTCTGTTTGCGCGAACAACCATGAACGTCCACGATCTGAAAGCGGGAAAAAGTTTCCGTTTGTCTCTGGGGAGACACCCACTCGAGTGAGTTATGGTGTTGTCAGAATTCAGCAATTTATTCCAGCAGATGGTAATTCAGAATAATACATTTTTACTGTTATTTTTCCTATGTATGAGTGGGTCGGTCAAAGCAAGGGAGTTAAACAGATACCACAAAATGACAGGTAAGGTAGAGAAACACAAAAGTTACATTCATATGCAGACTTACACACATTAAGTTTGATTAAACACAATAAAAATTGTAGATAATTCCAATTTTGATATGGAAGACATCTAAGCACAAAAGGGAAATACAGTCACGACATTAGAATATTATTGACTTTTCCTTTCACCTTACAAGATTCCCTAGCGAGCTGGGCTTTTTCTGTTTCTCCCAGTTTGGGGTAATAAAGTTTTAATTGTCTGGTCAGGAATTTAAACCCAGCCATGCTGGCACCAGGCCGGCCATTCAGCTTGCAAGAGAGTTTGATTTACCTGCATGAGTTTCAGGGGCTAAAAGCTTTGGGGTTTTAGCCAGGAATGTGCATTGGTTTTAGATTTCACCGAGTCCATGATTCATTAATTCAGAACCAATGAATGAATGAACTGCTCTGACGCACAGTCCCCCTTTCCGTCGGATTGAAGTCCCTGTTGTGGACATCATCGGACGGCAATCATCACGATGGGCAGATGGCAGGTGAATCATGATGGTCGTGTACACAGGTGGATCATATGGCAGGTGGTTCCTGGAGTGAGGATTCAGCTTGATGAGGTTCGGTGTGGGCTCGGACATTGGCACCCCTTTCCGGGATTCTGTCTGAGACCTGTAGAGATGCACAGTGCAATGTCAGCAGCGGTCCAGGGCTCGGACCGCAGATGACTGGTTTCAGAAACGGGCCGTCGAGACAGTGCTTGGAGGGCTGTTTCGCGGGAGCAATGTCAATGTTGTCGGGACCCCCTTTCCTCACATCCAGAGTTCCAGTTCTGGATCTAAGATGAAGTTGTAATTCTTGAAGGATGGGTAAGTTTTCCAGTGCTGTCTGGTACTCTTCACTCGGAAAATGGTATAAGGCCAGGTCGTGAGGTAGGGCGTGGGCAACCTTTCGGGTACTTGAATCCCCCTATTCGGGTGGGCACGTTGACACGGCTGGTTGTGTCATTCTGGTCGTAAGTGAGAGTAGCTGTACGCACGGAGTGTTGACGAGCCATCTGTCACCTACAATCTCTGCTTGGCGTCTCTGTGACTTGTGTACGAGGCTTGGATTCGGCAGGGCAGTGTGTGTCGCTAACCAGGTTTGCAACCCGCAGATTCCTTCAGTGTTGTTTCTCGGAGCAGGTTTGCTAAGGTAGAGATAATGACTGTCTTTGTCAAAGTACACATGTGCGGTTTTGGGGCCAGGTACAGCTGTGTGTCTGGAATGTGTGTCTTGGTGTGGGGTGTTGCTTTTTCCAAACCTGACATTGACAATGTCTTTAAGGTCTGTAGACTTGGCTTGACTCACTGATGGGTTGGTTCAGGAGCACAATCCACTTCCCTCTGCTGCCTCGGATTGACGTGCAGTAGGATGGCGTCTAACACCCAGAGAGTAGGCCAGGTGGGTATGTGTAGTGGGTCAGCTGGCGTGGTGAATGGCGGAAAGCCACACAGTTAGCACAAGGCTTAAGGTATCCATGTAGGTGGGATTCTACCCGTGGTTAGCTGTCATTGGAGGAGTTGAGGAACCTCCCACAGCATGTCTGTCGTTAGCGCTGTAACCAGCTGAGGTCTTTGGCAAAGTAATTTCGAAGGGAAGGCGTAAACAGCGGTTTCATGGAGTTCAACGGCCTGGTTCGCTGCATTGACACTGGACATACCAATGTTAAAAACAGAGTTCTGGCGGCAGCGGCGGCTCCGAGCAAAGCTCCAGCAGAACCGTTTGGAGTGGTGGTTTGTGTCGTCAACTAACATCCACTTGACATCGTAACAGGCCATTCTCGTGACTCGTAACGTTGGCGTGAACACGTGTTTGACATCGGCCTCAGAGGTGAGTGAGGGAGTTCGCTGTAGTGCTCGGGCACCTGCCCAGCTGTATTGGGCTACGGTGCTGGGGTAGTGTGGTCCTGTAGTCCGGTGGTCAGGAGTCTACAGTTGTTCTGCTCGGTGGCAGCCGTCCTCTGGTTGGCTGACAGCACAGCATGGCAAACCACAGCAGCATCCTGGTACCAGACAACCGGGAGAGAGAGACAAAAAGGGGAGGAAGAAAAGCGAGGGTTGTCTTTGGTTGGACGGCAGTCTCTTTACTTTGTGGGCGGCGGACGGGTTTAGCTCGCCTTGGCCCATGCTTTTGCCACATCTTGCTGCTGGCATGACGCTTGCTTCAGTGTCTCGTCAGTGGCTCTGGTGCTGCGTTGTGAAGCACATGATGCGTCTGGAAATACATTGGCATTATCCCCCCTTTTTGCGCCGTGGCATAACAAGCCTTGGCATTGTGATTGTCAGACGGTGCAACGAACCACAGTGTTGTGTCTGTGCACCGCAGCCTGTGCTTTGTTTCATGCAGTGTCTGTAGGCACTGGTTGTCAGTGAGTGTAGACAGCGTTGCAAGGGTGGATGGAGGTAGTTTGAGAGGTGGTAAGCAAAGTCTTTATGGAGGTGTCAGAAACCCGCTCATCTGCTATGTTGGTATTTGTAACAGCGGGAGCCAGCGTACGCGGCTCTGAGGTAAGGCAGTCTAGTTTGTAAAGTTCTTATGCTGTGTGGTAATCACTTTAACCTTGACTGGGTGGGGGGGGGTTGGGAGTGACCACAGCCCTGTTGTTTAGTGCGCCAGTTTTGGCGAGGGTGTCAGTTTGAACATTTAAGTCCTTGTCGAGACCTGGTCGATTCGAGTGGTCCTTTTAGGACCTTACCTTCCAGTACACAGTCACATTGTGTGTTTTTTGTGATGTTATCACGTTCCTGGAACAGGTTTTGGTGTTTGAAACTGGCTTGTTGTTTGCAGTTTTGAAACCATTCTGTTTCCAGCTCGGAAGATGCACACAAAACTGATCTGGCATAGTTAGAGTCTGTACATGCTTTGTTCAGAAAGATGTTGAATTCAGCTGGTGAGTTGGCGTAGCTGGAACGGGCACCTGTTGAAGGTGAACTGTCGGTTGCCAAAGGTGAATTGCCAGCTTGTGTTGGTTTCCAGGTGCACCGGAATGGTCCAGAATCCGAGGCCACATCAAATGTAGAGAAGATTGTGGCTCCTCTGATTTCGGGGTATTTCTTTGTTTAGGCTAGCTGGGTCATGGGCGGTTGGACAGCGGCACCTGTTTATTAATTTCCTGTAGTCAATGGTGGGTCGCCATTCGCCGTTAGGTTTTGAGGGACGGGCCAGAATGGGGGCTGAGTAGGTGCTGTTGCGTGGACGGATGACACCTTTCTCAAGCATAGATTCGATCGTCTCCTGCACTGGTTCGTGTGAGGTGATGGGAATCTTGTACTGTTTGACAAAAGTGGGAGGAGCATCAGGGTGCGTAGGGATGTGCACCATGTGGAGGTTGGTAAGACACAGTCTAAAGAGTTTTGGCACAGGATTCTTTGAATTTATAAAGAACTTGTCTGAGTCCTTGACGAACTGTATCGCTCTGAAGTGCATTAGCGTCTTGTAGAATCTCGCTGCACTGGAGATTCAAAACCTGGGTAAGGCTCCTCCATCGGTGTGTCATCAGATCGGTTTGGTATTAAAAGGTTAGCAGGTTCATCAGTCTCACCGACGCTCTGGTGGGAGACCTGTGTATACTGCGAGGTGTTGGTCCTCGGTCAGCTCCGTTCTGCAACACCTGGTCTTTGGTCACTGACATGACCAGATGTGATGGCGATGAATTTGAAGGGTGCAGTGAACAATGTGTTTGTTCTGTACTCCCTTCAGGTATCAGTGCAGGTGGAATGGGCCTGATGACAGGTCGTACACGTTCAAAGTCATGAAAGTCATGGCTCACTAGCCATCCCAGCCGGTAGGCCTTGGGAATGTTGATGTCAGTTACCGTCCAGTTTTGTTGCACAGGATGTAAAACTATATGAGATGACACTTCAGTGAGGGGTGTGGCTTCAGTGTGAGTCCGAGTTCCACACATTCCAGGTGAGGGTTGGAAGAAACCCGCGTGTGGTTTAAGGTTTGACCACATCGCATGTTGAGTCCCGAGCAGCGACCCTTTGGTGTAAGCTGGTATCACCGTTCCCTGTTCGTTGACTAAGGTGCAGAGGAGCGCAACTTGAGCCCTGGTTTGTTGTTGAGGCTGTATACCCATGGCTGGCTGCTGGGGTTCCTGTGAGCTCTGTGACTTGCAGTCTGTCACCGGCGACCTGTGTGGCTGGGGGGGAAAGAGTTCTCGCACTTGAGCCCACACTTTTAGCTGTTTGAAGTCCAGTAAAGGTTCAAGCGATCTAGCAGTCTTTTGCCGATGAGGAGTGGGTAAGTGTCCATTGGTGAAATGTACACAGGATGTACTAGACTCATAGGACCAATCGTCAGGTGACTGGAAGCTACCTTGTCAAAACCGGTTGTCATTCCTGGCTGTATGACTGTACATTCAGTTCACAAGTTTGAGGTGTAAGAGTTCGATCTTGTCCTCTTAGCTTCAAATTGGAGTCTTTTGAAAAGTTGAGATGAGATCACCGTAAGGTGTGATCCTGTGTCGATCAGGGCTTCCATGCACACTCCTTTTCCTAATGTGATGTTCAGGTGGAGTTTTCGGCCCAACCCCCTTTTCGACAAGGTTGCCCAGGAATGGTTGTCATCGGGGCAGGTGTGACGATCAATGGTGGTTAGGACCGTCTCGTGTAGCTCGCTGCGGAGGCAGGTAGCCAAAACAGCATTTTCTGGTACCTTGGGATTGTGGTACCTGGTGTGAGGAAAACTGTGCTGTCTCGTTCAGGGTGTGCAGCTGTCAGCTGTGGAGCTTGGTGATGCTGTCACCTTGTGATGTGACAGTTAGCTCTGTGGTCTGTGGATGACGAGCAGTGTTCGGGGTGCTTGGGCTCAGTCAGATGGCAGTTAGACAGGGTGTTGTGTTTTCAGTTTCTATGCTTAGACATAGGAGGTCTGGTTCATCTTTCTTGTCTTCCTTGTCTTCCTTGCGAGTTTTCATGTAAAGAAGCTCTTTCAGCACCCTCAGGATCTCTGCTGTCTCAGACGTGGCTGCCCTGTGTTTTTCTGATGTGTGCTCAGGATTGAGCTTACCAGTGTCGTGTCGAGAGTGGTTCCACTGCTGGCTGTCGAGGCTTTGTGTCCTGGACGGTGGGGGATCGGCTCTTTTTTGGGTCGCCGGTCCCAGAATCTTTCATAGCGCTTGCTCTGGTGCTTTGGACGAGCACCACCACGATTATGTAGCCCTCTGCTGGCTTGGAACGGTCTTGACTCTCTGTAAAAAGGTCTGTGACTGTGGTGTTGTGGGCGCCCTCTAGGGTCAACTCCGAGCAGTGCTCAGAGACAGAGTAGATTGTGGGGTTTTTCACAGTCTTTTCAGAAATAAGCTTTTGCTTGGTGTAAGCTTTGTGGGCTAAGTCCCGTAACTCTTGTGTAGACATGCTACGGGGACACGCTGAGACTCTGAGATGAAAACTCCAACTGGCACGTAGGTTTCGGAGAACAGAGTTTTTTAAAGTTGACATCCTGTTCCATACCTGGTTCGTTGCGTGCTCCGAAGTAGGCTCTCCGTAGGTTGACTGTAGAAAGTCTGTGGGTTTTCAAGTCGGCCCTGTTTGAGGTCCATAGCGTTAAGGAGCCCGTGGTCTGAGTCTGGATCGGAGAATTCAAGAATCAAAGTTTTTCTCAGTTGCTGGTAGTCCACTTTGACAGTCTCTGGTTGACGATCCAGAATCCTATGCACATCACGGCGTGACGTGATTCTTAACAGGTACAATTTGTCCAAAGCTGTCATGTTGGCGACAGTTTGTAAGTGAAAGTCAGTGTCTTGTAAATAAGCGTGAACGTCATGACCTCCTGCAGGATCTGTATTGAACGTAGGGATTTTTTCTTGCTAGCTTGTCAAGTTCTCGGGGAGCCGTGCAGGGTTTAGTGGCATGCGTTCTCTGGAAGGGCTCTCCCCCCTCCATTGCTGACAGGTGTTCTTGGAAGCTGGCTGGTGATGTCTTGAGCCATGGGCTTACGACCCCCTTTTCAGCTCTGGGTTCTTGGCTGAAAGGGTTTGGAGTGGCGGGCCGGGAGAAACTCTATGGTGTGTGTTTCTCTGTTCCAGCCACTCTGTAATCTGTAAGAATGTTTCAGTTCAGCGTGAACAGTGTCAAGTTCATCTTGGAGCTCGTCTCTCTGCAGGGTAAGCTTGTCGATTTTAGCTCGGGCCGCTTGCAAGTGTTTTTTTCACAGGCCCTGGCTTTAGAGTCTCTTTCTTTCAGTTCAGTCTTTGCTCTCTCTAGGAGAGTGTCACATTGCTGGAGGTTTTTTTCGTTGAGTTCCTTTTGGGCTTCTCTCTCCAACTGTCCTCTTTGGTCTGTGTCGAGGCGAAGATCTTGCAGGGCATTTTGAAGTCTTTCTACTTCTTTCTGTAGCTCTGGATCTGTGGTGTCCTCTTTCTCGCGCTGGTTCTGGGTCTCGAGGAGGAGCTGATCAAGGCGACTCTGGGTTCGGGCCTGGTCCTTCCAGGCCTCCTCCGCTTGAAGCATAAGTGTTGCTGCTTGCTGTTCCAGGTCGATGTTGCTCCATTCACTGAGCCGTGCCTGGGTGACAAGAATGTGAACTAGGCTTCCGAGGATCCTAGCGAGCTCTTTGTAGTTGTAGCTTTGGGTTGGATTGTGTGCCATCAGTTCATCTGGCTCGGTGTCCAGTTGCTCTTTGTTTTAGGTGCTGCAGGTTACTGGCGTCCTTGGGCAGGAAGGGGGTCGTCACTGCTTTCAACCATGTTGAGAGGTTGCCCCCGTGGACTGCTGGACTGGATGAACGGAACATCCTGGCTCACTGTAGGTGAGAGAAACACAGCATACACACAAAGAGACCAATGCAAGTTCGTTCTACGGTTAACGAGCTATACTCATACGGGCTATGCCGTTTATGAGAATTTTGGGGCTAACTGATGCAAACAGTCAGACAGTCTCGCGGAGCCAATTAACTTGGGTCAACGGAGGACCTGAAATGGAGATTTGACAGGCAGTAGCCTAGCGGGGTCACATGATGACACCGGCTGCTGGTTGTCACTCTACTGTTTAGCTTCCTTGGTGGCTCTCATAGGTTACTGTCTTTCTGTGAAATGAAAGAAACAAATCACAACAGAACAAAGGACAGAAAAGATCAAAGTGAAACAAAACACCTTGAAATGAGATAAAACAGTAGTAACACGATATGTGTTAGGGAGAATAAGGAGGCCTAAGCCTACTGCTAGGTTTTAAGATAGGGCCAACAGGTGAGTGGGGCTATCGGGGTAGGAAACCTAGGAAGATGGTGTGGCTTGGAGAAGAGATGGGCCAAACACTTAAAATATATCCGGGGGAATATTTAATATTCTGTGGCTTATAATAAGTGGATGGGTTTTATCACATTTCGGTAACGCTGGTCGGGCAACCTTGCTCACTGGAAACCTGAGATGACTGTCCAATCACCAAGGGAGTTCTACAATCAAATACACAAAGGATGAACAAGGAAACTTAAAGTGAATTAAGGCTTGTTTGTTTAAAATCAATTGAGTAAATATATATGTAGAAATGAGAGGTAACAGCTTTACCTAATAATGATAAAACAAAAAGGGAATTATGATAGTGATGGTAATTATCAAAATAACCTAACCCAAAAGAGAGAAGAAAAAGAATAAAAATCAAAATAGAAATAGACAGGATGAAACACGGGAGAAGGCCGCAGTAACTGGTTTTGAAACTCCCTCTCACCTGGTAAACAGAAAACTTAATTCAAATTTAAAAATTCAAAACTGGTTTAAACTGAAATTTAAAATAAGCAAGAAGAGAGCTGAAAGCTATGAACCGACTTAACAGGAGACGGCCACTAGATGGCTCACTTCCTTCTAAGTGGGTCAATCAGTGGTTAACCTGAGACACTTAATTTACACTATTAAACAATTAAATTTTAATTAAAATCATGTTTGAACCAAACTCAAAGTAAGTGTGAACAGTCAAAGGCAGGAAAATTTGTCTAACATAAAATAATATTTGCACGAGCAAAGCTGTAAATGCAAATAATTATTGAGAATTTAGACGGACTAATTCAACAACCACAGGAAAAAAAAAAAATTAGCATTATCTGAAACGGCCACAAGATGGCGTAATTGCACTCATGCAGACTGAAGTCAGAAGGCAGGGCGTAATTTGAGACTACTAAACCCTTAAAGGATTTAAACGCCCTCTGGTGTTTAGTTAGCGGAATTACACCCTACTTCAGTGTGATTTAGAATCTGAGCGTTTGTCAGCGCTGATTCTCCAACAGACAAAGGTTTGTACCTTTAAGGTGCTATACTGCACAAGAGCGTGAGGCAGGATCTTTCTTCGCTGCAAAACACGCAAATGTGAACAACAGGAATTGTCCGTCTGTTGCACTCCCATACACATTTATCAAAATAGCACTTATGATTTAAATGTTTTAGGTTTAAAATTGGGTAGCTAAGCCAATTTTTCGACCAGGAGTTTTATCGTTTATTTTTGAATATCACTGTGGTTAACCACAAATTCAATAACGATATGTAATTACAAGGCCTTTTTAATTACTGAATCAAGGAACGTCGCTCTGATCAGATTTCCGTCTCGTCCTAAAAACAAGAGATTTCTTCGTCTTTAATAGGCGGGTTACTAATATTAAAATGTTCTCACTGCAGAGAGATCTTGATCTTCTCTTAACAGGACATTTAACATTATACTGCAGTGTACTTTAAGCAAAATTACAGTGACCATACTGTTAGGTATTTCTAGAAACTGTTAATGTGCTGACTGATCAGCTTTTTGCCTCAGTCAGTTAGGAGTGAGTTCGCGTCTTGCGACTTATCTCACAATCTCATAATTTCATAGCGCGCGTGCAGAAATTATTAATAACCATATAAACAGATTGAAACTGAATTGCTCATAAAACGAAGTTTGAAATGCCCGCGTTTCTCCACCAAAATAATGTAGCCGCACTGGGTAGTACGTTAACGTTAGCTCAAATGATATATAGGGAATTTTAATAATTAATCAGGAATATGATTAATATATATATCTCGCGTAACAGTTTACATTAAAATTATTGAAGATGAAAAATAGGTCATTGTATATATCAATAACTCATTACAAGGCACTGTAATTTACTCATTAATATGTCAATATTCAATTCTTCATATCATTAACGTGATATCTTTTACTGGGAATTAATGCAAATCAACAGTGTTTTGTCCAGCAAACGGCCGTAAGATTAACTTATCAACTTCAATAAAGTTATCACTTCTTATAATTCCAGGAAAAATAGTTTCTGGCCATGAAACCATTCTCCCGTCCTTATAAATTAAGGTTACTTAAAAGTAACAAATAAGCTTTGTAGCTAAGATCAAACATTTCATTGACTTCGTAATGTGAGCATTTTAGACAGAAGCAATCATGAATATATTGGCTTTTAATAATTGAACTAATAATACATCAATCAAACTACGATTCACACAGAGTAAATATGTGTATAACAATACAAACAGTAAAAACAAATACAATACAAAACGAATAACAAAATGAGAGAGAGAGAGAGAGAGAGAGAGTGAGTGAGTGAAAGGGTGAGCGAGAGAAGGTGAGAGAGAGATAGGCAGAATCATGCAGAATGATCGAGCAGTATGGCAAAATCACATACAGTAACCTTTTTTGAAAGACAACAAGGAATCAGATCACCTTGAAAAGGGAATAGACAACCTTAAGCAGCGTTTAAATCTCTATAGAAAATAATACTTGCATGTGGGTATCTTTGTGCCTGCTAAGAGCTGGGCGTGTTCTCTCGTGTCTTCCGGGGCAAGCAGACTCGCGCGAAGTTTCAAAGGTTCAACGAACGTGGAGTTACCCAAAGAAATAATTCAGAGTTCGTCTCCCTCGTGTAGGGAGAGGCGAATATAAGAATAAAACTTAGTAAAGAAAAGCAAAGAAAAACGGAGATGAAAGCTCCCTAAGGAGCCATCGCGACAGACGTTCTCTCGACGAAGTGCCGAAACAAAAGAAGTGCAACGAGAAAGTTCTGTGTCAGTCTCTTATGGAGCGACTGGGTTCACGCCTCTGTTTGCGCGAACAACCAATGAACGTCCACGATCTGAAGCGGGAAAAAGTTCCTTTGTCTCTGGGGAGACACCCACTCGAGTGAGTTATGGTGTTGTCAGAATTCAGCAATTATATTCCAACAAGATGGTAATTCCAGAATAATACATTTTACTGTAAATGTATGAGTGGTTCGGTCAAAGCAAGACGGTTAAAAAGATACCAAAAATGACAGGTAAAGGTAGGAGAAACATAAAGTTACATTCATATGCAGAATTACACACATTTAAAGTTTGATTAACACAATAAAATTGTAGATACTCCAATTTGATATGGAAGACATCTAATCACAAAAGGAAATACAGTCAATACATTTTAGAATATATTTACTTTCCTTTTTCCTTACAAGAATTCCTAGCGAGCTGAGCTTTTTCTGTTTCTCCCAGTTTTGGGGTAATAAAGTTTTACGATCTGGTCAGGAATTTAAACCCAGCCATGCTGGCACCAGGCCGGCCATTCAGCTTGCAGAGAGTTTGATTTACCTGCATTAGTGCAGGGGCTAAAAGCTTTGGGTTTTAGCCAAGGAATGTGCATTGTTTTAGATTCACCGAGCCATGATTCATTAATTCAGAACCAATGAATGAATGAACTGCTCATACGCTACACCTCACAGATGGCATTTTTCTCTAAGAAGGAATATAATTGTGTGGATACTACCTTTTCTAGTATCTTTGAAAGAAAAGGGAGATTCGAGATCGGTCTATAATTAACTAGTTCTTTGGGGTCAAGTTGTGGTTTTTTGATGAGAGGCTTAATAACAGCCAGTTTGAATGATTTTGGGACATACCCTAATAACAATGAGGAATTAATAATAGTCAGAAGAGGATCTATGACTTCTGGAAGCACCTCTTTTAGGAGCTTAGATGAAATAGGGTCTAACATACATGTTGTTGGTTTAGATGATTTAACAAGTTTATACAATTCTTCCTCTCCTATAGTAGAGAATGAGTGGAACTGTTCCTCAGGGGATCTATAGTGCACTGTCTGATGTGATACTGTAGCTGATGGCTGCATGGTTACAATTTTATCTCTAATAGTATCGACTTTAGAAGTAAAGTAGTTCATAAAGTCATTACTGCTGTGATGTTGAGAAAATGTCAACACTTGTTGATGCTTTATTTTTCGTTAATTTAGCCACTGTATTGAATAAATACCTGGGGTTATGTTTGTTTTCTTCTAAAAGAGACGAAAAGTAATCAGATTTAGCAGTTTTTAATGCTTTTCTGTAAGATAGGTTACTTTCCCTCCAAGCAATACGAAATACTTCTAGTTTTGTTTTCCTCCAGCTGCGCTCCATTTTCCGGGCTGCTCTCTTTAGGGTGCGAGTGTGCTCATTACACCACGGTGTCAGACTGTTTTCCTTAACCTTCCTTAAGCATAAACGAGCAACTGTATTTAAAATGCTAGAAAAGAGAGAGTCCATAGTTTCTGTTACATCATCAAGTTGTTCTGTGGTTTTGGATATGCTAAGGAATTGGGATAAATCAGGAAGATTACTTACAAAGCAGTCTTTTGTGGTAGAAGTGATGGTTCTACCATACTTGTAACAAGAAGTGGAATTTACAGTTTTAGCTATATGAAGTTTGCACAAAACTAAATAATGATCTGAGATATCATCGCTTGGCTGCATAATTTCAACACCATCAACATTAATTCCATGTGACAGTATTAAATCTAGAGTATGATTTCGACAATGAGTAGGTCCTGAGACGTGTTGTCTAACCCCAATAGAGTTCAGAATGTCTATAAATGCTGATCCCAATGCATCTTTTTCATTATCAACATGGATATTAAAATCACCAACAATTAAAACTTTATCTGCAGCCAGCACTAACTCGGATGTAAAATCAGCAAACTCTTTAATAAAGTCTGTATGGTGCCCTGGTGGCCTGTATACAGTAGCCAGTACAAACATCACAGGGGATTTATCATTAACATTTTTTTCTCTGGATAATGTTATATTAAGCTCCAATACTTCAAACGAGTTATACTTGAAGCCTGCCCTCTGAGAAATCCTGAAAACATTGTATAAATTGAAGCAAACCTCCCCCTTTACCTTTTGGACGTGGCTCATGTTTATAACAGTAATCTTGGGGTGTAGACTCATTTAAAATAATGTAATCATCAGGTTTTAGCCAAGTTTCTGTCATGACTTAATGTGCTTTTTCTAACTTTTTTTATTATCAAGCAGATCTCTCAGTAGACTGCATTATGTGGCAATCACTAATTTTGCTGGTTTGGATGTTAAGTTTGGGCTTCTGGGAAGGGAAAAAAGTGTACCTCTGTGAAGCAATGGAAGGTGTGCTAGACAGAATGTGGCACACAATGTTTTACCTTGATTAACTTTTTTTATAGTTGTTGGAAGCTAAAATAAAATTGTATTTAAAAAGTGTATTAATAAGTAAATGCTCATGTAAATAGTGTTAACAAATTAAACATTACTGTAAGGTGTTACCTGTTTTATTTTATTACAAGGTCTCATTTATGAATAGTTCATGCATAGTAGATACCATGAGTAGGTCTTGGGGATATGGCTAAAAATTTAAACTTTCTCAAATTTGAATGATATATGTCTGACATGTGCTCTAAAATTTAGAATTATTATAAAATTACATATAAATTGTTTACTGCAAAATCAGCACTAGTTTTAGTTTTTTATCTCATCTGCCTTGATGGAGTGACTACTGACTTTTTCCAAATTAATTAAAAAAGTGCATTTAAAATAACATTTACATGAAGATACATTAAACCATTATAAAATATTAAATATTAAAACATGTAAATTACGCTTTGCTTGTGGTTGTTGCAACAGCAAAGCAAGTTATTTGAAGATCAAGGAAACGTGTAGAGCATAGAAACACATAGAACAAGTGTCAAGTCGATTAGTTTGCATTATTTCAGTATTTTCTACATTTATATTGTCAGCAAAGATATTGTGAAGTTATGAATATTTGATGTATCATCCAGCCCTATTAATAAGCAATATATTTTTCAGACACGCTAGATTTAAATCAGCACAGCCAGTGAAGGATCGAACACAGCTTTTTTTTGGAACGAACGAAACAGTTTTTTTTGTTGTTGTTGCTTTTAACAGCCAAAAAATTTTTGTGGTTTTGTGGTCTGTTGAGGATGTATAGACATTCCTCTCACTGATAGTCGAGGAGCGGATCCAGCGAGAGCTTGATGGGGCTTTGCGTATAATCCCACCCACTCTCAAACACTACTAAACTGCAGTGGAAATGCAAACTGAGCCGAGCCGAGTTGTACCACGCAGTGGAAAAATACCAATAGTGTTTTCAAAAGTACAGACATCCATTTCCTGCCATCACAGTCATATCCGTTGAGCGCATGAACACAGTGACTGATCAGTGCTGTTTAAGAATCTGCTAAACAGCACTCAAATGTTAGCGGGAAATGTAAATTTTTTACATTTCAGTACTGAACGGATTTTGCAGTCAAGGGTAAGGTTAGGGTTTGTGTCTAACCCTTTTTTTAAACACTCTCAGCACGTAACAGCCATTAGATCTATGTGGAGATTTTTTTTATATGCAGTGTAATTAATGTTCTTGTTATGGACTGATCTAGGGCTGAAACGATTCCTCGAGTAACTCGAATACAAAAAATCACTGAGGCAAATTATTTGCCTCGGGGCTTCGTTTAGTCCATTTACTGTAACTACACAGGGAACACTGTGTTTCCCCATGGATCATTATTTCTGACGCACACAACCCAATAAACGCTGGACATAGCCTGCATCCCAATGTGCCCACTATGCAATGTGCATTTTCAATACTATTTAGGCCAGATAGAGTGCACATTGGGACTCAGGGATATTTAAGACACTAAATCAATATGGTGGCTAGTTATGATGTCCCTATGTTAGCTATGTTTTATAAAAACATATCTAACATTCATGTTGATTGTCTTGATTATTCTCTCTCTGTGACACACACATACACAGTCCCCATACAGTTATGCATAAAAATACCACAGAAAGTTAGTCAATATCACACAAAGAGTGCCAGTTTTCACCTCAAAAAATCAGCATGATTACAAATGTGACACTGATTTTATGCAACAGTTCAATGAACAAGAAGTTGTTATTATTAAGATACGTACATATTAGACACCATATCGCCTGTAGTGCTCTATTTCGGCAACAAAAAAATTATTCCAAACACAGCCACAGCACTGTTTTGCATCTCTGAGCAACATGAGGACGTTTCGTTCCTGAATGAATCAACTGTTTAAATGATTCGGTTCAATCGCAATGACTCCCTTGTTAACAGTGAATTGCTGCCACCTACTAGCAGTTTTAATTTCACATTTAAAATATCTTTTAATTTTTTAAATAATAATAAATATCAGTATTCAATGTTTCATATTTAAAATAACAAAACAGTATTTATTCATTTGTAACTGCAGGTTAAATGCATCCATGTCTCTCTGAGCAGAATTAAATAGTGTGTAAATAGGCCTACATCTAAACGCCTCTTCAGATGTAGCTTCTGTGTTTCCTCTGCATTGCAAAGATTAATTTTGTTGATACTGATATAATTTGTGTGGTAACAGCCCAAATTTCTTATTTTAATTGACTGATTAAATGTAAGAATTTGACTCAAAAGATGATGCACAGTTTTATATATATAAAAAATGCCCATAAAATGTAAAAATAAATTTAAACTTATTGGAGCAGATTAATTTCTATCACTGCTGTGAACTGACCAGTACACAGAATATGAAGGATATCAAAAACAAGTTTTACACACACCAGTATGTAGAGAGACATTTAAGAGGGCTTATTCTCCAAATGACTCTAATTTCATGTTGCAGAAAAATTAATTTCAGAAATTGTGTATGGAACTTGTTCTTGTTCCAAGTTACCTTCCTTTGCACTGATTTTTGCCTCTTACAAAAGCCACAAAGCCTTCCAAGAAGACAGTAAAGGCTTATGTCATGTTTGAGCTTTAGTTAGGCTGAAACTTGAAAGTTAAGTTGCACAACATAAATGCAATGTTTAGGTGTTATTATTTTTATTACTATTATTTTGATTTATGCCTTAGTTTTAGTTTGTACCTTTTTACCTTTTTAAAATAATGTGAAATAGATTTTTATATTTCTTGATTTATGCCTTAATTTTTGGTTGTAATGTTTACCTTTTTTTTAATGTAATGTAAAATTGATCTTTGTATTTTTATTTGTTTATTTATTTTATATTTTTATTTTATTTTTTATTGATATATTTGTATTTGCATTTTGGACATAATTTGACAATTATATGCATTAAATGGGTATAGATTTAACGGTAATTAATGTATGCAATTTCAGCAGTAAAAATATTTGTTTTTTAAAACAAAACAAATTATTTGTTTCTTTTAAGAGACCTATCTTATTTTCTCTTGTATATCTAGTATTGCTCTTTAATAAAGAAAAATTACTTCTTATCAAATTACTTGATTAATCTGGAAAAATCGGCAGAATACTCGATTACTAAAATAATCGATAGCTACAGCCCTAGACTGATCACTGTTTGCTGTGGGACTGGCAGGGTTTTGATAGCGGCCACTAGGCCATATGCTGGGATATGTGTCTCGCCCCACAGTGAGCGTGGGAGGGCTGCCTATAGTGAGCGCAGAAGAGTTTGGGCAACATCAACACATAGCCCAGCATAATGCTCCAGCACTCACTGCGGAGTGATGGTACATTTGATTCTAGTTCATTTCCTCCAGCTTTTACTTGCTCCATTTAAAGGAATGATTTCCTCCAACATTTTTTTGTGATCTCCTTGCTCTTACTAGGGTTTTTTTTTGTTTTTTTTAACTGTCAATCACACTCACAGGCATCTCTCAACCTGACTAATAGACTAATGCTACATTTCACGTACCTACCCATGTGCAGAACTCTGCCTTAAAGATGAACAATAAACCAGTGGTGTACTATTATAAATGATAAACAAACAAATAAATTTGTTACTGTTTTATACAGAGGCAGAATGCAAAAGAACAGGAAAACTGTCACTGTTCAAATTTGTTCATACGAACATGTTTCTTATTCACTTTTCCAAAATTTAGAATTGGAATGCAAAAATGTCAGCATGTCCACATGCTCTCGGTTGAGGCTGGCTCTTTTGTCTTTTTTTTTTTTTAGCAATCTAAGTAACCTGCAGCAGAGAACAGACGGATGGTGTTGAGGTGCCTTGGATACAAAAGTATGTATTTAGCTAATTTGGCCAAGGTGGGGTATTTATCTTTATTATCTCTCCACAAATCCAAATGATTTTCTTCCTTGGTGGCCTCTCAACAAAATAAGCCAGGACTGCATTTCTTATTTGAGTAATGAGGTCCTCCTCAGCTTTCTCCTCTCTGATCTCTTCCTCAATGCTGCCTCTAGGAGTGAGTCAAGCAAAGATGTTGAAGGTTAAGCTTCTGTTCTTATGGCTGAGGTGGTTGTTTGCTGGTGGTGCTGCTCCATCTCCTTTCTTGCTGCAAGTGCTTCAGTTTGCACTTTAACCTGCACAGTTATTATTTGCTCAGGTGACAGAAATTTCAGTCTTCTGAACCTTGGGTCCAGAGCAGAGGAGAGAATCACGGCATTATCTACCAGTTCCAAGAGTTGCTTCTATTTGTTTTGAAGGTGCTCAACTGCTGTTGCTTGGAAGGACTTCACTGGAGCTGAATCAAAGACAGGACTTTGAGTGGACTTCAACAGCCCTTTCACAGTTGCACATTCTAAAGGCTGAAGAACAGTGGATGTGCATGTCAGTAACCAACATACTCAGAAAGACATCTGCTATAGTGGCTGCTTATTGAGGAGTGCATGGGGCATTTCTTCTTTGAAAAAATTCACTCATGCTGATTTGTTTCTTTCTTGGAAAAAAAAAAAAATTATATATATACAGGTCCTTCTCAAAAAATTAGCATATTGTGAAAAGGTTCATTATTTTCCATAATGTAATGATAAAAATTTAACTTTCATATATTTTAGATTTATTGCACACCAACTGAAATATTTCAGGTCTTTTATTGTTTTAATACTGATGATTTTGGCATACAGCTCATGAAAACCCAAAATTCCTATCTCAAAAAATTAGCATATTTCATCTGACCAATAAAAGAAAAGTGTTTTTAATACAAAAAAAGTCAACCTTCAAATAATTATGTCTAGTTATGCACTCAATACTTGGTCGGGAATCCTTTTGCAGAAATGACTGCTTCAATGCGGCATGGCATGGAGGCAATCAGCCTGTGGCACTGCTGAGGTGTTATGGAGGCCCAGGATGCTTCGATAGCGGCCTTAAGCTCATCCAGAGTGTTGGGTCTTTTGCGTCTCTCAACTTTCTCTTCACAATATCCCACAGATTCTCTATGGGGTTCAGGTCAGGAGAGTTGGCAGACCAATTGAGCACAGTAATACCATGGTCAGTAAACCATTTTACCAGTGGTTTTGGCAATGTGAGCAGGTGCCAGGTCGTGCTGAAAAACGAAATATTCATCTCCATAAAGCTTTTCAGCCATAAATCTCCTGATAGCTAGCTGCATTGACCCTGCCCTTGATAAAACACAGTGGACCAACACCAGCAGCTGACATGGCACCCCAGACCATCACTGACTGTGGGTACTTGACACTGAACTTCAGGCATTTTGGGCAACAGTCCAGTGCTGCTTCTCTGTAGCCCAGGTCAGGCGCTTCTGCCACTGTTTCTGGTTCAAAAGCACACGCCTGTGCACGGTGGCTCTGGATGTTTCTACTCCAGACTCAGTCCACTGCTTCCGCAGGTCCCCCAAGGTCTGGAATCGGTCCTTCTCCACAATCTTCCTCAGGGTCCGGTCACCTCTTCTCGTTGTGCAGCATTTTTTGCCACACTTTTTCCTTCCCACAGACTTCCCACTGAGGTGCCTTGATACAGCACTCTGGGAACAGCCTATTCATTCAGAAATTTCTTTCTGTGTCTTACCCTCTCGCTTGAGGGTGTCAATGATGGCCTTCTGGACAGCAGTCAGGTCGGCAGTCTTACCCATGATTGCGGTTTTGAGTAATGAACCAGGCTGGGAGTTTTTAAAAGCCTCAGGAATCTTTTGCAGGTGTTTAGAGTTAATTAGTTGATTCAGATGATTAGGTTAATAGCTCGTTTAGAGAACCTTTTCATGATATGCTAATTTTTTTGAGATAGGAATTTTGGGTTTTCATGAGCTGTATGCCAAAATCATCAGTATTAAAACAATAAAAGACCTGAAATTTTTCAGTTTGGTGTGCAATGAATCTAAAATATATGAAAGTTTAATTTTTTATCATTACATTATGGAAAATAATGAACTTTTTTTCACAATATGCTAATTTTTTTGAGAAGGACCTGTGTATATATATATATATATATATATATATATATATAGTTATTTATATATATATATATATATATATATATATATATATATATATATATATATATATATATGTGTGTGTGTGTGTGTGTATGTGTGTGTGTGTGTGTGTGTATGTATATATATATATATATATATATATATATATATATATATATATATATATATATATATATATATATATATATACAGTCGTGGCCAAAGGTTTTGAGAATTACATAAATATTGGAAATTGCAAAAGTTGCTGCTTAAGTTTTTATAATAGCAATTTGCATATACTCCAGAATGTTATGAAGAGTGATCAGATGAATTGCATAGTCCTTCTTTGCCATGAAAATTAACTTAATCCCAAAAAAACCTTCCACTGCATTTCATTGCTGTCATTAAAGGACCTGCTGAGATCATTTCAGTAATCATCTTGTTAACTCAGGTGACAATGTTGATGAGCACAAGGCTGGAGATCATTATGTCAGGCTGATTGGGTTAGAATGGCAGACTTGACATGATAAAAGGGAGGGTGATGCTTGAAATCATTGTTTTTCCATTGTTAACCATGGTGACCTGCAAAGAAACGCGTGCAGCCATCATTGCGTTGCATAAAAATGGCTTCACAGGCAAGGATATTGTGGCTACTAAGATTGCACCTAAATCAACAATTTATAGGTTCATCAAGAACTTCAAGGAAAGAGGTTCAATTCTTGTAAAGAAGGCTTCAGGGCGTCCAAGAAAATCCAGCAAGCGCCAGGATCATCTCCTAAAGAGGATTCAGCTGCGGGATCGGAGTGCCACCAGTGCAGAGCTTGCTCAGGAATGGCAGCAGGCAGGTGTGAGCGCATCTGCACGCACAGTGAGGCGAAGACTTTTGGAAGATGGCCTGGTGTCAAGAAGGGCAGCAAAGAAGCCAGTTCTCTGCAAAAAAAAACATCAGGGACAGATTGATCTTCTGCAGAAAGTATAGTGAATGGACTGCTGAGGACTGGGGCAAAGTCATATTCTAAGATGAAGACCCTTTCCGATTGTTTGGGGCATCTGGAAAAAGGCTTGTCCGGAGAAGAAAAGGTGAGCGCTACCATCAGTCCTGTGTCATGCCAACAGTAAAGCATCCTGACACCATTCATGTGTGGGGTTGCTTCTCATCCAAGGGAGTGGGCTTACTCACAATTCTGCCTAAAAACACAGCCATGAATAAAGAATGGTACCAAAACACCCTCCAACAGCAACTTCTTCCAACAAACCAACAACAGTTTGGTGAAGAACAATGCATTTTCCAGCACGATGGAGCACCGTGCCATAAGGCAAAAGTGCTAACTAAGTGGCTCGGGGACCAGAATGTTGAAATTTTGGGCCCATGGCCTGGAAACTCCCCAGATCTTAATTCCATTGAGAACTTGTGGTCAATCCGCAAGAGGCGGGTGGACAAACAAAAACCCACTAATTCTGACAAACTCCAAGAAGTTATTATGAAAGAATGGGTTGTTATCAGTCAGGATTTGGCCCAGAAGTTGATTGAGAGCATGCCCAGTCGAATTGCAGAGGTCCTGAAAAAGAAGGGCCAACACTGCAAATACTGACTCTTTGCATAAATGCCATGTAATTGAACAACTGAAACAAAGATCTAAAAGCAGTTTAGCAGCAAACTTTTTGAAAACTAATATTTATGTAATTCTCAAATCTTTTGGCCACGACTGTATATATATATATATATATATGTAGTTGTTTATTTTTATATTTTTTTGTAAATATATATAAAAAAAACAAAGTAAAAGTCAGTTTTTTTTCTTGCAAAAGCCGTGAATGACATCTGCATCCACAATATATATATAATAATAATAATAATAATAAACAGCTTTTGAGTAGGCTATGCAAGGTGAACCAGTTTGTGTAAATCAACGTGTATTGTTATAATGATAATTGCAGATAGCAAGTTAACAACCATGCTTAAAAAAATCTATATAAAATATAATACAACATTGTTTTGACAATTTTCGTCAAAAAAACACAGAAGATATGCAGCAAGCTAACAGGCTTGATTAAAAAGAAAGGAAAAGATATGCATTGGTGCCCAAATACATAAGCATTCCATGAAAACCACAATAGTTACTAAAAATATGTATATTTTACTGCTGCTATTATTTGCTGCTTTTAGATTTAGTGTTTGACTGTTTGCACCGTTTTTATTTCAGTTATTCTATGTTAGTGTCATTTAATCCATCACTATGTTTTGAGTGAGGTGATTACGCAACCTGATGATCGTGAGTCACGGCAGAACAGATTTAGTGCGACTGTCCCGAAGTTAGCAAACAAACAGTTGACACAATAGCACATAAACTATACAATTTTCACATTATGAGGATATACAGATTTTGCTTACTGTGCTGCTTCTCCTTTATCCGTGACACCAGTGTTTTCTTCTCATGTGCTTGTGCATCACTGTGGTACTTCCATGCCACACAAGTTCAGCTTTGCATAACTTGCACAAGACATTTAAGCGCAAGGGAGTTTATCAATGAAATAGTTTCAGATATACACCGTAATTCACATTCACATGCTCTCTCTTCCACTATATATTTTTAATAACTGCATAGCAATGGCACAGTTACTTGATCTAAAATGATGCTTTGTAATTTGTAATGGAGGCTCGGCTGTTAGTAAGATGCTAAAGTAGTTGTTTCTCGTTGTGGCCACAGTACCACTATTGGTCTGCTTTTTTCAGTTATGTCACTTATCCTTGTATGTTTTGTTCTGTTATTCAATTTACCTTCCTACACTTAAGTGTGAGAATGTCTCCATCATACTTTCTTTGTGTCCGTGTCTGCTGCAGTGAGAGAACTTCTCAAAACATGGAGCGACATTGAGTGGAGTTCTCTTACTGCAGTGACCACATGCTGTCAGTCGATGATGGGTGGGAAAAAGTAGAAGGTTAGAAGTCATAATACACCACTTACAACAAAGAATCATGAGTTTCACACAACAGCATGGGACACGGTTAAAGGGGAAGCTAACATGACAGTAGATAAAAGTAACAAAAAAAGTGGGTATACGCAAATATTGATCTTTAGAAGTTGTAATACACAAAAAGCCCTGGGCAAAAAGTAAGCATATTGTGTATACATGTTAAACTATACCACTGCGATAAACCAAAGTAAAAGCTCTGTGCTACATAACACCAGATTAATTGAGATATATTGATAGTGCCTAGAGATTCAGAATTAATTCAATACTTATGTAATCTGCTCTCCAGGGCATATCTGTCGGTACAGGGTCCACTCTTCTTCCATAATAAGTTCTTCATAGTAACAGTGCAGGGTTCCTCAAATCTGGCTCATGATGACCCTGCAGAGTTTAGCTCAAACCCTGATCAAACTGACTTAAACTATAATTTTCTGATAACTCTGAAGACCTTGATTAGTTTTCTCAGGGTGTCTTTGATTAGGGTTGGGGCTAACTCAGCAGGGCAGTGGCCGTCTTGAGGAAACGAATAGCAGTGGTTGATTTCCTGATATACTTTAGTTCATATCTGAACTGCTTAGCCAAGCTAGTTCACTGCCACAGTCTTTTTAGCATATTACTATGCTACATCATCCTGCCAAAAGGCTGTAAAAACCCTAACCAGTCTATCCAGTGTTCCTGTGACTTTAATTTGCTTATTAGCCTCTCCACATGTCTGAATCTGTAATTGCACTAACTAGCAACAATGTAGTAGGAATATGCCGCTATCAGATTTTCATGTTGCGATTAATTGCTAATGCTTTTATCACGGTATATGGTATTATGACAATATTTAAATTTAGCTGCAAAAAAAGTGTTGTCATAATACAGTATTCATTTATTATGTATATATAAACACACACACATACAATATAAATTTCAAAAATATTTACATGTATTTACATGTATATATTTATATTCATATAATTTATATTATATATAAATATATTTAAAATATAAACAACATATTTTTCTTAAATGTATAATTGCGTGAGTGTATTTATATATACATAATAAATAATCACAGTACACACACATATATTATGTAAACAAAAACTTTTATTTTGGATGTGATTAATCGTTTGACAGCACTAAAAATAACTGAACATTTAATAGAATAAAGCAATCCACAAAAATGCATAAAGTTAAAAACATTTACACAGATTAAAGTGCAAAAGAATTATAAAGACCAATAGGTATCCAGTGTTACCCACAGCCTTACACTCTATTTGTGGCGGCCCTCCCCGCACCCATATGCAAATTCATTTTCTGCCAGCAGGAGGCGCTTGTAGATCGGGAGAGATAAAGGTTTCTCCGGTAATGACTGTACACAAAGCAGCTCTGAGCTCACAAATGCTGCTTTATTAGGCATTACAGGCAAGATGAAATAAAAATGACATCGAAAATTTTCAGAAGACAGTCAGTTTCCTTCTGAAATACAGTGATATAAAAACACCCGTGCCGGTTTTTGATTTTTAACCGTGCAGTGCTCATGTTTATTCAACGAAGTCAAAGCCTTTTAGAAAATCTATTTGTGACGGTCAGTTTTGATATTATGGTGGCCAGCCACAAATAAATCAATGTATGGAAAACCCTGGGTTTCAATTTACAATAAGATTTCATTAGTTAACCTTAGTTAATGCATTAACATTCACATTGAGCAATAGCTACATTTGCTACAGAAGTTATTAATAATAAAAAAAAATCTTAGTTTATGTTAGCTCATTAAACAACACAGTTGTTATGATTTTAATCTAATAATAGAATAATTAGTAATGGAATTACCTAAGATTAATGAATGTTTAGAAGAATTTTTCATTGGCAGTTTATAACTATATGAAGCCCTAATGTAAAGTGTGACCGAACACACTCAAGAATCAAAACACTTTCAAACAATATCTATGGCATCTTGTAGTCCATATTAAAATGTAAAAAAAAAAAAAAGTTCGAAAATAAATAGCCCATTAAGTCTAAATATTAACAAAGTATTTGGCTATTTAAATCATTTAAATACATTTTAGAAAGTAGCACAGCTGCTTTGTTAACAAGGTTTCCGGGGTAACGGCTGCAATTTTGCTGTTCAGCACAATCTGCTGTCAGAGAGTGAATGTGTGCTTTCATCCAGAGCGTCTCTCACATGTTCCGCCATGCGCTTCTCTTCCGTGCTTGCTTACGTCAGAGTGCACATGCGTCTTTGACGCAGCATACAGGGGTGTTGTGCATTGTGACCAGTTGATGGAAAAATTTCCACGAGTGCCCACGATAACAATATCATGCATATTCATTATTGTGATCGCATTACCGAATACCGGCACGTCTACAATGTAGAGTTTTTGTATTTGGTTGTCAAGAAACGTAGCTTAGTTAAGTTTAATAGTACTTTTTGTACTTTGGGAGTATTTTGTTATTTTTGGAGACAATGGGTAGATATCAGTAGGCTATCTATTAACCTTTTTGTTGCTCAGTACAGATTACATGGTTCCTTGGTTTAGTCAGCAACTCCACTGCTGCTTGCTGTAGCAAGTAACTTGAGCTGTAGTTGGTATGTGTCAGGCCTGTGGGATGGCCAAATCCAGCATTGGACTCTGAACTGAAGGATTGAATGTCCCTCTCTGCATATGAACTTGCATACGTGTAAGACTGCAGTTGGACAAGACACAAGCTTGCGCAAAGTGTTTATCAAAGGACACCAACCCAACTGTATTTATAGTGTGCAATTTCAGGGGGGTTGAGAAAGGTCTGCACGGCCAGCTGTAAGCATAAACCTAACCACTTTTTTTCCTTTAAAATCCTCTTTTTTCCATTTAGATTTCAGCACAGATAAGCATTCAAGAATGAGAACAGTTACCATCACACAGCTATTTACCTGATTTGTCATACTTAACTTAACCGTTATAATTCCAGACATGTGTTGCCAAACATGTGGAAAAAATGTTTAACCCAAATCTCTCTTACCTTCAGTCTAACCTTCTATCTCTAGCTGTCAATCTAAGTAGGCTTTTTATATCTAGTTAGTCTCTCTATTTTTCTGAGTTTAAGTGCTCTGGGGTTTGACCTTGGTTTTGTTTTTTATGTCTGCTCCCCTCAGTCAGAGATTTGATTTAAAAAAAAAAAGTCTATGTTTTTTTTGTTAATGTGTAAATACTAAACTTACCATAAATAAAACAACTTTAAAACTAGAGATGCACTGGTTTTACAAAATGTAATTTGCGTGGAAATATGAGGAAGTCTGTAAACCGGACGTTAAAGGGTTAGTTCACCCAAAAATGAAAATTAGGCTGTTTTACTCAACCCAGAGGCATCCTAGGTGTATATGACATTCTTCGTTCAGACGAATCCAGTTGGAGTTACATTAAAAACTGTCTTTGATCTTTCAAGCTGTTTAATGCCACTCAGCGGGTGTTGCATGCATCAGTCATTATGATTTGGCCCATTGCCATCTTGTTGTTGTTGTTTTTTCCTCTCTCTCTCCAGTTAAGCTATTATTATTAATATTTTATATTTATGCCTTCTCAATGTACCATAGGGATAATTTCAGATTTTTTAATTCGATAATGAATCATAAATCGGTTAGTCTTGACTGTCAGCGTTGCACTATACGAATCAGCTCAAGCCCGTTCCCCACTTCCGTCAAACGATTCTGAATAGAACCGATGCGCGGGACTCAATGAAAGAGAGAAAGTAGCCAAAAGAAGCAGTGAAATGTAGCAACAACACTGACCTGTTCAGGGCTTCAAGTGCAGGTCGGTTTCATCTGTAAATACGCTAGATAGTTTTGTCTTTATTAACGTAGTTGAGTATTAAACTGCTAGTAGGCTATCTGTTAGACTATCAGTAGCACCCCATTATTATCATCATTCAGAATTCAGAACATTAAAAAAATTAGCAGAGACAGATATTCATACAGATTTATTTTACAGGGAGGGAGGGAGCTAGAGCAGACAGCAACACAAAAATAATATGAGTCACAGCCTAATAATTCAATTATGTGTTCAGTATTAGAATTTTTCAACAAATATATTTTACTAATTTCGACATTTAGGCACTTTAGAAAATGTTTTAATACACTACCAGTCAAAAGGTTTTGATGAGTAAGATTTTTAATGTTTTTAAAGAAGTCTCTTCTGCTCACCAAGTTTGCATTTATTTGATCAAATATACAGCAAAACAGTAATATGGTAAATATATATATATATATATTAGATATTATATATATATATATATATATATATATATATAATATATATAATATATATTCTTTTTTTTTTTTTTTTTTTTTTTTTAAATAACTGATCTCTATTTAATGAATAGAAAGTTCAGAAGAACAGCATTTAACTGAAATAGTAGCAATCAAGCAAATTTTATTTATATAGCACTTTTCTAAACAAGTTAATGCAATTCAAAGTTCTTTACAGACATGAAGGAACCAAAATGATACAGCAATTAATAAAAATTAAACTAAACAGAATTAAAACAAAAATAAAATAGACCCATTAAAATACACAAATAAGAATAAAGTTTATAAAGATTAAAATATAAAATAAAACATTAAAAATGAGGCAAAACAAAATGCATGAAATATAGCTTTTTGTAATGTGGTTTTTTTATTATTTGGTTTTATGAGTGTTTACAGAAAGGCGTTTTTAATTTAGATTTAAAACTATTAATGTTTTCAGCACATCTTATCCTCTCTGGAAGGCTTTTCCAGAGGTGAGGAGCCTAACGGCTAAAAGCAGCATCACAATTTTTTTTAGTTCCGCTATGAGATACTAGGGCTGGACGATATAATTAAGATATGGTCGTAATTTCTGTCGATAATGTATAATGAAGACTTTTCTGTGAATACTAGTTTATGATGTATTGAATTGAAAAGTCTGATGTCTGTGATTGTGAATTATAAAAACCATATAATGTTTTAGAAAAAATAAAGAAAAGAAAAAACAGCACAAATAAATTAATGTTCACCTTTTATTTGTATTTAGCTTTCATGCAAACAAGAAATGTGAAATCACTGTCAAATAATCATCTCAGACTCACCTAATTAATATTAGTATCTTTAACTTCAAACTATAGCCTAACATACTGTACACTACCAGTCAAAAGTTTTTGAACAGTAAGATTTTTAATGTTTTTTTTAAGAATTCTTTTCTGCTCACCAACCTGCATTTATTTGATCCAAAATACAGCAAAAACAGTAACATTTTAAAATAACTGTTTTCTATTTGAAAATATTTTTAAATGCAATTTATTCCTGTGATTTCAAAGCTATATTTTTAGCATCATTACTCCAGTCACATGATCCTTCAGAAATCATTCTAATATTCTGTTTTGCGGCTCAAAAATCATTTATTAATATGTTGAAAACAGCCGAGCAGATTTTTTTTTCAGGTTTCTTTGATGAATAGATAGTTCAGAAAAACAGTATTTATCTGAAATAGAAATCTTTTGTAACATTATAAATGACTTATCATCACTTTTGATCAATTTAAAGCATAATTGCTAAATAAAAGTATTAATTTTTATTAAAAAAAAAATTCAAAAAAAAAGAAAGAAAAATAAATGAAAGAAAGAAATCAAATATCATGTGACACTGAAGACTGGAGTAATGATGCTAAAAATACAGCTTTTTGTTTACAGGAATAAATTACATTTTAAAATATATTCAAATAGAAAGCAGTTATTTTAAATAGTAAAATATTTCAAAATGTTACTGATTTTGCTGTATTTTGGATCAAATTAATACAGGCTTGGTGAGCAGAAGAGAATTCTTTAAAAAAATCAATAAATAACATTAAAAATCTTACTGTTCAAATACTTTTGACTGGTAGTGTAGGCTGATTATTCTTATAGACTGAAACAAATGTGCTTTAGCCAGTATAAAGAGTATGAAAAGTGCTCTGAGATGCTGCAGAAAAAAAAGCAAGAAAGAAAGAAAGAAAGAAAGAAAGAGCAACAACAAAAGCATGTTGCTGGAAACGGGCTTATTATTGAAAATCCAAACTGACTGTCTGCCAGCAGAAGGCGCTCATGAACGCTTCTTTATCAGATAAAATGAAAATGGTGTCGATATTTTTCTGAAGACAGTCTAATTCATTCAGAGATACATTCATATAAAACACCCACGCCGTGTTATGATTTTGAAACGTGCAGTGCTCATGTTTATTCAACGAAGTCAAACATCACACATAAGTCAATATATGGGAAACAGCTGTAATGTATCGGAAATGTGTTTAAAAATCATATCACCGTTACTGAAAACAATTATATCGCTATACATACTGATAATTAATGATTGTTTAGCCCTATGAGGTACAGTTAGAAGAAAATAATCAGAGGATCTAAGAGTCCTTCTATGTTCATATACTGTTAGCATTTTTGAAAGATAGTCTGGAGCAAGTCTTTTGTAACATAAATGTCTTTATCATCACTTTTGATCAATCTAAAGCATCTTTGCTAAATAAAAGTAATAATTTCTATATATATTGACTCAAAGCTTTTGGTATAGTGCATAATGTTACAAAAGCTTTTTATTTCAGATAAATGCTGATCTTTGGATCTTTCTATTCATCAAAGAATCCTGATCAACTGTTTTAAATAATAATAATAATAATAATAATAATAATGTTTTTTGAACAGCAAATTAACAGAATGATTTCTGAAGGACCATGTGACACGGAAGACTGGAGTAATGATGCTGAAAATTCAGCTTTTTTATCATAGGAATAAATTACATTTTAAAGGTGTCATATGACGTTGCTAAAAAGAACATTATTTGTGTATTTGGATTAATGCAATGTGTTTATTCGGTTTAAGGTTCAAAAAACACATTATTTTCCACATACTATAAATTATTGTTGCTCCTCTATGCCCCACCTTTCTGAAACGCGTTGATTTTTTACAAAACTCATCGTTCTGAAAAGTGAGGTGTGCTCTGATTGGCCAGCTATCCAGTGCGTTGTGATTGGCCGAATACCTCAAGCGAGTGACACAAATGTCCAAGCACGATGAGACAAAACCAATAAAACCCATTACAAATGAGGCATTTGTTGCATCCAGTGGGGACATAAGTACGGATTATAATGACTAGCGTATCACACTGTGTAAACTAGGGCTGTGCGATTTGGGGAAAATATTTAATAGCAATTTTTTTTGACAGATATTGTGATTGCGGTTTGATTTGTGATTTTAATTTAACAAAATCAAGCTTCACCTTACTTTGTCAATAGTATGCAGCACAGTATGGGTATTGTTACCCTGCTGAAAAAAAAAACAAAAAAACAATCGAAATCATTACAGAAATTCTTATGGTTTCCATTAAAACAATTACAAAATTCATTTTTGTTGTGTGTTTGGGCATTATTCCAATAGGAATTACTATTGTTCTATTGTTTCACATCTGCCAGATTACATTCCACCAATTGAATCCATCAAAAACCAGTAGACACCATTATAGTTTACATTAAGCCAATAGTATGCATTCTTCAGTTCGATCGCTGCAAACCAATCTCGGGGACGGATGCACCCGAAGATGCGTTTCTGCGTCAACATCTTGAACGGAAGCGGATGAAGGGCCCGGTGCAAAACTCGCAGATCCAAGATTGGCCATAACCCAGCGCCTTTCTTGTGTACAATGAAGTAGGGGCTGTAAAACCCCAACCTCATATCGGCTGGAGGGACCGGTATGGAACGAATTTTGTGCCAATATTCATCAAACAAATCCAGCATATTGTAAATAAACAAAATCTGCTTTGCAAGTAAAAACTCGACTTTCAAACAAACGCAAAATGATTTGCAAATGCAAAACTCTATTTGAGAGAAAATGTAGAGGGTATGGACAAATATATGTAGTGTGCGTTACAACTGTGAGACTCATTTGTGAGGAAACTTGGCTTGATTTTCTCACAAATGCATGCAGGCAGATATTCCCACATGCGTAAATGTATGTTTTTTCACAAATGCATTGAGCAACTGTCCTTTTTCCAAAAACAGCAGATGGCGCTGTCCGTCAATTTATGCTAGTCCCCTGAGGACCTGAAACACCTGTTTACCTTTTCAGGGAATACAGCAGACCAACATGAGTGGGGAATTACTATATAATTAACCATTTAGATGTTTTCACAAAGCGACCCTACTAGTGTCAGTAAAAATTCACAATAAGGGCTGTAAGGTTGGTAACATGATTGATTAGTTCAAAAATCAGTAGTGACATGGCTAAACATTTAACTAGGTGGTCTTTCCCTATAAAAACTGATCCATTCTCCATACCTCTTATCCTCTGTAGGATCACGGGATATAGAATCTATACATGTTGATAAAATTGTTCAATGTATAACCAAAAATATTGTGTACCAAAAATGAAAGTGTAGACAATTTAATTTAGTATCAGATATAGCAATATCATTTTTAAAGCAAATCACATTATTTAGTACAATATCTAAAACTTTTTAAATGTTTTAACACTGTGCAATCATTTGTGTCTAAAATAATTATGTATTTTTTAGATAAGCAACATGATGAATATTTATCTTCTGGTTTCACTCTTGTCCTGTGAATTTGGGAGAAAGATCAAGTTCACGCTGATATAATACTAAATTCAGCATTTTAATAAATAGTGGTTTACCAGTATTTCAGAAGGATAATGTAATGATTAGAAACTAATCTTTTGGGGTCGAAGACTGTGCCGGTGCGTTGTTGTCCTGTTTTTGTTGATGACCACAAAAAATAATTTAAATAACAGATACGAGAATGGCATCGTTTGTTTAACTGCAAAGGGTCTGCGTTTATTTGTGTATAGTCAACAAAACAATGTACTTTTGTAAAATAAAGGAAAAAAACAGGGCGCGCTCCTCTGCCGTCTCAGTCTCTGGGAACTTTCTTGAATAAAACAACCTGAATCTCAGTGAATATGTGCCTCACATACATGGTACATCTATGTGTAGAAAGCCTAAAATGTCTAATTTTAAAACCAATTCAAATTGAAAACAAATATTCTCTGATTATATAATCCGTATAAAAGTGAGGAGAGGTAAAGTTTCTCATGTTTCACCTCATTATCGCTAGCGATCTGTTCACATGTTAATGATCTGAGGTCAGCCAGGTAAAGCATGTACAGTAGATGCCCCGAAAAATGCCATTAAAACGTCAAGCTTCATCATAGAATTTAGCCTACTTTCTTTTTTTTCCTGCCCATTGGATGTTGGCACGCTACACGGGTGAAGACACACTCTGGACAGCGAGGATATCTTCTCATATTGGTCTGAAATGGTAAACAGATGTTTCGGATCTCAGGAGACTAGCGTAAATTGACCAACAGCGCCATCTGCTGTTTTTGGAAAATAAACTTGCTCAATTGCATTTGTGAGAAAATCCAACTTGACTCATGTGAGAAAATCTGCCTGCATGCATTTGTGAGAAAATCAAACCAAGATTCCTCATAAAAATGCAAATGAGTCTCACAGTTGTAACACACTATAAATATATTTGTCCATTCCTCTGCATTTTTCTCTCATATAGAATTTTGTATTTGCAAATCACTTTGCGTTTGTTTGAAAGTCGAGTGTTTTTCTTTGCAAAGCAGCCAATTGTGTTTATTTGCAATATGCTGGATTTTGTTTGATGAATATTGGCACAAAAAATTCGCTCCATATAGACCGGCTCTATTGGTCCTTCGGCAGTAGGACTGCAATCTCTACCCACAGAACAGGGGCATCGGCCACTTTCACTGTAGTGAAGCGGATACCGCTGAACTTGGGGGGACGCCAGGCGAACTGAATCGCATAGACAAGGCTGATGGTTTGCAGAAGCCAGCGAGACGGGCTGGGTAGCGCTGACCAGGTGCTTAGAAACCATACAAGTGGGACCAGTGGACCACAGCCGTACCCGCAGTGGGGCAGCGAGGTGGAACACAGGGACCCAACTCGGGCGGCATGTGAGCAGGCCGGAGTGTGAGGTGAGTGTGGGGTGCAAGGCTCACCTGGTTCCACAGGTTGGCAGAGGGTGCGTGAGTAGGGCCTTTGTTGATGCTCTCAAACCGCCCACTACTGCCATCTGGGGAAAGAGGAGGATGAGTGAGGTCCGGTGCTTGGCCGTCTGCAACTCTCTGTGCCCTCCTGGTAAACTGCTCTTTTGTCGAGAATTTTGGCACCATCGGCCGTGAGGCCAACGGCGGGAAAAAACCCAAACAAAAAGATTCTCCACCTGGCCCTCCTCCGGGGGAGGGAGTAGTGCTGTCGTGGAGTGTTGTGAGAGGGGGAGGAGACCGCGGTGTTTTTTGTGGGTGTAAGGTGTGGTGTCTGTGTATAATTTTGGGTTTGCCACCATCCCGGAGGAAGGGCAGCACGGCCCCGAAATCTTCATCGGACAGCTCTCCCTCCGATGGTGAGAATCTGGTTAGGGGGGGAGGTCCACTGGATACCGCTGGTACGCTCTTTTGAAGAGGGCCCAGCGCATTCCCATTTTATATATATATATGATATATATATATATATATATATATAAAATGTAGGCTATCTCTAAAAATTTTTTAATAATAAATTAAAAAAAAATCTTCAGCAACCCTCTACATTGCGAGGAAATCACTTGCATATGCGATTAAATCTTCATTCTGGTGACTAAATGATGTCTAATATTAGCCAATGGCTAGTAAATTCTCAGATTTTACTCGCCAGTGTGTTAGCCGGAGGCTAAGTATAAGTTTAGCACAGATATATTTTCACTCGCGGACACTCTCTGACTGAGGGCTTCAGAGTTTCACAATCCGTCAGGCGATCTGTGCTTGCTTTTTTTTTTTCAGTTTATCTCAATGGATGCGCAGCACACCTGTATTTAATGTACCGTAAACTCTAAAGTGAAGGGGCAAAAAGCGCTGTCGCTTTCTCTCACACACACACGCAGAGAGAGAGAGAGAGAGAGAGTTGACGCGCTACATTTAAACAATATTCTTTGTTGTATTTTCCTGTCAAAATCATGGCGTTCCTATTGAAGTCTTCAGCTTTTAAGAACAGCCGGGTTTTCCGGCAGTGGGTTGAGTTAATGCGCAAACGGCCAAATCTCATTGGCTGGCGCTCACCTATTATCATCCCTGTTTTGATTTCAGCAAATCAGTTCGAGCGAATGCACACAACCTGATTAATATTCATGAATCCAGCAGCTCATTAATCCTTAGTAATCCTTAGTGTGTTTTTACAGTTCTTATTATTAGAATTCGTATCAAGATCATCTTATCAGTATTTTTGTTAGGCCTCCCCCCCCCCAAATTTTTTTTTTTTTTTTACAGAAACACTGAATGACCAAAAAAAGCACCACCACCTCCAGTTAAAATGACCATTATGCATTCAAACATGGTTATCAAGTTTACTTCTAATTACTAAAGTTCTATTATTAAATAATACTTGATTATTATAAAGCTTGACTGACTGATGTTAATAGTGTACTTTCAGATATTTAAAAAACTGTGCCATTTTTCAAATATATATATATATATATATATAGATATATATATATATATATATATAATATATATATATATATATATATATATATATATATAAATTGCAGACGATGTAATCATACGATTATGAAATCGTTCATGCTAATGACCGCTGTTTGCTTTAGCTCTCTGTGAACTATGGCTCTGTGTAATGTTTTTGTAAATGCTGCTCCATCTGAGAACATGTGAAAATACCACATTTAATAACACACCAGCCACTTTATTAGGTACACCTGTTCAATTGCTTGGTAACACAAATTGCTAATCAGCCAATCACATGGCAGCAACTCAATGCATTTAGGCATCTTGATGTGGTGAAGATGACTTGCTGAAGTTCAAACTGACCATCAGAATGGAAAAGAAAGGGGATTTTAAGTGACTTGAACTGTGGAATGGACGGGTTTTGTTGGTGTTAGACGTGGGACTGGTCTGAGTATTTCAAAAAACTGTCTGATCTACTGGGATTTTCACGCACAACCATCTCTAGGGTTTTACAGAGAATTGTCCGAAAAAGATCAAATATCCAGTTGAGCGGCAGTTGTGTGGACGAAAATGCCTGTTGATGTCAGAGGTCAGAGGAGAATGGGCAGACTGGTTAGAGATGATAGAAAGGCAAACAGTAATTCAAATAACCACTCGTTACAACCAAGGTATGCAGAATACTATCTCTGAATGCACAACAATATAATATATATAAAAAAAATTTTTAAAATGCAGTTTAGTATGTGAGGATGCCAATGATAATTCTGAGATAAATGTAGGCTATGTCCAGAAAAAAACTATTACAATAAGTTAGGCTCCATTATGTAACAAGCAAATTAAAATGAGACATTTATTATTTATTATTCATAGATTTATTATTCACAGTATGGAAAGAGGCGACATTGCAAGTTGGGGAATGAAGATACTTGCCAGGTTACGTGTCAGTACTCTGCTTTATTAATTTATCCAGTGTAAAACTCAAACACCGCCAAACAAATGAGGCTTTTTGTTTATGACTGTCCTACTACAGGATTTAACAGAGTAACAGCTCACTACCAGTTACAAAAGACACTAACAGTCTTTCACAGGCAATTCTCTCGATGTTTTATTTTTCATCAATTAATTTCTTAATTTATCCTTTGACTATGTTCTGACTCACCATCTAGTGGTGAAAAAATATTTTTGGCCAAACTGCCAAACTTACTTGGCGACCCGATTTTTATAGGGTTACAAGTAATCAAAAATGCCTAAAGCTAGATCGCGAGTTTTAGTCTGTGCTATGGGCTCCCTAAAACATTAACTGCCTCCACACTCTGAGAGCTGCTTTATTTTTTTTTTATTTTTTATTTTTTCGTTTTCAAAACTGCAATGCTACTTGGTTTAAATCAATCTGGTTGTATAAAGCCATATATAAATAAATGTGATGTGGACTGATCTCAAAGGACAGCAAAAACAAATAGTGTTTACAATAACTTGGAAGAGATTCCTTGCTTGCTGATTTATAGCCACAGCACTTTGTTAGGGTGGTGTGTCGTTGCTCTCTCAGCTCCTAAGCATGGCCCCAGAAAGCCCTATCAAGGCAGCTAACAGCCTCTACATTCCACTGCGGTCTTCTAATACCTTAGCTGTTTGTAGACAACACACGTGGGTTCAAGGTCTGCTTAATGTGGGCCAGTCACTGTGTGGGCCTAGTGTCGGGCCACTGTAGGCGCTAAGTGTGTGAGTCTTAAAAATAGAGTATGCTCATCCCTGTGCTATCCCCTGTGTCATATCATTTCACACATACCACAGGAGACATCGGCTGAAGACGGGTCCCCTGTTGCCTCGGAAGATAACATCTATTATTCGCTCTCTCTTTCTGTCTGTTGGTCCATCCTTTCTGTCTCTTACCGCTTTACTTTTTACCTGCTGCTGGGAAGGATCGGCTCAGGCTCGAGTTTTGAATGACAAAGAAAAGGCTGAGTGAATGCTATCCACACAAGTAGGTAAATGTGTGTTTTGGAAGCCTCTGACCGTCATTTTTGACACGCCCCCTCTCCTATCCATGTGGAAAAACAAAAAGTTTTCCCTGGTTAATCATAATTTAGATTTAGGATTTCTGTGTCATTAGCATTTGTGTACTCAAGATTTCGTGTATCGAGAAGAAAAAATAAAATTAAAAATGGAGTAAAAAAGAGCACAAATTATAAAAACAAAAAAAAAAAAAAAATCTATTTATTAAAACCTTTGCCTTGTAATCTTCTATTTCTACAGGACATTACAGATAAAGCAACAGGAAGCAAAGTGGAAGGAAGAAGCGTTATGCTACTATTTTTAAAGGTTTCCTAATATGTTTTGGTGGGTTCTCAAAAGGTTTATGCATCCAAGGTCGGTCCAAAAAAAAAAATATATATAAAATCTTTAATTTTCCATTAAACATAGATGCCATGTTTTTTCACCTCATTTCTCAAAGAGTCTAAATTAAGTGGTTTCTTAAATAAGAGCTTTAATAACCGCCAGCTTGAATGATTTTAGGATATTGATCTAAAGACGAGTTAATTTGTTTAATTAATAAAAATGAGAAGTGGTTCTTCTGCTATAGGTAACAACTCTTTCAGTAATTTAGTGGGTACAGGATCTAATAGGCATGTTGTTGGTTTAGATGCAGTTATAAGTTGTAGCTCATCCTGTCCTATATTTGTAAAGCACTAAATTTTTTCTTTGGGTGCGATGAATGAAGCTGAGTCTAGTACTAGGACCGGTGGTATTGAATCTAAATTTGTGATTGGTATTTCTGATGGTTATCTATTTTATCAGTTGAAGAAGAAATTCATAAAGTCATTACCATTAAACTGTGAGGGAATATTTTAGATTGAGGGGATCTGCCGTATTTGTTAATCTAGCCACTGTGCTGTAAATAAGAACCCTTTGGGTGTTTTGGTCTTATTTGTTCTATAAGTTTGCCAGGGGGGGATATGCTTGGCCCAGCAGCTTTTAGAGCCGGTCTATAGTGGACATACTGTTTTTCCATGCAATTCTAAAAACTTCCAAGTTAGTCTTTCTCCATTTGCGCTCAAGATTACAGGTGTTCTTTCTTGAATAAAATATGGGTTATTACTACGTATAGGTTAATATCAGTAAGATGTAGCATCCACGAATACAAGGAAATGGTCAGTACACATCACTCACTTTGAGGGATGTTATCTACAGTATATCAGTAAAATCCATGCCATACGATATAATTAATCTCCAGCATATGATTAAAATGATGAGTGGGCCAGTGACACATTTTGCTTGACTTCAAAAGAGTTTATTACGGTCAGTAAACGCAAGTCCTAATGCATAATTTGTATGATTCAACGTGAATGTTAAAATCTCTGACAATTAGTGCGTTATCATCATTTATCAATAGGGTCTGGAGAGGAAATCTATATATGGCCCTGGTGGTCTATACACATTAGCTCCTCCTCGAGCAACGAGATGGGAGATGATCTCTCTTTTTGCACTATCTTACACGTGGATAACCTACATTAAGCAGGAAGTGTTTCAAATTTGCCCTTCTTCTCTTTACAGTTAAACTTCTGTATCCTGTCCTTTTTAGTTGCCTGAGTAACATGAGGAGAATATCACAATATACTGTATACGTTGTTGCAACACCGCCGCACGACATAGTCTGCATAGGGCTCATGCTTTATAACAGTAGCCTTGTGTGGAGTACACTCATTTAGAACAATATAATCATTTGGTTTAGGGGTGCATGACAAAATTATCGGCCAGATAATTAATGCGCATCTCGTCAGTAAGCCAGTTCTATAATCAGCGGGTAAATTCCATCACTAGTGCGTCGATTTCACGTTAGAGCAGCTGTTACTACACAGAGCCGTTGTTTTACTGACAAGCTGTGCAAATCCACGCTGATAATGAATGGAATTTACAGCTGATTAGATAACCGGCTTTACTGACGAGATGCGCAAGTCAAAGCAGAGTCAAGTCAAGCAGAGTACATCAAAACTATTAGCTGTGATCATTTCACATTTACAGTAACTGCTTAGTTTGTGTGAGTGATCTAATGTTAGAGCCCACAAATAGTTTTTGATTCACTTTTATTTTGAAATTTTTCCTGGTTTAATCATGATCAGATTTTTTCTATGCATGCCTGCGTTACACAATTATACTTTTGATCTCTCACTATTTGGGGAACAGACACAGTCTTTATAGACTAGGACAGTGCAATAGTACTTCGTATCATTTAAGTGGGTAGAACACAAGCTATCATAGCACATTATTTGAGAATTGGCCTACTAGTCATATGATGCCATAGGTATCTCTGGAGATGTTGTCCAACAGGAGTTCCACTCCTACTCTCGGCTTCCTGGGTTGCAGGCCATCAGCGCGTGGAAAAACCATGTGCCTAGGATGCGCCCAGCCAAGATTCAATTATTAACAAAGAGCAGAGTCCGCTGTTCTTTACACCAGGACAAAAACCATTCATTTAAAGCAAAAAGTCTACTGAAACCTTTCGTATCCTCTGTTGATACGTGGGGTATGAGTCCTGACACGTATGATCGTCATTGCGGGCGATGTGCTGCATACCCGTTTTATTCAGGGGGGTCCCTGAAGTCCCTCTTCAGTGTTTCCGTTCTTCCGCAACTTCTGTGTGCATTAACCCCCGTGCTGCCAGCACATCTGCTCCAATGCTCTCGTCGCACCTTCAGGATCACGTTGGTACCTGTGGAAAACAGTGAATGTTGAACTTAACCTTCAGCCTAATGTAGCTTGTTGGACATGCACGGCACGATGCAGTTCTCTGACGATCACAGCATTGCGTTCCGTCTATTGGAGGGAGAGCGAAGCAGTTCTGGTTGTTGAGATGCTTGAAGACCGGAGTTGGAGGAGGGGGAGACGGTCCTCGCCCAGCGCCTGGCTCGCATCTTCCGCTGCAGGTGGAAACAGTCGGTTCGATGGTGTCCTGGCTACCAGAGTGAAGGACATCTGGGTGATCAGAATCACGTCCCTGGGTGCATTGTGGCCTGTGCATAGAAACACACGGAGTAGAGGTGGTGGGAGTGTTGTTAGCAGTGTGGCTGGTATATTTTTACACCCCACCGACTGTCGTGAGCAATCAGACCATGGATGTTTCCAGGCATGGCTCTTGTCTACCACGCTCAGATTGAGCCTGCTTCTCCACCAGGTTCTGCGGATACTGCTTCTTCCACGGTTGCCTGCTTGAGACTAGCGCACCGAATTCCGCTCGAATTGTGTCCGTCCACCTGCAACTCAACAGGTAGACAGTAACATCGTGACCAGTATCAAAGAAAGTAACAGTGAGTAAAGCAATGTTAACATGTGGTGTATGTGAATAGAGTTAATATAGCAATGTAAGCGAGATTAGAGCGGCAACCACCGCTGGCGATGCTAATCGGGCTTTTCGCTAATCAGCGGACAGCTGGAAATCAAAACTAGTGATAACAAGTCCTTGTACGAATATGATAGGGCATACCCCGCATCTCTCCAACGTTATAGAAACGGAAATGATGGTGTTATAAAATTGATTTTAAGATAAAAAAATAAACGATAAAGAATTAGCTTGACAGAGCTCAAACTCAAAACACACCGGAGCAACTGACAGGACGTGATCATATTTCTTTGTTGTATAGTTGTTCCTGTCCTGCAATAGGAGTGGTGGAACTATGATGTCACTTTATAGTTACAAAACCCTTGGAAGCAAGTTAGCATTTTAGCACTTCCGGTTCCATACGTCCCCAAAGTCAAGGTTTTTTTTAAATGGGAGTCTTGGTTAAATCTCCTTAAAATAAGTGTCAGTGTGGTTCCCGCACAAAGCTGCCAGAGATAGTTTTCACGTTTTTATTCTATGACATCAAAACACACCAATTACACTGCACTCGTGATTTTTTAAAAACGTGTTACATCTTCTGTAAAAAGACATTGCTAACAAGTTGATAATGGTGGAAGTAAAAACTCCCGCAGCAAATAAAAGGTCTACAACTTAACCATGCAGAGACTCTAGGGTTAGCTGAGCAGTGTCTCCCAACCAATGACAGTGTTCGTACACCAAGCTTTGTTAACATAAATGCACAATCCGCTGCCTCTTGTCTTGCCGGAATGTCATCGGCTGTCCTATCTGCCCGGAAGTCGTTGTAAGCGACTGGCTAGCTGAATAGCATATGGCGAGTACGTCGCTGTGATACGCCATATTTCTGTGAACAACATGACATTGCAATCAAAAAGTCTCTTTAAAACGTCGTGGGCCCTGATGACAGTGAAGTCGTAACTCGTCCATTTTGATTCACCAGCAGAGCATGTGAGCAGAGCTGAGTGGTGAGAATTTCAACTGCCCACTCACGTGGGGTTCTGCGCCCCCCGGCCCCCCCCCCGCTCAAAGTCGTCAACCCGACGCTCCGCTCAATTCTGACTCCCCGCTCAACCTACAATTTCATACCGCTTCCGGTGAAAATTGACTCTCACGCCGCTGCTCAAGATTTAAACTTCACTCGGGCATCGCCTAACACACTGCATGTTTTCAACTGAAGCCTTACGCCTGAGGACACACTGCCTGTGTGGTGGACGTGAAAGCGGGTTGTGTTGTGTGACATGTGTGGAAAAAAATCAGCTTCACTTCTATTTCTGTTTGTGGTGTGGTTGGAACCGCACCTGATACGTGCGTATTCCGCAGGCAGTGTGTCTCTGGTACGGGGTGGTGGGGGGGGTTTTTTAACAATTAAATTCTGCTTTATCTCTTTCCTCTATATGAAATAAAAAAATCACAGATGGGGTTTAAGTAGGCCTACATTAAACTATTTCGTATGACAACACTTATTGAATTGATTATTAGCCCATATTTCTCTATTTCAACCATATTCAAAATGCTAACATTTTTCTCGTCTGGCCTCCCACATGTCGGCGCAGCCCACTTTCATGTTTCCGCATGACATGATGTGTCCTTTTTTAGATTAAACTATGAATCCATTACTTACTGAAACCGTATCACCACATTCCAGTTTTTTTTTTTTTTTCATTTGTCAACATAGGTTATCATAGGTTTTTGACAGGAAATATGCACCTGTATGACCTGTCAAGTTTGCTTTTGCGAAATATTTCACCATCTCTTCCCTTCATAACGAATGATTTTTGAAGTGTAGGCTGAACAGTTTTAAACAAGTTATGGATTGAAGGCAACAGGTGAAATGTCTTGGGGTTGGATTTGTGCATGCCCTCGTGGGTGCGAGCGGTATCGGAGCCGAGATGGCTCCGGCCTTTGGATTATAAAACCTGCTCCGCGCTCTGGACTATATTCTTGCCCTGCTCGCTCCGCTCCCTGCTTCTTGACTCCCCGCTCCGCTCACATGCTCTGTTCACCCAGTGGACTGCACATTAGTAAGGAATATGCTGGGTAAAGTAGTGCCGGAGTGGTGTTAGCATTTTAGCTTAGCTCTTAGACCTCCGTGCCTTCCCACTGCCATGTGGTGACGATGCTCGACGCCCCTCCTCGCGGCCTGCGAGCACTTCCGCCCAGCCGGGTAGAGTGCGTGTCCTCGGGTGTTCCTGGAGATCTCAGGATTGAGATGCTGAGGATCTGGATGAGTAAAACTGTTGGCACAAAAGGTGCACCCCTATATCCACAAAGCTGTGTGTAGGGTGGTAAGATGTTAACAGGCAAAAGCTTGGTTCAGTACGAACAGACCCGAGATGAGCAGGCAAAACATACTGCACAAATGCAAAAAACTGGAGAGAGGTGAGCCTCGGATGTGTACGCGCTCGCCATCCTTGGTCTTGGTAATATAAATTATAGTACATTAATTTGTAGAATAACCAATGAATAGCTTTTACTTGCATTTTTAATATTGTTGTTCGAACAATGTTTTTTTTTTTTTTTTTTTTTTTGCCTTTGCCCCAAAATGCCACACAAGGTCTTCATTGTATGGAAAGATGATCCCGTTTTATCGGCTTTACACGATAAGGAGACTCATGGGTTCGGACCATACAGCGTAAAACCTCATATTACGATTATTTATCATGTAAACACCACATTTACCGACTTATGTCATGGTTAAAAGTGAAACTTTTAAGATGCATAGTGCTTTTAAAGCCATATTAAACGGGGTTATGTGCATGCAATTGAATTTTTTCTCTTTAGGAGTGGTTACAAGCTCTTGGTGCATAAAGGAAGATCTGTAAAGTTGCAAAGACTAAAGTCTCAAATCCAAAGAGATATTCTTTATAAAAGAGTCACCCAACACCCCCCTTAAAACGGCTCTTTTCTAACACCGCCCCCACGGTCCTACGTCAACTGTGTGCAACATATTCGTACACCACCACCCAAATGTTTCTTGCCAATAGAAACAAGACGTAACTTTTATTTCTCTCTGTTGCCCGGTGCCACTCTGCCGTGTTTGTGGCGTTGCTGCATGTTTCCTTGTGAAAGCGAAACTACCTACTATTTGTTCTTGGCCTTCCAAAAGAGGACACAGCAGCGCATAGAACAGCAGTGACATTCATTTGTATTTCAACACTGTGTTCCAGAACAGTTCAAACCAAATATTCAGATGTGTGCTGCGCGGTTTATGGAGGGATGTGAGGGACTGTTTCCTGAACCAGTAGCCTACAATGTGTCTGTGGCACAAAAGCTGTTTCTATAAAGCTGGGCAGTTCAAACTTTGCAAGGACAGTCTGGCGCTTCTGACTCACCGCCTGTAAGTACGTTTTTTATATTTGAATAATTTGCCAATGATGATTCAAACACGAGTTTTGAGCAGTATAGTCAGATCACAAAAGCAACATGGTTTTATGTTTACGCAGCACGATGCGCAGCGCAACGCAACTTGTAAAAAAACAGTATAAGTCATTATAATCAGTAATTATGTCCCCACTGGATGCAACAAATGCCTTGTTTGTAATGTGTTTTATTGGTTTTGTCTCGTCTAGTGATGTCTGGATCGCAAACGAATCTTTCTATTTAACCGGATCTTCTTAGTGAACCAGTCGAACCAGTTCACCAAATCGAACTGAATTGTTTGAAACGGTTCGCGTCTCCAGTACGCACTTTTCGCCAAATAACTTAAATTATTCAGTTTATAAATGTGCCTTACACTCCCTAAGATGCCAAATGAACCCAATATCCAGAGTTATTCAGTTACTCCTAAAACATTGACTGAACTGCTAAAAGAGAACCGATGATGGGATTGTGCACGAGCAGAGCAGCTGGACTGAGTCTCGTGCTGCTGGACTGGGAGACGGCATCATAGTATGTTAAGGGGTGTAACATTTCCGTCACATGCTTGAGGGCATTCGGTCAATCACAACACACTAGAAAGCTGGGCCAATCAGAGCACACCTCGCTTTTGCAGAACAATGAGCTTTGTAAGAATCGACGCGTTTCAGAAAGGCGGGGCATAGAGGAGAAGAAACAATAATGTACATTATATAGAAAATAATGTTTTTTTAACCTTAAACCACATAAACACATTGCATTACACCAAATACACAAAATATTGTTCTTTTAGCAGCATCATGTGACCCCTTTAAAATGAAATGTTTACAGCCACACAAAGCTGTTAGAAAACATATAGATTAAGGATTTTCTAGAAGCAAGGATAAAATTACATTTTGCGTACCCATACTAAAAAAACAATAGCTGAAATGTGGTATGTTATTCACTAAAATAAGTTTAATCTTACATATCCCAAAACTTGCTCACTCTGCATGCTGTTATTTAATAGATTAAATGCACTAGAATTTTATTGAATAGTATGTGGAGAAACATTTTTAATTTAAAATATTCATATTAATCAAAGATGTATTTCACTTTTAAAGCACCTTATTTGGAAATGTACAGAAATACGTGCTTTCATATATCCTTTAGTTATGATTATTTCATTTGTTCACTGTACTATTTATTACTAATACTCTAGTTTTGTATTTATTCAGTTTATATGAAAAGGTTCATGTAGTGTGGATTAAAATTCATATACAGAGTAAAATCCTTTTCCCTGAACGTGTTACAAATAAGTTTACAAAGATTGTTAGAATCATAGTGGTGGTGACGTTGAAGGTGAGTGCCCATGGAGGTGTAGTTCGTTTATAGCCTAAGTTCAGCTTTTTAGTTCTGAAGCTTTTATTTTGGCTTCAAAATTCATAAAAGTTATATTATTTTGTGAAGATTATGTTGATGGACAAAACGTGTAAATTTCATGAACTATGACTGAACAACAGAGCTTATTTTTTACAATAATCCAAAAGCCTTTGGAAAAATCCAATTGACTTTTTATCGAGGGAACCACTGCATTGCTAACAGCCAATTCACCAACAAAGTGACATCATAGTTCCACCACTTTATAGAGGCGTGATGACATTTAATGTCTCGGAGAGCACATGTATTCCCATTTAACAAATCAGAGTGGAGTATAACTGATATGTTTTATGTCATAGAATAAAACGTGAAAGAATCTTGAGCTTGTGTGAACCACCAACCTTATTTTAGTGGATTTAACCCAAACTCCCATTCAAAAAACCCATTGACTATGGAACTGGAAGTGCTAAAAAAATGCTTATTCGCTTATGGATTTTTACCTACAAAGTGACATCATAGTTCCACCACTCTGTAGCGTTACTGTGCTGTAACATGGCAATGCTGGTAAATGAATACTCTCTTGTGACGCTCTGCTCTGCTCTGCTCTCATGCTCTTATAATAATAGCTTTGTAGGATTATACATTATTTGGATACTTAGTTAAAAAAAAAAAAAAAAAAGTTATATCTGATTATGTTGCATGGAACTGAATAATATCAATATATTGATATTTAATATTTTGTTTGGATTATTAGTTTAAAAAAAAGTTATATCTGATTCTATATAATAATATATAAATAACATGATCAATACATTTATTACAGTATTTATTAGTCTTTACTAATGTTAGTTAATTAGAATACAGTTGTTCACTGTTTGTTCATGTTAATTCAGGGAGTGCATTAACTGTTAACAAGCATACCTGTTAATTTTAATAGTAAATGTTGAAATTAACATTAATTAAGATTTAAAGATTTTAAGACATTACCTGTGACAATGTGTTACTAATATTAATATAAATTCTGTCCAATTTAATTGTTACTTTCAGTAAAATGTATTATTTTATTATTATTTAGTATCATTAAAATTGAGTTAAATTAAAAAGTCTTACAAAATTACTTTGTATTTTTAATAAAATAATCATTTCAAAGCATTTTCAGTTTCGGGTTTTTGGCCAAGAGCATCCAGAATTTTCGGTTTTGCTTTCGGCACAGAATTTTCATTTCGGTGCATCCTTAATTCCTTTACATCAGCATTAACAAGTGGATATCCATCAACAAACCAATGTGTATATTTATTTATTTATTGAGGTGCACATGAAGGTACTGTCAGGGATGTGCAAGAAATGGGACCCAAATGCAAATGAGCAGACAAGGGTATTTTATAAACAAAACGTAGACTAGAACAGCAGGGGGAATGAGGAGTGAAACAGTCCAAACAGAGGGGCAGGGAAGATGACAATACAGGCAGGAGGGATGACCACTGAGACAGTCCGAGATGGGCACGGACTCTAGCACGGAGGAGGCAGCTCCAGAGAAAGGACCAGGTAGGCACACAGGGAACCCGTAGCTTGAAATGAAACTCAAATGTCACACCAGTCTAGCCACCAGGTAGAAACTCACAGAACCAGAGACTTGACACGTGAGAGAGGTGAGCTGCTTCCAGGCAGTGGGGGTCAGTGGGCAGGGAATCTGTGTTAGGGAAAGACAGGATAAAACATGAAAACAAACAAGAGACTCAAAACACCACAACAATTTGTAAATTTATTATAAAGCTTTTAAAAGAATGATAATGAAAATAATGATAAATAAATAAGCGGCAGACCATTTTTTGGGAGTGGATATGGACTCAGATATGATGCAGGCACACTTGTCTCTCACTTGTGTTGCTTTGTACTGCACTTGTCTGTCTCTTTTCTTCTTTTACTAGTCTGCCACATGAAAGGGGTTTCACACTTGTGCCTTAGGGCCCTTGCTGTATGGTAACAACCTTGGTTCTGTCCCAGGGTGTTTCCTAGGGAGTGCTTATCATGACAAAACTGGTCATGATACCCCCCTGACGGATTGAGGTGCTGTGTCTGCAACAGCCTTCAGTTTGGAGTGACTAGCATCATTAATGGGACATAAATTTCCTGGAGCTGCATCCGTACCATCAGCCAATGATTGCTCAGATTGTATTTAGGCTTCAGACAATCAGTACCACTGATCAGTGTTTCCCATAGGGCAGTGGTTTTTAAAACTTGTTTAAGAGTGACCATGTTTTTTTTTTTTTTTTTTTTTTTTTTTTTTTTTTTTTTTTAATATAATTAATTTTTTTTTTATACAACCATTTAAATGCATAAATTAAAACAGATACTACTACTACTAGTGTACTAACGTGTGTTGCTCAAGCTCCTGTTGTGATGATTCCCAGTGTTTCCTTGATTAAAGACTGCTAAGTGTTCCTTCTTGCCTCCCGTGTTCTTCATGAATAGTGTAACATGACAGAAGACCGGACCAAAACAGCAACCTCTGTTGGTCTACCCTCCGTTTTGTTTCCCAATTTCACCCAATGTCTTTTTTTCCATTGTGTGCCCTTATGGATCCCCTCGACCGCCCTGAGTTCATCCTCCTCCTGCTGGAGCAGGGGGAGTGATTGCTCAAGGACCATACTGTTCCAGCTGCTAGCTAACCCGGATGATGTGCTTTGTGCATTCTACGATGCAGATTTAACACTTTGTGCAGAGCACCTTCATCCGAAGATGATCCTCGAGCAGAATTCGCCGCGTTTTTGGAGTGGATTCTGGCGAGAAACGGATGGCCTCTCACCTTCACTCCCGAGGATGATCTTGCCAGATGCTCTCCGGACCCAGAGCCCAACCCACCATCTCCCTGCTGTGCGGAGCTAAAGCCCAAGCCCGCCAATGATGGAGAGCCAATTCCCACTGCGATCTATGAGCCATTGCAATGCCGAGCGACTGAGCTGAGGATCTGGGACTGCTGGACTTCGAGGGGGACTTAATAGACTGGGAAACAGAGCTGGAAGTCAACTTGTCCCCTCTCCTCTCTCCTTGATCCCTGCTGGTCCAGTCCAGCACTGAGGGGGCTCCTGTTTCCCAGTCCAGCCAGGAGTGGGCTCTGATCTCCGATGGCAATCCTGGGAGCCTGGAGTCTCACAAATGCCCACCCACCCACTCGCTCCTGCCTCCTCCACCGCTGTCGTCTGTTTTCATTGTGTTTTTAGTTCACCTGTGACCTAGTTTTACTTTAACTCCTAATTGTCATTTTTGTTCACCTGTGTTTGATTAATTAACTCCGTTCTTTTGTTTGCTCTGCTCCCCTTCATATACTCTTAGTTCTCTGCTTAGCCTTTGTCCGTTCTGCTTTGAGTTTTGTATTTGGATTTGCACCATTTGCCTTCATCTACCTTCCTTTGACACAAACCGTAACAGAAGAATGGACCTTAAAGATGACTGCAGCTAAGGACGAGCTGTGGGGTTTTAGGCAGGACGGTCTGAGGTTGGAGTGATATATGGAGGATTTCCTCGAGCTCTCTAACCAGGTGAGCTGACACAACGCCGTTCTAGGTGCGTGCTTCCTGCTGTGGTTGGATGACAAGGTAATCCGGTGCAATCTTCCGGTGGGTGATTTTCCCCTGAGCGAGCTGATTAATCTCATGCTTTTCTTAAATGGGTTCCAACTTAGAAGTTGAGGAAGTGAGGAAACTTCCCAAGCCTCGTCATCCAACTCCTGCAGAAATGCGCCGCGTCTCCCCAGTTCACCCCCACGCCGAGAACCTCCACATAACACTCCAACAGCTCCTACCACCACCTGCCTAGCCCCTAATCCTCAGAGGTCCTCTAAAAGCCGCTCTGAAGTCAAGGCCACCAGTCATTCCGAAGTCAAGCTCGATGGACATTCATGTTGGCACCCACTCCAGTGCCAGCTCCTCGAAAGCGCTTTGCTATGCCTGCTCCTCCAGAGCGCCCTCCAGTGCCAGCACCTCGTAAGCGCTTCTCTGTTCCCCAGTTAATCCCAGGAAGGGCTCCTGATCCCCGGTTAAGCCCAGGAAGGGCTCTTGATCCTCGGTCAAGCCCAGGAATGGACTCCTGATCCCCCGGTATAAGCCCAGTGTCGGCTCCAGCCCCAGAGCTCGCTTCAGTGTCGAATCCAGCCCCAGAGCTCACTCCAGTGTCAGCTCCAGCCCCAAAGCCTGCTCCACTGTTGGCGTCAGCCCTCAACTCAGAGCTCATGGATATGGCATTACCTTCAGCTTTCACTGTGCCTATCCTCACTTCAGAGCCTCCTTTGTCTCCTTCATCTCCTTCACCTCCGCTGGTCCTGTCCAGCCCTCGTTCATCTCCACATCAACGTTCTACTTTGAGTTTTGCTGTGTCTCTCGTGATTTTTCATCCTGTATTAATTAAATCAAGATTTGGATTTGCACCATTTGTCTTCATCTACTTTCCTTTGACACAACCATAACAGTTTGCTTGCATTTAGTTAAAAATAATAGTTTGTGAATGTTATTGCTTTAATAACAAATATTTTATGGGAGCGTTTATCCTGGGATGTTGTGGCTGGGTGACACAAAACTTAATTTTTTTTATGTAAATCTCATGGATGTACAGAAAAAAAGTAACTAACCAGTAATGTAACTAATTACTTTTGAAATAAAGTAATCAGAAAAGTAACTTAATTACTTTTGAAAGGAGTAATCAATAATCAGTGATTTAATTACATTTTCATGGTAACTTGCCCAACACTGGTCAGCTCTGATGCAGTGTCTCATTCCCTACTCAGGGAACTAGAGTTACATACAGTACATTCTCTAGCGGGTTACATGTGTTCTCTTGCAGGTTCTTTAGGTTTTCTAGGTTTAATATGTTTTCTAGCAGTTTCTATAGATTATTTAATATATCAAGCATATTATCATCATGGTTCTTAGTAGGTTTTATAGTTTTTCTAGTTTCACAAGGTTGAGAGATGCGCCGAACGACTGGCCATTGCTTTGCAATCATTTCCCAAAATGTAGTTTGTTTGGTAACATTACTAACCAGTTTGGCCTGTAATAGAGAAAGTAAATATCTTATTAATGTACCATTTCATTCTTTCTGGTCTCTTGCTTAAAGAAAATGAAATCTGAATTGGCCCATTTACTTGTTTAAAAAAATAAAATTAAAATAAAATAAATAATAGTCAATCAGAAACAGCCATGAAAAAAAAAACAAAAAAAAAAACATTGATTGGTGTTTCCCTAACTAGGCTTTCTATTTAGTTCTCTAGGGTCACTAGGTTTATATAAGGTTTAAAAGGTTTACCAGGTTTACATCTTGATTAAATTGATGTTATCATCATTTATATACGAAATGAACAGGTTCGGAATCAAAGAAAATTCAGTCATAATTTACTCAGACATGAATATGATTTCTTTTACAATACCTTTCTGTTTTTGTGCTGATTCCCCTGATGCATGTTTGTTTTCTACACTTTTCCCCTCTCCCCCACTGCATGCATGCAACCGAATATAATGCCCAGATGGATAAGGTCCATTCTTCTGTTTCTCTCTCCTGTTTGAGTCCTCCACTTCCTCCTAACCCGAGTGTGCCAGGGGCACCAACTGAGATGCATGTGGGTATTGCCTGACATTGGCACAGTTCTTTTAGCCAGCATTCAAACCTGCCAGTGGGTATTTCTCTCTCTCTCTCTCTCTCTCTCTCTCTCTCTCTCTGTGCACATGTGCGGAGTGACTGGGAGGAACGCGTGAGTGTTTGAGTGAGTGGCGGCGTGTTTGAGTGAGTTTTTTCTCTCTTTTTCTCCTTTTTCTGTTTCTTTAATAATTTAGTTTAGTTTAGTTTGTAGTTAGCTGTTAGGGGTTGTGGAAATGTCGGCAGATTCCGACGGGTTTGCTACCTTAACAGCCCGGAATGGCTGTATATACCAGATGACTCTATCACGGTCGAAGACTGCTTGACTGCTGTTAGTAGTGAAATAGGTGCTCGGAACATTCTGTCTGCATCTAGAATGAATAAAGCTGTCGTTTGTGTTTTTGAAAGAGGAGTCTATGGTTCATCATTTAGTAGAAGTTGGCTTATCTGTTGGTGATGTTTTTCTGCCTGTTTTACCGCTGTCGAGCCCTTCTTAAAAAGGTAACTCTTTCCAATGTGCCGCCTTTTATTTCTAATGATTCACTTGAGCGTTTACTTGGCCGTTATGGCAAAATATTGATGCCGATTAAAATGATCCCCCTCGGTGTTAAAAATCCAAATTTGAAAACATGTGATGTCTTTCAGACGGGCAAACTTTTATGATTTTGAATGCCGAATTTCAAAATTTGGATGTTTCCGTGAAATTGACTTTGTCAGGTAAAGATTATAAAATTTTTATTAGCTCGAATTCAATGAAATGCTTTTCTTGTGGGATTTTTGGTCACACAAGACAAAATTGTCCATCTAATAAGGTGAATGAACAAAATGTGAATGAACCTAATATACTTCTGGAGCAAGAGGCTCTTACTTTGGAAAATGTTAATCAGGATGTAACGTTAGGTAACAAAACTGATCTGGCTGTATCGGATTCTTTGTCTAAAGACGAAGAAAATCCGAAAGAGCACGCAGCTAGCAGTTGTGCTGGGGACGCAGAAAAGTGTTTAGTGAACACTAGTGAGTGTGATAATGTCAGCGGTGGGGCTGAGATCGCCGCTGCGGGAATCAGTGACCCAGAGCGCCCGCGGGAGTCAGGTGAACTCGCGGATGTCGGAGAGTCGCGGGACTCGCGAGCATCTGTTGGCCTGTCACTGAGTGGCAAGGAGCAGCTCACCGGGAGAGGTGAGACTCAGTCTGTAAATATCGATTATGACAGCGAGGAATCTGATATTGTAGATGATCTCACTGATGTTAGTTCACAAGGAAGTTATGTAGAAAAACAATGCAGCCTTCAAAAGAAGCCACCTTATTATACAGTGCAACAAATCAATACTTTCCTTGATAGCACTTTTAATCAGCGAAGACCAAGATTAGAGAAGTATTTCTCTGATTTGCAACTTTTTGTTGATTCTTGTGCTATGGCTATGAGAAAAGCTTCATTGGAGGAGCTTGATCAGCCAAAACGATATCGACTCAAGAAACATGTAAGCGCTGTCAAAAAAAGAACTGAAAATCTGTTCTAAGAAATATTAGAGCCATGTTTATTAACAGGGTGATTTTTTGGGATTTTGTTCTTTTTTCCTTTCCTTTCCTCATGACAACCTTAAACATTGGAATTTTTAATATTAATGGTTGTCGGGGTATAGAAAAGAGAGCGGCTTTAGTTGATTTTTTGCGCTTAAAGAAAAAGCGGATGTGATTTTTATTGCAGGAAACACATTCAGATAAGCAGAATCAGACACAGTGGACTGGTGATTGGAAAGGCAATGTTTTGTTAAGTCATGGAACTAACCTTAGTGCAGGGTGTTGCCATTCTTTTTTCTCCATTTATTAGTAGTCAGCCAGATATGGTCGAGGTTGTGCCTGGTCGGATTTTGAGAGCTGATGTTGCTTTGGGTGATGCACATTTTTCTTTTTTTAATGTGTATGCTCCAAATAGTGGTCAAGAACGTATTCTGTTTTTTTAAAACACTTTCTCATGCTTTATCACACTGTCCTCAGGGAAATATTCTTGTTCTTGGTGGTGATTTTAATTGTACTGTTAATCCAGATCTGGATAGAAATCATGATGAACCTCATCCACCTTCTGCTGAGAGCTTAAAGAAATTACTTCATGATCATAATTTAGTAGATTTATGGAGGGAGGCCTTTCCTGGGGTTAGACAGTACACATGGTTAAAAAGCTAATTCAAATAATATGTCAGGAGCTAGACTTGACCGTTTCTATGTTGTAAAAGGCAATAGGGGAAGGTTCTTTAATAGCTCAATTTCGCCATCTTTTTTATCAGATCATCACTATGTATCTATTAAAGTTTCTGTCTCTATTCCTAGATTCTCTAAGTCACATTGGCACTTTAATAATAGATTATTGCAGGATTGCACTTTTATTCACTCTTTTAATCTTTTCTGGAAAACTTGTAGAGAGGAGAGATGCCGTTTTCAGTCATTGAGTCAATGGTGGGACATCGGTAAAGCTCAAATTAAGACTTTTTGCCAACAGTACACTACACATAGTACTAGAGCCCTTAAAGAAAAAATGAAGTCTCTTGAAAAAGATATTCTTGGGCAAAGCAGCGAATCTACCCACAATAATTCATCCTTTATTGACTCTGTTGCAAGAGATAAGATCCTTTTAAAGAGCTTATTGGAGGAACGAGGAAAATCAGCCCTTGTAAGGACCAGGTTTGCTCAGCTGAATGACATGGATGCTCCAACAGTTTTCTTTTTTGGACTTGAAAAAAAGTCAAGAGAACAGAAGATCTTTCATCAATTGAAGAGATGCCATGTGGTGGAGTTACAACTGATCGGCAGGAAATTCAAGCATATGCTCTTTCCTTTTACGAGGATTTATACTGTTCCGAGGAATGTGATGGAGCTGCAGCTGATGAATTTTTACATGATTTATCTAAGCTATCTGAAAAGGAACATGATGAATTGGATAGTCCTTTATCATTTGGAGAACTTTCCCAAGCTGTTCTGGAGATGTCTTCTGGGAAATCACCTGGGTTGGACGGTCTTTCAGCAGAGTTTTTCAAGTCTTTCTGGAACTTAATCGGAGAAGACCTATATGGTGTTTTTCTTGAATGTATTGAGCAAGGAACTCTTCCTTTGAGTTGTCGAAGGGCAATTTTAACCCTAATTCCAAAAAAGGGTGATCTTGGGTGTCTAAAGAACTGGCGTCCGGTATCATTGATCTGTGCTGATTTTAAGATATTGTCAAAAGCACTGACTAATAGACTTAAAAAATGTATGGCATCAGTCATTCATAAAGATCAAACATTTTGTGTTCCTAAAAGGTCGATTTTTGACAATCTCTTTTTGTTGAGAGATATCATTACTGTTGCTAAAATGCATCATTTGGACATTGGTTTTCTTTCACTAGACCAAGAAAAGGCGTTCGACAGGGTGGACCATCAATATTTATTTAAGACCATGGAAGCGTTTGGTTTTGGTCCATATTTTGTTTCACTCATTAAGATATTATATAATGGAATTTACAGCATGTTAAGACTTAATGGTTCCCTAACTAAGCCTTTTTCTGTAACCAGGGGAATAAGGCAAGGGTGCCCTCTTTCAGGTCTCCTGTATGCAATATCTATCGAGCCTCTCCTAGTTTCACTTAGGAAGCAACTACGTGGTGTTAATATTCCCATTTTTCCCCAGTGTAGATCCAGTTAAACTTACAGCTTACGCAGATGACATAACAGTAGTTCTAAAAGACTCGGAGGATGTTTCAAGATTGATCTCTTCTTTAGATAGCTTTCGAAAAGCTTCATCTGCATGTATCAACTGGGGAAAATGTGCATCCTTGCTGTTGGGAGAATGGTCGGGTGGAGGACCTCCCCAGCTGCCACAGCAATGTAGATGGGCCCGAGATGGCTTTAGAGTCCTGGGTCTTTACTTTGGGACTAATAGTTATATAGAAAAGAACTGGGAAGGGCTATTTGATCGGGTGATTCTTAGAATCCAGAAGTGGCGATGGATTCTTCCAGAACTCTCTTACAGAGGAAGATGTTTGGTTAATTAACAACTTGGCAGCTTAAATGCTATGGCATAGATGTACTGTGTTGGATCCTCCCAAAGAACTACTTATTGGTGTTTCAAAAAGCATTTGTTAACTTTTTTTGGGATGGTTGCCATTGGCTTCCTCCAGGTGTCCTGTATCTCCCTGTGGCAGAGGGAGGGCAGGGATTAATACATCTGGAATCTAAGATTATGGCAATGAGATTGTATACATTGCAAAAACTCCTGTACTGTTCAGATCAAGTGCCTTGGGTTGTTATTGGTCTGCATATACTCAAGAGTCTTGGAGGAATTGGTCTCGACAAGCAGTTGTTCTTAATGCAGAAATCCTTTGTGGAGAAGACACTGTTTTTGCCTTTCAGTTTCTATGGATCAGTGATTAAATCATGGGATTGTTTTAAACTGGTAAGACAAGAGGATGAGCATTATGGTATTGAAGAACCTCTTTTTTTTAATCCTCTTTTTGAAATGCCATCTAATTTGTCCTCATCTTTAATCACCAAATTTTTGAATGCTGGTATTACGAAAGTTATGGACTTGATTGATTTAACTAAAGGCCAATGGCGAACTGAACATGAGCTTGCTAATAAAGTTGGGCTAACTTCGGTTAGAATTATGGAGGGGTTAGTTAGGAATCTTAAGGTCTCTTTTCCTCCGATGTTGACCTCTTTTATAAATAATGTTTTTTCTTAATGGTTTTATTCCTCAGACATTTCCTGAATTTAAGGTGGTTATTAAAGATTGGGAATCAGTTGAGGATACAAGTTCAACAAACTTACTGAAAGGTTATGGGGATTTGGTATTTTATTGTATTGAGAAAAAAAATGTTATATCATATATTTGTGTGAAGTCTGTACATCTTGGAAAATTGAAACAAAGACTGGACACTAAATGGAGGACTTGGCTTTCTATTTCTGATGAGGTATGTCCATCTTGGAGATTACTGTATAAAACCCCCTATCTCCAAGAGATGCGGGGGACCTTCAATGGAGGTTATTGCATTGTATTATTGCCTCAAACTCTTTTATTTCAAAGCTTAATGAGACTGTTTTATCGATATGTCCTTTTTGTAATACAACTGACACTGTTTTTCATATGTTTTGTGAGTGTCTTAGACTCTGTCCATTGTTTGAATTGTTGGGAGAAATCATTGTAAAATTGGGTTTCTCGTATACCGATAGTCTATTTATACTGGGTTGCCGATATAAGAAGTCTTGGCAGCAACAGTGTACTCTTGCCAATTTTTTTAATAGGGCAAGCTAAATTAGCAATTTATAAAACACATCAGTGTAAAAATGCTGGAGAGGATGTAAGCGTGGTGCCTCTTCTTAAGTCTTTGGTGAAGTCTAGAGTGGTCATTGAATATACCTATTATCGGCACACTAATAATGTCTCTTATTTTGAATGGAGATGGGGTTTTGGAGCGGTTTTTGGTGAATATAAGTGAAGCAGGGAATTTGGTATTTAATTTGTTGGTAATAAGAATTTGTTTTTGTTAATGTGGTTGATGTTGTAGTTTTTTTGTAAATTATTTTGGAATTAAAGTGTTTTAAAAGTCAAGTCTCTCTCTCTCTCTCTCTCTCTCTCTCTCTGTCTCTTTCTCTCCCTCGCCACCCCCCCCAATTAAAACTGATTTATCTTTCCCTATCTTCAAGTTCACTACTGTATATACAGGCTGGTTTCAATGTCTAAATGGCTGTTCTACATTTTGCCTTCATGATTGCTTTCTGTTTGTTGTTTCTTACGAAGTTGTCCAGTAGACCTAAATCCTGTAATAGACTAGACCACCTGATGTTTTATACCACTCAGTCAACACTAGGGATATGCCGGTATCAAATTTTCCTGTTGTGATTAATTGATAATGTTTTGTCATGGTATTGAAATTAAGTTTCAAAAAAGTGGTCATAATACAGTAAAACAGGTTAAATTACTTTTTTCTTATAACAAAAATAACTGAACATTTAAATACAATAAAGCAATACAAAAAATATATTTAAAGTTAAAAGTTTTACACAGATTAAAGTGCAAATAACTATAAAGACCCATAGGTATCACTTTACAATAAGACCTCATTAGTTAAGCTTAGTTAATGCATTAACATTCACAATGAGCAATAGCTACATTTGCTACAGAAGTTACTAACAGCTCAAAATACACCACGGATCATTTATTATATAATTTTGAAAAAGCCTATTTTGAGTGGAAGCAGGCTGTTTCTGTGCATGTCTCTTTAAATGCAAATAAGCTGCTGCTCCCCGCCCCCTTTTCCAGACTAGAGCTGCACCATTACAGCTCTTACCTGCTAAAGAAACATCTGTTTTAGTTCTGATTATCATGATATTCTGTTTTCTCATGGCATGCGAGTACTAAACTTCAGTGTTCTCATTCACACGTTTATGTTAAAAACACACAAGTTACAAAAAAAGTCAGTTATGTCTGAGAAAGTAAACAGCTGGAAAAGAAATTTATATTAGATCTGTGTGGCAGCAGCAATATACAGTAAATAAATCAATAAATCCACTGCTCTCTTGTCTCCTCTGAGGCTGAGACTCTAAATAGTGTTCTGTGCAGCCAAAGGCAGAACAGTTAGCATGTTTTGCTCAAACTTTCGCCATGGCGTTTTAATTGGTACTCCACTGTCGCTTGTGAAATCAAAATGATGGTACCGTGAGTGGAAACTTACAGATTAAGGGGCGGTAATATTATAATGAGATCCCTCTGCAACGTTACAAGGGGAGCAAAATCAGCCACACTTAAATGCTTGCAGAAAAAGGCACTTTTATAACACTTAATACGTCACATATAATGTCTCGTCTGACAAGTATTTATATGTCATAATGGCACTGGGAGCTGCAGATAGATAGAGGCTTCTATTTTGTGTTATTGTGTCATACAGATTTTTGAAATTCTTCCTTTGTCTGTATTGAAATCCCACTTCCACAGTATTCCATATACATGTAATGGCTGTATCTTTTTAAGCCCCTCACTGTTATTAGTTGTTCAGTCCTCCGATCCTGACTTTCCTCAGCAGGAGTCCTTTTACAGCGATTCAGGTCCTCAGGAAGAGGACTAAGTGAATATTAATTTCTTGTTTTGTAACAGCAGAGGTGGAAAGAGTACAAAAAAATTCTACTCAAGTAAAAGTACCATTACATTAATTAAATTTTACTTAAGTACAAGTAAAAGTACCAGTCTAAAAATCTACTCAAGTAAAAGTAAAGAGTAAATCATTTAAAATTTACTCAGAGTAAAAATTAGTTAGTTACATTTTAACAGTGGGAGGGAGGCAAAAATGGGAAAGGCCAAGGGTGTCAAACTCAGTTCCTGGAAGGCCACAGTTCTGCACAGTTTAGATATAACCCTAATTAAACACACCTGATCCAGCTAATCTAATCATTTAAGCTTATTTGAAAACTACATGATATGTGTGCTGGAGCAGGGTTAGAACTAATCTCTGCAGGGCTATGGCCCTCCAGGGACTGAGTTTGACACCCCTGGGATAGGCCTATAAAACACTAGAGCTATTAGCATATTAAAATTATGTCATTAATGACTCACCCTCATGTCGTTCCAAACCCGTAAGACCTCCGTTCATCTTCGGAACACAGTTTAAGATATTTTAGATTTAGTCCGAGAGCTTTCAGTCCCTCCATTGAGAATGTATGTATGGTATACTGTCCATGTCCAGAAAGGTAATAAAAACATCTTCAAAGTAGTCCATGTGACATCAGAGGGTCCGTTAGAATTTTTTGAAGCATCGAAAATACATTTTGGTCCAAAAATAGCAAAAACTACGACTTTATTCAGCATTGACTTCTCTTCCGTGTCTGTTATGAGCGCGTTCAGAACACTGCAGTTTAGTGATATCCAGTTCGCGAACAAATCACTCGATGTAACCGGATCTTCTTGAACCAGTTCACCAAATCGAACTGAAACGGTTCGCGTCTCCAATAAGCATTAATCCACAAATGACTTTTACACACAAATTCATTTACTCAAACAGTACACTGACTGAACTGCTGTGAAGAGAGAAGTGAAGATGAACACCGATGCTTCGTTCGTTATCTGGCTCGGCTCGGTGTTCATCTTCAGTCTCTCTTCACAGCAGTTCAGTCAGTGTACTGTTTGAGTAAATGAATTACCCCGGGATATTGGTTTATTTGAACTAAGAGGGAGTGTCAGCCATGTTAAAAAAGTTAACAGCTTAAGTCATTTGTGGATTAATGCTTATTGTAGACGCGAACCGTTTCAAACGATTCAGTTCGTTTTGGTGAACTGGTTCAAGAAGATCCGGTTACATCGAGTGATTCGTTCGCGAACCGGATATCACTAAACTGCAGTGCTGTGAACGCGCTCATAACAGACCCGGAAGAGAAGAAAATGATGAATAAAGTCATAATTTTTTTTATTTTTGGAGCAAAATGTATTTTCGATGCTTCAATAAATTCTAATGGACCCTCTGATGTCACATGGACTACTTTGATGATGTTTTTATTAACTTTCTGGACGTGGGCAGTATACCGTACATACATTTTCAATGGAGGGACAGAAAGCTCTCGGACTAAATCTAAAATATCTTAAACTGTGTTCCGAAGATGAACGGAGGTCTTACAGGTTTGGAACGACATGAGGGTGAGTCATTAATGACATAATTTTCATTTTTGGGTGAACTATCCCTTTAATCTCAAACTAGTTGTTTTTAATTAAAAGAATCTGTTATTTAGAATAATAAGACATTTGGGCTGTTACCAGGCAAATCAATATCAACAAAATTCATCTTTTCAATGCAGAGGAAATGCAGAAGCTTCATCGGATGTGGCATTTAGATGTATTTACACACTGTTTAATGCAGGACATGAATGCATTTAACCTGCAGTTACAAATGCATGAATAATGTTTTGATAAACAAGGCATAAAATGTTGAATACTCATTTGAAATTATAAGAAATTATAAAAAATCAAAAGATACTTTAAATGTGAAATGAAAATGGCCAGTATGTGTCGGCAAGTCACTGTTAATAAGTGAGTCATTGCGATTGAACCAAATCATTTAAATGGTGGATTCATTCTGGAATGAAACACTGTCATGTTGCTCAGAGACGCAACACTGTGCTTTGGTGGCTGTGTTTGGAATTATTTTTTGTTGTAGAAATAGACCAAAAACAGGCAATATGGTGTCTAAAACGCAAGTCTCTTAATTAACTTGTTTACTGAACTGTTGTAAAAATAATAATAATAATAATAATCTATATTTAATCATGCGATATTGATTTACTATATGAAATGATATAAACATATACATTTTCTGTCCCATATCTTCAATTTTGTGAGCATTCTAAATGCATTTTAGCAGACTGAATCACACAGTGAAAAAACACTCTCTAAATGTGCAAGCACATCGTTAAAACAACAATTATGATATTATCGCAGATGATATATATCGCACACTCCGCACCACTGTCTTTTTGGCTAATTTGTGCAAAACCTCTTGCTTAAATGTCAAAGCTTTATTTTAACCACCAATGCAACGATGCAATTATTTAGCTTACCTCTACATGCTTGGGAAGGGTTGATGTCTTGTCGAGATTTTATAAACTGCTAGTTTGGTCTCCCTAGGCAAGCACAGCTTACACTGCATAATAGCGCATAAATATGGCCAGGGGTTCACTTCATTGCCTTTGAGTTCGACTTCAGAATATGACGGGGTATTGTTTTCAGCGGTGTCTGCACCACTAACGCCTGTTTTGTCCGTCTGCAACGTTCTTGTGATTTTAGCGCCAGTTTGCCCTCCTGCTCATTATTTACTTAAGTAGTTTCCAGGGAGCGATACAAATATATTCATTTACTGGTGAGACTACCAGCACTGTTGTACCCAGACACAAATGTTAGTGGACACTTCTGGTGATGAAAAGTATGTGACATGGACAGTTCTTTTTTAAACTTTTTGAACTTTGTTAATTCAAAAATATGTCACCGTTTAATGAATCATTTTGGATTTGACAGCATCAAAAATGCCATGGCGTTGCTAGTGGTGAGGTGCAGTGAAAGGGGTCTAGTTCAGTAAAGATTGGTGGTAGTAACGTTCTTACAGTATATATGAGTGCTGAAGGTGCAAGGGAGTTGTGCTTTATCAATGGTGTCATGAAATCACACACATTTTTTTTTTATTTGTTTGTTTGATGTAATGGAAAAACTTGAAACTGAAGATGTTACCCTCTCCTCATTCCTCAGTCATTTAATATGGACTTGAGCTAACTGCGTGCCACTGAGTGACGTCTGTACTTCCCGGTCAGAGAGCACCTGTCTATCAATAGCTCACTATCCAATCAGAGTAGATTACTGTTAAGCCCGCCCCCACGAGAAGTTTGTGTCAAAACACCAAACGAAAAACTGCAAAACGTAAGCGAAATCTGTGGCAATGCATTCAGAATCCACGATTAGCGAAAACGAATCTTGAAAAACATTAACAAAGAATGAAGCATATTTGAAGAGCCTGTTAAATTTGTGCGACTGAGTTCATTTTTTTCATTTTCATTGTGTTTTTCTTCTTTTGTAATGGCATATTTTTGATAGTTTCTGAAAAAGTTACCTTCAGTTCCATAAAGTTACGTTCATTTTTATTGAACCAAAAGTAATTCCATAAGGAGTGAGGAGTGGAAAATGGTGAACCCGGAGCGGAGCTGGAACAGAGTGATTATTGAATGCTTGGAGTTCAGAGGGGAAATTGTTGCCACTCCACTCTGCTCACATACTGTACTCTGGTTCAAACTGATAAACTATTGTTTCTTGCAAATATTCACTCATTTTGAATTTGATGCCTGCAAAACGGTCCAAAAGAGCTGGGACAGGAGCAACAAAAGACTGGGAAGTTGGGGAATGCTCCAAAAACAGCTGTTTTTGGTGAACAAGTTAATTGGAAACAAGTGAGCATCATGATTGGGTATAAAAGGAGGATCCCCAAAAGGCTCAGTCATTCACAAACAAGGATGGGGCGCACCACTTTGTGAACAGCTGTGTGAGCAAATAGTCCAACAGTTTAAGAACAACGTTTCTCAATGTACAGTTGCAAGGAATTTAGGTATTCCCTCATCTACAGTCCATAATATCATCAGAAGATTCAGAAAATCTGGAGAAATCTCTGCATGTAAGCGCCATGTTGCCTTCATATCTTTGCTGCTTATACCTTAACAATTGTTGAGAAATATTTCCTTTGTTCACAGAATTGTTATACTCTCTCTGTTCCTTTTGTTCGATCTGAACTAGGTTAGAAGGCTTTTATGTACGCAGCTCTGACTGACTAGAATCTTCAACCGAAATTACAAAATTTGCTGTCTTTGGATCATTTAAAAACAGTTATTCGGCAAAAGGAAGATGACTCGATATGTTATTGTTTTTAGTTTGTTTGTGTTGTGTTAATATGTTATGAAACTTGTCTTTTTTGTCGTCTTTTGTATGATATGGTTTTTTTTTTAATCTCAGTCTTTTCTAGTTAAATAAAGGTTATTTATTTATTTATTTTTATTTATTTCTTTTTTTAAAGAGCTTTCCTGAACCATTTTTGTTTGCTGGGTTTAAAATTGACATCGTGTTGACGTCACAGTTTATGATGTGGCAAAGGACTGTAGTAGTCTTACTTCGATGATGTGTCTCATAATTAATCATGAAACTGTGTTCTTATCCAAAGAGAAGATGCTTTGCTTAATTATTCCTAACAGCATGTGTGACAGATGCATCAGAATGTGAGACTGCATACATAGATCAAGGGAGAGTGTTTGTTTTTGCACTGTAAGGGTTTGGCACAGACACGGTTCATTCACTTAATGAGTGTAACAGGTTTTTACAGCTCCTTTATGCAACCAATCTAAAGGCTTATGTAAACGCTGTAAAATAACCCTTACAAGTTAATAGAGGTGCATATGCAAATGTATGTGTATTTATTTGTTTTTAACTCAGTGCAGGTGAAATTAAACTGTCTGAAATCGAAGATGTCTGTTGTCTGTCTCTCCTCTTCCCACTCCACGTCACACCACGCCCACTTTTGTAGGAATTTTTTTTTTTTTAAATGTGGTGAGAACAAACCGGTGCTGAAACTGGGTTTCATGACCCAGCTATATTGTCAATAGTAACAGGAAGGGACAGAACAAAAATGAGAAGGAGCTCGAGACACTGGCCAAATAATCAACCTGCTTCTCTTTTCCCCTGACTACAGTAACCAAAATCAAAACAAATCAGCACAACATCACACATGAAGTTACTTACAGAAAGTTACAAAGTGTATTGTGTTAGAAAAAAAAATGTTTATAATATATTATATACAGTGGGAAAAATATTTATTTGTTCCCCTGCTGATTTTGTAAGTTTGCCTACTTACAAAGAAATGAAGGGTCTGTAATTTTTATGGTAGGTTTATTTTAACATTACTTAGAGACGGAATACCAACCAAAAAATTCAGGAGAAAAAAAAAAAAAAAAAAAAAAAAAATATATATATATATATATATATATATATATATAGTAGTGGGTACGGAAAGTATTCAGACCCCCTTATATTTTTCACTCTTTGTTATATTGCAGCCATTTGCTAAAATCAAGTTAATTTTTTTCCTCATTAATGTACACACAGCACCCCATATTGACAGAAAAACACAGAATTGTTGACATTTTTGCACATTTAATAAAAAAGAAAAACTGAAATATCACATGGTCCTAAGTATTCAGACCCTTTGCTGTGACACTCATATATTTAACTCAGGTGCTGTCCATTTCTTCTGATCATCCCTGAGATGGTTCTACACCTTCATTTGAGTCCAGCTGTGTTTGATTATAGTGATTGGACTTGATTAGGAAAGCCACACACCTGTCTATATAAGACCTTACAGCTCACAGTGCATGTCAGAGCAAATGAGAATCATGAGGTCAAAGGAACTGCCTGAAGAGCTCAGAGACAGAATTGTGGCAAGGCACAGATCTGGCCAAGGTTACAAAAAAAATTCTGCTGCACTTAAGGTTCCTAAGAGCACAGTGACCTCCATAATCCTTAAATGGAAGACGTTTGGGATGACCAGAACCCTTCCTAAAGCTGGCCATCTGGCCAAACTGAGCTATCGGGGGAGAAGAGCCTTGGTGAGAGAGGTAAAGAAGAACCCAATGATCACTGTGGCTGAGCTCCAGAGATGCAGTCGGGAGATGGGAGAAAGTTGTAAAAAGTCAACCATCACTGCAGCCCTCCACCAGTCGGGGCTTTATGGCAGAGTGGCCCAACGGAAGCCTCTCCTCACTGCTAGACACATGAAAGCCCGCATGGAGTTTGCTAAAAAAACAGAGAAATAAGATTCTCTGGTTTGATGAGACCAAGATAGAACTTTTTGGCCTTAATTCTAAGCGGTATGTGTGGAGAAAACCAGGCACTGCTCATCACCTGTCCAATACAGTCCCAACAGTGAAGCATGGTGGTGGCAGCATCATGCTGTGGGGGTGTTTTTCAGCTGCAGGGACAGGACAACTGTACAGGGATATCCTGGACGAAAACCTTCTCCAGAGTGCTCAGGACCTCAGACTGGGCCGAAGGTTCACCTTCCAACAAGACAATGACCCTAAGCACACAGCTAAAATAACGAAGAAGTGGCTTCACAACAACTCCGTGACTGTTCTTGAATGGCCCAGCCAGAGCCCTGACTTAAACCCAATTGAGCATCTCTGGAGAGACCTGGATCAAAATCCCTCTTGAAATGTGTTTAAACCTGGTCACCAACTACAAAAAAAAACCTTACCTCTGTGTTTGCCAACAAGGGTTTCTCCACCAAGTACTAAGTCATGTTTTGCTTGCGGTCAAATACTTATTTCAATCAGTAAATTGCAAATCAATTTCTAACCTTTATATAATGTGTTTTAATAAAAATGACAGACCCTTCATTTCTTTGTAAGTGGGCAAACTTACAAAATCAGCAGGGGATCAAATAAATATTTTTCCACTGTAGGTAAGTAACATCACACGACCAAGATGTTTTCCCGAATATCAGCAATGTCAATGCAATATGACATCGATTTTATACAATAGTAGTTCAATAGCAAGGTAATATGAAGTGATGCAGGGTCTGTTAACACCTGTTGTTTCATGCGTTTTCTCTGATCGGCTAGCTAACTGACCATGAACAAAAACAGGTGTAAATACCCTCCAAAACTCTTTAAATCTAATGGCTCAAGCCACTTCAGGAAGTGGTCTGGGACGCATTCAGGGGCGTCGCACCCGTGGGGGATGTGGGTGTTTTAACACCCACACTTTTCCCGGTGAGAGGGTTCAACACCCGCACTTTTTCTGCAGTTTTTCCGCAGTTTTGCACAAATGCCTAACTACAGTCACTCCTCTGTTTCTCTGGCCGCTCTGTGTCTGCGCTCGCTGTGGCTGCCTCCTCTCCCCCTCCCTCTCAAACATGACACCGGCTTCAAATGTGACCGGCTGATGATTGGCTGTTCTGCCTTAAGTCCCGCCTCTCCTGGCTGTGTTCTGATTTATCGGTCAGCTCGTGCTGAGGAGGAGTATATCTGGAGTTTTTAACAAAAATAATTTCCCCCTGGGATTATTAAAGTATTTCTGATTCTGATTATTTAGCAAGTCTACTGTTGTGTATTTGCACAACAGAGTTTTGACTTATTTTCGTGTGTTCCGAGTGTGTTTTTATACTTATCTAGTATCACTCATTTAAATGGAAGCTTTTTATATCTTGTATGTTATACATTTTGTACCCCTCTGTCACTGTATTCATCGTTTTTATTGTTAATAAACAAACCACATCCATCCCCCACACTTTTGAAAAGCTTGCTACGCCCCTGGATGCATTCCATATATAACTTTTACTCCATCCAAAATGTTACAATAAACGTGAGAGTGTGTTATAGGCTATATGACATATCATTCCCAGATATGACAGAGCTAATGCAACATGTATCACCGCAGAGGAGTAGCTGACTGTCTCTTAAGCAAGCCAACGTGCAAACTGCTGCAAATGAAACTGAAAGTAAGTCACTGATGCTCAACACATAATCATCTTCATTGTAAGTAGTAAGACTAACTTATCATTCCATGTGTTGATGCCGATCTTTCTCCTATTGTGGTCTTTGATTCTGAAATTAGCTGATGTTCAATAAAATGCAGTGCATATGTTACTTTCGTTGACTTGAACTCCATTAAATTTGCATATAGTGCGGGAACTGAAGAGTGGATTTATATTTGTTTTCCAGACACATTTATGTGGCCAAATGTAAATGGTACTGTTTTAAAAAATCAGATTAGAGAATACACATGAAGTGACCAGGTGTAAACAGGCCCTTACATTTTAGACACAGTATTGACTGTTTTTGCTCAATTTTAATTATGAAAATAGTTCTAATCAAAGCCACAGCAGAACTTTTGTGTCTCCGAGCAACACAGTGACGTTTTGTTACTGAATAATCCAGATTTTTGAACGAATGAAGTCAATGATTCAGTGACCCATTAAATGAAGATGGTCTCCTTTCTGAATGAATCAGCCGTTTGAACGAATTGGTTGAATGAATGATCCACTCATTAAAGAGCAGGTCATATGGGTTTTTGAAAAATATCTCTTTTGCAGCTTATGACGTAGCTATCCTTAAATAAAAACACTCTGCAAAGTTGTTAATCAAAAAAGTGCATGATACAGGTGCTGGTCATATAATTAGAATATCATCAAAAAGTTGATTTATTTCACTAATTCCATTCAAAAAGTGAAACTTGTATATTATATCCTTTCATTACACACAGGCTGATATATTTCAAATGTTTATTTCTTTTAATTTTGATGTTTATAATTGACAACTAAGGAAAATCCCAAATTCAGTATTTCAGAAAATTAGAATATTGTGAAAAGGTTCAATATTGAAGACAGCTGGTGCCACACTCTAATCAGTTAATTAACTCAAAACACCTGCAAAGCCTTTAAATTGTCTCTCAGTCTAGTTCTGTAGGCTATACAATCATGGGGAAGTCTGCTGAATTGACAGTGGTCCAAAAGACGACCATTGACACCTTGCACAAGGAGGGCAAGACACAAAAGGTCATTGCAAAAGAGGCTGGCTGTTCACAGAGCTCTATGTCCAAGCACATTAATAGAGGGGCGAAGGGAAGGAAAAGATGTGATAGAAAAAAGTGTACAAGCAGTAGGGATAACCGCACCCTGGAGAGGATTGTGAAACAAAACCCATTCAAAAATGTGGGGGAGATTCACAAAGAGTGGACTGCAGCTGGAGTCAGTGCTTCAAGAAACACTACGCACAGACGTATGCAAGACATGGGTTTCAGCTGTCGCATTCCTTGTGTCAAGCCGCTCTTGAACAACAGACAGCATCAGAAGCGTCTCGCTTCAAAAAGGACTGGACTGCTGCTGAGTGGTTCAAAGTTATGTGCTCTGATGAAAGTAAATTTTGCATTTCCTTTGGATATCAGGGTCCCAGAGTCTGGAGGAAGAGAGGAGAGGCACACAATCCACATTTCTTGAGGTCCAGTGTAAAGTTTCCACTGTCAGTGATGGTTTGGGGTGCCATGTCATCCGCTGGTGTTGGTCCACTGTGTTTTCTGAGGTCCAAGGTCAACACAGCCATATACCAGGAAGTTTTAGAGCACTTCATGCTTCCTGCTGCTGACCAACTTTATGGAGATGCAGATTTCATTTTCCAGTAGGACTTGGCACCTGCGGTTTGTGGTGAAGTTTCATGTACCTGGTTTAAGGACCATGGTATCCCTGTTCTTAATTGGTCAGCAAACTTGCCTGACCATAACCCCATAGAAAATCTATGGGGTATTGGTAAGAGGAAGATGTGATATGCCAGACCCAACAATGCAGAAGAGCTGAAGGCCACTATCAGAGCAACCTGGGCTCTCATAACACCTGAGCAGTGCCACAGACTGATCGACTCCATGCCACACTGCATTGCTGCAATAATTCAGGCAAAAGGAGCCCCAACTAAGTATTGAGTGCTGTACATGCTCACACTTTTCATTTACTTTACTTTTCATTTACATATACTTTTTAGTTGGCCAAGATTTCTAAAAAATCCTTTCTTTGTATTGGTCTTAAGTTATATTCTAATTTTCTGATATACTGAATTTGGGGTTTTCCTTAGTTGTCAGTTATAATCATCAAAATTAAAAGAAATAAACATCTGAAATATATCAGTCTGTGTGTAATGAATGAATATAATATAATCCCTGCCTGCCCGCGAAATATGAACAGAGTTTGACCTGCCCACAAACACTTTTGCTATTTGTCTGTTCACATAATGTTGAGAAGACGCTGTGTTCAAGGATATCCACAGAAATACAATTCGAACCTTTTGTTGTGTGCATGTCATTTTTATCAAGGACTGCTTCTATAATCTTGGCTTTTATTTTCATTGGCTTCTAATCTCCTTAATTTGGACTAACTAGCTCTCCGAACCACAACCTGTAAGTAGTACGATTGATACGTTGTGTACATTTTCAAATGAGTGCTCAAAGTATCAGGTTTTTGTACTAATATGTGATGTATACCTAGTGCAGCATTAGGTTTCCAGGTAAAGCACAATATTACTGTCTTACTGAAGTAGTTCTGTTAATTCATTGTGAACCCACTATTTCCTAAGAATGTGTCGATTATTGTAGACTGATGTTGTTTTAATTACTTTGTTTAATAATAAATAATGTAGTGCAGCACACAGACTTCATAATCATAGTGAAATTGCTGTTTATTTTGCTGCACGGCACGGCAGTTATAGGGTTAATGCGGTAGAGACAAGCGAGTGTTAGGCTGCTGCGCCTGTGATGCAGCTGTTCTGCGTTCTGATTAAACAGAGCGTCTTTTGTCTGTCGTTCTTCATACATTACAGTAGACCTATTTTGGTTTACAGACTGTATTGTTTCATCAGTTAGTCACGTTAGCACTCAGCTAACGTACTGACCATTATTGTTTTAAGTGTTCACAGTTTAGCAGCTAAACTTTAGCTGTGGGCACGATTCCCTTGCATGAGTGTTTTTGTATTTTGTCATTATTATATGAACGGATTGGTGCACTATATTATTGTTTTATGTAAAGGTGCTTTGTCAATGGTAGTGCTGGCTAACAGGCTCAATGACTCCTCTCTGTGCCAATCACAACAGGCTTGGCCTGACCATTCAGAGCAGAGTAGGCTTATGGAAGGGAGGGATTTGCTCCGAACTTGCTAGGAACGAATCATTTTGGAATCATTGGCAAATGGCTCTAATATTACATGTATATTCTGAGAAAATTACAATGTTTTTCTGACCTTAGATGCATTTTATCCTGTTGTAGGGGACTCTAACACAATATAAGGACACTTTAAAATATCATATGACCTGCTCTTTAAAACAGTAATTTGCCACCACATACTAGTGGTTTGGTTTCATATTTAAAAGTATTATTACATTTTATTCTAAGCTTTTCTTTTTGTGTATGTTCAAGAAATTATTGAAAACAATAATCTTATAATGTTATTTATGAACTTGAAATTTTGTGGTGTAAATGCATTTATGGCACCTCTTAGCTTCATTAAACAGTCGGTGTAAATACATCTAATGCCACTTCAGATGCAGCTTCTGTGTTTCCTCTGCAGTCGAAAGATGGAGTTTGTTGATACTGATTTAATTTGAATAGTAACAACTCAGTGTATTACTATTCTGAATTGATAAAAAATAAGAATTTGACATGAAAGTTGGCATTTAATAAGGTTAATAAAATTGCCCATTTATAAACATTATGGAAAATGGCATCTGTTTTACTATGCATTAACTCATTTTCAGTTGTTATTTCTTCCTTTTTCCAGTCAGACTTTATTTTGTGAGCTGTTTAAGTGAGAGAACATCCTGTAACTTAGTGCAGTTTGGGGGAAATTGAAATGTTTAATCATTTCTTTGTTTTGAAAATATAATTTTGCATTGAAAAAAAATGTAGATTTTTGTTTGTATATGCTGTCAATTTTAATTCTTATAAAGAAAATCGGAATCTGCAAAAATTGGTATTGGCAGGTCACACTTAAAAAAAAAATTATTCGGCCACGAAAATTGCAGTCAGTGTATCTTGATATAGCTGACTTAATATACTGTAGTATCTTGAAATGTTAATTGTTTAAATTGTGCAGTTAAAAGAAATAAATGTTTGGATTAACATGTGACTTCTGTAGAATTAATACAGGAATCCCATTTAAAAGACTGTGATGTACATTGTTTTCAGAATAGATGTTTTTAGTTCCGTTATGACAACTCTCTGAGAGTTTAGCATGGCAATGTTTAATATGTTTGGTCTTGGCGGAATAGATCTGCTACACTGCTGCTGCTGTGGCAGAGCACGTACAGAGACTTGCCACTGCCAATACATCCACAGACATGATGCTGTGACTGTAACGTGGTGTCAGAGACGTCCGGATCCAATTGCAGTATATTTAATTGGAGAATGGTCAGACAGGCAGCAATCAGATAACAGCGTCAAAGGATATCCAGAATCAGAAACAATACCAGGCAGAGGTCGGGGCAGGTGGCAGAGAATCACAGGCGGTATAAACAATCCAAGATCAGACACAGAAGAAACAAACACAAGGAAGCTCAGAAATGTCAGACTGGGCTAAACAAGACTTTGCAATAACTCAGTGTCCAAACACAATATATATAGGGGAGTGGTAATGGGGAACACCTGGCGGTGATTAGCCCTAGGCACAGGATTATGGGAAATGGAGTTCATGGGCACTCCAGCTGACGATCGTGACAGTGACCATGTAAGAAATACTGCTGCTTAGGGTTGGGCTGATAGGCATCACGATGTTGAGCTGGCATCATGAACCCCCACCACAATACCCGCCGCAATCTGCCGCATCCCAATACTGTGTTCGGAAAGAAAATGACATGTATACGGAACCCCTAAAGGGAATAAATAAAAGATGGAAGGAAAATATATATTTTAATAGCCTACTTTCTCTCGCAGTTATATCATTGGGTAATTATACTGTATATAAATTGTGGGGATCAGGGAGTTGCTATTATGCCTGGCACTAAAACTGCTTTTGAATGCATTATGTTTTTTTTTTGTTTGTTTCACTTTCACTTTTGAGATTCATGATCACAGATTTATACTATGGAGCGGCAGTACTTACAACACATTTTACAAGATTAGATGTTTGTCAGTGGTGTTTAGGATCTGCAAATCATTCTCCATCATCCTCAGTCACCTCTTCTTACTCTGTTTATGTGGTAAATTATATTTTATGTACTGTAATGTAACAGAATGTGTCAGACAAAAACAGTAAGGAGGCTGCATTAACATTTTAATAATTCATTGATAAACTAGTGCTTTGGTCTCGGTTTGAGATTAACTCGCCAACACCGACTCATCATCTCAGCAGTAGTGGATCCGCCTGTATGCATGTTACATATGGATTACATAATCTGAGAATATTTTGGAATCTGAAAATCTGACAATTGGTTGGAATTGGTTTATTTAAAAGTAGACATTTCACTCTCTATAGATATATTTTTTCATGTCTGTAATGTACGCAAACAAAACATGACTTATTACTTGGGGCAGAAACCCTTGTTGCCAAGCACAGAGGTAAGACCTTTTTTGTAGCTGGTCATCAGGTTTGTACACATCTCAGGAGGGATTTTGTTTTACTCATTTTTACTGATTCTATCTAAATCCTTAAGGTTTCTTGGCTGTTGTTTGGCAACTCGAAGTTTCAGCTCTCTCCACAGATTTTCTGTAGGATTGAGATCTGGAGACTGGCTAGGCCACTCCATAACCTTAATGTGCTTCTTCTTGAGCCACTCCTTTATTGCCTTGGCGGTATTTTTTGGGGTCATTGTAATCCTTGAAGACTTATCCATGATCTATCTTCAGTGTTCTGGCTGAGGGAAGGAGGTTCTCGTCCAAGATTTTACAGTTCATGGCCCCATCCATTTTTCCTTCATTGTGGTTTTTACCGTACATGCCCTTAGCAGAAAAACAGCCCCAAAGCATAATGTTTCCACCTATGCGTGCTTGACTGTTGGGATGGTGTTCTTGGGGTCATAGTCAGCATTTCTCTCCCTCCAAACATGTCAAGGCGAGTTAATTCCAAAGAATTCAATTTTGGTCTCATCTGACCATAGCACTTTCTTCCAAGCCCTTAGAGACCCTTCATTTCTTTTTAAGTGGGCAAACTTACAAAATCAGCAGGGGATCAAATAAATATTTTCCCCACTGTAAACTGCTGCATCAGCGGACATGCAAATATCCACATGGAAAGAATAAAAAAAAGGACAGGATAAAACACCCCGACATAAACAGATCTATACTTTATATATGTGCCTGGGCTACCATGCCAACTGTCTTAACACTATAACTATGCCCTATAACTACGTGTGCCTGGGCTACCATGCCAACCAGCTTAACATTAGTGGCCTATGGCTATGTGTGCTTTAGCTACCATGCCGACCGGCTAAACACTAGTGGCCTATGGCTATGTGCGCTTTGGCTACTGCGCTAACCGGCATAACACTACTAACCTATGGCTATGTGTGCCTGTGCTACCATGCTGACTGAAAGCTGATGAGATAAAAAAAAAAAAAAAAACTAGCAACCACCTGAGACAAAATATCATGAAGACATTTGATAATTGTCATTGACACAACTTTTATACACTAATTTGTATAGTAAAGCCATTAGGAGCCATAAAAAAGATTGTGACTCAGACTGCATGAATGCTACTGCTTATATGCTTAGTATTTTGCTCCTGCATTGTATTCTGTGATGTGCAACACAAACACCTCTGCTAAAATCTCAGAAAAAGTAGTCTGGGGATTCATGACCTTTAAGGACTACACTTTTTTCAGCTCGTCACAAGAGTTACTCACACATTGATTATCTGTTCATATCACCTGTTCATATACCATATGTCAACAACATTGACATCTTACATTTTCCTTTTTTGTCATCACTTCTAAACTTAGCACTACTTCTAAACTTAGCATTTCATATGAAGAAATATTATTTCCAGTGTGCACAGGCATGCTTGATTGTACTGAGTGCACTTCTGGTTACAGTGTTTACTTACTTTTTATTAAAGGGGTCATCAGTTGTTTGACCTGAAATGTGTGTTGGCAGTGTGTGTACACAACCACCCTATAATGATAAAGATCCACCCAGTGTTTTGTTGTTGTTGTTGTTGTTTGTTTGTTTGTTTTTTTAATCCTTAAATCATTTCCCCTTTTTCAAATCGAGATGGTCTCAGATGCCTGTCATTGTGACGTCACACTGACAGGCCCCGCCCATGATTGTTTGATTGACAGTAGCATTTCAGCACAGACTGGACTGGCGTCTTACCTTATGTCTGAGACACACTGCATGATTTTCGGCTGTCCCAGACAAAAGATTGGCATTGTGGAACAATTGCACAATGTGTTTGCAGTTAAGACCCATGTTTACTGACCAACCAATAAAAATGTGAAATAAAATCAATGCGACATGGTGCTAAAACATAAAACTGCTTACCCCAAGCTCTTATTCCTTCCTCTTTCACCGCTTCCACTTTTTTTCAGCACACATAAAAAAACTACAACTGTCAAAGTATGATTCATTATGCTCTTTTTGTTTACCACTATTGCATGCTAATGATGTTTTGTTCTTCTATAGAAATGTACGTCGTAGCCTACAAGTCAATAGGTGTCATCATTGTACAATCTACATGCATGTGGTACCCAAGTATATTAGATCCATGTCGCACAGTGTTACCAGCAATGATCTTATAGGATTGCTAACATCGTGCAGTGTGTAGAAGGCTTTAGGCCTGCCCTGAGTTAGTTGTCATCAGTCCACCATTGTTTCACCACCAGAGCAGATGTAGACAAGAATGTCTCCTAAGCGATTGAGGTCTTTTGTTGTTGGATGTAATAATAAACATAGCAGTCAAATGTTTTAATCAGGAATGGTTTGAGAAGCACGAGTTTGAGGTGTTGACTTGGCAACTCTCAACTTTCAGGACTTAATGGGATAGGTCACCGAAAAATGAAAATTTTGTCATTACTTACTCACCCTCATGTCGTTCCGAACTCATTAGACCTTTAGTTTTTAGAAATCAAAAATAACAACTTTATTCAACAATTCTTCTCCTCCTTATCCCGTTTGCCATGGCTTGCTGCCATCGTTGAGAGTATCATGACACATGCGCTTGCTCTCCTCTAAATGTAAACATTGTATGTAAATGCTGTTCTCAACATGTAAACAAGGCACAGTGCATGCATGTTCAATGTAAGCAGCAGCATGCACATGCATTGTTTACATTTAGAGGAGAGCAACTGCATGCGTCGTGATACTCTCCAAAATGGCAGCACGCCATGGCATACGTAATGAATAGTATTATTATATGTGTTCGAAAAATATTATCAACGGTGGCCATTGCTGATCCTATTACTTTATTTACTAGAGAAATTTCTACCCATTTCTTATGAATAAATGGAGGATAATTGGAGATGAGGGAATCAAGATGTTTTTAATACTGAATGCACTATACATTACAGCATAGAAAGGAACAGAAAATAATCACCACAGTACGTCATTTATTGCCAGAATTTATCTTAAATGTAATACAATTACCGCTTCTAAACCACAAAATGTTAGCTTTGCTGAATCTCCCATTTGCCTAATTAGCTTTGGTTAAAATGCCCATTTGTCCTTTCTAGATGGCCTGCTGCTTGTGTTTAGGTTTATATTTGTGTGTGCTATTGTACAGGGGTTACAACTGTCAGCTGAACATGCTTTGTTTGTATACTATTGAATGTATTTTATTTCAAATGATAAGTGTTTTAACCTGTTAACTGTCACCCCGTCCCGTATACGGGATGCCTACGTTTACTTCACTAAATCCTTATCTAATCATGACAAACTATATATCATTGGAAAGGTCTAAGACTCCTAAATAGATATTTTACCAATGTTTTTTTGTTAAAAATTATGTAGGAAAAGTAATAGATTAATTTATGACAAGAGTGCACCCTCAAAGAATCTACATCATAACAGGAGTTCTGACCTTGTCAAAAAAAAGTCTTCTTCGTTGCCTTTTTCTCTGTCACACTTTAGAATAATCAGAAATGATATATCAACTGAAAACTTAAAATCTCAAAATTCATCCTTTAAAACCCATTTTAAAATAAGACATTGCATTACCACGAAAATGGTACATCAATATCATGTTATAAAATGTTTTTGTTCATGAATTATAAAAATTTTAGTTTGGAAAGTGCTCTTTCAAGTCTATGTTCAAAAATGTGAGTGACAGTTAAGGGGTTAATGTCGGTTATTATAATTAAAGGGATACTCCATCCCAAAATGAAAATTTTGTCAATATTCACTTACCACCATGTAGTTCCAAACCTGTAAAAGCTTTGTTCATCTTCGGAACACAATTTAAGATATTTTGGATGAAAACAGGGAGGCTTGAGACTGTCCCATAGACTGCCAAATAAATAACAGTGTCAAGGTCCAGGAAGGTATGAAAAGCATCGTCAGAATAGTCCATCTGCCATCAGTGATTCAACCGTAATGTTATGAAGCGACTAGAATACTTTTTGTACACGAAGAAAACAAAAGTAATGACTTTATTCAACAATTCCTCTCCTCTGTGTCTCTTCAAATCAGCGTATAGCCATTTTGGCAATTTTGAGCTGTACGCAGCTTCTGTATCAGCCGTGCCACAAGGATAAGGATAATGCTTTTCATACTTTCTTGGACCTTGACACTGTTATTTATTTGGCAGTCTATGGGACAGTCTCAAGCCTACCAGTTTTCATCCAAAAAATCTTAAATTGTGTTCCGAAGATAAACGAAGCTTTTACGGGTTTGGAACGACATGGGGGTAAGTGATTAATGACAAAATTTTAATTTTTGGGTGGAGTAACCCTTTAATGGATGTCGTTATGTCGACCAATTTATTATTTTTGCTGATTAATTAACGGCAATGACAACCTTTGGAAAGTACTGGATATTGGTATTTTGAGTTATATTGAATGAATGATACTGTATTTATTTGTCAGAAAATACCTGTGATTTTGTTACCACCCTCAGCTACCATTTAAAGCAAAACAGTGGCAAAATGAAAGTCCTTTCTGTCTTTTTTCGTTTCAGCTGTCCCATTTCCCCCAAGCCACCGACTGAATGTGAAAGAGGTGTTTGACAGTGAGGGCAAACCCAAAGTAGATGTTCTGAAGTCCCACCTCACTAAAGAGGGGCGTGTGGAAGAGAGTGTGGCACTGCGATTAATTGGCGAGGGAGCGGCAATCCTCCGTTCGGAGAAGAACCTCCTGGACATAGAAGCCCCAGTGACAGGTGAGTGCTCTCCTTCATGTCCTGTGCTGAGATGCTGAAGTCTCTAGAAGAGACCCATTTAACCCTTTTGAGTTCTTGAGAATTTTTTTATTTTTTTTTTATTTTAAAAAATGTAACATAACTCTATGTAAGGTCTTGTGAGAGAGGATTTTTTTTTAATTTGAGGGGTGGAGAGGGGCATTTTTTAGACATTTTTCAAAAATATATTTATCTCATCTAAATGTTTGCATTTTTGTTTTGACAAATGTGCAATTGTTGCACAATAGCTTACACAAAGCACAAGCCTGATTTCATGAGCTGTATGTGAGGCAGCCTTTTACACCGGGTTCACACATACTCCGTTTGCAGTATGTATGTAGTCCATGTGATGTATGTAAGTGGTGCAGAAGCAGCACTGACTGTGCTTTCACATAGGAGTCTGCTCCTGATCCATGGCTATTTACTACAAACACAACATTTATCCATTATTTTGACTTCAAATACAAATGTTGTTACTTAAAGGGGTCATATGATATTGCTAAAAAGAACATTATTTTGTGTATTTGGTGTAATGAAATGTGTTTATGCGATTTAAGGTTCAAAAAACACATTATTTTCCTCATACTGTACGTTATTGCTTCTCCTCTATGCCCCCCGTTTCTGAAACAAGTTGTTTTTTACAAAGCTCATTGGTCTGAAAAGCGATGTGTGCTCTGATTGGCCAGCTATCCAGTGCATTGTGAATTGGCCAAATGCCTCAAGCGTGTGATAGTAAATGTTACGCCCCCCTTGCCATACTGTCATGTGTGTCCCAGTTAGAACACTGGCGCTACAAGACAAAAACGACAAAAAACATAAAAACCCATTACAAAACGAGCCATTTGTTTATGTCCCCCAGTGGGGACATAATTACGGATTATAATGACTTATACTGTGTTTTTACATGTTGTGTTGCGTCGCGCTGCGTAAACATAAAATCATGTCTGCATTTCTGATCAGAGAGTGGTTCTCAATTCCAGTCCTCGCGCCCCCCATCTCTACATATTTTGCATGTCTCTCTTTGTTAACACACCTGATTCAGATAATTAGCTCGTTAGATGTGAGCTCCATGCATGAACTGTGTTCCCATCGATATGGTCCCTACACAGTATTCATTACTCACTACTCCCTGAGCAGGGGAAATCTTTTGAAGTTACCTCACTTCGGAACATTCATTCACGGATTTGCACTGCACAACGTCTTCACACATGGGCAAGTGTGACATCATCTACCTCTGTAAATAAATACAATTTAAAATGACACCTCGCACACTTCAGTGCACTTTGAATGGAACATATTTGTTCACTTCGAACTAGAATCATGGCGGAAAATCCTGTGATGTCCACTTTGCAGGGCATTTATGTTCGAATAGAACAAACGTCTGAAGCCATAAGAGAAACATACAAAATGTGCAGAGCAGGGGTCGCGAGGAATGGAATTGAGAACCGCTGCTCTACACTGCTCAAAACTTGAATCATCAGTGGCAAATCCTTTACCATATGTAAATGTACTCACAGACTGTGAGTCAGAACAGCCGGCACTTGTAGTTTTCTCTCCCAGGACAGGAAACAGTCCATCATAAAATGTGTTGCACACATCTGAATATTTGGGTTGAGCTGTTCTGGAACAGTGTTGTAATACAACTTAACCACTGATTTCTAGTTGTGTCATTTACAATGAAACAGCATCTCCCTGACATGGCTCCGGGGCAACAGCGAAAATCAAAGGTTAGTTTACGCCTTCTTTCTTTGCGTGAGTATTTGGGTGACACAAATCTTCCCACATCGTGTCATAGACATGTGAGGGCGTATTTAAACGAGGCATTTTAGGAGGGCGTGGACGAGTCTTAACTTTTATAAAGAATATCTCTTTGGGTTTGAGACTTTAGTCTTTGCAACTTTACAGATCATCTTTATGCACCAAGAGCTTGTAACACTTCAAAGACAAAAGAAAACTTGAAATCGCATCATATGACCCCTTTAAAATGCTTTTTAAGCATTGTGGTTCTTTTTTTTACAGAGTACAGTAATACAATTTTTCATAGACGTGTTTAAACAATAAATATAAGAAACACATTATTCAATACTTTTTACTTTTGCATTTACTTACTTTTGCATATATTAAGTTGCTCAAGCAAGAGGCAAAGCATTTAAACTACTTTTCTTACATTATCGCAAACATTCTAAATTAAAACTTACCACTGACATAAACAGTCAGCTCTACTGCCTTTTCTTTTTGCACTTAAATCAATATTACAAGCAATCCTGCAGTTCATAAACAATTTGTTTTTATACCATGCTAGTAATATAATAATAGTCAAGACAAGTCACCATTATATATATGCTGATTTTGTCAAAGCATTTTGATGCGATCGACCCAATTTGAATCAGCTTTTTGGCAAAACTACTTTCTCCCATTTCAAATTTCAAATCACATCAGTAAAAACATTTATTTTCAATGGAAATGAAGGAGGAAAATCAAAGAGTTTTTCAAATAAAGTATTGGGTAGGGTTAGGGTAGGTGTAGGGGAGAGAGTTTATTGTCCCATTAAGGTGGCATACATTTAATAGTTTGAATTAAAATTAAAATTTACACTCAATAAGTTATTATTGCATACTGTTTTATAATGTTTTTATAATGGTAATTATACAAAAACGCAAAATTAAATAATTAATCTATGTGTCATCTTATCATTTCCATAGTGACGCGTCATGCACAAATCAGATCAGAGGTATTTACTGTAGGTTAGTCAGAATCCGCTCTGAACTAACTGTTTTCACAAGTTTACGGAGTTCTTTGCACTTGCAGATCTTCCCATTATAGCAAGAAAAAAGTTTTCTTGTGTAATCCATTTAAATTTTGAAGAAAAGACTTGTTAGTCTGTTTCAGGGATGACAAATAATGTGAGTGTTAAAAAATTGTGCAAGTAAATCCGCTAAATTGTTCCCTGAGTCATTGCTATGACATTGATAAATATTGTAGCAATGGACGGAATTAATTATCTGACAAGCTGATGTCAAAAATAGGGCAGTGCATTAAGTGATGCAGAGTAATTTCAGCAGCAAACTGTGTTGGCTGAATATATATCAGCTTTTACCCTTAACGATAAAATACCTAATGCATTATTATTTAATTATTATACCATTAATAATTAAGTTATTTATTCATACTTTAGTACTGTTAAAAGTAAACAAATAAATAAATCAAAAAAATTGTTTATAATAATAATTTTTATAATAAATCCAATAGCAAGATGTCATAAAAACCAGGGAGTGGAAATGGCAACTGAGCTGATGAGTGATCCTCTCCTGCCATCTACGGGTTATAATGGTAATTTCATGTCATTTTCATCTTAAGTTTTTGTTTTCCACCAGGAGACACATTTTTGGCCATTTTTTTCATCTTCATGAATGAAAAGTGAATCTTTAAACTGAATTTTACTGCACAATTGTAGAGTTAAAAAATTATATAGGCTTTAAAATATGTGTTTAAGTGTTTAAAAAATGTACACTATAGACAAGAGGAGAACAGGCCCCCCAGCTGAGCTTGGTTTCTCACAAGGATTTTTTTCTCCATTTCTGTTAACTGATAGAGTTTGGGTTCCTTGCCGCTGTCGCCTCTGACTTGCTTAGTTGGGGGACACTTCATTTCCAGCGATATCGTTGACCTGATTGCAAATGATTGCAAAGATACTATTTAAAACTGAACTGAGCTGGATGATGGCTACCTTTAACTGAAAAAATAGTGTTTACTATTGTCATTTTCCATCATTGACACACTATTTTCCTAATTAATGTTGTTCAGTTTCTTTGACACAATCTGTGTTGTTAAAAGCGCTATATAAATAAAGGTGACTTGTGGGTAAAGGGCAGTGTGAGTATGGTGTGTGTGTGTGTGTGTGTGTGTGTGTGTGTGTGTGTGTGTGTGTGTGTGTTATATAATAATGTATCTCACAGGCAACCAATGTTGGCAACCTTGATATATTTAATATAACATTTTACTTAGCTAATTTTAGATTAAAGTTTTCGGCCTTCTGTGTAAAAATAACTTTCCTAGGTATATATTTTTTTGTAACAAACAATTCTGTTTCATAAACTTGGTACTAATAACAGCTTAACATTATTTATATTTGCCTACCTTTGGGGTCTTTGCTGTTATATTCTAATATCATTATGCCTCAATTAAGTTATAGTTACAGATAAGAGTTGTTTTTATGCAAAGATGACTTGCTGCTGTGTATAATGATTTGTTGTTAATATAACATTCTTTTCTGTAAATGTATTGTCTGCTGGTTTATTTTGCTACTGTTCAGTATAGCACTTTATATACCACTTAGTACTGTAAGACTGAATGATAAAGTGCAAATTAACACCTGACCAATTATTTGTGGGTTTGCTACTGTTACAATTAAAAGGTAAAGGTAAAAACATTGGTATGATGTAAGCAACACAGCTACAACAAATAAAATTGATAATGGGCGAGTTAGATTTATAGTATGCGAATAATCAAGCATTGACAACAATCAGTCATATTGGCAACACAGAGGGGCCCCCAAATAAAATCCTGCTTAGGGCCCCATAAAGGCTTGAGCCAGCCCTGTCTCCACTGACATTCAGGGCTGTCGAGATCATCTCTAGGTGCTGATCCACCATACGGTCTGGATATGGACTGGATCTGGGTGACTGCAGTGACCATCTGATCTGGATACAGACTAGATCTGTGTGTGGTTATGGTGACCTTGGAATAAGAGTGAAACAGACTATACTATAGCAGAGATGCCATTCTTCCAACAAATGTAAACAAGTACATCAGGTGTTATGGGAAGTGTTCCTGGTTCCGGATAGACCTAAATAATGCAGCCTAACTATACTTTAACAGATTTGAATATATAAAGATGTATTAGTATGTTATGTGTTAGCCAGGTTAAAGAGTTGGGATTTTTTTATATCTAGATTTAAACTGACAGAGTGTGCCTGTCTGCCTCCCGAACAGTGTTAGTAGATTGTTCCAGAGTTTGGGAGCTAAATAGGAAAAGGATCTGCCCACCCCACAGTTGATTTTGATATTCTACGTATTATCAAATGACCAGAGTTTTTGAGATTTGTGTGGATATGACGGACCATAATGCAATAAGAGCTCGCTCAAAAACTGAGGTGCTAAATTCAGTGCAGTGTTGGCAGAACCGGGCTAATATGGTCATGCTTCTTGGTTCTAGTAAGAACTGTAACTGCTACATTTTGAACCAGCTGGAGTTTGTTTATTAAGAGTGCAGGGCAAACACCCAATAAAGCATAACAATAATCCACCTTGAGGTCATGAAAGCATGAATTAATGTTTCTGCATTTGCCATTGAGAGCATAGCTCATAATTTAGATATATTTTTGAGATGGAAATGCAGTTTAACAAATTCTAGAAATATGGCTTTGGAAGGAAAGATTGCTATCAAATAGCACACCTGTGCTGTTGGGAAATGTCTGCCCTGCTGATGTTATATTTTTTGTTAATTTAGCCACTGTATTAAATAAATTTTTGGGTTGTGTTTGTTTTCTTCTAAAAAAGACAAAAAGTAATCAGAGATCTAGCAGTTTTTAAGGCTTTTCTGTAAGGAGAAAGTACGTGGGAAAAAACCATTTTATCCCCTGCTGATTTTGTAAGTTTGCCCTCTTACAAATAAAAAAAAAAATAAAAAAATGAAGGGTCTGTCATTTATATGATAGGTTTATTTTAACTTATAGAGACAGAATACCAACCAAAAAATCTAGAAAAAAAAAAAAACTTTAACATTATATAAAGGGTTAGAAATTGATTTGCATTTCAGTAAGTTAATAAGTATTTGATCCCCAAGCAAAACATGACTTAGTACTTGGTGCAGAAACCCCTTTTTTTGCAAGCATAGGTAAGATGTTTTTTTGTAGTTGGTCACCAGGTTTGCACACAACTCAGGAGGGATTTTGGTCCACTCCTCCAAAACCTGGATATTTTAGGCAATATATAAATCATTGCCAGGACGTGTCCTGGAACAATGGCACGTTGGGTCACCTAAGTAATATCGTGTTTTACCTGGAAACCTAAAGCTGCACTAGGTATACATCACATATTGTCACAAAAACTTGATATTTTGAGCACTCAATTGATAATGTACACATAACATATCATAATCGTACTTGTAGGCTGGCTGTGGTTCGGAGAGACACTTGTTAGTTCAAATAAAGAAGATCAGAGTGTTCTTCTTTCGCAGGCAGGTGGGGATTATGCAAATTTGTTACCCAGTGACATATACCAGTAACAGGCAAAAGATTTGAAAATATGACGACTCGTTAAGGCGATTCAGAACCGATTCTCTAGTCTCTCTTTTAAGAGACAATATCTTTATGTTTATCATGCACTTTTTTTGATTAACAACTTTTTTGATTGTTTCCATTTAAGGATAGCTATGTTATAAACTGCAAAAGAGAGCTTTTTCAAAAACCCATATGACCTGCTCTTTAGAGGCACTTCATCATTGAATTCAGTGATGTCATCAATCCAGCTCAGTAGTTCAGTTTAAATAGTATCTGTGCAATCAAGTCAACGATATCGCTGGATGTTAAGTGTCCCCAACTAAGCAAGCCAGAGGCGACAGCAGCAAGGAACCAAAAACTCCATCGGTTGACAGAATGGAGAAACCAGGTTCAGTCGGGGGGCCAGTTCTCCTCTGGCCAGACGAAAACCATCAGTTCAATTCCAGGCTGCAGGAAAGTCACATTGTGGAGAGGACTCATCTGATTCCTGTAGTCTTGTCCTGGTGGCCGTCTAGGATACAAGGTCTTCACTGGGGATCGTCTGTTCTTTGGTGCCAGTGTGTAGTGGTCCTGGTCTCCGCTGACAGTCAGGGCTTGTTGAGGTCATCTCGAGGTGCTGATCCAGCATCTGGGCTGGATGCGTACTGGAGCCGGGTGACTGCAGTGGACATTCTGATCTTGCTGACAAGACTGGATCTGGGTGGCTACGGTGACCTCGGACTAAGAAAGACAAACAGATAATAGTTAGCGTAGATGCCAGTTTCTTCTTGTAATGATCAGTATGCCAGTACATTGTGTGTGTAGTTGAAGTGTTGAATTTTGAAAAAAATTTTAGGTATTATCAAAGTTGCCAGAGTTTGAGAACACAGTGGACATGGAGGACTTTAATGCAATAAAAATGGTTCAAATACTGAGGTGCTAAACCACTCAGGGCTTTATAAGTAATAAGCAAGATTTTTAAAATCTTTACAATGTTTAATAGGGAGCCAGTGGCAGCTGTTGACAAAACCGGGCTATAGGTCTATTTCTTACTGGTTCTAGTAAGAAATCTAGCTGCTGCAGTTTGGACTAGCTGGAGTTTGGTTGTATTAAAACGTGCAGGAACAACCACCCCGTAAAGATCATTACCCAATATCGCCCACTGTAGTTTCTGTGCTGATCCCTAACCTTTCTCATGATCATCCTCACCCCATGAGGCAATATCTTGCAACGGAGCTCCAGATAGAGGCCAATTGATGGTTATTTTGTATTTCTTCCATTTACGACTAATTGCACAACAGTTGTCCTCCTCTTCCCTCACCAGACTTCTTTGCTGATGGTCTATAGCCCATTACAGCCTTGTGCAGATCTACAATCTATTCCTCTGACATCCTTTGACACAGCTCTTTGGTCTTTGCCCAGTGGTGGGGGATGAGGTTGGACTGGAAGATACAGATTGTTTTGCCAGGGTGTCTTTAATACACACTAATGAGCTGATCAAGCATGAGTAACTTCTTAAAAGTGACAGAACTAATAATTTGTTCCACCATGCGCACATAACCGTCTGTGGGAGCTAGAAATTCTTGCTGGTTGGTAGGGGCACCAGATACTTATTTTCACTCACGTGGAAATGCAGATCAATCTCTAGCCTTTATCTAATGTGTTTTGTTTAGTTTTTTTTTTTCTGGATTTTTTTTGGTCGGTATTCTGTCCTCTGTCCATTAAAATACACCTATCATAAAAATTACAGACCTTAATTTCTTTGCAATTGGGCAAACTTACAAAATCAGCAGGGGATCAAATAAATATTGGCCCCACTGGTACTTCCCCACCATGCAACACGAAATACCTCTAGTTTTTGTGTTTCCTCCAGCTGCGCCTCCATTTGCCCGAACGGCTCGCCATTCTGCTGCGTTTTTAGGGCGGAGTGTGTTCATATGGAAACCAGCGGTGTGACTTTTTATCCCTTACTCTTCCTTAAGCGTAAATGGAGTAAACAAACCATATCTACAGTGCTAGAAAAATGAGAGTCCCATAGGTCAATTACTTCAATCAAGTTGTTTCTGAGCTATGGGGTTATGAGATGAAGTCAGGAAAGATTATTTACAACGCAGGTGCTGTTTTGTGGTAAAAAGTGATAGTTTCTACCATATTTGTCACAAGGAGTTGAATTTCTGCCTGGCTTTTACTATAATGGTAGTATACAAGATAGTAGCTTCAAAGATAGCATCCACTCTGCTGCAGAATTTCAACACTGTTAAACATCAACGTTCTCCATGTGATACTATGTAAATCTGGAGAGTATGCTTTAGAGACATGAGTGTAGTCCTGACATGTTATTGTCCAAACCCCAATATAGTTCAGAATGGCTTTAAAAATGCTGATCCCAATGCATCTTTTTCATTGTCAGCATGGATATTAAAATAATCACCAATAAGGACTTTACCTGTGCTTAGCCAGCACTACCGCTCAATAAAAAAAAATACCAGCAATTATTTGATATAGTCGTGTATAGTGCCCTGTGTGGCCTGTATACAGTATCCGAGAACAACACGAACACACAAGGATTTATTCATTAACACTTGTTTCTCTGGATAGTGTTATACTACATGAAGAACCATTAACTTTAAACAATTTACTTGGAAAATGGGACCTCTGAGAAAATACTGAAGATATTGCTAAATAAAATTTAGCAACGCTTCGCAATGATGGCAAGGGTTGCAGGTGGCAATGCAAGGAGAAGCTCTTAAATACCCAATTAGGTGCGGTAAAAAAAAACACCTGAAGTATTTAAAGTAGTCCCCCCCCCGTCAAAAAAAAACAAAAAGAATCCACATTCTAAATTACAAATAACGTGGCAAATTCCATATTTTTGGTCTGCGTCAGCCGTCATGCAGCCTTATCCGTGACACACGAAATTGGGCCACAACGATTTGTAAGTGTTCATTGTCCATGTTAATGCTTTTTGGTTAGCTTTTATCCAGTTGAACCCACATCAATACGGTGCTGCTGCTGGGGCTACGTTGTTCATGGAAATATATTGCAGAAAATAGCGCATCCAGTGTGGAGATATGTTGTTTATGTCAAAATTGAAAACCAAGCCATTCACAAAGAATGCATATTTTTTCACATTTCCTAAGGAATCTATCAGCGTTGCAATCACGTCTTGCCAAGAGAGCGGCATGTTTTAAAAGCCATGTAAAATTTATTAGTTTAACTTTTAAAAAACCTGTCTCAAGACTTTATGGCAGTTTTTTCCCCCATCCCACGGTACTCATGTTTCTTAAAGGGTTCATATGATGCATTTCAATGTTCCCCCCCTTTCCTCTTTAGTGGTTACAATCTCTTGGATTGCATGAAGAAGATCTGTAAAGTTACCAAAGACTAAAGTCTCAAATCCAAAGAGAGATATTCTATATCAAGATAGTGGTAGGACTCTGCCACGCCGGCCGCTAAAATGGTGTCATTTCAAAACACGACCCCACATATCTATGTCACTATGTGGAAACCTTTGCGTAATGGCCGCCCAAATGTTCACGCATAACAGAAAGAAGGGCGTGGTGTTGCAGTAACCGGCATAGATAGTGTTGAAGCAGCATGTCAGGAGAGATGCTTTGTGAATCTAGGCAAAAGCACTTTATTTGGCCTTCCGAAAGTAGATGCATTTAGGAAGCTTTAATGAATACTTAGAACCGCAACACATTTTAAGGAGAGAGCGTTTACGTGAACCCCTACGAGGAGGAGGTAATTTCAGACTTTGGGCTTACGACAATGCTGAAGTGCCTTCTAAATCAGCTATTGTATAAGTATGTTTTGTTATTAAAGTATTTTGCTTATTGACTGTTTCAAATGCAGAGTTTTGGCTGTTGAGTGTGGGGTGTGTGTGAGTGAGAGAGAGGCGAGGAAGAGGGGAGACAGAGGGGTCATACAGTGGAGTCAGCTGCCTTAACTGTTCCGTGGCTTGTGTACTGCAAGCCACATATACGAGCTTTCATCACTGTGTGTCTGTCCAGTGTGACTGCTGTCGCCCGCTTTTGGGCTTGAGAAAGTGCTTCCGAATTGAAGGGGGCTGGGATTCGGGACCCCCCGCTAAGAAATAAAAGATATATATATATATATATATATATATATATATATATATATATATATATATATATATATATATATATATATATATTTTTTGAGTAAAAATGATAATGACAGATGTGATTAAATTCATGCAATGGATATAGTGGAATTTAGTGAATTAATTATTTACAATAATTTATATTAAGTTTGTTTATAGGCTAGTTGTCATGTCTCTTTAAATTTTATAAACAAGCGCGTCTAAAGACGCTAAGTGCAGGACATACGTTGACATGGCTGCTTGATCAGCGCCCGGCTCGGTGAAGCTAACTTTAGCTAAAAAAGTAAGGAGAATAATAAACCTCCACTTGCAGGTTTGGGAAAAAGGGAAACCTTACTGACTTTTTGAGGGGGAATTTTCTCCCTATATATATCTTTCCACTATATTAAACCCAAATCCATGTAGGAGCTTTTGTATTCCTTGAAATTATTATTAGGTCTAGTTTTCTAAAGATTCCCCCGAAGGAGTGACAGCTTTTTAGTAATTATAAAGGGATTGCTCGTGAGCGGTTTTTGTGCTTATATAATCCATTCAGAATTGTAGAGAACTTGTTTTTTTATGCTGCTAACCCAAAGGGCCAAAATATGCTGAAAAGTTTTTGGGGAAATTTCATCGGCATATAAATGGGGGATTCACTCTTGAAATAGCCATGATTGACATATTGATAGCCAACCAAAATTAGTTCCTGGGAAAAAAGCAGACTTTTGACTGAAAATCCCACAAAACTAACACACAGACTAAAGTTTGTATTTTTTGATATTTAATAAACTAGTTTTTTTTTATTTAAAAAAAGCATTTTGGAACAAACATTATTATCACAAAGTGTCAATCATCCAGTTGTTTTTAGGGAAAATAATACATACTACATTGGTAAATAATGCTAGAATTATTCTGTTGGACGTACACTACTGTTCAAAATAATTTCTGTTCCCCATTGATTCAATCCAAAATACAGTAAAAACAGTAATATCATGATATATTATTACAATTTAAAAGAATAATAAATACAACAGGTAAACACTTTTCCCGCACATTTCTCCAGTCTTCAGTGTCACATGATCTTCAGAAATTCCCCTTCTAATATGCTGATTTGTGCTCAAGCAACATTTCTAATATTATCATGGGGAAAACAGTTGGGTTTCAATTCTTTTTTTTTCCCGGATTGTGGAAATTTAAATGGGAAAATTTAAAAGAACAACCCTTTATCTGAAATAGATACAATTTTAACATCTATCACTACCATTCAAAAGTTTGGGGTCAGTAAGAATTTAAATTATTTATTTCAACATGGTTTATGTCTTCACCCACTGGTTCCTGAAATACCTCGACAGCTGTTTTGGATAAATGAGTTGACTTTGAGAACTCCGGACATGGCTTATATTAACTAATGAACATTATAAAGACTATATTCCCGTTTGCACAGTTTCCTTGCACTCTTTGAATAATACCTAATCTCATCTCTATAGTATCATTACAGCCTGATAGCAATTTTTCCATACTTTTGCTACTGGTTAAGTAATAAAATGTCCTTAAACGGGTCCATTTAAAGTTACTGACTGCTCTTTATCACGCTTTCTGAGACATTAGGAAATAATTATTCTTAATAAAAATAATTCTTATAATAAAAATAATAAAAATTTCTTAAAAAGAAATAATTTAATAAATTCCCCGTGCCGCTGCGAATTGAAAACCATTCAGTGGGAAACTGAAAGCCATCTGAAATTTTTACTTTTTTGAGAAAAATTTAGGTATTTGAGGGGCCCCGGATTTTTGGATCTCAGTGCCTATATGTTCCCCTGGATATTTGCTATGTTGCCTTTTGGGTCTGGCTTGTCACCCCCTAAATCCTATTACTTGGGGTAAGCCATTAAAAGAAAATATATTTAATCTCCTTTTTTTATGCAAAATTGAGAGGGTGGGGGATAGAGGACCCACAATAAGTCAGTATTTAAAAAAATGTTTTTTGGGAAAATAAAAAATGTCAAAAAATTCGGGTTTCCCCCCCAAATACCAAAAAAATATCTCTAAAAAGGGGTCATATACCCCCTTTAAAAAAAGAAAGTAGCTCTCTTGGATTGGTTTTTGGGGCCTTGATTAAATACCAAAGCATGGGGCGTTTTTTTTTTTTTTCTAATTTTTAAGCAAAATTTTTAATTAATATGGTTTTTAAAAATTATGCACTTTTTTCAAAAATTGTAAAGTTATTTTTTACGCTTTAAAGACATGTGCCCTTTAAAATTTTGTGCGATGTCCTCTGTGGCCTAAAGGGGAGAAGCCAAAGCTTTTCACCTAACTGAAATTGTGCTTTTTAATATAAAATAATTGAATTTTGGAATATTTAAGTAGAAAATTGAATTAGTTTTTTAGTATTTTGAAGCCAAATTCTCCCGTGATTGTAGAATAATTCGAACCACACAGTTATTTGATGGACTCATAAAAAAGCGAGCGAGAAAGAAAAGAAATGACAGAGAGAGAGAAAAAGAGCATTATGAATTGCAAAAGGAGATGCGATTGACAAGCTAACGGTTCAGAATAAAAGTTTAAAGTGCGATTCCTAGTTTTGGGAGATAAATCAGAAATAGGGGGGAAACTTGTACTCTGCTTTTAAACCACAGAAGATAGAGTTCGGTAAGGGGAAAATCCAAAGAAAAAAAAAAGCTAAATGGAGCACCCAAAAGCAACCACTCCCAAGCACGGGAGACAGGAACCAACAGTCAATAATAATAATTAAAATAATATAATAATAATAATAATAAACATTTATTTTATATAGCACCTTTAAAAGTTTAAACTCAAATCTAAAGGTAATAAATTGAACAAAAAACTCAACGGACCATTTTACCCCACTAACTTTAAAATTTTTAAACATCTTATTTGTGAGTTGTTGCCTGCATCATATTGTCAACAGCAACTGATGAAAAGAAAGTGACATAAAGGCTGGGGGGGGGGCGTCATAACTGTGTTTTAAAAAATTTTTTTTTTCACCTTATTTGTTCATAAAATAAATTAAATTTAAATTACTTACGGCCCCCATGAAAACACATCAAAAACAATGAAGAAAAAAAAAAAATAAATAAATGAGAGTCCCAAAAAAATTTTGGGGTTTTAAGAGAGGATTTAAACACATTAAAAGATTCTGATTTTCTAGGGGGAGAGTTCGGAGTTTTGGAAAAAAAAAAAAGTAAGCCCCGTCACCCAAGAGTGCAGACGAGTTGAGAGAACAGCCAAGACCCTAAACAGAGGAAAAAAAGATAAGCCTAGGAGGTACAGCAGCTGGCAAAAAATTTGCCCGTGGGAAAACATTTTGGTTTTGCAAAGTTGCTTCTTTAAACTGTTTGGGGGTTTAAAATTTTTTAAAAATTTTTTTTCATATTGGTTGAGGGATTAGATGCCTTAAAACAATTGCTAAAAACTTCATTGGCCAAAAAAATGAACTTTTTTCTCTCTCTCTCTCTCTCCTCACACACACACACACACACACACACAAAAGTCACAGTTTTTGATCCCGACACAAAAGACCAGCTAACTTAATGGGCTATCAAATCAGCACCCCATGTGAAAAATGTGAAAAGAGTACTGTCAGGGAAAACACTATCAACTATTGATTTTAAAAGCAGACGATTGCTTAAAGTTTGAGCCAGCAGAGGTGAGGTATTGTTTTTGTTATTTTTAGCTGTCCTTTTTTGTGTTTGGTGGGATGTGATTTTTTACGGTGGGTTTTTTACAGAACCCTTGGGGGAATGCTGTTGTATTAAAAGGGGCTATATAAAAAAAATTCTAAACAAATACCCCTGTTGCCCTTAAAAAGAAGGGGGGAAAAAGTGCTTCAGTCATGTGTTTTGTTAGCATGGTTTCTATGGTTACAATGGTTAAGTTTGATTTGCCCCAAATGGTTAGATGCAAGGAATTGTTTCAAAAATTCATCTGAAAGAACATTTCTGGATCATCAAAAAACTTCAATGGGGAATATGCTCCCCCGGAAAAAGTCTTCAGGACGTCCCTTTAGGTCTAGCAAGCGCAGGACCGTCTCCTCTAGGAGTCAGCTAGGATTTGTACCACCAGTGCAGACTTGCCAGGGAAGGCAGCAGGTTTGGTCTGAGAGCATCTGGGACAACGTGAGACAAGATTTTGGGCAACGGCCGGGGTCAATAATGCAGCAAGACCCCCACTTCTCTCCAAGAAAAAACATCAAGGGGAGACTGATTGTGCAGGAATACAAAGATGGACACGAAGGGCTGGTGCAAAGTATTTCTCTGATGAAGCTCTTTCAACTTTTGGGGCATCTGAAAAATCGATTGTTGGAAGGAAAAAGGGGAACGCCCATGAGTCCTGTTTGTGCC